>NC_059481.1:9043367-9668367 GCF_018139145.2 Gymnogyps californianus | reverse complement strand
CTAAAAAAAATTGAAAAGAAAAAAGAAATTAACAGAAAGTCTCCCTGTACATTCCATTCAATTTACCTTCTTTGTATACATACTTAACCACAAAATCCAGTGTTATGTCTGCAGCAAATAATCCATTTATTGGGTTTGGGTCTTATCTACAGCATTAACATCCATCAGCAACAAGTTTTACATTTGCATCATAAAAATGTTCTGAATTAACATCAACCCTTCATAGATACTGCAAATTAATGTCATTATTTTTGCTGTATGCAACACATACATACACACATTTAGTTTATTCTACATTTTGTTTGCAATGTATGTTCCAATGTAATGCTTTCAGCATCTAAATCGACCCATGCTGATGGTCATGGGAAGTTGAAATAAAGCAATAAATATTCTATATACTTTCACAAAAAAGATATGGATCATCAACACTTATGATACAGATACATAGTAAGGTAGAGGACCAAAAGTTGAAATATTCTGAGGAAATTAAACTGAGATATACACAGTACGGTTTAGATAAGGAAATGTTCACGTGAAATGATGACAAGAATTTTTTTAGTTTTTTTGTATAGCGAAGCCTCTTAGGCAATGAGATCATATCACCATCACTCCTTTTTGAACATTGTCACATTGACTACTTCTCACTACAATGCAATAAAAATGTCTGATTAGGAACAACTTTGTGCCAGAGGGAGATGAGATGAGACAACTTTCCAGCTTGAATCTGTACTTCAAAAATGATGGGCATGTTCTTTGTTTAATGCTGAAGACTAGAATTGCACTAAATTCCTCTTACATTATCTATATCTAAAGTATTTAGATGGCTCAGCTGAGAAAATACTTTTCTTGCTTTATGAAATACTGAGCTCTGTATGTACCCTACCAGCAGGATTACAGATGATTAAACCACCAGACATGGGTCCAGTGCTTTTTAAATTTTAAATATCATTTCTCAATTTGGGGCTTCAATACAGCAGTTATACACATTTGCATAATTTTAAACATAGTTTTCTTAATAAAACTTGATACCTGTGTACCTATCCTACTGAGATGGATTGAAAAATCAGAGCCAAGGAGCCAACAGTTCTGCTTAAAAAGTTGTAAGATGGTCATTCTACACTATTGCACTTTATTATCAATCCCTATATAACATATATTCCAGAATAAAACACAAATATCTCTATCAGAAAAACAGTATGTCACAAAGGCTACTTTTTGCTAAATGTTCCTGCAATCCCTTTCAATTTCAGTAAATGTTTTTATCCCAACTTTCTTTTCAAATCAGTTAGGCTATCAATCAGACCTTTATTAAGTACTATGTAGCTCTTATAAGTGTCTGAATGTAGTTTTCAGATGTAAGGTTATATTTCTTCCTTTACGCACATTAGTTTCTTTAAATGAGGGAATTTCATTGAAAAATATCATGGCGTAGCATAATTAGGAATATACTTAATCCCCATTTGATTGATGAAGAAACTTATAAACCTTTCATAACCGTAATATTAATAAGGGCTTCATGTCCTTCAATTTTATATTGTGTCATAAAATTACAGTGTATATTCTGATATATGAAGTGGACATAAACTAGTCTTGTAGTATTCGGTGACACTCACTGTAGAACTATAAATACAATTCCCTTTCATTTACAGAATTTGAATAAAAGCATAGAGTTCCTGTATCTACAGAAAAGATATGTATTTTCACATCTCATGTTGTCGCTCAAAATTACAAAATTATGTCTGAGGAACAACTAAATATTTCAAGCAAGTCCCAGAAAAGTCTGAAAATGCTTTTCAAAAGATGAAACATTCTGTAAGTTAGATTTTATTAAATCCCAGTGTCCTAAGTTAGATTATATTAAATCTCAATGTCCTATATATTGCAGAACAGATTGTAAAATGATTAGACTGCAGCTGGCATATTCTTAAATGAAAGATTTCCAGGAGAAAACTATTTATTGTTATGATTTGCAGTCACTGACACTGTAAAATTGTTTGAATTATGTAAAAGACTTTTTAAAAGTGCTTTAAACATATTTGATTCTTTGCATTTTTTCACATGTAATAATGAGGTTAAGATTTAGGAAGAAAAATATATTTCTTTAAAAAACGTTCAGTATAAAGAGTAATATAACAACTTTAAAAAAGCCAAAGAAAATAATGCATGTTTGGATGTGCAGAGCTATCTGTGATCAAAGCAACATGTTATTATGATCAATGGCTACACTATTAATCAACGCTAACATTACCTTTTTATTACTTTTGTAACATTAAAACAATACTTGGGTTAGAAAATGAGCTCCCTAATTCACCTTTTTACCTGAATGTTTACATTTTTAACAGAAAAGCTTCCCTTCTCCGTGCCTAAAGCAGATCAGAAATTTCCACTCCAAACAAGGGTTTGACTTGCTGTCTCCTTCTACACGCAGATTTCCAACCATCACTCATGGTACTCCTAGTCTGATACAGAGTCTGACCATGAATCCAGAATAGAAATTTCTGAGACTGGACAGCCTTGCCCTAAACTTCTTATGGGAACTGTTAATTTATAGAATCCTTCTCACTTAAGGAAATCAATATGAGGATTTTTAAAGTTCTGGGCTCTGTATTTACTACAGATCCACAAGTCTCTAGGCTAGTGTTCTCAAAGCAGTGAATCATAAGTTCCCCCATGAACTTGTTATGATTTCTTTTTATGAAGAACGCAGCTCATGCATTTATCCTGGGCTTGATCCTACATGCATTGAACACCCAACGTGGAGGAAGGCACTGAACATCCCATAGTTGCAAGCCTGAATACCATTATCAAGTCCACACACTGAGCTGAGGGAGATATACGAGAGAGAAAACTACAACCAAACAGTACTACTCTAGTTACTGCTATAGACTGTAATAGATATACAGCCACTATCTGGAATATTAAAGAATAAGTAGAGGGAATTTAGCTTTTTGAGGAAAATAATGAAAGAAAGAAAAAAAAAAAAGGCTCTGCTGTGCCATCAAATGTACCTAAAATAGTATATGGACACAAATGTTATTTCACAGCTTAGAGGACCTCCATATGTTACATGTACTTTAGAAGGTAATGAATACCAATGACATTATGCGCTAAAAACTTGTAATTACATTGCCTATAGTAAAAAAAAGTGGGAAAAATCATTACAAAAGCAAAGTATGCTGGATAAATGATGCAAAAAGCTCATTCTACAAGCTACAAGTCTTCAACTTGTTTTACTTTATTATCAAGTGCAAATATGAAGCTTTTCAACTTTTATCTATCATGGCCAGGATTTTTGCAAAGGTACAGGGATTCAACTAACTAATTACAATGAAGCCAAAATTACAACATACCCACCAGCCTTTTGCAGATCTAGGTCTAGAGATTTTGTACTATAGAAATAAAAATAATAATAATAATAATTTAAAAATCTATGCTACTACATCTGAATCTAGAAACTTAACATTGAATGCATCAGGTTTTAAAGATAGAATTGGTGGGCAGATTATCATCATAATACTTACTGAGTTCATACAGCATTGCACAGCCATTTACATTTATATTTTAACACAGCTACCAGGTAAAGCTACTGTCATCATGCTACAAGGGAAAGTCTCAGACATGGTTCTAAGTCAAAAATAGTTTTCAGCATCATTACAGGTTTTTGCAATTTACCCTTCATTTTCATTTAGCAAATAAAATGTGTTTGGTTACTTTATAACATAAAATTAACATGTCTCATAACGTAATGCAGCTTGCATTACTGTGTAATTTATGTGTTTGCACTTGTATGTGCTTACACATCTTTTGTTTAAATAAACAGCACCAATTTCTATGTGATTTGAATGCAGAAGTGTCAGTGTGACAGAAGGCTGGTCAGTGGTCAAATTAAGCACAAAATACTTTCACTCACATTCAGAAACTGTGAGCTAGTGAGGAGGGAGAATTCTAGATACAGACAGCTCATGAGATGTAAAGGGTTAAAGAACCTAAAATGGGAATAAAAACAGAGCGTTTTCCTATCTTGTGGGATGGCATCAGGAAATGAAAAACAGACGTTTCTGAATCTCAGGCATGGAACTCAGTCAGTGTTAATCATAGTTCAGTTCCACGTTAGATAGGTATGCAATTAATTCTTACAGCATTTAGTCACCTAGTGAGACTTTGTAACTTTTCCCTTTCTTTTCTCTTAAATTCATGTTTCAACTTCTACATTCTTTGGTAGCTACTTACAGAGTGTATTTGGAGGAGAGGTATTTTAAAAGCTGATACTAACTGAATTTCAACCCTGGACCTAAATAAAACATACTATAACGTAAAATTAAAGAAACCAGTAAGTTAATTGAAATTAATGTGTTAGTTCCTTGTGACAAGCCTAGAATGCAGCTAAACTGTCCAGATAGGAGCCAGGTAGACAACATTTCGGCCAACATTTGTTGCCCAAAGCTTCTAAAAGTTAACCCTTCAAAGATTCATTTTCAGTTATGCAGTAAAAAAACCCAAGTCTTCAATTTAACCCTTAAGATAAAAATACATTCATTTGAAAAGGGCTGGAGTCATTCCCAGAAATTCAGCTAATCTGAAACTCAGGCTAGTTCTACCTGGGTGCTCTCAAGAGAAGTAAAGTGCTCAACTCTTGGGCACCCACTTTTGAAAATGCTGACAAAGTTTGTAACTGCACCTGTGGTACAGATATCAACCTAAAGCATGTCGGGCAATTTGGAGGCCTGCAGAGAAAAGTCTCAGACATTTTGCTGAGAGATTGAAAAAAAGCTTGGAAATGGAGGAGAGAAATAGGATTGATTTTAAAATCAACTAAACCCCAAAGAACATTCAGGTAAAATTGGTAGAATTTTGAACAACAACTATTTTCTTAATAAACTCACACATCCAAACAGCTATAGCCCTGATGCCATATGGCATGTCTGCCACTGAAATTTGATGTCCAAATTGATTTGTATCTGGTCATTATTTATTAGACATAATTACCATTTCTACTCGATCACTTGTATACACAAAGGCTGGTGGGAGAGATGGTGTTTCAAGTGTCTAACTGCTAGGAAGTGTTAACATTAAATAAATAGAATAGAATAATAATGTAAGAACAATGATTTTAAACCATACATATGTCAGTAACTCTATTGTTATCTTGATATGCAGCTGTCCTCAGAAAATGACATCAAATTGTGTCCTTGGTTACAGTCACACAACTGCCCTGAACGATATTGTTCAATCAACAAGAGTGCAGAATTTGGCCCTAACAGAATGTTTTACTCTTTTACTGAAAGGACAAGTCTCTGAAAGCGTGGGTACAAAACAAGAAAGGAAATAAAGTGATTTAAATGTGACACTATCTGTAGCTACCCAGGTGAAGTTTGAATCAAGGACAGTTTTAAACACATCTGTGTTGTAAATCCAAGACAGTGTGTCTAATCTAGTGCTACTTCTTATACAGGAAAAAGCTACTCTGTACAAAACAGACTTAATATATCTAGAGATGTCTTATCACAAACACTCCTCAACATGAAAAAGAACCTCAGGACACACCTTACTTTTCTTTTTGTGTTTTTTTAAATAGTAGTTTTTCCAAGCAAACACAAATCAAGAATATTATACTTAAAGGCCATGATTATACTTTCAGCTCACAATCACTACAGAAATTCTAAAACTATAATAAAAGACATCCAGTGTGATAAGTGTAATTACTAAATATGAAAATATTAATGACTCAGATTTTTAAGATGTAACTTTACATGTCCATCACATTAGGTTTTAAATCTGAGAGTGGCTTCAGCGCCATCACAATTTCCATTATAATCAATATAAATCCCTTATATCATAAAAGCATGTTTACTTTAGAGCTGAATGAGTAATTAATAACCTTTTTCAACTAATTAAGATTCTCTCTGCAAGCAGATAACAAATTATTCAATACATTTTAGCTTAAAATAATAAAACACTTTTTTCAAGGAATTGATTGCACATATTCTGAATATGATCTGTTGTTCCTGGGCAGGGAAAAGTACAATTATCAAGGTGCTTCATTACACAATCATTTAAGTATATCAATTGATGACATTCATACGTTTAAAAAATTAATTTGTCCAGATACCCATCTATTTAAGTATCAAATATTATAATTATTGTTTTTGATGAAATTTGGTATTGTGCTACTAAATTTGAGTGTACAAATATCTGCAGAGTGAGCACAAAAGAAACATTAGCAAGGTCTAAGGAAAGTCACATCAAAATTACAGTATGTGCAGGTTCTTTCAGATGTGGTATTCTTGCCTCATTCACCTGGATCTAGTTGTGAGAGTATATGTGCATATTCATCTGTGTGCATAACAAAGCAAGTAACTGTTCCAAACGTTGAGTAAGTGCATGCTAATACATGTACAGCCCTTCACAGGGCCTGTGCTGAAAAGTTCACACTTATTGGAGTTTTAAACATTACTTAAAACAGATTGTTTTCACCTCTGCTTCAGTGCTTTTCCACCCTGTAGGAGAGACACAGGTGAGACCTACTGTTAGCTTTAACATCTTTTTAAAAAAGTGAAAGAGTGAAATCCTGACTGCCCTGACTTAACAGAAGAATCTGAGTCACTGTTACTATACAGGGCAGGAACACACACCTCCAGCTTTGTTGCATCCTGAATTTTAATTGCCACATTATTACTTAACCTGAAAATGCTGGGGGGGGGGGGGGGGGTGGTAGTTAAATGGCAGACAGCAGGAAGTGCAATGGAAAATTATTCAATGAGAAATACAGATAATAACTTCTCTGGATTTTGCACGAGCATAGTATTAAAATTGCATTCTATTCCTGTTAACATCAAGAATTTTAGAATGATCCCTCTGAGTAAATATGCTTAATCAGGGTCTGTCAATATAATTTTATACTAGTTGCTACTGTATGTTGTTCGCTCTGGTTTCAGGTACACATACGTGTCATAGTCCCATGAAATCCCAATATGTAAAAATAATTTCTTTTCTTACCCAGTTCTTACTTAGCCAGTTCTTACTCTGTGTAGATACCCAGCTGAGAATGGTTCCAGCTTCTCTGGTGTGATCATACAATCTCTGAGCAAAACATCTTTTTTACTATTACTTTTCTGTATGAGCGACAATTGCAGATGCCTTAAGGAGCATAATGCAGCTGTTCGAACATGTGGAAGAGGCACTGAAATGAAAAGGGCCGTGTCATGCATCTCTAATGACAAAGATAACCAATAAAAATGCAATTACTTTGATCAGCTTCTGCTTATAAAAAAGAACTGTGATTGGCTTACGATACCCCTCCAAAATTTCAAACTTTCTTCCCTCATGCTGGCTCCCATGCGCTTTTTCTAAATGAGATGTAGAAAAGAATTAGCCTTTGGGAATGGTGTAAATTCTGTCATCTTTAGTACCAGTATTGCCATCATACTGAATATGACTCTACGATTAACTTTCCATGCACACTAGAATATATCTATGTGTAAAAAAACACACACATTCAGATTAAAGTTATATATACAATAACAGTTGATCAAAGTTAACTACTGCTATGTGAAAGAAAAATCCACCCATTGCAGGATACCCAACCAGAGATTTCTGGAAACAGCCATATTATAAATGACACTCTAATCACAAAATTATATTATTTTCCATTTCAGGTTTCCTGTCATGGGATATAATTTGGGAGGACATTTTAAATTTGGCAAGCTTCATCTTTGACATAAATATGCAAATAATAGACCCAGCATTTTGTCACTGTCTGCAGCTTCAGAGTCCTTCCAGCTCAGACAGGTGAACTGCCCTGACATATAATCTCCCTCTGCCACACCGATAGATTTTCATCAATTTCATCTCCAAGAGCATCTTTGTTGTTTCCAGATAAGTTTCAATTTCATTTCTCATCTTGACGGACTATGGAAACAACATTTCTGGGTGGGGTTTTTTTGGTATCACAAAGACCAAACTAACAGTGCTTGTTTTGCCAGTTGGTGATTCTTCTGCTTTGTTTGTTGTTCTAAATAAACATATAGCACTTCTCAAATATCAACTTTAAATACAAGTTAAAAGCCTCCTCAAAATATTTATATTAAAGCTGTTCATACAGGCAGTGAAGCCATTTTTTAATAGGAGAGTCACACACATCTTGTTTATTAAAAAGCACCAATGCTGCATACAGAGGAATAGAAAGGAAACAAATACATATAAAATAAAGAGGCTTTAAAGGAAGCAGTGTGAATCTACATCCAAAAGGGATCTAGGCAACAGAACTAGAAACTGAAATACTCAAAACCACGACTCAGCCCTCAGGTATCTCCAGGGGATACCTGAAGTTCATACATGGCTAACTTTTCAATGTGGAATTTCTGTACATGCCACAATGCTGCGGAGTGTTTCCGGTGTGGGCAGAGTGGTGCATACCTTTACATGAATCAATCTCAGCCATTCTCTGGAGTGATGGAGTTGTGTCTCTCTTACTGTGTCAACCCACAGGCAATTCAGAGGGGCTGGTTATTTCAGGGCTGATAATTAGAAAATGTGGTCAGAAAAGTAATGGGCTGGTACCATTGTTAGGACCCTTCCCTCTTAAAAAAATAAAAAGTAATTCAGTGGATAGGGCACTTGTACAGTTCAGTTCCCTCCTTTGTATGAGGATTTTGGAGCCTAGGAGTCCCAGCCCCAAGGAAGTGCTCTACCAGACTGCCTGGTAGTGTGGAGAGAAGGCACTGGCAACTCACCTGGTAGAAGTGGCTCCACTCTGCATGCTGTCATCCAGTATCAGGTCAGAAACTCCCCAGCCTGAAAGGAGAAATTTCTAGTTTCTTTGTTTCAATAAATTTGCCATTACTTTCTATAAAGTATGATTTCAGACCTTCTCCTGCATTCTCTATTGAACAGGGAACATGAATTTGTATGTGTTGTTCTGGTTTTCTGAATCTTCTGAAGAACAAGCGCCTACTTTGAATGTTGTGAACCTTATGGATTACTGCAAAGCTCAGTGTTACCGAAATAAGCCTAAATTAATGCCAATGAAACTGCACACTAGGAATGTTCCACTTGTATAGAAACGGTGGGGCTCTGTCATGAAAAAATCCCAGAGACATCCTAGGCTCGCAGCAGGAGCAATTATCATAGACATGATGACAGTGGTAAGATATGCGGCTTCCAGAACTGGAATTAGCTTGGAGATTTTTCTGTTATCCTCACCTGTAAAATGTCAGAGCTATAAGGGGAGAAAGCTGAAGAATAACCCTTACACACGATGGAGAATTTTTTTTTCTTTCCTCAGTTTTGTAGGCCAAAAAAGGCTAGAGAGACCCCTGCCCTGCTGGCTGTGGAATTGCTCCCTGACCTTAGGGATCAGCCAGTCTTCCTTGCACCCTGACAAACATTCCTAAATCCCCAGGCCTCCCTCTCCTCCCCCTGCTATCATGACACACGCAAGGTTGCTGACAGGTTGCTTTCCCTTCTATTCAGCTACAAATAATTTCTCTTCCACTTTCAAACCTGAACCCTAGCCCACTGTAGCTAGTGCTGCCTGTAGTCAGCTTCATTCATTAACCCCTTTCTGGAGCATACATGGTTCGTATTAAATAACAATGGTGCTTAATACTGACTTCAGAAAAGTGCTACTTTTTTATCTGATGCTGTCTATTCCAAGGGGTTTAGGCGAATTCTTCTCTATAATCAGTGTAGTCCCTGAAATTATAGGTTACACACTGTAAACTACTCAGAAAATAGGTTTTCCCACTATTAAGCTTAATCGTCAGAAAACAAATGTGTTAATGTAGCTGGTAAATCACTAACATGCATAAGCCCACATGAAAGACATTGCAATGGGACAAATAAAGAAAGGGCTAGTTATTATTCTTCTGTTCTTCAATACACCTGACAAGCATTCTGTGTATCCCATAGAGCAAATCACAAGAGATTTGAGTCTGGAGACTCACAGAGAGCAGTAGGAAATATATAAAATGGGCAGTGTTATCCATCAGTGACAATTGTAAAGCTTCATGAATATGTAAGCCATTCAGTTTTAAGACTAGTGAAGTTCATAGTCGGTTTTGCTTATTCACAGCCTGCAAGTTCCTAGCTAGGTACGTTATGTTTGTAGGGGAATTAGAAACAAAATATTAAATAACTGTCTTTTTCATCCAAAAATTATTTTCCCAAATAAAAACCAAACACAATAAGCACTAAAATGTTTCAGTTATTACTGATTGAGTCTGACTCTCCTAAGGTCTCAGTGGAGTACTTGAATTATTTACATAATTAACTTTTGATGTCTGTATTGTTTAAGGATTTGCTGTGTAACTTGAACTCTGTTAGGAAGTAAAACTTTGTTTTATTAGGAGTGTGGATAAAATAAAATAACAACCTATAAAATGAAAAGAAGATAATCCTAGGGAATTGCATCAGCTGAGGAGTTACAAGTCTTGCACAAAGCAAGGTTAAGTATAATCTCTAATTTGTGGATACAGAAGCTGAACCAGAAGACAAGGAAACCTCTCTTCTCCAATTCCAGAGCATGGGCAACTTGCGTCTTTTGCAATTATGCAAAATCCTATAAATCTGCTCAGTTTCACTGACAGATGATACATCAAATTAAGATACCACCATCCCAATTTAGACAGCAAAAAAGCAAAGGTGTGCAGCACTGACAGCTTGAAACACAACTGCAAACATGCTAATGAAGGTTGCTTATTGAGTCAGTGGCAGAACTGTATGGAGAGACCTTATGCCACAACACCCATGGGAAGCCAGCTAATATGGAGTAGGTAATTCTGTGGTAGGTGGTTCTTACACAATCTGTCCTTTATAGTTCATGACTTAGAAAAGAAACAAACTAACCAGCTGTACATGAAGCTGGCCTGTATTTATAGACACCATAATTGTCATTTTCTTTTGGTCCTTCCCAAAATGTGTTTTAACATGCCGCTCTTTCTTACAGACACAAAAACACACACACAAACTTATATTCAGAACAGTCTCCTACCAAGAACTATTCAAGCAGCATTTGTAGCCCTGAAACTTAGGCAAGGACTTACATGTGTTCAGTTAATACATGGCAAACATTACTTTTAATATGACAGGAACTGTATATGCTGCATAAAATGAGCCACATAAATGCATATTCACAAAACCAAGTAGCAGATGGTAAAACCAGATTGTCCTCTTCCTTCACATTTCTGTAGCATCTAATATAGTAGGGCTTTGACTCCAAGCAAGGTATTTAAGAGTGAATGGAATACAAATTAAGTAACTGATTAAACAAACACAAGGTAAATGCTAAATTTCATGAAGGACTTTACAGAACACTATATAAAAATAAAGAAAAAAAGAATCCAAATAAAATATTAAGCTCAATGTATTTTTCCATTGTTTTTCATTTTAATAAAAGCCAGTAAATGTCTTGAGCCAAAACAAAAGAACAGAACAAGTAAAACCTCTCCTAGTTCACACATAGATTTTACTAGAGAAGAACGTTTTACGGCAGAATAAGTAGATATAGCCCTCACGTAAAATTAGTCCAACAGGCTTTAAAAACCTGCTACTGAAATCCCAAGAGTTTGTAGTAAAATAGGTGATTTATGACCTCTGCTTTCAGACAGATGCTAAAAATTGATTTGTTCAGCACAAGTCTCATGGTGAAAAAAAATCAATTATGGATTTCAGTAAATGAAGCAGTTTGGTAAAGATTCATGAGCTTTATATATAATGATCTAAAAATCAAAGTTGTGTGAATGAGGATCCACTCCCTTAACTATCCTTCATACACTGAATGATGCCATTTGATACTTATTTAGTGGTTTTAATATTCTAGAAAAGAGTAGTTACTTCAAAAGATTGCACTTCTGGGAACAATGCCATTATAAATCAGCACAGCCTACTGCATTGTCATCCTGGGATGGACTGCACCAAGTTTAAGGGTTGCATTTTAGATCCCAGTGTCTCCATGCTGCTTCAGAGGGAAAAATGCGTGTGGGTTGGCCAGTGGCTTGGTCTGCCTTCCTTACACCACCACCAGGTTTTTTTGCTTCAGTAATATGCAAAACATGCGGTTTCCCAACAGCAAGGAGTGCAATAAGACAGGCAATGCAGTTTTGAATTACCCCTGTTTGTAAGTACCATGCTGCCCCAGGGTTGAACTAACCCATGAGAGTTCCCTTGAGCTGTCATTAACAGGGAGACCTCTGCGTGCACAGTGGTTTGCAGGCATGCAAGACAGTGCCCTGGTCTGAAGGACTTTCTTATGTAAACTGTTCCTATCTGGAAATGTGAAATTTTTTGTGTTCCAATAGCGGCATTTCTATGAAAAATTACTTAAAAGAAAAACTTGAAATCTAAGACTATAAATTCAGTGTAATTGCTTTTAGATATCCAGTGATCTCCAGGGTACTGCTGAAGATAAGAGTGGCTCAAACTATGTAGTTAGTTTTTATTCTCACTGGCTCAGAGACCTAGTGCCACACAGAGTGAAAGCCCGCTTCTACCCTACTTACCACGTACAATCAGTAACCAGGTTTGGTCTTTCAGTTACAACTGCCAGGCAAAATCTCAAGGCAATGAGGCTGCACAGATGAAGTGCAAACTTTGCATCAAGACAGCAGAGTCAAGGGCCACAACTTGGACTTAATCACCATTCAGAGTGATTTAAGCCAGAAAGTAAAACAGGTTTTTAACTGACTGATTTGTCTATTTGTAAAATGAATACATTTGCCTGAAAACATTAAAACATACAGCAGGTCTCCAGATCTATATAAATTATTCATACAATAACGGATACACCACAGTCAGCACGCTATTTACACAGAAAAATCTTTGAGTTTTTTCCAGTTCTGAATCTTCTAGGCAGACAACTTCAGTTAATTTTGTCTGCAAAATAGAGACAAGGTTTATCTTACTACTTCAAAGGAATCTCTCTGTAAAGATGTTTCAGACCATCTTTCCTCTAACATCTAAATATTTATATGCAATGTATCTTTCATGTAAATATTTAGAGATTCATCCCAGGCAGAAATGAAGAAAAACATCTAGAAAATGTCTTTTGTGACTAAGATTTGGGATGAGAAAGATGTGTAAAAGAAGAAAAACAAAAGACATCTCTAAAGCATCAAAATAGCCTGCAAGTATTCAGTCTTTATCCTCCTACAGTACCTGTTTCATATAAGATAACTGACCACTGCAATTGCTCGCTAAAGCCATCCCTTTAATTCAGGCCTTCTTTCTCTCATTTTTAGTACCCTTGGACAAGCTTGACTGGCAATCTAAGCAGAAGGTCATGTTCAATAGGCTCTGTCATTTGTAATATTTCCTGAATAAGTACTTGAGTTGCAACTGGTGTCATCCTTTCACCACCTTACTGGGCAACAGATATCCTTGGAACAGATTTCTTGTATGAGGATGCTCTTAGTCTAGACTTGCTTTTGTTTTGTTTTTTCCTACTTATAAAATGCAAAGTTCTGTGATGATTTCACTGGATACAAAATTTCCTGCCTAAACTCAGAATGACCTTTCTACATGCTGATAATCACAGATGGAATAAACCAGATACTGACCCATCGTAACTTTTTTTTTTAATTATTCGCTACCTTTGAACTACAGTCTTAAAATTAAAAAAAAAAAAAAAAGTTTTTTGCTCATCCAAACCAGAAGTAATCCTTACAAAATGGTGGTGTTATTGTTTCATCCATTCACATCTTATCAGGGGGAAGAACAGCTCAACAAGCAAATCAGAACATAGTCTTGCTGTTTCTGTGTTACAAAAATGCTGTATGACTATGTCATTACACTTTCCCCTAGAAATACACTTGCAGAACAATCACACTGTTGTCATTGCTTTTCAGAGGCCCACAGGTTATTAAAAAAGAGAATCACATTCATGAGTGAAGCTGTTTGGGAGCATCTTTAACTGCCTATAAAATGCAATATTAAAAAATCTGTCTGTTTTTTTTCTAACTGGTACAACCATTACGACCTTGGGCCACTTAGAGTGTCTCTGTTTCCACATTATATTGTCCCTGAAATTACTCTAATATCATGGAAACATAAAAAATGAGTAACTGCTGTAATATCAGTAGATTTGCTGCTGCTACTCTGGGTGTGCACCCAACTAAGCTTTAAGATGGAAATAGATGGTGCTAGATTTTGACCCAAATTTATATCTGAAATTCAGCATTGTTTTCCCCAGAATAGGAATTATAGCATTCTGTTCCATGATGGACAAATAGCTTTTTTTGGTTTTATGAAATCAGATGTTATTAAAATACAGTCCTCTTTCAACAAGTACAGTTTCCTTACTGAGAGGCCAAAGGCACAACCACTTAATTGTGTCCCTCTGCTGGAGGGGTTTTCACATCTCTAATTATCATGTCTCTAATTATCCGTTTTGTATCTCCAGTTATAGTCAGACTTGGCGGGTACAGCTCCACCACCCCACTGGAGCTCATTTACCTCAACATGCATAAGCAGGATCAAGCATATAATCTTTCCATTTGTATCCCAGTTGCAGCACATCTGTTCTCAACAGTGCTAGGTTCATGAAATTTAGCAGGAAATTAATAAACAACCCCACTGATAATGACTAAGCAAGGAATTTTGCAAGGAAGATCTATCACAGTCACCTGCAAATGTAGGGGGGGGGTTGTCATCTTGTATAAGCCCAAAGAATAGATATACTAAACGTAAGTGTACTTGATACTGTACGTAAGAGGGTAAATGTGTGTAAAACCGCCCTTGATATTGCTCTGTTATTGCTATGATTTTCCAGGCAATAACACAAAGAGTCAAACAGGTAATATAAAAGACGACAACTACTTTTACTGTTAAATTCAATTTTTTTTCTATTTATCAAATTATTATACTCTTCTTTCAAATAGAATGAGTAAGATAAATAAATTAGTCAGAATCCTACTTAGAAAAAAAAAAAGATCAAATTGTTTTTAGGTTTGTTTTACCTTTTCTATCTTAATCCTATCTTAGAAGTGGAAAATTTTCCCCATGCAGTTTCCTAGCATAGCTTGTAAAGTTCTGAAATTTGAAATTCAGGCTATTTTAGCCACCACAAATTCAAATCTGTCAATCAGAAACTATTAATGATAGAAAACTATAAATATTATTGTGACACTTTGAGCAGATACATTACCAAGAATGTAATACTTCTGAGAGATCTGAGACTGATCAGTCAAGAGTTTGAAAACCTAATCTTTCATAAATGGAGTTTCATATAAATTAACTCCATATAAAAGTTGGCAAAGAATGGGTCACTGCTACCTGTAGCACAGGTGCACTGAAGGAAATGCATTGGAAGCTGTCCAGTATTGCACAACAATGTGCCTCCGTCTGCGGTTTCCAGCAAATGATTGTGAGCTGCTCTGGTGTGCAGACAAGGTGCCTTTCATATGTATCATCAAAATCTCCACAAAGTTTTAGCTGGTGGGCAAAGAGAAAGTTTTATTCAAAAACAGGCTTGCTCAGGCTGGTCAGCTAAACAATTTTACCTTTTGTGCAGGCTCATTGCTTTATCAAAGCTCAGGGAGAAAATTATGTAAAATTCAATGCCTATTTGATGTTCAAATTATTTAAATTTCAACATACAAAAAATAACTTTTAAAATGAGAACTCTCTGCATTTAACAGAGAATTAAGGATTGGTTCATAGGTCCTAGAAACCTGAGGCCTGAATGACCAATCTCATGGGGAGTTAATTAGACACTGCAAAGGTAAATATAGATCCAGGACTTAACTATTCAATGCAAGCATTCCAATTAGAAGAGTGTAATGTATTTAACAGCCAGCCCAGCAAGTTCACAGTGGGACTTTTTTTGTATATACAGTAGACATTACGTGGCCAACGTCACAGCCATTTTGTAGGGGACAGATATGGGCCTACAAAAGCTCCCCACAGAGAGCCCCAATTATGTATATTTGAGTAGAGGCCACACGACTAAAACATATTCCTCACTTTCTGCAGACATGCTGATGGATGGGCATAAAAGGATGGAGAAGTACAGTGTGAGCAGATATTCATTGTTTCCACTGGATCCTTTAGTGGACAATACAGATCCCTTAAGCTTGTGTTGACAAGATTTACACGGTCACCGGTGGCACATAACTGCCATGGAGATTCACAGTTTCTGCATAGGGCCCAATATCTGTGAGATTTAGAGGCAAGTCCATTGAAGGGCAACAGAAATTGTCTTTCCCTTGACAGAGCAGCAAGGAAAAAGCTCCATGGAGGAAAGGGAATTACCGTGGACTTTTCCTCTCCTGAGTTTTTATAGTGCAATCTGAGAACAGTACTAATGACTTCCTTCCAGCTTACCACTAAGATGACAAGCCACCTCAACATCCAGCTGAGATGATCGTTGTACAGATGGGGACATTGAAGTGCAGGAAATTAAAAGTCATATTTCAAAAATGTCTCAAATTTCATTACTTGATTTTCGGGGGGGGGGGGTCCTACAAATCTAGAGTGTACTTTAAGCAGTAGTTAATAGAAAAAGCAGGTGTTCAATCCTCTGGATTTCAGAAAAAGCAAATGGCTAATATTAGATACCTGTAAAGTGTGGAGGACCTAAAAATGAGGGTCATATTTGAAAACAGGAACTTCACTCATTTGCCTAGAGTCCAGTATTAAATTAATAAGTGAGAACAGTTTTGTTTGCTACCCATATTTTCTGTATGTACAGCTGAAATGACTTCATCAGTAATGTAAATAGCAGAGAAGGATTCAGTAACACACTTTCCTGGCCGCAAATACCATCAACTTTAACCAAAAAGAACAGTTCATCGCCTGTTTCTGAAAGAGGCAGACACATGGTCACCAGGCTAAGTTAAAAGCTACCAGCCTTGCACTGTAAAATGATAACCATTTTCTAATCACTTCCAAACCATCCAGGCATTCCTTGTTCACATCAGAGCACAAAAGCTTTCCCACGGCTGGAAATGATCAGTGTGGTTATCAGGCTCTACAGGTGACGTGACACAAATTCATTTTGTACAGCTTGTCATATATGCATTGCTGTCACAGTCAATATTTTGATATCTCCAGAGATGAATACAGGGTTCTTTAAGTGCCAAGAGAAACACCAGCTATCTAAGGAGCAGAACACTGAAAATCTGTAGGAGGTTTTACATTTGCAGCTGCAGACACACATTTCCATCACAAGGGAAGCTGGAATGGTAATTCAGCACCAGCTTTGCCTTGCTAATAGTCTTGCATCAGCTGAGGAGTTTATCTAAATTGGTGACCAGGGGCCATAAATGACATAGAAGAATTTTGTTCCTCTCACAATGGAGAATTTTCTTGCTCTAACAAATCCCCGGTTTTGCCATCCTATTTAAAGTGATAGCAATGATATTCATTACACTGCTAAATGTTAGTAGACTGTTTTCTTTAATACCATAATCATTTCAGTGGCATATTTTCATGGGCCAGATGGCATTCCTTATGCTTTTATTTCTCAGAGATAATATCTACTCCAAACAAACAGCCCAAGCTCTCCTTATTTCAGCTGTCCCATACTAGCTTTCAAAAAAAAAAAAAAAAAAAATTCTTTTCCTGAGCCCATTGTAAACATGCCATTCTATTACTGAATTGCATGAAGTTATTGAAGAATATTGCATCTGGGAAGTTTCTAACAAATGGGATTATTTTCCTTTGAGTCTTTGTAAGCATATTTTGAAATGGCAGCTCTCAGCAATGAAACACAGGAATTGCTATTCGCAATAGCAGAATGAGCAGTGTTTCTGTCACACTGTAAACTTTTATACTACTTAGTAATTGGAGATGGTTTGCATGTGATTTGTTTCCAAAAACAGCCAAAAAAAAAAAAAAAAAGAACAGAAGAACCAAGTATCCAGCTTTACACAACTTAAGAGTGAAGTCAGAAGGTAATTTAGTCACAAACATTTCCATTTTTCTATTCCCAGGACTATTCATAGTTTCTCCTGGAGTATAATTCATGATCAGAAGACTGCTGCAACCATGTATTTTACAGTTAGATATTTCATTTGCATTGTATTAATTTAGACTGAGACTTTTTTAACTATTTAGTTATAGCTTTAATATGCAAGGCTTAAGTGACTTAAGAAGCCTACATTTTCAGAAACATTCAGACCTTTCGTACTTATGGTTCGTACTGTGTCTACCCTGAACCACGTAGACACTTCTTTGCTTATGCTCCAAGTCAAGTGGATGGAAGGCAGCTTTAGTCCACTCAGGACGTAATGCAGCTAATGCGGTTGCACTAGCAGGACATTGAGATAATTGACAGCACCTTACATTAGCTTATGAACAACATTACTCTAACAAGGCCAGCTGGCTTCTAGACCAGACTTGATTCACATCCAGCTCGGCCAGCGAAGGGCAGGATTGAGCCACAAGTCTACACTTCTTTTCACAGTAAGTTTCCTTAATTGTGTAAGCCACATAATACCAAATGGGGCTGTTCTTTTTTTCTCTGGACACATTTATGAGAAAAGTGTTTGCCTCCCTGAGTTTCAGAAGACACACAATACTATTTCTGCTTCTAGATTGAAGCACCACTGTAAGTCTGTATATTCGGGTATACAAACCCCTCAAAATGCGGTTGCATAGTTTCATGTTAGCTTATGGGTCCCGTCTTTTCAGTGGCAAGATGTCTCTGTCAGTTTCAAGATCCCTGTGACATTGCAGCAGTGATTTGCAGCTCTGTGTATAGTGGGATGCACAGTGTCATCCCTTCTTACAAGGATAGGGTAGTGGCTGATCAGAAGGAAAACCAGCAAGCTAGATGGACTCTGCGGTGGGTTGACCCTGGCTGGATGCCAGGTGCCCACCAAAGCCACACTATCACTCCCCCTCCTCAGCTGGACATGGGAGAGAAAATAGAACGCAAGTCTCGTGGGTGGAGATAAGGACAGGGAGATCACTCACCAATTACCATCACGGGCAAAACAGACTCGACTTGGGGAAAAATTAGTTTAACGTATTACTAGTCAAACCAGAGTAGGATAATGAGAAATAAAACCCAATCTTAAAAACACCTTCCCCACACCCCTCCCTTCTTCCCGGGCTTAACTTTACTCCTGAATTTTCTACCTCCTCCCCCCGAGCGGTGCCAGGGGACAGGGAATGGGGGTTTCAGTCAGTTCATCACACATTGTTTCTGCCGCTCCTTCCTCCTCCTCAGGGGGAGGACTCCTCACACTCTTCCCCTGCTCCAGCGTGGGGTCCCTCCCACGGGAGACAGTCCTCCACAAACTTCTCCAACGTGAGTCCTTCCCACAGGCTGCAGTTCCTCACAAACTGCTCCAGCGTGGGTCCCTTCCACGGGGTGCAGTCCTTCAGGAACAGACTGCTCCAGTGTGGATCCCCCGCGGGGTCACAAGTCCTGCCAGCAAACCTGCTCCAGAGTGGGCTCCTCTCTGCACGGGTCCACAGGTCCTGCCAGGAGCCTGCTCCAGCGCGGGCTTCCCACAGGGTCACAGCCTCCTTCAGGGATCCACCTGCTCCAGTGTGGGGTCCTCCATGGGCTGCAGGTGGATATCTGCTCCACCATTCACCTCCATGCGCTGCAGGGGGACAGCCTGCCTCACCATGGTCTTCACCACAGGCTGCAGGGGAATCTCTGCTCCCACTCCTGGAGCACCTCCTCCCCCTCCTTCTTCACTGATCTTGGTGTCTGCAGAGTTGTTTCTCTCACATATTCTCACTTCTCTCTCTCGCTGCAACTGCTACTGCCCTGTAACTTCTTTTCCCTTTCTTAAATATGTTATCCCAGAGGCGCTACCACTGTTGCTGATGGGCTCGGCCTTGGCCAGCAGCGGGTCCGTCTTGGAGCCCACTGGCATTGACTTTATGGGACATAGGGGAAGCTTCTAGCAGCTTCTCACAGAAGCCACCCCTATAGCCCCCCCCCCCCAAAACCTTGCCACGCAAACCCAATATAGACTCTCAGTTAGCAGAGAAATTAAATTAATTATCTGTGCTGCTGTTCACGGCAGTGAACATCTGGAGGGTTCCTATAACAGTTCAGTTCTTTGAAGAGGAAGAACATGAGAAATTGTGTCAGAATTAATGCACAGAAAAGGAAACAAACCATAAAAAGGAGGGGAAAAAACCACTAGGACCAGAAAATTTTCCTCTAAAAGATCAAAAAGAGCAAATATGAATTTGTTGAGCAACTTACCGTAAGGATTTCAATCTGTCTTCCTGTCAGAACAGCAGAGATGAGAATGACCAGTGTTAAAGTCCACAGAACACAATTTCAATTCTAGAAAGAGAAGACAGGAGGGAGGTATGGGGTAGAACATAAGGACAGCCATTCTGGTGCGGAGAAAGCTATGAACATAGTACTGAGAAGGTTTACAGGCAATGACTTGCCAATGCAAGCCAAAAGGCAAGTACCTTTGTTTACACAGTGCATAGTTAAACTGTAGGCCAGTTTAGACATGGCCAGGTACATTCTAGAGACATAGACCAAAAAGAATAATTACATAAATTTATAGGAAATGGGTCCGTTAATTGCTGTTACACACACTAGTCCATATACAACTGTCAGCTCAGGAAGACCAAATTGTTTTCCAGAAGCCTAACTAACCACAGTGGGTTAATGTTGGGAACAACAAACTGAGCTTTCAGTCTGACTAATACACTGCTTGTGTTCCTGCCTCATATTGATAAGTTCCTTGCATTGCCATCTGGGCCACGCATATGCAATGAAAGCTCGCTGGTAGTACATAGTATCTTATGACTCAAACTAAATATGCTTTTTGTAAAACTTCAGCTGGTATTTCTGGTAAAAGTATTACCAATATTTCTTTCCAGTCTAAGTCAAGATACATAATTAACAAGTCCTGCTCTCCACAGATCTTGAAACACAAGACAGCAACCCATGTAATAGATCCACTCTGGTCAGCTCTCAATCAGGTGACATTGCCTTTACTGTCTCTAAGCTGAACCACAATGTCATAAATAGAGCAAATAGTTTTAACATCAGCTAGAACTTTTTCCAGAGCAAGTTCAGAAATTGAGAAACTCTATTTAATAAACTTGAAAGAGAGACTATATTAAATAGTTCATTGAATTCCCTCTTGATTCTAAGATGAGACATACTGTTTCACTTTCAAAGGACTCAATTGCTTCACCTTTCCCTCATTTGCATGACTTCTGTGCTTAGCTAGGAAGTTGAAACTTAAAATAAAAAATAAAAAAAAAACTTGACTTCACTCTTTATCTGCTGAATAAAACCTCTCTTGTATAATCAGCTCATTTTTCAGAGTTTTTTTTTATATAGAAGTTTTTTCTTTTGGGGTTTGTATCTCTTTGCATTACTTTTATTTAATGCTATATCCAATGTACTTTGTAACTTCTTTCTTTAGGAAAAGAGCTTAAAAAAAAAAAGAGAACAAGAAGTATAAAGTATCCATCTCCCAAAACCTTTTTCTTCTCTCACATCCTATGCGTGTGTCATAGCAAAAACATCCCTGCTAAGAATACTACATTTCAAATTGAAAACGCTGGCAAAAATCCTACTGGATGCCAGCAACCCACACTTTCACAAACTTGAAAAATGCAGCAGATTTAAAAACAAGGGAAACAAAACAGAATTGCAGTTTAATCATCAATAAAACATACTAGCATAAAAAGAAAGGTACAAAGCAAAAGGTGAATACCCATGTTACAAGGCTTATAATGCAAATGGCTGATAATAGACTCTGACGGAATCAATCAAATAGCCAGTGGGGTCACAGACATCAAGAACATGCTCTTAAAAACAAATTCTGAAAAAAAGAACTTGTAAGCAAGGCATATACTCAGTGCTTTATACAGGTAGTACAATCAAACATCAATTCATAAAAGGAAGACATGCTGCTTAATTCTTTGGGCTATGTCTAAAACAGAGCACTAAAAGATATATTCATCCTACCTGACTGTGTACAAAACAGAATTGCATGACCTGTAATAAAAGATGTAAGGCAGCATCTGGAAAAATTTAACAGTTTCAAATCAACAGGTCCAGATAATTAGCTGAGAAGCTCACTGAACTACTGACAATTTTTTAACAAACCTAAAAATCTAAGGAAATCCTCAAGTACAGAATATTCCCAATGTTATTGCAGTGTTGCAAGCAGTAAAAGTTGTGGCTGGGGAACTGGAAACTGCTCAGCCTTATGCAAATCCTGGAGCAGTTAACTTGTAACTGGCAACATAGATTCAAATATCATCAATGCCAGTCAACAGTCAAAATATAATAATTGATGTTTTCCTAGCAAGTTGGTCCTGTGAAAACAATCTGTTCTCTTTTTAGAAAGGTGCATAGCAGTTTGACAAAGACAGCTGTGTCAGTGCAGTCCACTTGGGCTTCTTTGAGGTACTTGACTTAAAATGAAAAGCTTGCATGTGGAGGATTGAAAAGAATTTATTTCACATTTTTAAAACTTGCTTAAGAGATCTCCCAGTGTATAGGTAAGGGCAGACCACCAGTGTAGCTCACATCATGTCTTACTAGCACTGTAAATCCTATAGTGATTGAGCAGGTGGCCTGCCTCCTTTCTTCAGACAGCCTCTATTCAGGGACGTGTTTCCAGTCTCTGCCAAAAATTCTACAGTGTTTTTAACAGATATAAGAAATGACCCAAAGCTTCCTATAGGACTGTGTGAAATGAAAATAATACTTCTTCAATTATAGTGATTTCCATGGCAAAAATGCTTTGTATGTCAACTTATCACTTTTCTAGTGAAGCAAAAATGACAGTCCCCTGACTGAAAACTTTTTTCCTGGTTTTTTTTTCTTCTGTGGACATAAATAGCAATTAACAACAAATACAACAGACTGTAATCAACTGTAATGCAATCTCTAACTTCAGCAGCCTGAAGCAAGGTCCTCAAATGCTCATCAGAAGATGTAAGGGAGTTGGGAATAATATTATTACAGCTGTTTCCATTCCTCTCATTCCTGGAGAAACCCAGCTTGGCTTGTTCCTGCTCTAAGTGTAAATTAGAGCAATTCCAAGGCTGTTTCAGATCTGCACTAGCCTCACATCACTCTTTGAATGGCTTTTGCCAACACAACATAAGGTGAATAAACTTCACAACATCTCCTCTTCCCATACCATGGCAGGCACTCAAAAACAAAACAAAACAAAACTCAATATATCAAGAACGTAAAAGAAGGTGGTATTGAGCTGGCTATACTAGCTATGCCCCTGCCACAGATTCCTCCCAAAGCGGGGAGACTCCTTCTGCCTATTTCCAGCAGTTATCCTGCTGGATATAGCACCACACAAGGGCTGGATCAGAAGTTGAGAGTTTGTCCAAAATACTGGAATTGAGCTATATGTAGATAGTAAATAATCATCCAGAAGTCCATGCTCAGGTCAGCCTGTTGACTGGCTTTAAAATCAAAAGAATGTGTTTTTTTCTGACTATATTGGAAATACTATTTTTAAAAAAATACTATAGAAGTGATTCTCATTCCTCAAAAGCCTTTGTCAGAAGATGGTACCACTACACCAGACACTAATGTCAAGCCCCAAACATTAATAGACAGTCATTCCAAGAGAAAACATCTTATAAAAAGTGTTTGGAAATATACTACACAAAAATGTACTAATGATAAAACACTAAAGGAAATTGCAGAAGCTGCCTACACACCCAGGAAAATTACTTCTTTTGCAGGAAAAATGTGTTGTTTTGCTATTTAATTTGATGTCCTCTCATTAACAAAGGCATCCCTGAGTATCCATATTCATAGGAACACTGTGCCTGATGTTGAATATGAAACACAGATCATTTTCCCTTTCTAGCTAGACCTGTCTTTGTAAACTTCAACTTTCATCTATTTTATTGACCTGCTTGTGTTATTCAAACACCAAGAGTAAAGATAGCTTACTATTGCCACATAATTTGCAGTGTCAGACTGCAAAAACTATGTTACTCTTATAGAACAGTCCAGGAACTCAGCTATAATGGAAAAATAATAACCCATCAGGCTCAAGAAATAGACACATTCAGCAGATGTTTAGAAATATTACCACCTTCTAAAAGCCAGCATCTGAACATAAGCAGCAAAAGATCCATGTACTCTTTTTAGTTACTCTAAATGTTATTTTAGACGCCTATGATTTTTCTCCTCCCACATTTTCTTAGAGTCTTTTTGCACTCTCACATTATACATTAACATTTCAATAAAAATATGATAAAACACAGAAGGTCTGAACTTAGTGGATGAGGATGCAAAGAAGGGTGAAAAAGTGAATGTAAATGCGCCTTTTTCTGCTAATCTGCTGCCGAACTACCAATTTAAAGGGGTATAGTTCAAAATTGTGGAAAGAATTGAATTTTAATAGAACTAGCTATATGTCTCTGATTCATGTCAGAGTGGATAAATTCAAAGCTAGAGGCTCCAAGTCTCCCAGCATGGCTTTAGCTTTGACTAACAATGTTACACGTACATTAATATGAAAGGGATATAGTCTGAAAACAATGGGTCATTTTTTACTGTTTGGACAGCTAAGAATCAAAGTACAATATGTGCCAAAAAAGCTAATCTTTTAGACAGCTATTACTTTTTAAAAATGTTTAAGTATTTAAAACTGGCAAGCAAGTCAAGTAAAAGGACACACAACAGTACAACTAAATGGTCAAAACCAAGTCACTGCCTTATACACCCATGGTATTATTCTACTTCAATTAAAACTAAATTAAAAGCAAACTTTTTTCTCAGCCCAAACAATACTAGTAGTCCTCAGCTTGTCTATTTTTGCATTAGTTTTTCCCAGAAGAAAATGGGGGTTATTTTTTTTCTAATAAGAAATAATATATCCTTTCACCTCAAATTAATTCAGAATTGATTGATAGGAAAATTAAACCTTGGACAGAAAGCAATTGTGAATTTTTTTTAGCCAATAGGGAAATGCTCTACAAAATTATGGTGTGCAGAGACAGCTGTTGCTATGGAAACTGTTTTGCAACCTTAAACATGACGGCAAGTACCAGGTGTCTGCTGTAATGAGACTTTAAGGTAATTATGAAATGTAAATAAAGTTTGCTGCCAAAGTCATTTAGCAATAAGGATAGATTGAAACTAGGTATCATCTCCAGGCCCGAAGGACAAACTCCTCTCTGGATAACATGCTGGGGAGAAGGTGCAGTGCGGCAGTGGCCAACACACAGCTCACAAGCCACATGGGCCTCCAAAGAGGCCAAGTGCTGCTGAACAGCCCCCTGCTCCCAGCCCCAGTGCCCAAGGGAAAGATCCAAGCTGGGCTGTATGGCAGGAGTTACAGAGCATGAGTGCATGATCAGCAAAGGAGGACACACCTCTGGGAGAAACAAGACACAGAACAGCCACCAGACGTCACCCTTAGTTACTCGGCTTCTGCAGCACCCAGGAAAATTTCTTTTGCTCTCTTTGCCGGGGGCAGTTTGGGGATCCCGTGTACATTGCTGGCTGGAGATCAGCGATTGTGCTCCCTGGCAGCAAGGTTCACAGGGAAGCTGGGGAGAGGCTGAGGACCTGCTATCTGTTTAGATGTGGTTCTTGCTACACTGGTTTCTGCAGTATTGCATAGCTTTGAGCGGGATGTGGTTGACGCCGATTCTGGGAAGCCCGTACAGAGAATCCAAAAGCACTGGGTCCTTTGACAGCGCTGTGAGTTAGGGGATTATCCTGGAAGGGATTATCCTAAAGAGAGCACATCTTATATGTCAGGACATGGGAATGCAGAAGTTTGGGTAAGTAAGGAGCACGGTGATACTGTGGCAGAGGAAGAATGGAGACAGCACTAGGGCCTGGCTTTAGAAGGCATGGAGACTTGTGCAAGACAACTTACATAGGGATAGTGGGTTCTTGGTTAGGGGAGAAGTTCAAAGTGTAGTAAGCACATAAATGAATGAGTAGATTTTGGATACATGAAGACTGAGCAATTAAAGCCTACAGAGCCCTCTGTTTGGCTGTGTTGAAGAAAATGGTTCTCTGTCCCTGAGCTCAATCACTTAGCAGAGAACTCACATGCCCTTTAGAAAGGGCATCTCTTTTCACAGCAGGGGCAGTGTGAAGCTCACATAGCTAACTCATTTCTACCTTTTCCCACAGATACCCACAGGGCCACAGCCTTTCCAGTTCTGTGTGGCAGGTCTGCAAGCAGCTAACCATCACATCAGGCATACAGGATCCACAAGCTGGAGGAACCACAGATCTACACTGCAGCTAAAGGGGAAGGGAAGCACCAGTAAGTAGGGCTCCACATTCAAAGGAGCCCAGCTGCAAGACCATTTCCCAGCTACAAGTACGCATTTGCTTTCAGTACAGACTCAACTTCTTTAGGATGCTGAGAAGAAATAGTAACAGTTTCCCCCTGTGCCCTGCCAGTATTACATATGAAAATTAACCTGCTGCTTTTCTGAGTTATTTTAGAAGACTATGATGCATTTATTTTTGCATTTAAGTGATGGACTTCAATTTCCAAGGCTCCAGTTTTCAAAACACACTTCAGTAACTGGCACTATGGAAGTTACTCACATGAGAATTGCTGAGTCAGAGCCCAAATCTGGCATTTTTGAGAAGTCAATTGAATTTTCTCTAAATTAGGTCATTTTGGTAGATAAATCTTTACAACCTTTTCCTTGAAGAAGACTCTAAAGAGTTCCTTTTCTGAAGTTTAGCTGTGTTTCTATCAGACACTTTTGGGTTTCTTAGCTATGCAAACCAGCGCTCAGAAATTCTGAACAGGTACATGTTCACAGAGCCATCTCAGAGCCACCTCTCTCACTCCAGGGGAAGAAGAGGGTTGCCTGTAACACTGACTTCATCTCTATCAAGGGCATCCCACTCCAGGAAATCAGCATAATAGGAAGCTCAGTTTCATCTCCATTCACCCCCCCACGGCACAAACTGACCACTGTAACCAGCATGGAGGCTACATTAAGGGATGATTCTTCAGATGCCAGCAGTTACAATCTCCTGGTTTTGCTCAGACATTTCTAAGCCAAGTCTCATAACATTAATGAACTGACATTGAAAGAGATCCTTCATAAAAAACAAACCCACTTAAAACTTACGCAAGAAAAAATTATATTCTTCAATACAAAGTTTCCCAGCATTCCCACTTGCTATAGAGAGTCTCTGGTTGCTGCCTGCAGAAATTTGTTTCTCATTACAATCACATGAACTCCAAACCACTCAAATGATTGCATTTATTGAAATGCATGTGACTGCTTCCAGTCAGTTAGTGCATGTTTCTAAGAGGAGCCCTAGAAGTCATGCCTTGTATTCCAGACACGACATCAAAGGAATTTGACTAGAGCTTTACAACACAGTATCAGAAAGTCAAGTAATGGTAACCTTGACAAAGAGCCAACACTAAAAAAAGCAAAAGCACATTCGTATGTCCCTGTAGTGCTGGGGGGGAAAGGGGGGGAGGAAGAGGTGCAATGGAGCATAGTCATTTATCTCAATTATTGTCTGCTTTTCCTAAATTAGTTTTGACAAGAATTACATTTCATAATATCCGTTATTCTCTCAGCCTTGTTGGGTTTGGTTCTCTTTCTCCATATTAACAAGTTCATTGATGTCTCCCTAAACCACATCTCCTGCTACCACTGACAAAGAACAAACCCTGCGCTGGGTGGACCATCAACACCCACGCGTGGTGTTCTCACAAAAGAGCAACAAGTGGTGCTTTTCCCATTGAGCACAGGAGTGCCCCAAAGGGAAGGTGCTTTTTCCTTGGGAAGTTCACAGGTGTGGGGAGCACTGGGTCCCATGCACAGCCAGGAGGCCTTATCTGCAAATGATTCACATGATTTTAACACTGCATAAACACACAGCGATAGAAAAAGCAGGAATAGGGCAGAGATAATTTCTGCCTAGGTAGTTTTCTTTAAAGAGAAAAAAATTGTTTTCAAATTGCTATTGCAAATTGCTAAAAATTTTATCTTACCTCAAATACATGGTGACCCTTTCTTGATATCTTTGCCCTTCGCGGAGTTACGGGACTCATAAGCTATTGCATATTTGATTGCTTCCATATACAAAGAAATAAAACATTTTACATTTTCAATATCTATAAGTGACAGAATTCTAACCTAAAGAGAATTACTCATGAATTAGGCTATTTTGCTAAATGAGGGAACATACCTTTCTACTGTGATGCCATCAGGAATACAGCAATAGAGAAACTTTGATTTCACACCAGAAAAAAAAAAAGGCTTTAAAATTTTGTTGCAAAAAGAGAAAGATATCCCAGCACACTGTACATTATAGCACCATCTTGAAGATACCTTTTGGTTTAATGCAGCTATTAGGTTTGTTCTCCTCTTTCTCTGTCTCAGTTTCTCACCTTGTGAAGGTCGATCCTGAAGTAAAAATACTAACAGCAACAATCATTCCTCAAATTGCTTTGGCTTTAACATGACATTTTTCTACAGAGAAAAGCTATAGCTTTGCCTTAGCCTTTCTATGCCTTAAATATTCAAGCATTGCCATGATCAGAACATCTTCAATGACAATTTGTTTTGTTTATTTAAATTTAGCCCCCACAGGGAAGGGACTTTTTCCTGCCATTGGATTTTTCATTTGTAGAGGCTAGAAGAACAGGAGAACAAAATACATAGCTTTATGTCCAGCTACTGGTAGGAACGTCGATTTCTCCTTTTAACCACATTTGTTATCATGTTCCAGTGAATGAGAGTGAAAATACTTCTCACTTATTTGACAGTTTTCCACTTGTTTTGTTATCTACATCTTGATAATTCAATGTTTTAGAAGAACAAGATCCAAAATATTGTCACTGAAGAATAATGAATTATGGCCATTCCTGCCTTTGTTTCAATGCTTTTCAGAGCCTGTTTAATATTTGATTTTCATAACCAGTGTCACCCAATCTCAAAAGGTACTCTGCTTTAAAGGAGTTCAGTTATCCAATTGACTCACTTTGGGAATTAAATGTTAAATGGCAGAGAGAGATGAGAGTTTTATTCAATGATAGAGAGAGAAAAAATATTTTTAGATGTTATTCAGTGCACCAAGAATTTTATGACAGAATCATATTCATCAAAATTATTTATATGTTATAATTAAGTTCAGCAAGTCATCAAGAATGCAGGTCATTATTGGTGCATTAGCCAATCCTGAAAGGGAAAGCAGGAAATTGGATAATACAGAATAACCATAATAAACTATGAGGTGGCCAACTGAGTGACCAAACCTGATAGCAAGTAACATATTGGAAACACTGAAGTAAAAAAAGACCACAAAGTTGAAATGCATGAGGAAGATTAAAACTGGATCTACAGAAGGAAGATTATAACCTAATTTTTTTTCCTTTTCACTACTGAAGTGGTAAGTATAAAACTACAACAGAAAAGCACCAGAATCTCTGGAAAGCATCTGGTACTGTTCTACCCAACAAATTAATTTATAAGGGCAGAGGTCATCAGCCAGAAGAAGAAATTTGGAGGTACACAAAGTATAGCGTAAGGACAGACATTTTCACATAGCAGAAAACAAACAAAACAATGAACTGGATCTGTGATCAACATGGCTAACGTGACACCAAAAACATTTTCCTTTATAAGTGGATAAACAATGATACCCTGTAGTTCTGCAAAAGAAACAGCTTCGTTATTTAGAAGACCTGTCTTCTATATAGTTCATAGGCCATATTTCAACATTTTCTTAGTGTGAATTAGGCACTCAAAGTTATCACAGTACTAATAAATGGAGATGACAAATTTCTCAGTTGTTTGCAGTCATGCTTTCCTGCATCCTCATTAGCTCTTATGAGCCTGTGCAAGATATACTTTTGGAAAGATCACATAGTTCGATATCTGATCTTTCCCTTGGGACACTTCTGCCACTTAGTTCTGAGACAATTCTTATATTTAATTAAATTCACCAGAAGACATTTAGATTTGTACATCTCAATCCATATAAATTAAAAATTTAAATAGGAAAACATTGCAGCATTCTGTGTGTCCTCCAGCCTCTTATCCCTCTCGGCTGCCTTTCTGTAATTCAGTGTTCTCTGCTAGTGTTAAAGGTTCCCACCTGGACTGCAGTTTTCCTCCTAAATACTCCAGCATCACCTAATGTCCTAGGCTTTCAATGGTTCAACAGATGGAGCCTGAATTAAATTTAATTTTAGTATAGTTTATGTTTCTTAAAACCACTTACTCCATGGAAACATTTTTATTCTATCATTTCCAACACAGAAAGAAAAGCCAGTTCAAGGAAAAACTTGTAAATTACAAAGAGCAAAACCTATTTGGAAAGAAAAAACTGCTTTTTATACACAACCTGACAATAAAAATCTAAAATCTAAATCTGAAACATAAATAGCATCTATTTCAGTAGTACTGCACCCTTGACAAGAAACTTCGTATAAAGCAGCACATTTCACAGCCTGCCCTTGCCATACTTCCTACATCATTATGTCACAGTACTTAGACTTTCTGAGTTTTATTACAGAAGAAAATGGTCTAAAAAACATATGCATATGCATCACGAATTTCTCTCATGTGGACTACAGTTCTCATTATTGTTATTCATAATTCCCAGACTGGAACAATTACAGCAGTCAGATATCAAGATGCGTGTAAAAATCCATGTCCATATTTGCCAACCACAGCAAAATAAACAGAAATTATACTGAATTGGTTTTGATGAATTAACAAATTTGTAACATTTCATGCAGCAGAAAATTCTGGTTCACTGGTTATTGGCACAAGATTCCTGAACTAGGAAGCTGGAAAGACAGCTAAAGGTAATCTGGAAACTCCAGATAAACCAGACAAATACTTTCAGTTATGTGTTTGACTTCTAGTTTGCTTACTGTCTCCAGAACTAGAAGCTAATGCCACTGGCATAGATGAAATAAAAAGTGCCTTGTATTAGCTGCTAATCTAACTCCATTGAAGCCAATTAGTTAAACTAACCTGAATTTGCTCCGGGGCTTTATCACTCCAGTCTTGTCTTTTTTAATAAACCAAACATTATTAAAGAGAGAATTCAATAAAGTTACAGTGGGGTTATTTGGGATATATTAGAAAGAAATTCATGTGATACCAACAGATGACAGCTCACAAGTTTGTTCTTTCACTTAAAAAATGCATAACATCCTCCAACCAATGAAATAGAGCAAAAGAAAATTCAAGGAAGATCATTTGAATTCATAGATTTGCTAAGTTTATAAAATAGATTTTATGCACATAGTACTACACAGACTGAAAATTATGGGATTATTTAAATTAATTCACAGAGCAAAAAAAATTATAAAGTTATGATTCTGAAAAACTTTAAAGTATAACTGAAAGTATATTAGCAAAATTGATTTTTTTGTTCAGTCAGTTAAGGACTCACCATGAAGATACAAACTAATCTATTCTTCTCCCATAAATTAAAGAGGGGAAAAAAACAATCCACCTGAAAAAAACCACCATGAAAAAGACACAAACATTCAAATAGGTAGAATCTGCTGCAATTATAGTTATCTCAGACTGCTAGGTGCTGGGCAGATTTTCGTTAGCAACTTCCGCTGGGAGCATAGAGTTTTCGGTAGTTCTGCTCTGCAAACAGGGTATGGACCTACCCCACTTTCCTCCTACATATCCAAAACATTTTCATGCAGGAGCCAAAACTAATATTATTAAAAGTGTAATAATGTCTTTATCTGAATACTTTCTGTTTCCTACAGCTATTTGTTCCACATACAGAAATGGTTTTCCCACCCCAACAATTCCACAAAGATCCAGTTAGTGCCATTCAGCAATGACTATCTCCTTGACCTTTCTTACCTGCATTAACTTCTCCTGGTTTAGTCTGCATTTTCATGTGTTGAAACACCTAGGAGGTATGCAGTAGTGGCTATAAATAGCTATTTCCAATTATTCTTTCTCTGACCTTTCTGTCTCTCATTCTTGCCAATGCTCCCTCTCAGGGCAGCCAAATGACAATTTTGTCAGTAGTTTTTTGGATGTACTCTCTTGTCTCATTTATACTCTTCTTTTTTTTTGCTATGCAAAAAATCTCAGTAAACCTTTCCAATTAAATTATACATCTTTTTCTTAATCAAGAACTGGTGCTCCACATACAGCTTCCAAATTATACCTTATATATATACCTACTGTACACAGCCTCATACAGTTCCTCCATCTTTGTTCTTTTTCCACCCTGCTACACTCTTTATATCCTATCTTTCTGACCCTGTTTTGTATGGCCAGAAAGAAATTCAAGACTCTCCTGTAATATTTTAAAGTTTCTATTCATTAACGACTATTAGTGTATGCTGATTTGTTTAAAATGTCCCCTACTTCGTTTTCTAAGAAAAAAATATTTTAGAGTTAAACGTACAAGTGCATAGAACCTGAAGTGCATAGAGAAATTAGTGAAAATCACTATCCCTCCAGCTCTTTCAAGAGGATCTTGAGTGAGAAAAAGACCTGGAAGCCATAGCTTGCAATTAGAAGTGTACTACTTTAAAAAATTCAATACATATAAAACCTTGAAATAAATCAGTGTTTTCCACTGCAAGCACTGCCTGATCTGTTTTCTGACTTCAGCACAATAAAAAGTAACAATGCAATATTCTTGAATAAGAGCTTAAAAACAGAGGAGTAAAGTTAATTGCAAATGTTTATACACACAGCTGTAAAGCATAACTTGCAAACTTAAGCATCAAAACACATCCCTACTATAAAACTATAGTACACACAGTCATCTTTTTTAGTGGAAAGCTTATTCAACATTTGAAGCACGAAGGAGACATCAATTTCAAACCAATTAACATGTTTGGAACAGTCTATGGAAGCAGAAGTCAGAAATATGCACTGTAGATGATACTGGGTGGAGACAACAGATATGAGGATGAGAAACCTTACAGGTTTAGCTTGAAAAAGTTGAGTGAGGATTTACTTACTGATTCCTTTGTTCTTTTATGAATCCATTAATGCTGCACACACTCTATGTGCAGAGTTTAACTGCTGTTAAACATTCGTATCCATCCAACCAAGGATGGCATCCATCCAACAGAAGTTTGTGTAAACCCGAGGTTTTAATCTTGTGGTCTGTGGACCCCTGGCAGGGGCTTTGCAGTATTTATAAAAGGTCTGCGATATGTAACTAAGAGCAGAAAGCCTATTATCAGTAGGTTTAAACTTGCAATACAAGAAACCAAGCTTTCGCTTTAAAAACGTAAGTGGTCCACAAGTGGAAAAAGGTTGGAAGTCACCGATACATCAAGCAAGACTCATAACGTGGGTCACAATTCATCAAATATAACATTACACTTTTTCCATTAATATTATGACAGTAGTCTGTGAAGAGATGATAGATCAGAATTTACCTATAAAATTGTCCTGATTCTTTGTCAATATGTACTGAGCAGTTCAAATGACATCAATGACATCCTAACCTCTATTACTTTTATTTAAATTTATAAGTGCTCTGCAGGGTGAATACATGATGTAGTTACCACACTTGACATGCTTCTTGGAAAAAAAAAAAAGAAAAAAGACAGAAAGTAAATAAGATCTATAATATTTTCTTTTAAAGCTCTGGACAAAACTGTAGCTGACAGCTTAATCTTGAAAAAAGTTACTGCAAATGTTTGAGATGTTCTGTAGTTTAATTTTACACCTCCAAATCCCTGACCTAAGTAAAAATCTATACACTCCAAAATTCTTTAAAGATTGCTTCTAGCATTCTTCAGAGAACAAGTTTTTCCCCTCTAGGACCATACAGGCTGATGGATGATGACCTTTTTTACAATAAGACTGCACATCAAGTCTATTGGTAGATGATACAACAGGAAATTCAGATTTGGCTTCCCTTCTCAGCTGATCAAAAAATATAGCAGGATGACAGTTTACAGACCCATGTTCCCTCTAGAGAACATCACAAGGATTTAAGCTTTCTACAAAACTGTTTTAAAGCTACTTTATAATGAAGGCAACTCCTATATTTCTTCAGTTTTGCAAGACTTTTAAATTCACATGTTTATTGTACAATGTTTTGAAATCTCTGATTTCAAGTCCTATAGTAGTGAAATAATCTGAATGGGAGACCTTCCACAAAACCAGAGGTGTTACATGAGTTTATGCTAGTGATTCATAGAAAAGGTTCCTTTTATTGGGAGAGCAAACAGCCCAACAAGACCTCAGAGAATACATACAAGAGATGACATTCTGCTCAAGGAGTAAAGCCTGAGGCTTTGACATTTTCTCATCATTAAGATTTCATAGAGCCATTTGTAAAAGTCAGGGACACCAGTCCTTGCATGCTGGCCCAGCTCCAATTTTTGTAATTACTCCCCAACAGCTTAAATTCCCCTTTGACTTTGAAATATCTTCCTGTTCTTTGTACAAAATCCCTACCACTTTTTCTTTGCTTAGTATCTCTGCTTTTTGTGGAGGTTCAGACTTGTATACCTTGACTTAAGATCAAAAATAAGCTTTATTGCTTTGTACCCCTCTCACTACTGGAAAGGCCGTAATGTCTGTTGATGCATAACCTGCTCTGGTTTCTCACTAAAGGATGGCTCATGGAGTGCTAGCGAAACCGAAAAGTGCTATCGGTCACACTCAAATGATTTCCATTAAAGCAATGGGTTAAATTTACTCCTAAGAGTTTAGTCCAGGGAAGCAGGACTCTGAATTGCTGATGAAAGAAGCCATAAGGAAAACAAAGCCTCTGAAATCTTTGAAGCTTAATTCCCAGAGCAGGAAGGCATAGGAAGAAGGACATGAGGAGTTGGGCTCCAAAGCAGAGGGAGAAGGGATTGAGCTTCAGTTCAGCCTCTGTCCATGATGCTTCCAATGGGCTTGTAGGGAAGAAAATAATCTTTTAATAAATATTAATAGGTGAACTCAAATTATGAATAACAGTTTATTAATGTAACCTAAGCAGGCTGGTTACAGGCTGCGAACTGCAAATACAGTTGTTACAGAGCAATTTTTTTTTCTTGTTTTTTCTTCAAGCCTTATGCCTTCCTGTTGCTGTTTTGAGATTTGTATTTCCTCTGTTCATCCTTCCAGCCTCCTTCATACAGTTGCTTTAAAAATCCACGTGCAGAGACTGGCCTCGCTACTGGTACAGAGAGCTTTGGAATCAAAACTCCAAACTCTTCCAGACATAACTACAACAAAAATACATGCAAGTTTGGACATAATTATATTTATTGCACTTGTGGTTTTATTTGGTTTTTAATACTAAATTTAATGAAAACAATATTTGCGACGCAAAATCCTGCAAGCAGAAAGAGAACTCCAGGAATTACCATGAAGTTCTGCTTTGCCCTTTGGCCCCACCAGAGACAGGGCCTGGATAATCCCCATGTGCCGCTGGGTTTCACTGTAAGATTTTAATTTGCACGTAGTAAATTTGGAGTTGCTTAGATTTGATGCAAAACACTCTACTCCTGAAACACTTCTGCTGAGATCTGGAAGTCACCTTCTCCACACAGCAGTAACCCACTTTGCTATAACAACAGCCCTCACACTTATGAATATGAGATGTTCAGTTAATCTATAGCACCTCTGTGACAGAAATAAATGTTTTACAGACAAAAATATGGTAAAAATATTAAAGATCACACTCTACTGCTTTGCACCGTATCTCACAGTATGTAGAGTCTCCTCTGCAGTCATCAGAACTACTCCCAGCACAAGAGTCTGAGCTTGAGGTGGTCCTACACGGCTGGCCAAGGTCATACAGCACATCTGTGACCAAAACGGGCAGACAGCCCAAACCTCTTCCAACTCCTGCCTCCTATGCCTTAATTTTCAAACCATGCCTCCTCTCACTATGACATTGAAAGTCTTTAGAGCTCTTCAAAATATTGATACAGTACATTAATTTCTAAAATATTTGGGATAATGTATATTCTACAATGGTATGCATACAAAATACGACTCATAAGAAGACAGAAAAGCCATTCATAGGGGGCACTGGAGTTAGAAGCAATAACACTGCCTAACAACAAGTAGCTCTGTGTCACAGTTATCATAACACCAGAGTGCTCTGGCAAGGCCCTTTGACCAAAGGAAGTGAACTCCAGAAGGACTGCACAGCATATGGCAGGGGTCCATGCAGCCCTCCCAGAAGCCTGGGAAACACACACACATTCAGAGAGACACTGGTTGCAATACACTGCTCAGGAGTCTCTGTACAGTTGCACATTATTTTTAAAGTGTCCTTGCTGACTTACTGCTTTCTCAGATGTATACAGTTACGAAGAGTTATAAAGAAAAATCCTTAAACAATTATTTTTTATGCTCCTTTTTGAGTACACACTTTGGGGCTATCTAATGTTAAAGACATACTAACTTGTTCCCCTTGAAATGCCAGTCTGTATCTATTGCAGTCTGATGCTTTGACCAGGACACTTCTGCCAGCTGCATCCATTGTTTCCATCTTAGCTTTTCACCTTTTAACTTCACTTCTTCCCCTGCAACAATAACCTCAAACAATGTTTTTCTATGATATCCAGTGCTGGAATAATCTTGGGATTTCTTGTAACTTCCTATCTGGGATAAATATGTCCCACAGCCCCCCACCTTTGGTGCTCTTCTACAGCAACGTCAAGTGAAGAACACTGAAGGCAGAATCGTAACAGCCCAGATACCTGCTTTGGCTAACTGCAGGCAAGAGAGAAAGAGCTCACAAACAATGTGTGGCTGCTAAGCCAGAATTATTGTGCAAAGTTTTTTACTCCCGTTGTTGAAAGATGAAGGATTCTGGACATTCTCTTTCAGAGAATATTAACAGCTAAAAAGCAACACCAAGAAACCTGTCAAAATGGTTAACAAACCATTTTTGCAGAACAAGTCCTCCTCTTCACAGCTCCCTGTGTTGGTAGTAAGTGCAAAGCAGCTTTCACTTTTTTGACACCTAAAGTTGCTACACGGTAAAACACAAGAAACATTACTCAACATTTCTCTGTGGGCTGCCATACGGAAAGGGGTACAGCAGTTATCTTTCATTGAATTTCTAGTATCTACCTTCTTCAGTAAGAGATTTGGAGGAGGGGAGGTCACCAAAAAGGAGCGAATTAATTACCTGCCAGTAACCTCAGCTGTTCCAGGTGTGCTGCTCGTGTGATTTCATGTCCTGTTCTCCCTGCCAACTCCACAAGCTGAAGACAGTACCATCGACCCCGTTCCCACACATCAGCACGTAAGACCTTTTGCGTATTTTAAGACAGTCTCACTCAAGGACTTTGTCACCAGAAGCTATTTTCTTCTGCTGCCTCACACAGGTGACAAGTTTCTTTCAATATTATTAAAAGGTACAGTCTGCCTTAGTCATCAGTTTGTTTCTGTCTCCGACATTGCATTCTGCCATGCAAACCAGAATAAAAGACAATATTTCCGTGGCAGCAGTACTGACAGAGTGATGGGTAACTAAAAGAACATTGGTGTAGTCTTGTTAATCTGACTTATAAACATAATTGCAACTAATCAATTACATAGTGAATTAAATACTTCCACAACCAGGCTCAGTGAAGGCCACTTAATTATCTTTGACATCTGCAGCAAACAGCTCCTGCAATACGTGTTCTTCATTCCCATCAGTGTAGCTTTACATCCTTTTGGCTTTCATAAAACAAAAGTTATCATGTCAGCATCTCTGTGAACCCGTGAACAACAAAGTGAGCTAGTTTGCAGCACCAGGAGTTAAGAGCAAATCTTCCCGGAGACAGTGTAAGCAGAGCTCACATCAGCCATGCAGCCAGCTCACCAGGGTGTCTCCCTTGATTACAGCTGTTTTATTTCAGAAAACTGCCAATGGAGATAACTCTACCTCACTTATCAAAAGAAAGGGTATCTAAAAAAAAAAAAAAAGCAATACTCTTACCTAAGTATGAAACTAAAATAAACATACCTGTTTCAGCATTATTCAGAACACAAAAAGGCTCAAAGGTTCATTAAATTAAAATTGAATCTGATTTCATTCTTTCATACAGAATAGCATGGTTGTTGGCTATGTTAAACATCATAATTCAATACATTAATTATTAATTTAATAAATTCAGAATAACAGTCTCAGAGCAGATAAAGGTTAGTAATTTAGCAACCAAATTTGAGCGAAAATTAAGCAAAGCAATAAAATGCCATAGTTCAGACTAAAAGTATGACTCTCTTGCACTAAAGTGAACTGCATTCCCAGGGCTGTGCCAGACACTCTACATTCTGAAAACGTCATTACATAACGATGCAGCTCGCTCACCTGCCGGGCAAAAATCCGCCAGAAGGAACCTTTGGGGAAAATTCAGTCATGATGAATATAGGCAGTCACTAATTACATATTTTTTCTGTTGCATACTTCTAGATCTTTGGAACATGGCCACTGTTTTTGAACAGTCTGCAGTATGCCACAGCACATAAAAGTATTATAAGTTGAAGTAATTGTCCTCGGAAAATAGGGCTGTTTATATTACTTTCATTTTCTTTTTGAATATTTATAACTATGCCACTAGCGCACTGTAGTGTAGATGAATGATCTGTATTTCATATTGATCTTAGGCAACTCGGCAAAGGCTTTCTTTAATCTATAATTAAAAATTAAAACCTTTAGGGGAGCTATTCATCTGACAGTCAGTTTTCTTCCTGCTGCCCTCTGCCAGTAATTAAGTTTTGCTAGCACTTTCAATTTTTATAAGGACTTGGTTTATTATAATTTTCTTCAAATTTGTTGCCACAAAACACCAGAGGCTCATGTGACAACAACAACTTCCATTTTAAGAAACCCTGCACAGTAATACTGATAATGTATTTAAAGTGTTTGTTATTACCAAGCTGTATTCTATGAAAATCTGTACTGCATATCTGTCTTTACACTGTACCTATTACAGGTAAAAGCTACAGTTTGCACAAAGAAGAATGTAGATTTCACCATTCTGAATTCCATTTTGTTAGTTTAAAACTGCCTGGTTTTACCTAGTAAATTCAATCCACCTGACTGATAATAAGAAAGGATTGATACCACAAAACAACACCTAGTTATCACTTTGCAGTCAGAGACATGTGCTGATCAAGTCTCAATATGTTTTGTGCAAGAGTATTCCTTCTGTGCTGCCCCAATGGGACTAATGCTGATCTTTGTGTTAACCATACTTTCCACTCAAAGAGCTCAGAGCACTTCTCTAGGGCTGACCATAATTATCCCCATTTCCCAGATGGGCCAGGCATTCCCATGACTAGCCCAAGACCCAATTCTGAAGAAACAAATGTTTCCCTAGATTTTCACCAAACCTTTTCACATTAGACTAGTTAATATGCAGAAACACCACTAGCAAAACACTTCAGTAATGTCAAAAAAGCAGGGTATTGAACTCCGTTGATGCCTAAAAAATACTTGACTTTCATTTCTGCTTGTCAAATCAGAAATCATTAGTTTACAATAGAGAAATCTGGCACTTGGCACTTTCCTTATTAGAATGGGAGCTCAGGAGGAAAACATGGTAAGAACAGCTCTGCAGCAGCGCACCCCTGTGATTAGGATAGTGGCATGCGGTGCTTGACGCTGCAGGTCTTGCTAGAAGGAAAAACTACAAAGCAGCTACCAGCCTTCCCCAAACCTGTCATTAATTGTAACCATAGGACTTAAAAAATTAATAGTAAAGATAGGATCTGAATAACCTCCTGCTGTATTACACAGTTTCTCCAAAAGCTTCTCAATCACTAGCCTGCAAAATGCTATAGGAGAGACAAAAATTATTGTAGCTAAACAGCCAGGGAAACACAAAGGATCATAGCTAAAGCAAGCAAATAATTGTGCTGCTGCAGTTCAGTGAGCATTTAGAATTTCAGCCCACACTACTTTTTTTTTTGTCAGTACAGATAAAGAAACATTAAAGAGTTTAGATTTTAGCCAGATTTAGAGTGTCAAACCCTGGAGCTAAAATGTTCAATGTCATCAACATTCTTCCCACTTTTATAACATTTATTCAAATGCAAAGCAAAGCTAAAGGCTCTACCAGGCACTCAAGCAAAATAAAGTAGGTATTTAGAAAAAGTCATTGGCATGCCTTTTCATGCCATACTAAGAGGTTAAATATATGTCCATGGGTAACATAATTAGTCAAAACAATTCTGATATGAAGGAGATAAATTTATCTTTGGTCTTAACCAGAAGAACATGGAAGTTAATGTGTATGATCAAGGAGGGAAGGCTGTAAGTTTAAAATGTGGGTGCATGGAGGTAAAATTGAAGTATCTGGTGAATCTGATGCCAGCATTACCCCCAACAGTTACTTTGCTTATCAGTTCCGATTTAAAAAACACACAGCTGTGAAGATAACTATTTAGAAAGACATTTGAATTTCTTATGAAATGGAATGAGAACATGAAAACAAAACAACCAAGTAATCTCAGCACAAACCCAAATCCTGTGACATTGACAACGCCCTGAGGATCATAACCATAGCTAGAAAAAAATCATATATTTTCTGCAGAGACAGTGTTCAATTCATACGCTTGCACATTTATGAAGCCCAAGAAGGAAGTGAGGAATCTACTTTGTAGGAGGGGAACATGTAAACTGGATGCTGGGCCTGCTTATTTTACCTGGGATAGGAGGATTACAGGAAAACGTTCCTGTAATCTGACAGTCTGTGTTCACTGACTATCCCAGTTATAGTGTTTAGATATATTTAACTTTCAAAAATGAGAATTACATATGCCAAAGCTCTTTTTCTATGATTTTTCCCCTCTGAGATCTCTTGCATTGTGCTACTTCTTATTTTTCTGAACTGAAGCAATAAGACTGTCTTAGATCCTCCCACCAGCATATGCCAGAACAAAATTAGAAAGGTGTTAGATATTTTGGCTGTTTGGGGCTTTTTACCAGAGGCTGCTTTTCTTCCTTATCATTCCTTTTTCAAGACTGAATTTCTAAATTGCTGGACGTATTAGGATATATATTCTTCTCCTCTGATTGCCATGTATTACAAGATGTGAACTGGCCAGTACCTCAGGATGGAACTGCTTCACCACTTCAAAGCCAAAAGGCACGGAAGGCTTCCTAATCTGCAAAGCCAGGTTTCATTAAAATGAAACATATGGAAAACTAGAACAAGGTAACCTTTTAAAGCAAGAGAACACAGACCTGCTGGGATGGACAGATTAAAATTAAATGACCTGAGAACAAACCTCTTTTTCCCTTCCTACCGTGTCCTTGCACAGTGCTTCTTTCCACTGCTCTTCACTTTCTAATACAGCAATTTTCTGTTCTTCCTGATTTACAACAAATTCCTCAGGCCCATAAACAGCCCCTATGGGGGTGTCCTCTCTCTCAGCCATAAGACTGGCTTTGAGCTGCTCTCCTGCCACAGGTTTCCAGTGGGCTGTGCCTCTCACCAGAGCTGCTTGCCCGACTGCCTGGCATAAATGCAGTCTCCTTTCCCCCACAGCCCTGCTCACCCTTCAGCACAGGGCCACGATGGGGCTGACAGGTTGCCTTCCCATCACCACCAGGCTGAAGCCCCCGAGCAGAACAAAGTGCCACACTGTAAATGCAGTTCTGACATCCCTCGCACTTACAAAAAGATTATTTCTGGCTCTATAGCCCTTTGTGAACCAGCATATTCCCAAGTCATCCAGTGAAGGAGCCCTCTCTCCCTGCTAAGAAGCCAGTAGAAATGCTAAACTTACTCTCTGCACCCCTGATAGCTGTAGCCCAGGGAAGAGACCAGACCTGCACAGCCACATGAAAACATGCCACAGTGAAAAAGAAAGAATGCAACACCCATTTCTGTACAGGCCACATGTTCATGGATGAATTAACACAAGCTCTATAAAAGGCATTATTGCATGGAAAGCAATACAGCCCCCAGTCTCAATTACAACAAGCATCATTCTACCATGCCAATTTACATTACATTTATTCATTACAAATACATGTTTTCATAAGCAAAAATATTTTCATAGCACTGCAGCTAATGCTGCTTTGTTTCACTGTACCTGACCAAGCAGCTCTCATGGAGAAATTACACTGAAGCAGCAGAGGAGAGGGTGCGTGTTGACCTTGTGAATGGGCGGAAAGTAAATCTCTGTGGTTTTATTTTTCTTCTAGAGAATTTCTACATTCTGCTGCTTCAATGTCTCTTTGCATGACTCGATGATCCTTGATCCCAAAGGGACATAAAGTTTGGCAACTTTATTTTCAGTTGCTTCCTTGTTTTCTATTAGCTGTTAGTGTGAAGATATTAGATTTTTCCCTTGATCTGTCAGAAGAAAATCAATCTTTCTGAAGAAAAACAAACAGAGAATTGTCTACTGTCTACTGTCAACAGGCAATCACTGTTCATTTGACTTTTTCCTGGTTTTGGAAGGCAGCAGATGCCTCATTCTACTGTAACACTACTTGTATTAACATGAAGTATTCTCCAAGGTTTTCCATTTTACTACTTAAGCTAGAAGATTTCCTTTTCTGTTAGTTCAGGCTCTGCAGCAGTCGCACCATACGTGAAAGCAAATATTGCAGATTTTCTGTCCAGTGATTAAGACGTGACTAAGTTATAAATCAAACCTCAGATGGACTGGAGCAGAATATCTTTATTAGAGAAAAGGCTTAGAAAACTATAAATTTCAGAGTTGCACCTCATGTCCTAACTCAGCCATTTGCATATCCCACAGAATGGAATCTGACCCAGGAACCTGCTGTGAATATGTGGCACAGGTGATCTGTGCATGGGCACTAAATCCAATGTTTCTGATACATACTGCGTTTGCTAGCTGGGCCCATATGGATGAGCAGCCCACTTTGGCATGGCAGTGGGTTGTACAGCCTGTTGTGGTGTTTGGAGCACAAATGGTTGAGAAATGAGCAGAGGAGATTCTCCTAACACCCTAGCCTTCTCCTGCTTTGTCCAAGCAAAGTTTTCAAATCTTATTTTTCTACCTGTTAGTTTGCTACTATCAGCTAGTAAGCATTGCCAAATAAGCTAGAAAACATAGAAAAATATTTTCATCTAGTTAATAACCCAAATTTCAATTAGAAAACTTGGAAAATGGTCTGAGGTAAAGTAAACCATAACACAAAAAATAACTTGCACTGGAAAATTTGCAGAAACCAGTATATTGTCAGTAATTTTCCTCACATGAATATGCAAAACTCTTATTAAATTAAGGAGGAAGAGACAAAATCAACAACAAAGTATATGAAGATTAATTATATTCAATCATCATGGTATATATTGTTCTTTTTCCCCCTGGGGTCAAACAGTAAAGTTGATTTAAAAATTCTGTTCATCTGCCTATATTAAAAGCGGTCATCAAAAAAACTTGATCTTCCTCAAATACAATCCCCTTTGGTAGTCCCTCTGAAGAGCAGAAAGGAAGGCATTATAAGTGACATGTCAACAATACTGTAAATGGCTTTTCATACTTCAGAGGTGACAAGGATGTAATCGAAATTCCATGCTTAAAAGGCAAGGCAAAGGAAGCAAGACAGCTGCTATAACTAGATCTGCTAAAAATAAATAAATAAATAGATAACTAAATAGAAACAACTTTTCTGAGAAATGGGATACAAGTCCCCACAGGGCAAGAGGTGGCTTCATTACTGGTGGCAACAGTGTCACAGAGAGTAACAGTAGATACTATTCCTCTTGGGTACTTGCAAAACAGAAACAAGATGGGCATTTTTAGGGACCTTTCAATGTACACACTGCAGAAATCTCACAGGGTACTGTGAGATTGCAGTAAAAATTTTTTTAATTCCTTAAAATCTGCTTACTTAATTCAGGCATTTTCAGAGTGAAATCAGAAAATATGAGCTCAACAAAATGGACAAATAGACTAGTCTGTCTCTAGTCTAGTCTAGCTAAAAACCGAGTGAGAGCAGTTTTAGATTTTATAGTCAGGAAATGCTGTGACTACCCCAGTTTCCTGGAGTGGATTCCCAGGGTCTCAGTGGAGGGTACCAGGTGCCATTTGCTGAGGAGTCTGTGTCAGAGACCACCGTGCTGCCCCACTGAAGCAACCTGCCCTGGCCCTGCAACCCCGCTGCAAGGAGCACGGAAAGTGAGGTGACAAATCCAGCCTGGCAGCGAAGGTGCTCTTTATTCAAAAGCAGTACTGTTCCTCAACAGGCATAGACAAAAAATTTCCATCAGAAAAATGCCAATCCAGCAAAATTCGGCAAGGACAGGTCAGTTTAGTCAACTCTAATGACTGAAGCATTCTGGCTTCCTGCCCACTTACCTGCCTCCTTGCCATCCCATCTGTTCCAGCTCTTCATAGCATTTCCCAGTTTCCTGCAATAAAACTGGCAGCCTGGAAGTGCCACCCTGAGCTGAGATTCCCAGGGCATCACCCCTGCAAGACTACAAGGAGGGCAGGCATCAGGGGTCCCCATCTATTATTATTATTATTATCGTTGTTGTTGTTACTATTTTAATAGAAACATACATTTGGAAAAGCCAATGAAGAGCATGCTGAGTATCCAGGTGTCTTCAGTAATGCTTCTATCTCCCATTACTTTAAAGCCCAGAGCTCCAATATAACCAGTCAAGGGAAGGGGTCCTCTCAAGAATATCATTCATTTCCTCACTAGACACATGTTTACAATTAGAAGACATGTTTACAGCCTAATTAGCTACTGTCAGGACTTCATTAACCACTGTCAAAAGCAATCAGAGAAAATCAGAAGTGCTGATGTTTTGTATAGTGCCTTCTAAATATTTTCTTTCATGGAAAAGAGACTCTTTTCCAGTAAGATGAGAGGGAGAAACACAAGTGAGAGAAGAGGAAGGGAGAGGAGAGGATTTAATTCAGAGAAAGAAATTAGAGCTTTTTCTCCCATAAATAAACGTGGTTTATTATGTGTCACAAGACTTAGGGCATGGTTTACTGCACATACAATGTGTATGTTAACTTCAGTCTACTTTAAGTAAGATTTTTACTAGCTATAGGAAATTAAGAATCTCACTATGCCTCCTGTAAGAGCAGGGAATCACAATGCAATGCAATCAGAAGAGAGTATTCAGGATGTCTGAGGCAGCTTGTAGAACTCCTAAATCATTTTCAGGGGTGATTAGCAGATTAAAAGAAGAGTATTTTAAATGTGTAACAGAAAAGCTTTCCAAATGAATTTACTATTAGATGAGGTGCTGGCTTGACAGTGAGCCCCTGTTTCACTGGTTTTCATACTCGGTTCATCACAGGCACAGATATTTGCGTTCACCCAGTTCTTCAGGCTCAGTATATGCCTTTCTGTACTGATGAGATATACACTGACAGCTGATATTCTGGCTTCCCGTACATCATGAAAAAAATCAAAACTAAAGAATATTTTAATACCTCCCTGCAAAATGTAAGCCCTAATAATACTCAGGTCCTGCTAAATTCCAGCAGGAAAAACCTTTGGGAATCTATGATTTTTTGTTATAGAAAAATGTATGTTGGAAGGAAGCTCTATAGGTCTAGTTCACTTTCTTGCTTAAAACAGGGCTAACATTAATGCTTTTTTTTTTTCCTAAGATACTAACTTAAGTTAAATCACATTGGCACATATAACAAGGATAAAGCCCCTAAAAATGTCAGAAACAGGGGTGGGAAGGAAAAAAAAAAAATTCAAACAAAACATACTTAAAGGTCAGCTATTCCAGCATGAACATCCATACTTTCATGCAAATTAAATGATCCCAGTTTGCATAACTTGCCCTTTGAATACTAAGTTTGTTCCCCACCCACACAGTTATGAGTAGTTGCTTTCCCAAGAAGGATTTTTCCAGGAAAGGAGAGTCTTGTGTTGGTATTCCTCCTGAAAAAAACCTCACACCATTTTATTAACTGTTCTTCCTCCAGTAGGTAGATAATTAGGGAGATTAAAGCATGCTTTTATACCCAACCTAATTAGATAACGACATTAACTGAGCCACTTACTATCTCATTTATTTCTGAAGCTGCTAATGTTTATAGCGCTTCAGTGATTGCGCAAAATGTATGAAGAGGACCTAAGGATATTCTAGTGCAACTATTTATTTGCCTTGCTACAGACTTTCCATGACTTTGGGATATTGATTTATGTTGAAAGGGCTATTTTCATTGTAAGAACTGCAAACCCTTTGAGGGTAGCCAGGTTGTTTGCTCTGTGAATGAGATGCTGACAGCTTCACCAACATCAGCACCAAGATTTCTCTAGGAGCGAGAGCAGAGCCCAGACAATTTAATCAAGAACAGTGTTATTATAATAGTGCAAGACAAACATTAATTTTAGTGATTTATAGAGCACCTATGCTGTCATCTTACCTCTCACGAAAGAGCCATCAATTACCCGATAGCAGTTTCATGAAAATAACTCCTAGCTTAATTGCAAATACATGTTAAACATTCTCTGAATCCAGCCACTTGAAGCTTTACGGCATAAATGTTCACTTAGCTAGTTTTTCTTCTGGTGACGAGAAATCAGTTTACAAAGCTTAATATTTTCCCAGTGCTTCTATAAGTTGAGTCTCATTATCATCTCAGAAACACGTACTATGAATTCATCAAAAACGTCAGAAGTAGCAACAGAAAGGACTGAGGTGTAACACAAATCACTTGATTAAACACCAATTTATTGGCAAGTACTATTGCTTCAGCATAAAAGAAGGCTTTCCTCCTATTTTATTACTAGGCTTCTCTCACTTGTATTAATTAAATATAATTTAAGTTCTGGGTTTTAATAACTATTAAATTATAACAAATAAGGAAAATAAAATTTACCGCATTTCTCTGTATGTTATATCTGAATCTGAATTTAAGGTCTTCATCTTCATGTTATCCAGATTGCAGAGCTTTATTTTTCAACTTTTCTCAGATAAGAAACAACCAAGAATTTATAGTAAAAAGAAATGGCTAAATATAAAATATTCGGTGCAAATATTCAATTCAATCCTTAGCAGAAATGGATGAAATCTCCATAAACGTTCCAACACTTTTTAAACTTTGTTCGGTTGCAGTTCTTTGCAGTTACATAATTTCAGAAGTACAACAAAGAAGCTTCAGTGGAAGATTAAAAGCTAGTGTATGCTGTGTAGACAGGGACAACTAAAATTTGTACAACGTAATGCTTAGCTCAGCAGATATGTATATACATATGTAAAACTCAAAAAAAGACTCAAAACAGTAAGTTCTGCAAGAGGTAGAGCCATGCAGTCCTCTCTGGATTTTACCATCTGGATTTTATCTGTATCCTCTTAAAAAGTAAAAGGTTTTTTCCCCCATCTGGAACTGCACAGGACCATTCCATAACAGGCTTTTTAGACAAATGTGTCTCTCCTGGCCACAATAAACTTAAAAAAAAAAAAAAAAAGTGAGGCAAGTTATTTGTTGTATTCATGTGGTCTCAGTGAGATGCATGGTCCCCTGGGAATGAGCAGTGCCCAGTGGAGCACTGGAGGAAACGGCAGACAGGACCCAGGGAGAAGCACAGTGATGTGTGGAGCAGAGGAAGGAGTCAGAGGCCCAAGCAGAAACACAGAAAGAAACAGGGAAGAAAGAGCTGCTCAGGGTAGAACTTCCCAGGGACTAACAGGAACTGAGCAGAGTTTGCTGGTGCCAAAATTAACATGTTGAGTTAGGCAATACAAAGCTTTAGTACATAGACTCACCTGCAAGGACAGTGGGCTGGAGAGCCATGTATAGGCTCTAACTCCTGCTCCGCCTTCTCTGGGCCTTTTGGATTTTTTGTTTTAAACATTAAATCTTTGAGTTTAATTCCAATAAAACATTTTAGAAGGGCAAGGTTTAAAGCCTTTTGGGCCTTCTGGGCACCTCACTTAGCAGACTGTCTAGGCAGGTCCACTTCAAAGCTCTGTCTGCCTTGGAGCCCCATCACACCAAAAATTAAATTAAGAAATTATCTTTTTTATCATTTGAATGTATATCTGCTAGTAGATGTAAGCAAGAAATGTCAATTTTGTCAATATGTAAATTTTTAATTGTTATTTGTTCCTCACAAAGTCCTTTCTTCTTGACCCTCACTCTCCCAAAATATAGTCCTTTCAGTGTTGCAGTTAAAAACTGGTGAGAATAGTTTGCAGCCAGAAAGAGAGTTAGATGGAAGATGACAGTCAGACCAACAGGGTACACATAAAGGAATTGGCCTTGCTGCTGTAAGGTGATATTGATGGAAGTCAGAAAGCAAGGAAAATTACTGAAGGAGAACTCAGTGCTGCAGTAGGTCACAGAAAAGTATTGGATTTGTTTAAGATAGCCTGGCCCAGAGCCACTCCGCTAATTGTTACTTGCTGTGAGCACCCACCCTTTCTCCTATTACTGCTGTTAGGGAGTAGACGACCAGGGCTGTGTGAATTGCAATCACAGCAGCTGCTCTGAGCATTCAGAAAATGACACTAAAATATTGACCAGGGATCTGTCACAAACACTGACTTTTCCCTGAATGAGTTTTTATATCAGCTTACGATTGTCAGCACTGAATATTTATGTTTAGACAAGAATAATGTCAGATATTTAATATTTTAAAAATTATGGCTTTCTGGAACCTTACATGCAAAATCACCCCCCTGCCAAAGCTGAGTTTCGTCTTCCTTAAAGCACAAATCATACCACAGTACACAGCATTGATACAGCCTGCATTATTTATAACTGTCACTAGCTACGTTTTAGCCCTACTAGAGACAGTCATAAGCTTGAAAAATACTGTAGAGCATTGTTTCAGAATTTAAATTTGAAGTGTTTGGGGTGGGAAAAAAAGCCCTCTCTTGTCTGTCATTCAATTAATCCAAAACCAAAACACATATCATCTTCTTTGATTCCATTTACTTTTATCTTCTGCTTCACCAGAAAAGTAATTTTAAATTCGTAACTGGTTTTATTTGTTTGGGTTATGGAGCCCCACAAGATTGCTTAGTGTCAGATTATTTGTAACTGAAGTAATTTGGCAAAATTGCAAACTAATAGGTGCAATTTGTATTGTCACTGAGCATTAGGAACTCCCTGGAGTGCAAACTAAGTAAAGAGCATTTGTGATACAATACCTTTTCTGGAGTAGAAAATTTATTTTCATTGGAGCTCAGAACAGCTACAAAATAAAGGACACCTCACCAAAAAATCTCTGTTTTTGAGGGATAATATAAAACTTCCTTGCCTTTGTAGCATAAAATTTCGTCTCTTTTGCAAAGGGGGGAAGGATGGAGAGGGAGAGATCTAGAAAGAACTCGAGGTTTAAGATTTCAGCATTTAACAAAACGTGAACAAACATGTCACAACACACTGAAACTATGGAAAGACCAAAGGAAAAATTTTATAAACTGGTTTGAGTGTCTCTGTCTCCCCGCTTTAGTTAGACTGCTGGACTGCCATAGCCATTTACATAGGAACAGACTATAATACACTGTTACTGACATAAAGTAAGTGCAAAATACTTCATCACTGAGGATGTTTATCCAACCAGACTGATCTCACTTTCATGCATACAATGCCCAGCTGGAGAAAAAGCACCTAAGAAAAATGAAGTGTTAGTCAATACTTAGTTTCAATGCTCCATCAGAAAAGACTGATTCACTGATTGCCTGCCTTCCAGGCAGTATAAAACATGTCTGTCCGCAGCTATTCAAAAGCTTGAGGAGATGTTATAATTACTGCACCACTGGCCAAATCCCCATTTTTCACAGGCCAAATTAATTCCAGCACCAGTTTGGGCTCTCTTCTGCCATGACTCATTACTTCAATCCATTACAGTAACAGTGGAATGAAGACATTATTTAGAGGTAACCAAAGGTTATAAGTAGGAGTATGGCATAAAATTGAGAGAGAACTTCAGCTGGAGCTGAACATTGTCCCTAAAAGTTGTTACACAGAGAACAATTGTAGTTTACTGGGAAGTGAACAGAAAAGACTTATTTAGGTGTTTAGCATGCTGACTTTCTATGCTTATACTATGTTTTATGTGGAATTTTTCTCAAATGCACAGTTTGAACGAGGTGAAAAAGAGCTTCCCAAGCACTGGGCTAGAGAGAAATGCCAGACTGTAGAGAACTTGCTGGTGTCTACTGAGAAATTATAGATTATATGGTGTTAGCTTCCCTATTCTGATTATAAACTGAACTAAAAAGCAGATATTGGAAAGAGTATTTAATGACTTTTCTATGCATAGAATTAACAAAATAGAAGTACACCTGAGAAAATGTCAGGAACTTCTAAGAATGTGCAGCACAGCCTCTGAACTTGCTTTTAATATCATAACAGAAACACTGCGGGGGGGGGGGGGGGGGGAATTCTCAGAAGGTTATTTAGGCAGATCTCACTGTCCATAAAACTCTGGGGTTTAATATTTGCCCTAGTCATTCCCCATTATATTTTTAAGAAAAAATAAAATAGCGATACAAGCTTCATTCTCTTCAGATCAGACCTATATGGTTTCAGAAAAGATTTCTTCCTGAATCTGAAGCTCTATTATACTCTTTAATCTTTCCTGAAGGTGGAAAGATTACTGGTGATGCATATGAATGTTGTCAGTCTTGAATAATTTTGGGTTTAGTGTGGAAACCCAAGTGATGAATGCATAGACCTCAGAAACACCTTGAATCTTTTAAAACACAGCCACAGAAAGGAAGGGGAGAAGGAAGGTAAGCAAACAGCCTAACATTTTGTGTGGTTTTGAAAAGTTTTGATATGAGCGAGTAGAAGTCTTTTTCTACACCTTACCAAGTCACACTCAGACTACAGTGAAAAGATTTCTTCTTAATAATATGAGCCAGCCTGCACCACATAGTAGCCAAAAAAGCTTGAGTTAATTTTCATTTCTTTCATGCACAACAGAAGTGCAAAAGCAAACTACAGCTCTGAATGCATTCCTTTATATTATAGTACAGAGCAAATTACTAATTAGCTAACTATTAATATAGCTGTAATGAATAAAGTGCCAGCCATTTTGTCTTCTCCAAAAAGCCAGCATCTCCCTAGCACAGGATTTGGGATAGCAGATATCAGCGGAGAAGCCCATTCTTGGCAGATCATTTCTTACTGTTGTTTCCATCCTCAAATACCTCTTCATAAGGCTACTCTTGATGCAGCTCCCAGGATCACCATTGTAAAATCTTTTTTCAACATGAATTTCAATGTAAGACAAAATTCTTTTCTCTCCAATGAAAAGACTTACAAGCATCGGGAAATGTAATAATATTCATGATAAACTACACACAGATTCTATTTACCCTAATAGAAAATGTTTTGCCCAAGGGACAGTAAAAGCTAAGAGTTACATATGCCACCATGGATTGAATGATGTTAGACAACTGAATCTTTCAACGACTCTGACACTGTCCAGCTGATTGGACTTACAATTCAATATCCTTCAGAATAAAAGACATTGAACACTGCAGAACACTGAAGGAAACTTTAGTATAATAGCATTAAGATTGGTACAAAAAAAAATTTGGAACTTGTGTTGAGAGGAGATAGAAAATTATATGCAAAAGTATCTGCTGCTTTTCATCTCCTAAAGGTTTAAAAAAAAAAAAAAAAAAAAAATCAAACAAATGATCAAAGCTACAGGACTCCAAGACAGAGCTTTTTCTTTACACTAGACAATAGAATGTAGTAACAACTTCTCCACAGTAAAACGCTCAGATGCACCAGTTACCAGTCCTGCCCAGATTGTCATTGCTTTGTAAATGCAGCAGTAACAGTCTGTGCTGGGCATTTGGAAGTAGAAGTCTGAGAAGAGATCAAGTTGGCCAGACCTTTCTGCTGGCTCTGGTTAGACCTTCAAAAAAGAAAAAAAAAAAAAGAAAAGAAAAAAAAAAAACAAACCACACCACCAATCAGACAACCTTTATAGTAACAAATGGAACTCAACTCGGAAGAGAAGACAGAGACAAGATTTGCAGACAAGACTGCTCCTGTCCCGTCCCGGCAAGTGGTCTTTCTTTCCAGGCTTGCCACTTCACCAGTTTCTGAGCTGCAGCAAACTCTGCCCAGTTCCCTTTGGTCACCAGGCAGTTCTGTCTGTCCTTGTCCTAGACCTGGCAGATTGCTGCCTGCTCCTCCTTGCAGGTTCTTTGCACAAGGTGCAGACATCCACCTCCCTGCCGTGCCTACTTCACCTGCTCTGCAGTCTCTAAAGCCACCTATTCCCCAAGAGAACCACCAACAAGCCTCCACAGCCTCAAAGGTTATCTTATATCAGCTTCAAAAGAAATAAACAGAGGTGAGCGGAAAAACAGATCAAAGACAGGCAATTACAACAGAACTGTTTAAATAGTCATTTTCTGATATTCTTTGTCAACACACGCAAATTACTAAGCCACTTAAAACTAGAATATTTTCTTCCTTTAATCCCCATTCACAACACATTGGTAATGTTTAAGTACCAGTCCTTGAGGGTTTCATTTATATATATAGTCCAAGATATTTATGCATCATTGATTAGACTGTGTTTCAGTTTAGTCCCTAGAAACAATGCAGCCACAATGTAAATGGCTTAAAATAGTTTTATTATTTGAGATGATTTGCAATCTTCAAACTGAGGCACTTTCCTCAGAAAATGAAAAGGAGTAATTGAAATGTCAATTATTGCAGTTATAAGGAAATTTATTCAAGTGTCTTGATTTCAAGACACATGACTGGAACAAAAATCCTTAATAAAATGCTTCTTTTAAAACAGTGACTAAAACTTCGGGAAAATGAAGTAGTTCTTGGTTCTATTTTTCTAGTCGAAAATGAAGTTCCAGTTCCTCCCAGTTTTGTCTCAATGGTCATACCAGCGCCATCCATGCCAGCATCAGCCTATAAAGCACATTCCAAATCACAGAATCCATGGAAGGACTGAAAGGGAAGCTGTCGTCATATCAACTTGAAACTATTCAGTAAAATAAATTGTGAATATTTTTGTTGAATCAGTCTTAACTGAACTATATGAAAAATACATAAATAAAATAAATACAGTTTATTTCTATACTCTACAGATATGATTATCAGTCAAAGCATTTGGAGTGACAGTACAAGCAAACAGGAGGAGGGAGTCAGAAGTGTGCATTTAAAGATAAAGATTTCTCATTTGTAATTATGGCCTCAGACAAGACTAAATGAGCCAAACCTCAGGGAGATGATAAAATACTATTTAAAGTAACATTGTAACAAGCTCAGTATTTTTTCTATTCCTAGAAGAAAATGTGATCCCTGGTTACACACTCAGCTGGCTTAAGGGCAACCTGAGGAAGATGCAAACAGAATACAGAAAGCCAGTCTTAAAGAATTTGGTTGCTCTGCATTTCTTTATATGTCAGTTAGCCGAAAAGTAGTTGACAGACTACTGCATACACCTCTAATTTGGTGTTATGCTATCAATATTCCCAGCAGGTTTCTATACAGTTTGCTATTTCAAAGAGTCACATTATATTGTCACTGAGTGAAATTTACTATATTAAAAGCCTTTTCAGTGAAATAATAATCACTGTTTGCTGAGACAGTCTCCCACATGAATCAGCACAGAAGAGACGAACATGTTCGCCTTCCTCTAATCTGCTTTAAATTGCCATGTAGTCAGCTACATAAATCAATGCACCCAAACAGACAATAACTGTTTTTTACTTTAACTTATACATAACAATGGATGCACAGTAGCCCCATTCCTACTTATTAGGAGCGCTATTTGCAATACTACAGTTATGAATATGTCAGCTAGTTCAGTAAAGAAACCTATTTACAGAGGTTTATAACTACATGACAGAAATTGTCTTTAGGCCGCAACATAGCATAAGACGTTTCAGATGTGGTTTTTAGGTGCTTTAAAAAAAAAAAAAAAAAAAAAAAAAAAAAAAAAAAAAAAAGAGGAAGGGGAAATAATCTTTCTTCATAATTCCCATATCGGATGCCAAACAGAAACAGCATGGGAACAGCTCAGTGTTCTGACTTTATGGACTTTGGTGTCTCAGACAAGATCAGCAATCCAGAGTATTCATGGTCATTACAGATTCTGTGGCATGTTTTACTATGGTTACGAGGTGTTCGTGACATGCCCTAGTTCTGATCAAAGAGATTATATCCTGCACATACAATCTTTCTGGACAGTTTCATTTGGACAGAGAGATCATCCTTTCTGTAATCCAATCTATAGTATTGTAGACTTTATTAATAAGCCACTGTGGTGCACTCCAGAGACAGCTGCTCATTAGCTAGTTAAATTATTTTTATATGTGATTATTTTTAGAAAGACCTATGGCAAATGGTTCTGTCCTTTCCTGTTTCTACATTCAGATAAGAACACTGCACACAGAGGCTGTCCATACCCCACAGCAGCTGACTGCCATTTACCTGGAGTAAGACCTCAGGGAAGAGGTGGGCAGGCAGAGACTTGTGCTAAGGTTTACAGGAGTCCTCAAGTGCTGCTAGACCTGGGGCACTGGCATAGGCTACCTATATCACTGTTTATTTGGTGTAGGAAAGTTTAATTAGAAAGTTTGCAAGAGCAGTTTTAGAAGAAATGCAAGTACTTTCTTTTCAAGCGAGTCTGATGCTCTTAAAACTTGCCTGTGTATCTCCACTTTAACCACAGTGTGTATCCAGAATTCCCAGTTCAAGGGAAAGAATGTTCAAAAATAGGAGCACACCTGAACCTTCACTTGAGAGGGCCAAGAGCCATACAGAGTGTCCAGTTAATTTAATCTTTAATATCTGTGCTGCCTTTGTCAGCCAGGATAGCAAACCACAGCAACTGATAGATTTTTTTTTTTCAACTCCCCACTCACCCTGGTATCAGGGTGACATGCTCTCCAGACTTTGCACAAGGCAAAACCAAATACACATTATTGCCATTCAGCTCTCAGAGAATAATTACTTCCAGGCAATAGTCAGTAGGGGCTTTCAAGAAAGGACTATTGAAAGCTTTGGGTCGTCTTCTGTATGATCTGAACAAATCTATCTTCTCCAAGTGCTTTAGTATTGTCTTGCCTTCTACAGGATGTGAGTTAAATGTGCTCTTTTGTAGGGGAAATATAAAGCTGTGCAGAGTTCTTAGTCACCATTCCACAGAATTGCTAATACCTTTCCCTCTCACAATACCTAACAGGAACTTGGAGATGTAAGGCAGGCGTCAAGGAAACAGGCTCCACAGGCAGGAACAAACAAATATAGGATTTTTTGCATTTTCTTTGCTGTCATACCTGCTACTTGTACAATGCCAAAAGGACATTTGGGTACTGCCAGGACTTTTAGCCTTTTTCATGACTTTACAGCTCACCCTGCTCTAAACTTAATTCTACAGATCAAGACGAACAGACAGAAAACATCATTTTGCATCACAGGCAAAAATTGATTTTTCAGTTTTTCAAATTTGATCTTTGTGACAATTACCCCCTGTTCTGAGAGGTCTAGCCATGCGGTACTAAGGAAACCACTAAAGTCCCAATACAGGTCCCAGTGGAAGCAGAGAACGAAACTAAAGACTTGGTATTGAGTCTCCTTGTTCTTCAGTAAAAGCATTCAGATACAAGTGGCTCCCATATCTCTGCCATACAATGATTAACATGTTTTCTAATACAACTTTCATGTGCCAACTTGCAGGTCCAGTCAGAAAAGCAAAGTCCCCTTCGCCAGGAAGTGGCAGCCCAAGGAACCTTAGAATACTTGAACAGGAGCTATCCTCTGCCAAATAAATTTCCTTGACAGCTGAATAATTCTACTTTATCAAGGAACAGGAATCTGTTCACCTGTCTTGAGTCCCCTTGATGGAAATGCATAAGGACAGTAGCATTTTTTAAATGCTGAGTTGCAGGAAGGTCTGATCACATGGCAAGTATCAGCTTTTCTCCTGCACAGTAGGAGGGGTTGTCAGATTGGGGCTAAGAAGCGAAGGATGAAAGTTTGGCCACAAGCCTGAAAGGCAAATATAATTTGTAACCCCTTCTAAAGCAAGATCTGAATCAAGATTACTTAGCTCTTTTCAGTCTGCATTTTTTTTTTTCTGTAGAGCACTACCTTTGCCTGATTTTACAGGTAGAAAAAAACTGCTAAACTGCAGTGGAAATACTAGGTGGCCAGATACAGATCCTCTGGAATACCTATCTCGCATTATCACACAATATCCCCCAATTACAGAACTAGAAGACAGATTGTTCAAAATATGAAAAACTAGAAGACTCAAGATAAAAATCAAGGCAGATTATCATCTGTATTTTTTTAGCTGAGCACTTCACAAGCTGTGGAAGTCTTTGTCATTGTTCACTGTTCTCTATAAAGCATCACTTTGTGACGAGGGCCAATCTTGAGGTCTGTTTTGTAGTTCAGCTCTCAAAACAAAAAGGAAATAATTTGAAAGCAACAAGCCCTTTTGTAAATGGTGTATGTGAAGGGACTAAAACCAGTTTGAGCATGCAGTGATACCTAAAAGATATGACTGTATTTCAGACACAAATCTAAACACTAGTGAAAATGAAACTAGAAAGCAAATTCTATTATAATTATCTGCAGAAGAAAAACAAGGCAGATTGTTGCAATGCTGGGGCACCAGCTGGCTCACAGAGAATCCTTTACCTAAACAAAGATGTCAAGAAGACTTGAAAAGATATGCAGTAACTTGTGGTCTGCATTTTAAAAATCACTAAAACTTAACTTAAATCCACTTTGCAAGCACACAGTGGGACACAACATTTTGATCACTTTTCTATAACCATCAAAAATGCTTTGTCTGTAAAAACAGAGTTGAGCAATTTTTAATCTCTGGAAGACCACAATCAACAGAAATTTCCATTCATGACTCACTCTCTACAGAAGAGTTGTATTGTACCATTCTCCTGATGGGGAGGGAGAGCTCATATGTGAAGTCTGAGCCCTACTTTAGATGGATGGAAGCGAATTTTGCACACTTGTATTACTGTTTTTCAGATCTCCTATTCTGACACATGGCAGTTTCAGGATTTACCCTATTAAGTTACAACATTAATTTTCCAAGCACTTGCACAGCTGAAATGTTCAGACAATCATTGGTGAAGAAAGGAAGGTGAGGGCAAGGGTTACATTGAAAACATGGCATGATATTTCTGCTTTATACGCTTTCATCTCAAAGATATAAGAAACCGAGATTGTCATCCTTATGTCCAATCTGTAACTCCACTTATCACTACCTATATTAAAAAAAATATTTTCTGATCGTAATTTTACCAAATGCAGAAACCTAGAAAATCCTACATCCTCATTGAGTCTCAAGTCTTTCAAATCCATCTAAGACAATACAGTGCCCTCTGCAGGTTTTCCTCCTATATTACAACTCCAGGAAGCAGATGTCTTGGAGTATCTTCACAATGGAAAAATAAACTGAATTTTTATCGTAAAATTCTGTCTGCTAATCTTTGAAATAACACTGTAAGCACTGTAAGCTGAAAGGAAGACATAAACTAAATACAAATAGTCTCTTTTAAAAGTAATAATAATGCTGTTAATTTATCTAAAAAACTTGGATTATAATAGATGATAATATGCAGTTTTAAATTATTTGCTACTTAGGTGATGGAACTGAATGAAAGCATAGAAAATATGTAACTGCTACCTAAGCCTGTATTCTCAAGAAAAGTCTGCTAATAGTTTTTACAGGAATTCCACTTGGTTTAATTGTTATTACTTTTAGCAGGAGCAATTACCATTACAAACTCAATTAGCACTTAGAAAGTCAGAAAGGAGGTTAAATCCCATCATACCAGTTTGTACAAAGCTTTTCCTTCCCTAACATCTGAACGCATACAAGCTAAACAATTAAAGCCATAACCTCTTTGGCCATAACACTTAAACACACAGCCATAAACTCAGAGGTGGTAACACATGAAGCAGTTCAGATATAGCATGACAAAACTTGTTCCTTGGCCTATTTTTTCACATAATAGAGAAGACACAGATATGAATTATTTTTCATTAGCTGCATTAAAAAAAAAATTTAAGTATTCATGAGAAGTTAATTCAGCATCTTTTTAAGGGATTTACAAAAGTGTATCAAATTCTGCTCAGCGCAAAGGTAAAACTTACTGAACTTCAGTACTTATATTGAATTGAGCTGTGTTGCAGTAATATATCACAGTAAATCTTGCCAGCAAACAGACTGATGACAGTGACAGGAGTTACTTACTTTCTGAATGTGTAAAACCCAGACAGAAAAACAGAGGTTTTTATCTGAGGAAGCAATGAAAAAGATTAATAATGTTGTCATTTTCCTTCCTTTGTATGATTCAGCAGCATGAAAACCCCTTTTAAATATATTGCTGAGCAAGGGGAAATGTCATCACAATAAAAGTTAGTTTCAAGACTGCAAAAAGTGTTTTTTGTTGAGATAGCTATGCCTGACCTGCATCAGAAGCATGGCAAATAGGTATATGGATTTTATACACGTGTGTGCGTGCATATGTAACAAACAAACATGTGATGGTCAGTTTGCTTTATGTAGGAATTCTTTTTAAGCTACTGAAAAGGAAAGTGCTAGATATATATCCGAACCATTTCACTAGAATTTCACAACTCAGGAAGAGCACAACAAACATCTGCTAGCTCATCAGATGTAACCACAAACAAAACAAAGACACCCTGACAAGCCACAGAGCAAAATGGAGTTAATAACCCAAGTGGCAGTGCTCCAAAAGCAAACCTGGTGAATCTGTTTATAACCTCCCAAGAATACCAGCAAACTCTGACTTTGCAGACAAGATTAAGGGAAATACTGTCCTTATTAATATGCAGCCTTTCAACAGTTTCAACACTAATAGGAGCAACATTCCAGTAATATTTTAGCCATCCAGATTTTTTTTCTAATATGCAATAGCATTTTCTCCTAAGAGAAAACTTCTGATTTTTCTACCTTTTCACAAAATGCTTAATGCCCCCAGCAATCCTGGATCTCTAGCAATCCATGGTTTCTCTCCCTTGCCTTTGCTAATGTGATGGGAAGAACAAGCAAGAAATCTTGAAGGCAAGAGACTGGATACCTGTTGTTATTCCAGCAGATCTCATCACCAGCTGGGTGCTGCAAACTACTCTGAGCATAGAAGGCTAAAAGACATCAATGCCCCAAGACCCCGAGATACACTAGAAGGTTATCACTGATCACTAGCAGGGAAGCTGCAATCTGACTATTCATTGTCCTTTGAGAGGACAGACAACCACGGGGTCATGAGAACTGTAACACTTTTCTGACGGCTGTTCTCACACAGCCAGTGTCAGCATGAGAAGGATAAGTCATGTCCATGACTGCTATCTCCCCTAAGGTTAAATCAGAGGGGCAATAGCACTCTGCTGCACAAAGGAAGAAAAAAAAGATTTATTGAGAAAAAGCAGAATCAACCTCATTGTCCCACTGTATAAAATTATGTCAGGAAGCGAGGAGTGAGAAGCAAATTGCTAGCTCATGTGAGAGGATGCACTGGTCATGTGGTGTGTCCCTTTGTGAGGGTCCTGCAGCACAGACTGGCTCCTTGACTGCAGCTCTAAGAGGATTCAGCTCCAACAGCAAAATAAACACAGGTTACACAGAGTGACATGTCTGCAATGCTGCCGATGAGGAGCAGGCTTACACACTGCATTCCAGTAGAAAAGTGAGTGATGTTTCACCCAAAACCTACTGGTTTAAAATGGCATGTTTTGATTTCAGATACTCATTAAGCAGGAGGTTATCCATTACATAAATGAAACATTGACACAGTTCAGCCTTCCCTCTGTGTTGCCATTGCTGCTTCCTGGCAATGGCAGCCTTCACTGGGTTATTTCAGAGTAGTAGCTGTCTTCTGTGATTACAGTTTACTGCAGGGGTGATATCCTTCAGGGACTCCTGCCCTGTGACAAGGAGTAAGATTCAAGAATTAAATAACTGTTCTGATGCTCAGGTTGATGTTTATAGGGAAGGCAGGTTTTCCTGCTTTACTTCAAGGCAGCCTTTCATTATTTTGTTAGCACAGCATGTATCGAGCCATGTGGCCTCAGGTCCCTGGCTTTCACTGCATAATTTAATGTTAAAGAAAACCCAATATCTTACCCTCTAGCTTTCAAAATCTGGACACAGCTATCCAAATATACCTCAGGGAATTGTATGATTATGTTCCCACAAGTCTGTGTCTATAATTACGAGCACAGACTGTAATTTACCAAGTGAACCACTCAAAGTCTGTTTCTCCATTGCAGCCGACTAATATTCCCAGCCAAGTCCCTAGTCACAGGAGGAATTCCAAAATGGGTGATCAGGCAGCAGCCAAAAAATTACAATTAGCTGGGTTTCAAGTAGAGAAGTTCATCAGGAATTAGCCATGTGTTAGAAAACAGACCCAAATCCATTTGGAAATGAAACGCATACTTTCATTCCTGATAATCAGTGAAATCCAGTATTCTGGTGGAACTGCAGATTTAGATGTTTTTTATACGCATATTTGACGATCTCTGCATTGTTACTTGAGCACAGAGATGCACAAGCTCATTGCAGCTGCTACAGATAGGACAGAGATGTTATTGTTTCCTGTGGCCCACACTCTACGCGGACCCTGGGTGAAGCCAGGTGAGCTGCAGAGCACCTCAGTCCGTTTGTCACAGCACTGACTTTGAGGGCCTCTCCCAGTATTGCCCTTCTCCTCCTTTTTCCTCCTCACAATAGACAAGAGCTGAACACTTTCTCAAAACAAGCAGGACCTGACAGACGAACGCAACAGCCAGCATTCACACACCAATGCCACGCATTTAACAGAAACTCTTTTATCACAGTAAGGCCAGTTTTCACTGAGGCATCCTGACATACAAAAAACTCCCACTTTTGTCTCCTTGAGAGCAAGATGAGTATTACCATTCCCATTTTACTAACAGGGAAAGAGAAGATGACTTTCCACCAGCACTGAGCACCCAGAGCACAGCAGCATGCCAGGAAGAGGTCCCAAGACTGCTCTACAGTGGCTGAAAACCTCATGAGCATGGTGACAAATGGTCCTGTCAATAATTCAGTCTGGGCATCACAGACAACACCACAATTCTGTTCAAAGCCTCCCTAGGGCTCTATTTGTTTCTTTTGTTTGTTTTGTTTTTAAGTTTTCTCCATTCTACTTACTTTCCCTCCCCCTCCCCACCCTGTGACTCTTAGCCGAATTCACACCAAATTTAAGCACACAGATTACATGGTTTTCCTCCAGAATTTAGGATGAAAAAAGTGCTCATTAGAAAAGCCATATGGCCTGTTGACATGACTTCTGCAGTGCCCACCAGCATTAAGTATATAAGTCATGCTGAGAATGTGATCGTAAATTTAAGACCAGCTTTCAAAGAGAATATAATGAGCTGATCTATTGTTGTGTGTAGATACACCTCATTAAAAATAACTTTTAAAAAAATCAAAATAAAGGAGACATTAAAAAAGGCTTCAGTTACAGCTGCTTGTATGCTCCTTACTGGCTTTATAACTTAATCCAATTACATACCAGCCAGTGGCTGGAAGTGTTTTGTTTAGGGCACTATCCTGTTCTTTGACTTTACAGGGACACAGACAGAATACAGCTGTGCATCACGCAAAACTTGTTACCATGTGTTAGATAAAGAGTTCAATTAACATGTTATATAGGACTTGAGAAGCCAACCATTTAGTCTTGATGCTAATGAGACCCACATAGCTAACTCACATATCCGAGGATTTTTTACTCCAGTGTTGCTGTAACTCAAGAAGCATCTGAAAGATTGAAAGGAAAAAAATATTTCTCCTAGTTTTCACCTTGAAGTTTTGTGCAATCACAAGTATTTTCTGTAAAGCCTATTTTATCTTTTACATGACATATTTAGTTATTTTCAGAGATCCTTTCCCCCATCACAACAAACAACTTTTTAAGTTTAAAAAAAGAATATTGTGAATATGAAACAGCCACAAAAGCAGAAAATATGCAAAGTACCTGGAAATAAAAGGCAATACTACATGGAATTTTGCAACCGATTTAAAACTATCTATTTCCTGACCCATTAGCTGTCCTCTGAATACACATGAGGTCTCAGTGAAGTCATCAGAACTCCACTAGAGCTCAGATGTTTGCTCAAATGGCCCCCACAAGAATGAAGCCACCAGGCTTTAATCCTCACCTAATCATAATAACAAGGCTGCTTCAATGGATAGTCTGCAGCCTTCAAATCTACGAGCATATTTTTACTTGGGCAAAAAGCTAATTTCAAACTTTTCTTTTTATATATATACACGGTACAGAGATACAGAAAATGCAACTGACATAATTACAAATCAGAGTTTATCTAAGAGTTTATTCTTGTGTAAGCAATACTCATATTATGACAATCCCACCTGCTTAAATGCCCTCACTTTCCTCTGTCATCCCCAGCCCCCTCCAAATTACCCAACTAAATACGCCAGCATAGTTTACAGTAAAAAGAGAGCAAGGGTGATGCCTAGAATGGGAAGGGCCGAGGTAGTTATTACTAGGAGATGAAATCAAGAGCAGCAAAGGAAATTATGGTAACACAGCACTGTACCAGCTACTAAGAGAGTTAACTCTGTCCCAGCTGAAACCAGGACACAGAGGAAAGGGGAACATGGAGACTTTGATCTGGAGATTGTAGAAATGTAGGTAGGGAGAGGGAGGAGCTTCTTGCAATATGCTTGAGCACAGTGAGCTTTGGTGAGCAGCCTCTCCAAGGAGTACAGTACGGACGCACAAACTACACCACAGTTATTAAAATCCAGCGAAATAATGACCAAAAAATAATACAGCAGCAAAGGATGTCAGTTGCGTCTTATTCACTAGTGAATATGGACATTATGGAATATTAGTTAAGCTCAATATTTACAGGAATAATTATCCTAAAATCTACACTACTCTAAGGCAGAGCTGGATCTCACTTCTACAGCCTCCCAAGCAAAGGAAAATCGAGGCTGAAGTCTGGAACTTTCAAAATTTTTTTCTGTATATGGAGATTTGCTGCCTCAGATGTGCCTGCTGAATCTGGATGTGGACATGGACAACCATAAAAAGCTGATCTCCGAAATTACACTTTTGGTAAGTTGAATCACAGTTTCTTCTCCGTGTCAGAATGCAACAGGCAGTCAGACAGCAGCTGACATGCAAATACAAAAAGCAAATCACAGTAACTCAGAAAAGCGAGACGAAATAAAAGACAGCTTGCTTGTGTCTACAGCTCTAAGGAGGCAGAAAATAGATAACTCACTCCTAGAATCCTATCCTGCCATTCTGGGCTCTCATATGCCACAATTATTCATAACACTTCTGTGCCTCAAGGAGCCAAGAGCTGAATGTCTCCAGGCACTCAGCACTTGAAACACAGGAGTCCCACGAACACCAGCATAAAGCAACTGCTGCAGCTTCCAACCAAAACCAGTGGACTCTTCTTCAGAGTCTATGTTCATGCTTTCCTTTGGGTACACTAAACACCAGGTTTTGAAGCCTGACTTTGCAGTTGGATGCTGACAGCATCCACTGACAGGAAAGAAAATCCAAGTGCCCTCTTGAGAAGCAGCATTTTTGTAGTTACTGATGAAAACCTGTTTTGCACTGGCACAAAGTAGTATTTTGCATGTACTGTTCACCAGTAACCATCTCTGAGCCTAAATATGACTGATTATTCAGGCTAATGGCTTGTCCACAAAATGAGTCACACTGTTCTAAAGTAAGTGTAATTATTTTTAAACCAAGTTAATTATTTCAGTATAGAAGGTTAAAAACAGTTGAGTTTAATTCAGATGCAATTTGATTTTAGAAGTCAGTTAAGAATATGCTGATACTAAACTGAAAATAAGAGTATCGAACAAAGGAGTTTCGACCAAATGAAATAAATCAAAGCAAGTTTATATATAGGTAGGCCTATAAAGGCCATACTTAGGGTAATAACTTACTCCAATTATTTTAGCAAATGTAGTGATTTTACACTAACTATAGTTTTAGAGATGCTTTAGAGGATCATGAATGGTTTATATCCAAGTGTTATTTGTCCTACCCAAGGCCTGAAGGTCAGCAGAGTAACTCATGAGAAGCATATTTAAATATCTTTTCTCAGAAAGTCACAATATTTTCTCACATACAAAACTTCATTTAATTTAAAAAAATCAGATTTCCTTCTGCAGCTTTAATTACAAATTAAACCCAAGTTGTAAGCAAAGGTGAATCTATTTTTAAGGCTAAGATCACTAGCACACAGAAGAGCCACTAGCCTGTCTTCCCCAGGCAGTTGAACACAATTTATACTCTGCTTGTGAAAAGTTGTTTCATAAACCCTCAATTTTCAGTGTAACGTGTACCAATTAACATAGTCTCCTGACTTAATGAGAACAGCATTTAGAATTTAAATAAATCACTCTTTAGGGTGTTATCATGGACAAAACTCTGCTGCAATACCAAAGAGAAAAAAGCAACAAAAACAGAGCTCAGCCAGTATGCAGGCTCCTAGCTCTTTGAATGAGAAGTCAGCCACAAAATCCAGATTTGAATACTTCTCAGATGAAAATACCTAGGTCTATGTCAAGACTTTACATCTAACTAAAAACATTTATTTTAATTTTTTTCATTTAATTTTAAACACCACCGCTAATCTTCAAGGTTTTTCAACAGATTAAAAAGTAGGTATCTCACCAGTCAGTGAAAAAGGACTAATGAAAATTGCACATTCCCCTTCCAAAAAACAAAACAAAACAAAACAAAACAAAAAGATATTTTAATCAGGCAAATAATTCTCTCTGCAGATTTCTAGTGTACTAACTAGCAAGAAGGGATAGACATATATTAATTACTAATGGCTTCCATACAACTTTAATAACTTCAAAATTCACATTTCACAAAATAGGAGAGCTTAAATCTTGAAGAGCCTAAGTCTTGCATCATTATGTTGTCTCTTGTGGTGACAACAGAATCTGATGGGACTCTTGCATGTTTTATTCAGCTTTCAGTAGAAAATGGCTTTAGTTCCTGTGTCATTCCTGTCACTTTAGTAGTTCCATATGTAGTCATTTTCACAAGATATTAAAAGTTACCAGAAATTAAAGGAAGCTTGAATTTCTGAATACCAGGTTAAAGGTAGGTAGCTTGATCTCTGGCATCCACTGAGCATTTAATAAACATCAGCAAGAAATTTGTGGGACAAAAATAAACTGTTGATTTGACAAGGAAATGAATGAGAAAATTAAAATTTGCAAGGTAGAGACTTCATCGAATGACTGAAACCAGGAGTGACACAAGTGAGAACAGTTAGGTATTAGTACCATGGCAATGGTCTACAGTAGCGTCACATGCTTGATTCTATTGTTTGATCATGAGAAGATGAAACTTTCCCATAGACAACTTACAGAGTATCTATTTTTCTACCACTAATTCCAAGAATGTCACCAGCAGGCTGCCTTAAAAGCAATCACAGCAAAATGTCTTCTCTCCTTGCCTGAGCAATTTTAGCTGCTGTGGCAACGGCATTTTAATGTTACCTCTTTATTAAGAATTGTCATAACAGTGACACATCCCCAGGGATCGTAGGAATACAGGTGCCCCTTGGTTGGAAAAGGCTTTAGCCGGTCATGGTTTGCAGCGTAACCAAACACCATGCAAAGATGAACTTTTTCTCAGCTGTCTGTGTTATATTATTGCTCAGCTGTTCACCTGTATTTTCCAATACATTCTGCACAATCATCAGATAATTCAGATGTTTTGCATAACTGACCTTCACACAGCCTCACAAAGCATCACAAATTCAGAAAGAAAATTGCAAGTGTTTCTATATTTTTTAATGATATTCTAACTTTGAAGTTCATCTTTAAGAAGGTGTTTAATTATTCTCCCTGGATTTTTTCTATATTCACTACATCACAAAGAAAAATCATTACACTAACAGTACAAATTGTTGTTTCTTGGTTACTTGTTGCTTTCTTCTCTCTCTACTATTACATTTATCCAGTCTGAGCTCACAAAAATGACCCTGAGTAGTTTGCAAATGAAGTGCACAGGACTAAGGTGCTTCCTGATATGCACTCCAATACTTGCTACCATGCCCACTTCAGATAAACCTTTCTTAAATTAAAGAGTTGCTCTTGAATTCCCCTTTTGCTTCTGCCATAGATACATTGTCCAAGAGTTTTATTCTTCTGACAGTCAGCAACTTTACTTCCAATCCAGATTTATTCACTGCCAGTTTATGCCCATTACTCGTGCCAATGTTTACCTTGCAAAACTTTCCCTGGAGTTTGTTCTTCAGGCATATTTATATAGTAACACATCCCTTCTCAAGCTTTGCTTTCCTGAGCCAACCAAACTTCCTCACAATATATATTCTCTGTTCCCTGATGAGCCTCGCAATTCCTTCTGCACCTGCTCCAGCCTGCATCGACAGCATTGTACATACCTGCACTGTTAAGGGCTTACCAGGGCCTTGAGCAATGGCCCTCAGTTGCTTGCCCTCACCCAGGGTGAGAGGAGAAGCAGCAGTGTAATGCCAGCCTGCAGGATGCTTGGGCAGCACAAGAGAAGCAGGCAAGTGTCCCACACCTGGGGCCCCACTAGCTCTGCAGACCTGCCACGGCACAGCCCCAACATTGACATCAGCAGGGCCCTGCTGGCACTCCGTGCTGTTAAAGCATCCCACCCATACTAATGCATCCATCCAGCATCAGCTGGGCACTGAGCCAGCCTGCATCCAGCAGGGCTGACACCAGGCATGAAACTAAATCACTCACATCTGACCAGTTCACTTAGCTTAAACCTGCCACAGGAGCTGTACAGCCAAATCCCGGCAATGCAGGGCCACAGCTGACAGATCCCGCCAGAGCCAAGCTGGATCCATGCAGTGCTAAGCCAGGTATCTCTGACAGTGTGACTCCATCCACCTGCAGCTGAGGTTATTCACCCGTGAATAACAGAGGGTCAGCTACATGCCCCTCCAGAAACATCTCTGTATACACTTATGACTCCATCACACTGATGTCTCATGCTCACCCTCGGCTGCTACAGTGCAGAAATCAAAACCGGTCATATTCTGTATTTCCTGTGGGACTTGGCCATCGGTTCATTTCTTCATTGGTTCATCAATAGAAAAAAAATTGGTGTGGGTTACAATAATAAATTCCTTTCTAATCAACTATTGATTTTTCAAGATTGTTGTTTCTGGACAGCAGTCAGCCCCACAGGGCAGTAGCTGGAAAGGTTTGAGGTGGGTGCCAGCAGGCACATCTTCCATGTCCCCCCAACACTGGAAATGCAAGAGCAACACAGCTCAGCTGGAAGGGGACCTTCTCACTGCAATCCAATTCTGCTAGACCCCGAAAGTCTAATACAGTTATTTCAGTTATGTTCTTATGCTGTATCCATCATTGTCTGCCATTTGCACTTTCATAAATACAGACAATACATTATACAATCTGCAGTCTGGATGCCAGCTTTTGAAATCCTTTAGCAGCTGTTTCAATTGACAATAATGCCATAATGCATCAGTGTGTTGAAACAGTGGTGTGTACCTATATGTCCCTCTGGCAACACCCATCTGGTGTGACATTTGCCTGCTGCATTTTTCAGTCTAGGAGAAAAGCCATCCTCTCAGTCACATTGTGTTCAGTAAAAAGCTATGCTGCAGGAACTAAACCATCAGAGGCAAAAGGAGAGACAGAAAGGAAGAAGCTGAGACTAGCTACATGCTGCAGGTAGTTCTGGCCTTAACAAAAGTCATGAATAGAGCCTGCCACTCTGTAGGGACAGATCAGTAGAAGGTATCCTGGATGAAGGAAGGAGATAGCACTCCAGTGATGGAGGAGAGAAGAGAATAAATAGCGGAATAATGCAGAAAGGAAACAGGAGAACTGGGACTCATACAAATAACAATGGGGAAAAATGAGGGGGAGGAAAGCAATAGAAGAGTAGCAAAGAAAAGAACATGGAAGACAAGGATGGGGACTTGAAAAGAAAGAAAAGTGACTTTATAAACAAAGAGGATGAGTCAGAAAAGATTCCTGATTTCATTTGCAGCCAGTTCATTTGCAGAATAATTGCTTACAAAGCTGAACTGATTTTGTTAGCTGCATACCTTGAGATTGCAGGCCTTACAGGTGGCAAAAGGAACAGGGAACTTTGCATGCTATTGAAACAAGCTGAGGGAGAATTGCAAAAGGAGAGCTGAGACTCCTTCATTCCACAGTTACACACATGTTAATTTCCCTCGTTCCTGTATGTAGTGGGGAAGAGATCCTTTGCAAGGGCTGGAGAACAAGGCAATTTTTTTTTTGCAGGAAGAAAGTTGTATTTTAAGAGGTCTCAAAATTCAAAAAATGAAAATTTGTTTTGCAAAGACTTTAAGAGATCAGTTATCATTTTAAAAGGAACAAAAAGGAAGGTCCTGTTACTGCGTAGGTGCTGAGCATGATTACATTTTTTTCAGTGGCAGCTCTAGCATAAGCAGCTCCTACCACCATTTCCATTCTGGCTGCTGCTCATCCCTATCCCAGGCTCCCTCTCCTGGTCTTTTGGGACAGCAGTCAGTGGGAGCCCTGTTGTGAAACAGGCCCAGAGAAAAAACCTGCCCTCAAAATCATCACTGCTGTCAAAAGAAATGGACACATACCTCTGAATTCAGTTCAAACCCCAAAATCATTCAAGAAAATAAAAAAAAGTTACTATGAAAATTAAGAATTTATTTCTTGATGCAGTGAGCAAAATGGCCTCATGGCTAAAACACAACTCAGATTGTAGTTCTGCCAATGAATCCTCTATGACCTCGTCACTCTCCTCTGTGCCCCAGTTTGTCATCTGGACACTACAAGTTTTGCAAGAACCTATTCAAGATTGCTTGAGACATTCACACTCTAATAATGACAGCCAGAGACAAACACACAAGCTTTCAAACAGAAGAAGGAAAAATTCTAGGAAGGAAAAAATCCAACTGCCAAACACACAGACCAGAGAGGTTTTTCATTTTGTTGGAGCAGGAAACCAAGAGCATGATGAGGAAAGGGAGGAAAGAGAAGAAAGAAGACTGAATACATCAGAAGTGCTGAGTGTTCAACTATGGCAGGGGCCACCCTACAGAGGAATAAGAGCTGCATGCCCTGCAAAAGCAGTGGACACGTTTGGGAGCAAGTTTTTCCAGATCAGGACCCCCGGCTCTCTTATTGCAGTGCTGGCTGAGAAGAATTTGCTAGTGTCAGCTGAGATAGCAGACATGCAGGTGAAACAGCAAGTTGGATTAAAATATAATAACAAGGTGCAATAACAGAAGGGTTGCCCATGTGGTGGATAACATGAGAAACACTAAAAGTCACTTTCAAAACAGAGGCTGCTATTTTCACTCACAAGAAAAACAAGCAATTTTTTCTGCAAATCACCAGCTGCTAACAGCATATAATATGAGCCAATTAACAGAAATAAAGCATTCTGTAAAATACTTTACATGAGCTGGGGAACTACAACAAAATCATTACAAGTCTAGAGATAATGGGACATATCCTTTCTGATGTCAATTAGTACAGTTCCCTTTGTTTCAAATCCAGTTTACAGCAGTTAACTCTTGCAAGTGACACCACCAAACATGTTGTGCTAACAATAACACCAGGCATGTGATCCATCAAAAGGCTGATGACAGGCACACTAATCAATGAGAGCCACTTGTTCTAATAACGGCTGAGAACCTGAAAAACAGGGAAACATGGGCAACATTCATCTTGTAGAAGTCTACATGAGAAATGTGGAATGGTACAAGTCTATAGGCATAGTCTGGAGATGGTGACATTAAGTCTAGTGCATTTTTTCACTTCTGTTGGGGTGTCTGTGCAGGGCTAGAGTGCAAATCCTCAGGGAGATATCCAGGAATTGATTTGTGAAGTGAGATGTACGTGCCTCACTGGAGATTTCACCTGCCTGACTTTTTCTGTCACAAACAAGTTCAGCACAGACAAGAGGCTGTCTCTCAGCATCAAGGCCAATCTTTCCATTTTTCCTACTGCTGGCATTTATCCTCTTGCTCTAATGAGATTTGCAGATCAGTGAAGAAATTCTACTATAAAGTATCTTGACTTTAACCCAGGGAAAAGCAAAACAAAAGCATGTGATGAAGTATATATTTGCTTCAACAGAGCTCCATCACTGCACAAAAGATGCAAACATCTTCCTAAATATATCATAATACTAAATTCTGCTCTGCAATCAAACTTGCTTTAAAAATGTATTTCAGCTATACATGAGAATAAGACAGTTTGTACATGAAATTGCCCACAGAACTGCAGTTTCCATCACTTTCAAACCCCTCTCCATGAAAATGTTCATTCCTCTCCCTTTATATTCTTCTGGTTGTGCTTTTAGTTTTACTCTTCCTTCAACAAGATTATCGGCATCTTTTTCTAAGGCAAGGTAAATGAGGATTGCTCTGTCCTAGAGAAGGTACACCAGCAATCACACTATCTTTTTAATCAAAATCACTAGTCAGCCAATGTGTGTTTCTAATGAAATTGCACTTTTCTTTGATAAAACTCTTTCTATTATTTTTATCGAGGTTTTACCCACAGCTGATTTTGGCTGATATGCTTGTAATTGACAACTTGACACAAGTCAGTACCTTTTCTGAATATTAATTATACGATCTACTCCCTAGTCCTTAGAAATGTAATCTAAAAGCTAAAAATATTATTTTTCCCCTCTCAAAACTCAGAGACGTGGTGTCAAGATTTTTAGGCCTGATTTACAGCTGCAGCAATATTAAAACTAATTTTAATATTAATTATTTAATTTGCTAAGCCTCACCTTTAGGCAGGCAAATCACCCACCAATATAATCATGATGGGGCAACACTGGATAGTTTCGGCCAGCAGGATCAAGCTCCCAAAGATTACTCACATTTTCCATATTTACCATCAAGTTACATCAATATTTTCTCTCAGGACACAGGAAAAAATGCTTTTTTCTCTAGCTACTTGCCTCCTTGGCAGGTGAGATCAATTCTTACGTGGGCAGAATTCCCAGGGTCAATGGAAGATTTTGCAGAGCGTATGAAACCAGGCATCACTAAAGGCAAAATATCAATATGAGTGGTATTTCTTTACTGCATATTCCCAGTTCCCATTTATCAGAGAACTGGTTATCTCTTCTCACGCCCTAGCTGCAATATACTTTCAGCAGTGTATTGTTAACAACCAGCTAGCGCTTTTTTTAGCTATGTAATTAGAAGCCATTGCTTCTCTGTTTAATTTCTCCTTCTGTAAGTATAGCTCCCAGTCATTACCAGATGGCTATTGTTACTCTTATTACTGACCCTGCTGTCTAGATACCTACTTACACTTATTATCTGCTCTTATTTTTCCAAATAAGGACTTTAATGAGGACAAGCATAGTCATTATCTCTACAGTTGTGTATTAAATATTTCAACTTTAAAATTCAGATTGTAAGCAGTGAGAGAGCATATGTTCAGAACATTTTTTTAAAAAGACCTCCTTTATTACACTGTCAAATGATTCAATACTAATGATATTTTTGCAGTCACTAGAATGCTGATGTTTTATAACCTCTACCTTATTTATTGTACAAGGTTTATTTCCTTGGATTTGCTCCAAAATAGCTTTTGGCTGTTCAACAAATTAAAAAGATGTTGTGGAAAAAAAAAAAAAAAAAAAGAACTTAATCCTGGCTTAGCTCTAGAAATGTGTTCACATCTTAAGCTTTTTTCTTAAAGGCTGTTATTCCCCTTGACTAATTATAATTAAAATTCTATACAAACTATATTTTTCTTCTCCTACAAGCTCCTTTTAATTATAAAGATTTCCTGATCTTCTTTCTGTCACTGTCATGGGGATGTAGAGGATCCCAAACAAAAAAAATCACCTCATTACTTTCAGTGTCCATGACTTCCACCCAGGTTGTCCCTGCTGTGTCAGCCAAAAGAAATGCATCATTTCTCCACATCCACCAGCAGCATCTATCAATGCTCTTTCTGCCACACTTGCTTTGTTTGCCTATCCCTTTGGTAAACTTCGCACTTCAGCATTTTAACACCTGAAAGCGGCTCTGAAGAGCTTGGTACTGAGCAAACCTACCAGGCACTATGGCAGGAGGGCAGGTAAAACCAACCCCCCAGGGCACCCTGCTGGGGCTGGCCCCTGCACTGGGATGGCCCTGGGAGGCCAGCCCAGTAGCTATACACACGCATACCTGACGAACAAACATATCTGATCTTCCAGGGAAAAACCACTTTAAACCATCCTCTGTAAGTGGATGATCTGCTTTTGTAGCAGCTCACTACCAGTTCTGACTTAACAACGTGCCAACATGAGCTGAAAGCTGTAATTCTGTGTGTATTCTTGAAGCTTGGGATACAAAGCTCAAGATTACATAGCAAGAATTAGTGAGGTTCCTAGGGAGCATACTCACAAACATACACAAGTTTTAGTGATATATAAAAGCATATCATTAATATGTTCATAGCTTGGATGAGTATGCCATGCCAGTAATATTAATACTGGATATATCTAGGGAGCGGATTGAATATTTTTCTTCAATTTTTAAATCAGATATTCCTGGCAAAAAAACATTCACCATATGCTGGCCTTTCATATACAGGGGACCATAACAGTAATACATTAAAATAACCAAGTTACATTTGTTACAGGTTTTAGTCAGCAAATACTAACAAGCACCATTTTCTGCTTTGCACACAGCCTTCCCTCAGTATTGGCCTGGGGAACTTAAGAGATAATTGAATTTATTGTCCACCAGAGCCCACACTGAGAAGGTTCTAATTAGTTACACAAACGCAAATGTCTAAGCCCCAGTATCATCTTATACAGGCCACTGTACAAGAAAGTGAAATCTCTTGCAGACTGCTCATTTGAAACTTATTCACATTAGCAACACAGATGAAAGTACAGACAAGACTGTTGATACCTGGTATAATATCCCATGAAATTTATACTTCCCCACTTCTAGAAGTGCACCACTTATTTTGGCTACAAATCACAATTCATCAGAATTACAGACTATTTCAAGACACCCTTAAATTCTCCTCCCCCACCCTCATTTAACCTAAACTGTTTATACTGTGCATCACTAGCAGCTACACAAATTCTCCTCTATTTTTTCTTCGACAACAAAGGTATTTGCTAGCATCACACCAGGACATGGCATGAATACTTATGAAAAGATTTATTAGCTTAAACGGGTACATTTATAGATTCATTTGTTTTTGTCAAAACGATTTGTACCGTTCATTCTAATTCGTAACCTGGATGGCTCTTTGCTGACTCAGAAGCTTGCATTTGTAATGCCTTTCCAACTGGTACCATGCTGAAAATATATCTGTCCTGCATTGAAAACCAAAAAAAGCCCCAAAACAATCAACCCCCCCAATTTTATTGAAATTTCTCCAACAAGCTACCCTTGGATCAGCCAAGAACGGTGCTTTCACTGAGAATTAGCAAGTAAATTCCTGTCTCAGTAACATTACAAAGATGCACTCAAGCTACACACTAAACAGTTCAGTAACAATTTGGGAATTTGAAGTACCTGAAGCCTGGCTGTGACAACAGGGCTGTAATGAAGCAAGATTAGCGATCTGATGACTCAGCAAAGTAAATTTCCATAAGGTTTTGATTTCGTTACAAGAGAAAATCTCAGAAGTCATAACGCAGATTAGCGTAGTCTAATGAAGTGCACAGCAGAGGGGAAATCAAGTCAATAGAGTACCTTCTATTTCCCTTATTTTAACCAGTCATTGAGCAGGAAGCCCCACAACGCAAAAGCCAACATGTGGGCAGCATACAAGCCCTTTACAGGTTGCACTGACAAATGCAGGGCATCGATCATGCTTTGGGACCGGGGCCCATCCCCACATCTCCAGCAGCTGTCTCAGTGTGTGTGAAACCAGGCTTCTCCCTCCTCTTTGGGGGAGGCCCAGGGCAGGCAGCACCCACCAGGCATGCAGAGAGCACCTGCAGCCATCCCACAGCCCAGGCAGCAGAGAAAGTTAATTTACAGCTTCATTCAGTACCAGAGGTGGCAGAAAGGCAGAACTGAGATGAAAGGGAAACACAAACTCAGACTTTCTTGCCATTTTTTAAATTTTTTCCATGATGTCAGGGTACAAGTGCAAGTTCTTTAAGAAAAGAAACCACTGATTAAAAACACTCCAGTTAGGGGAGCCAGGGCTGAAATGAAAAACACTAGCCAGGACAGTTTAGGACTTGTGAAAGGCTCCAGCCCATAAATCTAATCTCTTGCTGTAATGTCAGGCCCAACTGAGTAATAGTCATGCTTCAAAAGCCAGAAGCAGAGCAATCCCTCTTCCTCAGCCCCAGTGTATGGTGGTGGGGATGTATCACCTTCCTGCAACTTAAGGCCCCCAGTTCTGTCCCAGTCCTAGGGTCCTGACAACGGGCAGCATTAGCAGCGCTCTCAGAGGACCCAGACCCAGCATGACTGCTTGCAGGCAGCCTTGTTGCCTAGAGATGGCATCCCCTCCTTCTTATATCCTAAATAAATTCATTCTATGGCCAGTTTGCCCACAGTAATTCTAAGGGAACAATAAGGCCCCCATAGTCCACCTCCAGACTAGCCTTTAATTATGCAGTCACAACCCCTGCAAACAGACTCTGCTCTTTGATCTTCAGTTTAGTGCTGCCATAGATGTTCTTAATCCCTTTTTCTTTCCAAGTACACTTGTAAAGGTATGGAAAGGAGAATAAAGCAGAACAAGTTCCTGTTAAAGCTTAGGGGATTTTTCTCCCAACCAAATAGCAGAACTGCTTTGAGCTGCTGGGGCCTCTTCCCTCCTGTCTCCTTTGATGAAATGGAGATCCACATGTGGAGACTGGCCGAGTGAGCAGCCAGCAACCTGTTGGTGCAAAATGGTCTGAAGATTGTATGCATCCAACATGCAGAGGTTATGTACACCTAATCTCTTCATTCTCAGTTCCAAAGTGGCCTATCCTGAATATTAATCAATGGAAAATAGAGGAAGCAATTATTTATATGGGCCTTCTCATTTATCAAAGCAAGAAGCTATAGGTTCAGCACACATTAGGTCAGAAGGCGGACTACAGGGAGCTTTCAGCTTCTTCCAGCTACCAAACTTGTGATTAAATTAATTCTGTGCCCACTTTTCTCACACAGCTGGGCACCCATCAATCACAGCCCCACCCCCAGGAAGTCCACTTACCTCAGCTTATCTCCAAAGAGCAGTTACGCATGCACAACATTAGCCACTTCTGGTAGACTGCATGCTGTTAGCAGGCTGTTTAAGAGGCACGACCACTGTCTGAGCAATAATCACTCACTGTTCAGTCCCCCACCACTCCCATCCTGTCTGCATAATTAAAAATCTGTTACCTTCTCTGACTTGGCTAGCAATTGGCAGCTCTCTCACAATACTGCTCAGCAGACATAGGGTTTTAACAGACGGGAAGACAATGCCACAGTTCAAAATCTAAATGTGATGCCACAAGATCAGACTGGTGCAGATTTGGTAACAAACAAAATGAAAAGCATGACAGCTGTGGGATCAATAAGACATAGATGAAAAAATAAATTAAATGCATCTCAGAGTAGGGAGTGGGTGTAATTTGTTAAAGGATAAAAATAACAAGCTTGCTTCTCTGGTATGTTGCAGTACCTGTAGAACCTCTTGATATGTTCCCATTTCCCTACTAATGATGCTGCAAAGCCATATTAACCAATAAAATGGCTCTTCATACTAAACACCCAGGCAGTGAGAATTAAAAGGTGTAGTACATATGACGTTGTACATACCATCATCAGCTGTTTCTTATAGAGGTAAAGTACCACAACTGAAAATGATGACTGACACTGTCTTAAACATGGTCTGGTTTTGCACCTTGCTGCTTTGCTAAAAGTGAAAGCATGTGTAAAAAGACTAAGCAATTGGATCTTCTGTTTTCATCTGTCACTATCAATATTCAGAGACGACAGGCTGAAACAAAGAGACTAGGGAACATCTGAGATCAAATCAGGATAACTCAAAAGAAATGCTCAAAAATGGATGTGAAAAACAATGTCAAGAATTTCTTCTTTTATTTATGAGTTTGTTAACTTTTAGTCAAAAGCGTTTAAAATACCAGCATCTCACGTACACTGTGCTTCCTTCGTATCAACCTACATGAAATTATGCCTTTGGTTCTTGAACTTTTTGATAAACAACCAGTATACCACACAATGGACGAGTACCTAAACACAATGTGAAAGATTCTTATAAAAACACTAAAAATGCATTACGTATTTCAGCACTTAAACCATGCATCAGGTCTCCCCTCTGTCTGGAATTAGAGGCAAAGAGCACCACAGCAATTATTTCACATCTAGCTCTTGGGGCCTAGTGTTTTCTGCTGCTGTCTGTCACCATCTGAGAGTGGCATTAAATCACCCAGATCATGCAACAACAGTAAGAAAGTTATCATGCAGGATTTATTACCTATGCCCCCATAAAGACTTCTGGGCTGCCGATATGTGAGGTAACTAAGCAAGACGGCAAATGCAGAAATACAGATGAGCACTGTGTCCTTGTCCAAAGGGAAAGCCACATCATGCCATTTTAGGTCATTTTAGTTCATTCAGGAAGTTAATATGCTTCCTTGGAACAAAAAATTCGGGTCAGGAATCATGGACTTGGGTTTCAGTTGAACACCTTTTATATGGAGCTTTCAAAATGCTGCTGAAGTATTGATCGTGTGTTACTATTTCCCAAGACATGTTTATCATAACAGTGCCTATGGACTAAGAAAGGATCAGACACCACCATGCAAGGAGACAGAGAACAGGTATGGAGGGAGCTGCGGGGGAAGCTGTGAAGGATGATGGTGATGGCTGGAGCAAACAGCTGCAAGGCAGCAAGAAAGTACAAGAGAAATTTCTTATTTATTGAAAGTTGTTGCTTTAGCTGTTACACAGCCTGCACAAAAGCTGCTGTAGAATCAGTCTCCCTTGAATAAGGGATGCCCTCAGATCCAGTTTGCTTCTTTCTAGCCCAAGGCACAACACATCCAAGATAGACTGGATGTTACCCTTGCAAAATATTTAGCTTTAATTTTACAGATAGAAAAATAACAGCAGCAAGGAACTCCTATTACACAGAAACCCTGCAGCTCTAGTGCTCAAGGTATCAAACAGTGCTTCCTCCCCTCTCCATGGCTCAGCCTCCACACAAGCCCACTGATTCCACCCAATATTACTACTGATCTTCAGGGTCTTGAAATTAGTTTCTTAAAACTGATGGTGCCCCTGAGGTACTGGGATTAACCAGGCTACTCTGGTTTTCACCTTAAAGCCATGCAGTCTGAAGGAGTTGGGTAAATTACATTTATCTTCCCTGATCTCCCTGCCTACATGTACTCTCTGCTCCCAGGGCACTTGGACACCCTGATTCCTTCTATTCCCTCCCCCAGAAAGCCAGCCTTCCCCAAAGGATCCTTCTAGAGTACTGTAAACTCAGTTAAACTGCAGAAGAACAAGTAATTGAAACAGATTCCGCACAGCATTCAAAAAACAATCCTTAATTACAAATTGGCAATCTCAAAAAGCTCAGAGACTGAAGTAGGTGAAATAGCCTCACCAAAAAGCCATAAAAATGGATTACAAAAGAGTAGAGGGATCAAAAAAAAAAAAAGTTTAGGTCTGTTTTGACAGAACTTCTTCCACTCCCCCATCGCATAAAATCTAGGATAGTTGATGCTGTAACTGTCTCAAGTTCATCAGGTATTGACTTTTACTTTTTGGAGTTCTTCATCCCTACATCCACCCACACTATCTCCAGAACTGAAATTTGTTCTGCAAACTCTAAATCCACAGAACAAAAGCTTTTTCAGGGCATTATCCCCAATATATTATAAAGGTGTTTCGCATCCTCTACCCAGCAGAAGCTTTAGAATATTACAGAGGAAAAACTACAGCAAAAAATAAATGTGCATCTGACAAAAAAAAAAGGAGTAGGTTCTTTGTTAACTCCCAAATTCAACAAAGCACCTAAATATGTGCCTAACTTCAGGGAGGAAGAGGGACTTGAGTAGTTATTTCAAGTCTTTGCTGAATTGAGGTCCTACACACACAGATTTTTTCCTTTTCCCTTTCAGAACTTCAAATGATTTTTCTGAAGTTACACGAGCATCTTTAAAAAAGTATTCAGCAGAAACGATTCAGATCACAAGACAAGCTGAAATAGCATCAGTAAGTTCAAGCTTTTGATAATGTTTATCTCTATTTCATTTTTAAAGTACACAGAATGCCAAATCCTGCTTGCTTTTCATATGCAATTCATCCCACCAAAATCCTTTGGGACTACTTCTGAAAGTAAAACGAGCAGGATTTAGTTTATAATCCAACACTGACAGGAAGGGAAAATATGATACAGTGTTTTATCCCTAGAAAAGAACCCTGGCACTAAATCCTCATGAGTGAGTAGAGCGTCAGTGCATATTCTGCAGATAATCTGGCAAGGGGGCAATTTCCTGCTTGTAATTTGTATTTTTGCCCAAATGACTGTATAGAGACAGATGGTCACACCAAAGGAGGACAGTTCTGGAAAGAAATCCTCTTCCCTCAGGAATACTTCACAAGACCAGTCTGGGGACTGCCAAAGCAAGATCTTTTGCCAGGCAGCTGAATCACAATACACCGAACACCTTCCTCAGGTTCTGGCTTCTGTATCAAATTCTTATCATCTAATAAATACGATGCTGAGGAAAGAAGAGCTAAAAGACATTTCTGTGGCTGGATAGGGCTTTGAATGCTAATGACTGGATGTTGAGACTAATTTCAAGTTTTTAATGTCCAAGAAAGGAAAGATTTTCTGACTGCATTTTCTGCATCCTTAGGAGTACGCCCTAGGTTACTGATTATCTGGGATCCCATCATCAAGTTTTCAAGAAAGATACTTGTTTCCTTCAGGCTGCAATGGCTCAAGCAGATCAAGTTTCTAAAACACAGGCCATACAAATCTGATTTCAGCCAAGGACTTTATTCTCTCTCATAATTTTCCACTGTTTTCTGACACCAATTAACAGGGCCTTCTTTGTTTTGTTTTAAAGAGAAAATGAGGCATTTTAAGGATTATTTATGAAAATACATTATATAGTTAGTATCACAACCCATATATTCTTTATTTCAATGCTGAATTTGCCTTTGTCTGAATTTTCAATAAGCCAGAGAGATTTTGAGCATCAACAACAGCTTCAGCTTAAAAACCTTCAAGGTTGTCAGGTAGTAAGAATTATTTTTGGACAGTGAGATGAAATAAAATGTTGCTGTGATCAACAAGCTGAAGAGTTGCCAGTTTTGATTTTGATTAACCCAAGTTTCATAATTAAAACTGGATTTAGAATAGTGGAAATCTGTCTCACCTTTTATCTGTTTTGCTTGTCCACAAACTAAGACATCAGTTCTTTAAGGCATTCACACTTGACTGAGATACATTCTTCATAAGCTTGAGGGCTAAGGAAAAAAGTTTTAAATTACATTTTAAAATACTGGATTACATTTCATGCTATAAATCATAAAATCTGCAACCTTGAAATCACAAAATACATGTGACTACTTCCTCAGTGAATAGTTTAGGAATATTTCAGCTCTTCTGTCCTGTCTCCCTAGTGATAATAAATATAGAGATTTCAGTGCTAAATTTGGTTGCTTACTAGACTTACGCTGGTCTATTAGAATTTCCTAATTACATAAGCAGAGAGTTTCTGAAACGTGGCTTAATGGAAAAATCATATAGAATACAAAGTGTTACTAGATATAAGAACTACTAGAATTTCCAAGTATTTAACTTCAGCCGAAGAAGCAGAAGTAAGAAAGATGTCCCACACCCTAGGCATTCACATAGTAAAACAACAGTCAACTTGTTTGCATGGGAGCTTCTTTATTCCCAGTCAGGTGTTTGGGGTCAGACCAACAGAGTCACTACTGAATGGCACCATGTCTGATTTGTATTATACTGATTTCTATCAGGCACACACATTAACAGTCCCATCTGACTTCCACAGCAACCAGTAAAACTGTCTCATGACTGAACCTGGCCCTAGAGGCCCCAGTCGGTGACACAAACCTATCAAAAAAAAGATGGAAAGGATGAATGAAAGGAACTCTGTTTCAGAGCTGGGAAAGTAAGATTGAAATGACATTAAAAATGTCCTGTAGGCTTCTAATATAAAATTAAGATTAATTGCTGGGGTAGGTCCCACTTCAATCCCTTACTATGCATGGAAAAGTTGGAAGAGAGGGAATGTACTCCTTGGGATCAGGTAGACCATTTTAGACAGGACTCAGGAAAGCTGAGCAACTTGAATAAAATTACTGAGGAAAGCAGAGCCAGGAATGAAATTCAGGTCTGCTGACTTGTAGCTGTCTACTCACTGCTCAACTATCGCATGTAATGTGTGGGAAGGGAAATGGCATACTGTATTTAGGATGTCAGAATGTAGTTCTAAAAAGGTAAATGATTCATAAGACTCCATACCAGTGAACACTTCCCTGCATCTATGATCAACTATGCTCAAGCATTTAAGACAACAGCACCACTCACTTCCAAGTCACAGTTCTCATGAACAAAAAGCATTCAAGGTGATATTTTTGGCTTGTTAAGAGCAGCAGATGCCCACCTGTTGAGATGTGTTTTGACAGAATTTAATCCCTTTGCAGTTCTTTTGTGTCTGTTTATTTTTTTATAATGTTGTCTATCTCACTTCTCCTAAAAGCAAAATCCTAACCATGATGTCTGATGCATTCAGGTAGCCATGGACTTGTCTGTTCATTAAAGATTTAGAAAGAGAAAACATAGTGAATGACCTGGCAAATTCTAAATCAAAAGAAATGTGAACAGTGAAAGTTATTTTCTTTCTGCAAAACATGCAGGAAAAAGCTAGGGGTATCAGTTCAAAAGACAGTTAGTTACAAAAGAAACAGAACAAAGGGGAAACAGTGTAGACATCCAGGGCACATCCATATCTGGAATACTGCAAGAATTTCTCATAATTCCATCCCACAAACCAGACAAGAAGAGTAGATGTAAGAAAGAGCAACAAAGATGCTCAGAGGAGTATGCCTTCCTACAGAACAGGATAACAGATTAGGACCCTTTGGTTTAGAAAATAGGTAACTGGAGGTCCACAACACTGCAAATGCTGCAGAGAGGGTAACGAGAATGATTATTCAGCTTCTCGCAATACCAGAACTACAGAAAACCCAATGGTATCAAACCCAAATCACAAATAAGTTCTTCCTCACAATAAGCAATTAAACAGGAGTATTCATCACCACATAACATTTGAGAAATGAAAGTATAAAGGGGTTCAAAATTAGGTTAGATACAGTCATGGAAGACTGGTTCACCAGCAATTTCCAAAGAAATCCCTAAATTACTGACTGTTTGCATTTGGGCATATAAACCATGGAAAAGGTCACTCAGATGCATGCTTTGTTATACTTCTCTGAAAGGATCTGTCATACTGGCCACCATTGGTAGTACTACGTCAAATGGGCTTTAGATACGAACTAGCACGGAAGTTCCTCTGTTTTCAGTCTAAAGGCTTTAAAGGTTTCCAAAATTGGACTCAACATGATTGTCATGAAATAGTGAAAAACTATTAACAAATTTTGCACAAACAGATGAAATTCATGTAATTAAGGCAGATTTAAATGACTGCCAAAAGCTGGGAGTAGTAGTTCAGCAAAAGTTGGCATATCCTTAGAAAATGGGGAGAGTACGGTTTAGATGTTCCTCACATGACCAGGTTCATGTAGAACATTACATATGTTACAAGAAGAAAATAAATTGAACTGAGTGAAGTGCAGACCATGATGATCACTGGAAAAGCTTGCAATATTGCTGCCTGCAGACACTATTCTGCTATCAACAAAGGAAGTCGATAAATTTATTAGAGGCCTACAGGTTTTTACCCTGCTCAAGCACCTCTAGTTTGACCTAAGAATGCCTCCTGTGTTCACAGCTGTATGTTTTTAAGCAGAACCTGAATTCTATATATCTGCTGTAGAAAGCCGTCAACAGCCAATAAAAGCAATTTTCAGAGAGCCATCTCATTCCCTTTCGAAACAAATGAGTTTACATCAGCTGCAAAAAGTGAAGAATGCTTCCTGTCACACCTTTGTATCACAGCTTTCTGACAGCGCCAGTGACAAAATCTGACACGCAATCACCTCCCAAGTCAACACCAGACATAGAGGTAGACATCTATGAAGAAAAAGCACAAGTTCTTTACAAGCAGCATCACAGTATTCCCCAGATATCCTGGGGATCCTCTATATGAGGCATCCCAAGCAGTAGCAAGGCCATGCCCTAAAGAAATCTGGATTAGAGCGTGCTTTGTGCATAGATCATTCTAAATTTATTCCTAGCTCAAGGATAAATACTATTTCTTTCTAAATATCACATGTGAATTAGGATCACATTATGATTTCGGACTTCCAAACCCACCATCAGTTTGTTAGGCTTGTTAGAAGAAAAAGCTGTCTTCACAGCTGAGTCTGAAGGCTGCTGGGCTCAGGTCTGCTGCCGTTATGAATCAAGCTAAAGCTGTACGGCCTGTAATACTCTGCCCCCGAGTTTTGTGTCAGGGAGTACGTAAAGCCTGAATACATGGGGATTTGAAGTGCAATCTGAACTTGCTCAATGCTAGGAATGGCAGGCAATGGTCGTTGTATGAGAGAAAACTGGTCTTTCCACCCTCACCCAGTACTGCTTTTTAGAGTCAATTTCTGCAGTGAGGCTAGAAGAACGAGAACATTACCTTTGGCAACATCTTGCATAAACAGAGATACTGTAACCAATGCTAGCTTCAAGACAAGAGAGAATTTCTGACAGCTTTTTATTTTGTCAAGTACTAAGAAATCTCTCAAATTCTCCACTCAGGAATCACTTCAGTCAAAGTGGATTACCAAAGCAATTCTCTTAATCAGCAAGTTTAGTGCACAGTGAAGCCTTACAGAAAACAGCTTACATAACTGTAAACAAGAATTTATTTTCCATTATGCAGAAACCCCTGCCTTGATTCCAGGTGATAAGTTGTGGATGCACAATATTATTGCCTTATAAATAACACATCTATTTCCATTCAGGAGCCAGTTCCCTGGACTGAAACAGTGCCACTAATAAATCACACTGCTTGTAGAGCTAGAGCCGATATCCCTCTTTACTCAGTACATACCTTTACTGCCAAATATGTATAAGATAAAATGTTCTCTGAGTACTTTTTAAAGGTGAAGCAACAGCAGTTTAAGAAACAAGAGTGACTTTACCAAACTAAATATAATATGAAAAACTTAAGCGGGGAAAAAAAACAACCCAACAAACAAAACACAACAAACAACCAAAACCAGCGAAGAATGTCTTCCAACTCAGCTGCCTCCACAAATCCTTATTTCTCCCTCTGTTCCTACCCGGTCTCAAGTAATGCTGCTTGTTCAAAACACTATGGCTATAATCAGGTCAATTAGGTCACAATTAGGAAAAAAAATTTCCTTGTATTTAGCAAACAACACCAAAGACTAATTATTAGTGATACCAATAAAAAAAAAAAGAAGAATCTTAGGCATTTCTCTGCATAAGGCCTTTTAAATTGAGATCTAAAAATAGACAACAAGCAGACAGTTTTATCAGTGGCTGATTTATTTCAGCTTTCTGCTCTCTCTGGTCGCAGTTCAGTGCAACCCATAAATAAGTTAGGCTGGTGAAGGAGATTGAATTTTTGAGGCCAGAACAGTAATTGAGGAATTTAACAGCCTGGAGGTTGAAATACCACCTCCTGGGACATAAGCCTTTGGATCTATTAGCAGCTGTCTATATTGCTTTTCCAGCCATTGACACATATGACCATGTCAACATATTGAACTGATTTATGTTTGTGTCGCAAAGGACAGATCTCGTATGTATTCTGGGCTCCATTGTGCTGTTACTCTAAATATCTCAAGAATATCTCTGACTAAAAAGTCAGATCTTTCAAAACTATGGGAAGGCCCAATTTCCTGTGAAGAAAATCTGCACCAGTTCAGCACAATTTCATTATACAGAAAGCAGTAATTTTCACTTTGTCCACACTGTATTAGTCAGCACTTGCAAAGGAAAGACTGAAAGGGAAGCCTGAGAAGGTTTTTGCTTTTTTTCTTAAAAAAAAAACAAGCAAGCAAACCAAAAAACCCCAACATCACCCACCACTTCATTTTTTCAGTCATTCTCTCAGGATCAAAACTTGACAAGAAAACAAGAGACTCCACACACAACTGAAGCAACAAGCGATGGATTGCAAAACCAACCCATGACCAAAGGCAAAAAAAAGTATCTCCAGGTCTTACTCTGTATAAAAACATGGAAATTACCTCAGCAAAAGCACAGGCCCACAGAGGACACCTGAGCTCTCCGTGGGGCAGAGTGGCTGTTCTGGGGTGGCCTCGAGGGCTTTTTTACCTCAGGAACGCACCCCACCCCGCCCGGCAGCTCACTTGGTGCTGCCCCTGCATCACTGCTCCACCTTTGGCGATAGACACACATTTGATTCACAGCTCAATAAGCAGAAATAAATACTTCTTTCCCCCCCTCCCTAACTTAGCATCCCACAAAACCTAAAGCAAACGTTATTTCTAAGATGGCGCCACTCAGCGCAGGCCACAGGCTTCCCAGGTGTGACAGAAATGGTTCCCCATACACCACCCCTGAGCAGTCAGGTTTTGGATAGTTACGATGACAATCACATACTGAAAAAGAGTGAAACTTGATAAAAGTTCCAAAAGGCATCTCTAGGGACTCAGGGCAGTGCTGTAACCTCACAGGGCCGCAGGCCTGCTCAGGGCTCTGCAGCACGAGGAAGTGAGGCAGTAGCCAAAATGTGTTAGCACGAGGTTAAATTTCTTCTGAAAACAAAGCCAGTGTTTAACTTGAAATCATTGAAGTGATGGATTAAAAAGGAAAAGAGGAAAAATGAGCAAAAGTCACTTCATAAATCACTATTAAAATCCACATTTCCACCTTTTGCACAGTCTGTAAAAAAACATACATCTGGTTTTGTTTTGTAAGAAAAGATGACAGCAACCGAAACTAAAAAGCATTTCTTAAAAATAGAGTATCACATTTGTTCTGATCGAGCCCATCATACTTTTTTTTGAAGAAAGGCTCCCAATGGCATCGAGTACCAACACAAAATGGCAAGAGTTTGTTGGATCTAGTAAACGCCAAGCAAGACAGACTGCATACTGGAATTAAGCACTACCAGTTATTCATAAATAAATCATTTTTCTGATTAAATATTGAATCAAATGGACACATCATGATTTGTCTTGTAACAGACTGTACTCACAGCACCTTGTGCTCCGCTCCTACTAGATCTCAACACAGACAGGATCAGTGATTTGGACTTAATACACTAAAACAGAGATCTCCAATGAATAACGATGCGCTGCTCATAAAATACCATCTCTTTGACTTGCTGTTGGAGGAACTGATGGCAGGTCCTGCCTCCCCAAAGGATTGGGCACTGCTCAGCCCCACAGGCAGGAGGCGGACGAGGGCTCCCCGTTTGCACGCCGCCACACTCTTCCACAAGCCAGCATCTGAGCTAGAGCTGTTCAAGTGGAAAGAAGAATGCGTTTACTTCCTGGTATTTGGCAGTATTTCTCCATGACTACCAGAATACTGCTCAGTTGGACATTTTCTCTCCAAGTCCTGTAAACAAAATCCAAAATCTAAAGGAATTTTCAGTCAGCTTTGGCTTAGTTGAAAATTTTCATCCTAAGCAAGCAAAGAAAATAACAGCTCTTCACCAAAATGTCTTTGAATAAGAACAATTTCTATTAGAAATGGGGTTTGACAGCCAGCCCCCTAAAAGAAAGAAAAAGAAGAACCACCACTCCTCCACAGCTCAGCAGCTCCTCAGGAAGGTCTCTGCATGCAGTGGGTTATGCAGAGATGTGCAGGATGGAGAACCACCAGCCCCATGTTGTTCTTCAGCTGCAGTTGTTCCCCCCTCACCATGTGCTGTCTCAGCAGCATCCTGCTCCAGCTGACACAGACAAGAGAACAGGACACCAAGCAATTAAATTTAAAAAAAAAAAAAAAAAAAAAAAAAAAAAAAATCACAAGGGCACCTTCAGAACAGGTGCTGTAAGCATGTTACTCATGACAAATGTTTAAACTCAACTACCTCCTACGTACTCACAAGGTATACACAGCAGGCTACAAGTCTCTGCTGCTCAGGGAAACAGCACACCTGCACAATGATGGACAACTTCAGTATTAACTTTCAAAGCCCTTGCTTGCAATTATACTATTACACAGGCTGTAATGAGGTACACAGGTTAAGCAACTCATACAACAGGCAGGATGTTCAGGATTTATGGTTGTAGCATACTCCCCAAATGGCTCTTCTCAGCAGCTGCACAACGACTACTTCACTTACAGACCTTCATAGGAAAGGGTTAACAATCCCATAGAGACACTTTTATTGAGCACACAAACAAGCTAAGTATTGCAGTTCATTTAAAGATATGTGGACAGAAAACCTACAGATATTATGTAATATAAATTACTGAATGCTAAATAAACTCATTATGAAGTAAAAGATTGTATGTAAATACTACATAACATCCAATGGAATTCATTGCCTTCCTCTGCTTTGCACAGATTTACTTTACTATTTTTGGAGAAAATTAAAACTTGGTACCCACTGAACATCGTATCTTTAAAACTCAGTAAAAAAAAAAATAATAATCTGTAATAAGATTTTTAGATAAAGTATCCCACTTCAATGATTAAGGACATCAAATACTATGGTAAAACAGGCTACACAAAAAACACATTTCCCGATCTGAAATATTGAGTTAACTTGTATAGTCACACATAAACATACTAAACATTCTGCGAAGGTCTCCCTTCACTATGTCCAAGGATTATACTGTAGCATCTTAGTGATTTCACCCCATTGACATATGTTTTCTGGCCAACTTACCAGATGCTTTTGAGATGTTATTTATATTACAATTTACAGGGGAAATAGTAATATTGTACATCTAAAATACTTATCAGCTATCACCTTATCAGAAAATTTTAAATTACAGCAAAATTTTAATTTCATGAAAATATGAAGGAATTAAATATTTTTATTACTAGAATTCAGTTATTTTTATCTCACTAAAATACATCAAAGTTTTCTAAATATCTAAACATAATTCATAAATCAAGAGACGAAAAACTGAGTACAATGCCTGTTTATTTCACACACTCCCCGTTGCCCCTTTTCATGTGTTCAAATATGACTCTTTTCTGAACTACACCATACACATGTAGGTGGTAGGTATGAGGAAGTTTTCCAGTGCTTGATATAGCACATATTCAAGTTTGGAACAGAACTACAAATCACTATTTCTCAGGATAACTAGCACTGACAAGAAAGTAAATACTATTTTAAATGCCTTTGAAAGGCTTCTCTGATCACCGTGTTGTGGATAAACTGCGGACACTTTAAAAAAGCAGAGTATTTATCTCAGTACTGATGACACACTGAATAAATACCACCACAATATGCAAAATACCTACACTTTAACATGATCTATCAAAACAATCCCGAGTGTTATGTAAAAACAGTCACAAGTGTGATTTTTTGAGCATCTCAATCAGCCTGATTACATGTCAGATTTGAATTTCGGGAGGTCAGGAGGATGGCAGGTCCAACTTCAGACTGGATGCTATCACCGTTACTATTTTCCAAACAGCAGTAAGTCCGACATCAATGTTAGCTTTGCCAGGCTTAGGTGTCAACTGCAATGTAATCCTGGGGAAGCTGACTTAAAAAGGAGATAAAACAAACACCATACGCATTCATAACAAACCAAAAAATTTTCCCACGAGAGTGAAAATAAGTCTGGACTGCACTGGACTGATGAAAAATAATACATCCTGCCCCACCTTGTAACCATTAAGACAGATTTTTATCTGCTTTTACCACTACGAAAGAACGACAGACAAAATAAGAAAAGCTCAGGGCCAACATCTTTTATTCCTTGAATTATCAGGGAAAAGTTATCCAGAAAGAAAGTGTAACTTTCCAACGAGCAGTATCTCAAACAATATGCCTTATTCTCCATCCTGCTGACAAGGTTTTCTCAGACTACATAATTGTAAGTACTGCCCAAACCAGTATCCATCTTATTATTTTTTATAAAACCAAAAATCATTCAAATTGTAAATGACCACTATTCATTAAAATGTATTGTCTTCAACTGTAAGCACAGTTCTGAATGATGTCAGGTGAGGCAGTAAGGAACTGTTAACTGTTGAAGAGATACAAATAGAAAATAAAAGCATTTTAAGAGTCTTCTTCCATAGCCACATCCTCTTGTAGCTTCTGCACCATTTTGTCCTCCAGCTGTTTTGGTGTGCCTTCAAAGCAAAGAAAAAATTAAATTCCAGATGTGTCTCTACAGCCAAATAACTGTTCTTCTTTGAACAATATGTGTGTCTATTCTAGGTGAAACAGCCTAAATATATTGCTTAAAGAGTTGTTTAGGAGTAAACCCATCAAGCTTACAAGTATTTGTTGCTAACCTCCATCACCACCTAAAACTACTGAAGGATTGTTTTAACAGAAAAGCTGATGCTGTTTTTATGCAAAATCTAAAATGCAGTCAAACATATGCTTTCATCTAATATGATGAACTTTGAGATAGCTGGCAATACCTAGCAGAACCTTGCAACGGACTATAAAAATGCATTACTTGTAAGAGACCAATGGCCTTCACCCATTAGTTTTTATATAAAGATTTAAGCCCTCCTGAATGCTGTGTTGGATGGCAATAGTGTTAACTCTCAATAATACTACCAAAAAGGAAAAAAATATCCAGGATTGACATTTGATTCTGCTCTCTTTAAGGCCCAGCAGGAATTGCAAAACACTGAAAAGGTAGCTGTTGTTTGACAAACAGATGTACTACATGTTATTGTGCATCATTCATTTAACATAAGCAAAGCCAAACAAAAGAAATAAACACTCAGGTTTACTCTTTTGAGTACAGATCTTTTTTCTTTTTCTTCCCTCAAAAAACAAGGGACAGATTAAACCAAAGTTTAAATATATCCTGACAAAACCTTGTTTCACATATATACCATCTTAGATCATAGTTACTGCAAACTGGAAGAAAAAAACATAGAACAGACTTGTAGTTAACATCTAGTAATATGTCACACCTACATCTGTGGAGACAAAACCACTGGTAATGTTTATAAAACAATAACTAATGGAAATGTTTTTAACTTCTCTCCATTACTCCATTAACTGTATTTTAAAAAATAAATCATCTTCACAATCCATTTTTATCATCTAACACAAGGTAGTACTTATAATAGTTTAGAAACTAGAAAATTATTTAGGAGAAACAGGTTTTTCCAACTGAAAAACTCGGTTCACTAACAAAGCATATACATTATTATATCTGAACTAGGCACAGATTTTAGTGAAAATTTGTAAAATTACCATGATATTTTAAAAAATGTTAGGCTTACACTGAAGAAACAGTATTTTCACCTAAGTTTCATTATATGCAGTGAACTACAAAAAAAACTACACTCACAATTGGCTAACAAATTCAAAAAGCAGAGTTTAACTACTGGATTTTATATCAATCAGTGGTATAGCCTGCTGAGTTCAAATAATCAATTCAAAGGGAAGACTTAGATAAATGTATTGGTTAAGAAACATGCAGCTTATAGAGTACCGGGTATTGGGTACAGTTTAAAATACTCAGATAAGGAAAAGAAAGGATGAATGCAGGACTAGATAAATAAAAAGGTTTGTTTGATTCAGAACAAAGATACTGCTTACATTTAGTGGCAAGAGCTATTCTCCATATTCAATAGACAAATTAATTGTAAGAAAAATGCATAGGATTATTGATCTGTAGAGTTAGTCATACCAAAAAAAAAAAATAAAATCAATATTCATCACAAAATTGTATACACAAGTTAACCTAAGCAAACCAGGTAAAGCAAGTTCTTACCTGCATGTGGCGCACGAAGAAGGTGGATATTCTGTTTGACTTCTTTGATGTCTTCTGCCTTCTGCAACTCTTTGCTCTTCTTTAATCTGGGGAGGGGGAAAATTAAATTTAATTACCTTCAAAGAGGAGATGAATGTTTTTGTTTTGTTTTAATGCATGACACATCTTTAGCTAAAGGTATGTAAATTGTAAATAGATTATGAGGAAATAAAGGTAAAAAGTATTTGAAAACCAATTCAAGCATATACTGGATACAAAACCAGAAAAAAAGCCAGCACTATATCAACTCTTACCAGAAATTTGTTTAAATCTAAGACTCCACATTACAAACAAGGAAATATAACTATTATCATTGACTGTCCAAACACTACATTTCATTGGACATCCAATAAAGCGTAGTGGTTTGGTAGCGTAGTAGAGCCCACTCAAACTATTTTACCCCATCGTTTGGATAACTGTGTATGTACAAAGCAAATAATCATTTAAAACTTTTGATCATCTGTGGAAAGACTGACTGTCTAATACAGATTTGTGAGAGCTCCCATAATACAAATAGTTCTCCTTACCTGTTCACAATAAATCTAGCTTGGCGTTTTTGCTTTATTTCCTCCACTCTCTTCATTGCATCAACTGAAATAAAGCAGAAGTTGTTTTAAATGTGCTTACATACCTACAGTTGAAAATACATGCTATTTTGCAGAGCAACACTACCAGTATTCCATAATATCTCTATATCAGAGGCAACTCTTACAATATATAGAGGAAGCTATTCCTTCTTCAAAGAGCAGGGTAGGGGAATATTCTGTGTACCAACTATGATGAATTGTATTTTAAAACTTATTTATGCTTCCACTTTTGTGTCTACACATATTTTCTACAATTAACCATCACTACAAAAGACCCTTACTCTACTTGAAATCAGGTGCAAGTTACCACCTTCTCCTTTGTGGCATTCATTCATGACATTAGTAACTCTTCCACTTTATAGCAATTGATTTATTAAACAAACTAAAGTGGAATGAGCAGGAACAAAGAAACAACTGCATCAATAGAAAAGGCTTAAACTGGGAGCCTCTTAAAAAGCTGGAGAACCACTAAGGTTTTTTGAAGATAGTAATTGTCCTGGTTTCGGCTGGGACAGAGTTAACTCTCTTCTTAGTAGCTGGTACAGTGCTGGGTTTTGGATTTAGTGTGAGAATAATGGTGATAACACGCTGATGTTTTAGTTGTTGCTAAGTAGCACTTGTCTTAAGCCAAGGACTGTTCAGTTTCCCATGCTCTGCCAGCAAGCAGGTGTGCAAGAAGCTGGGAGGGAGCACAGCCAGGACAGCTGACCCGAACTAGCCAAAGGGGTATTCCATACCATGGAACGTCATGCCCAGTATATAAACTGGGGGGAGTTGGCCGGAAGGGGCAGATCGTGGCTTAGGCATTGGTCAGCGGGTGGTGAGCAACTGCATTGTGCATCACTTGTCTTTTCTTGGGTGTTACTTCTTTTTTTGTTGTTGTATTCCTTTTCATTACAATTATTATTATTATTAGTTACTAGTGTATTTTATTTTACTTTAGTTATTAAACTGTTCTTATCTCAACCCACGAGTTTTACTTTTTTTTTTTTTCCTTTCCTCCTCCCCACCCCACTGGGAGAGGGGAGGGGGAAGCGGCTGCGTGGTGCTGAGTTGCTGGCTGGGATTAAACCACGACAATAATTCAAAATAGAGGAATGCTGCATTTCATTTTCTAACCAGTTTCTGAAAAAAATAACATCAAGTGAAACTCCGCACCTGTTCACAACTCAAACCTCCTCCACACATAAGAATTTGGTCACGATTCCAGTAATTTCAAACACAATCACTACAAAGTGTCAATACTCTAAGAAGTCTTCTGGAAACACGTTCATGTAGAGTAAAAGTTCACTCCCCATAGTTCATCTTTTGTTTTTTCTAAAATGACTCACCAGTCTTGTTCCACAACTCTCTCTGGTATTTCACTGGTTCATTTCTACGTTTTTCAAATTCAAATGAATTATCCTATATTAAAAAAAGTAAATATAAATTATATACAGAAGCGTATTTAGATCAATACATACTATAGCACTCACTCATATAACTTAATATTTTACATAATTTTTTTTTCCTTTCAGAATCTCAGTTCCTATACTTTAACAACCTTTAGAGATTACTAAACTAGAAGGAAATAGAGTGGAGTGTTTGACCTCAAAGTGTCAGAAGCCACAGTGATTTATCTGAAGAGAACTATTTACCAAAACATCTCCTTCAGCTATTTTCTTTTTAGCGAGACAAAAGGAACAGGGAAGACCAATGTGGAGTAGGAAATACAGAGTAGACTAGACAGGTGGAAGGCAAAATTGAAAACATGTAGAGTCAAAAGCATTTAATGCAGGTCAAATAAGTTCTACTCAACAGCCTATAATTTTGAAAAGGTTCAAAAAAACCCAACAATATTTCATTTTAAGAATATTGAAACAATATAAAGTCATTTGAAATTGTGAAATATTTCGATTGATGACATTGTGGTGTTTGGGGCAGCTGGGGTTTTTTCTTTTTGTTGGTTTTTTTCCAAGAGTTTAAGATGGAAAAACAGTTTCCTGATTTTTTTTTTGCTAGGCATACTTAGCTTTATACCAACTTTCTCTGAGGACTTTTCCCTGCCCAAAGGTTCTTTTTTGTAGTGGGAAAGCAGAGTTATTAGACCAGTTGCTAATCTTCACTTGAGCTAAAGAAAGCTCCAACGAGAGAAACTACACAGAAGAGCAAGAAATGGCACATACACACTCACAAGCCATGTTCCACTGGCAGACAAATGTTAGTTTTCACCATGGGATAGCATCAGGCAAAATATCCAAAATACAAGCTGTAGAGCACACCGTATGCTAACACCTACATGCCATTCTTATTCTTAAAAAAAAATTTAAAAAATTATCTAAAATTCATTTTTAGCCAAGTGTGACACAGCACCACATCATGTTCACTGCAGTTTATCCTAAACTGTGTCAGCTTTTACATATTTATAATATACAGCATGGTTTTGTATCATGAGAACACACCACAAACAGCGAAAAGAGGTCTCATAAGAGTATAGATGTTCAAAGTGCCCTGGTCTTCTAATCTACATGCACAGAGATAAACTACAGCTGCCTCATACTGACCAATGGATCTTTTCAATTCCAAACACGAGGGGACAGAATGACCACCAATCCATTCATTCTGAGTGAGAGAATAAGACCATCCCTCAGAAATACCTTGTGAACAGCCACCTGGCAAGATTATGTCCTTCTTAATTTTTTTGTTGTTTAATTAAAAAAAAACAAACTTGAAACCCAGGAAAAAAAGTAAATATATTTAACCTCTATCCAATGTACCTGTTTAAAGCAGCAAGAACTGTCACCTTCTTACAAACTACAGTACTTCCCATTGTCACAAGCCTATTTACACACTCTCCCCAAAGTTGGCTTATGAAAGAATGGATACCAACCAAACTACAACAAAGCACTACATTTATATATTGTTTTAATTCTTAGCATACATAGATGTATGTCAAAATTGGAGCATACTGTCACCTATTTAGACATTTATAAAGGAATTTTAAATTAAGTTCGTTTCAAAAAGGTAATTCAACTTAGCCAGAAACAACTTGAACGCAAGAAATACAATTACAGAAGATGCTAATTAATCATGACTTCTCAGAGTCGCATTAAAAAATAAAATAAAATCACATTCTTCCCCTTGGAAGATCCACAGCAGGCAGCAAATCACTGTGTCAAGGTACTTATTAAATTGTTTGTATTCTGTCAAAAAACAGGTAAGTCACAGTAATTCTTGAATTATTTAAGGACTGTCCCATCAAATATGAGCGTTTAGTATCTTTACCACTGAAGTAACTTTGTCTTGAAATTGTTTTTAAGATCTCATATGCTGTTTTTGAAACATTCCTATCTATGCAAGGACTTTTCCTATACATTGTATGCTTTAAGGAGACTTCAAAAGGTAACTATCTTATGTGTTTACATAGAGAGACTTCCTGGTGTACCCGGTAACCCAGATTATCTGATGGTGCAGAAATAAAACTACCAAATGTATATGTACAGAGAGTAGGAGATTTATAGATGGAAAAAAAAATGCCTTGGACTCGGGAACCCCCATGTATTACCGACATAGACACCTGATACACTGGCTTCCACACTGAAGCTGAAATGGGAAGTTCCAAGCTATAGTCAAGCTGAATGAATAGCTTGCTCTCAAGAAAACTCTCACAACCTCTTCCAGAATCCCTCTTTTCTCCACTTACTCCATCCCTTGTGCTCATCTAATTAAATGATAACGCATTAAATTAGCTAACCTAACCTGTTTGCAACTGGAAGAGGCTAGACTTCTGCCATTTTAGTGAGCTAATGTAAAGTGTGAACCAGTTCAACTTCTTACCACTGTCAATTCTTTGCCAGCTGCTTTCCGGAATGCTTTGGTCCATCTCATCTTTCTGGGATTTCGCTTCTTTTTAAAGTTTCTGTGGCATTTTGATTTGCAGAATCTAAATATCTTAAAGAAAAGGAGGGGGGGGAAGCTTACAGTCAAATCATGTTATTTCTGCCCCATTGCAAGCATGATATCAAACACTGAATTTTCTCTAACAATACTACTCACTGAAAACGACATTCATCTTTCAAATTTCAATATTTTTAGTTCAAATATAGCTATTAACAAAAAGAATTTCAAGCACTATTCTTGTTTTTTCATTATAAAGTCATTTTCACAGCTGTCAGGGACATGCACAAATACTTAAAATTAAGCTGATTATAAATAAAATATACCGGAGTTGTGAGAATTACCATCTGCAAAAATAGCTATAAAACCAAACCTGTACTATGAATAAACAGTTTTCTATACCTGTCAGCACTTTTTAGATACAGTGCCACCCTGACAACAACAAAAAATCCTCACACCTCTCATATAACATTTTTTAATACAATACACACACACACACAAAAAAAAGGTCTGTCTTCTAGAATGCAGCTTTAAGCCTTAAAGATTACCCTGCAGCAGGAGTCCTAAGCACATTAGTTAAGTCCTGGACTGAATTTACTGAAAGCTGTTAAAGCATATGCCAAAACATTCTAAGTGACCTTCTTAAGGAAGCGCCTTATGTTCATCCAGGTGATGTTTTCAGGCCCATTAAAGATGCATAAAAGAAACTTCACTATCCATACTTGACATTTCCTTTTTATTAGTATTGAAATTATGTAACTAACAACCAAGCTAAAGAACAACCCTCTATCCCAAAGTGTCCCAAATCCAACAGACATTTTCCAGTCAAAAAGAGTATGCAGCAAGATGGCAGTAAGCTGGGGGGACGGACATAATCATATCCCTATTTACAGTTCTTAATCTTCCCTAAATTTGTGCATCACTTTCAACTATCCTGGGCTGTACAGTATCCAGAGCAGAGCTGAAACTTTACTTAAGATACTCAAAATTACATGTGTTATTCATGAGCTTTTGAAAACCCTATTTCTCTTCAACCATGCTCTCCTTCCCATCTAATAGTCACTTCCAAAGAAAATTAACAGAAAATATGAAATCTCTAGTAATCATCTTAAAATAATTTTTTTTACATTCTTCTACCACGTTTTTTCACCTTAACTCAGACAAATCTGCCATTATATTTCGCTCTTTCATACATTACCTGTTCACAACTAACCTGCCATTGTGCTACTTTTTTTTCTTTTTAAAAATGCATACCTTGTGGCCGTTTTCTAGTAAATGGAACTATGACAATCCACATCTATCTCTAAATTCCCAAAAACTGTGACTCAGATGAGTAATATAGTTGAGCCAGTATTTGTTTTGACGTCTGAGCAAGGGAAGGACGCTATTTGCGTAAGCTTCATTTCACATTGGGGTCTCCAATGCCCTATAGGAGTGATAAGGAGTACAGCAGAGACTAGGAAACTATACAGGACGTTTTATGTACAAAATTGTCACCACAATGTAAAGCCCAAAGTGCTATGCACATCCAGTTATGACAGCCTCAATTGGGTAAGTCACATCAGATATCTGAGTCAGTTACAAATTTTAGTAGAGTACCATGACAGAGACATAAACCATTACATTTAGTATACACCGTCTGTAATCTAGACTGCTCAAAGCTTTAGAATCACCTGCTATTAATCTGAAGCGTCCACTTCTCCAAAATCAGAAAATTAAAGGATGAAGATTTTGTATTGCTCTGCGAAGCATATAACTTCTTAGTAAAAACGTAAAACAAATAATTCAGCCCACACTCTTCCTGACAGCCACAACAGTTGCCAGATTACAGTATCACTCCACGTAACGGCTCCCACGTAGCAAATAAATCTCCGCGCTGGATGACGCCACCCAGCACCACCTCATGAACGCCAGCACGGCTGGAGCGCTGGCTCCAAACTGCCGTGGGCAGACTACGGCGGCTCCAGCGCGACGAGGGAAACGCTGCCTGCCGCCCCCGCCGCGGCCCGAGACCGCCACACGCCGAACGAGGCTCAGTAGGCGCGTAACCAGCTGCACCTCGGCCCGGGACAGGGGCACCAGCCCTGGGGGGCGGGGGTCCGTGGGCCTTGGCAAGGTCTGCAACCGAACCGCGTGAGAAGCGGACACCGCGCGTGGGGGAGTGACAGCTTCCCGCCCGCGCAGAGCGGGTACCTTCGGGGCCCTCATGTTCACAAAGGGAAGCCGCCCCCCGGCACAGGCCCGGGCCAGCGCAGGAGAGGCCGAGAGCGCCCCGCCGCTGGGCCAGGCCCCGCCGGGCAGGCTGCGAGGGGGAGCGGGCCCGGGCCCCGGGCGCCGCCGCTGACAGGCGACAGCCGCGCCCTCCCCCCGGCGGGCGGTACCTTGCAGTCGTTGCGCACGAACATGACGCCGTGGCCCGGGTAGATGGGCCCCGAGCAGAAGTAGCACTTCTCGATCCGCATCGCCGGGCCCGCGCCGCGCCGCGCCGCTCCGCAGGCCCCGCCGGAAGGGCGCGCTCAGCTGACCGGAAGCGGCAAGGCGCCGCCCGAGAGAGCGGCCACGGCGCCCTCTGCCGGCCGCGGAGCGCCAAAGCGCCGCGGGAGCAGGCGCAGGCGGCAGGCGCTCACCGGCGGGGCCGCCCCCCGCCGCCCCCGCCCCCCGCCGCCCCGCGCCCCTCAGAGGCCTCCCGCAGCGGGCAGCGCGCTCCCTTTGCCGCGTTTCACTGCGGTCGCTGGACACAGCCGCGTCTGCAACGGAGCCCCTGCTAATCAGGAGCTCTAACAGCCCCGACACAGGCACCTGCCTGGAAACAGGCAAGTGCTCGCTCTGGCTTTCTGGCCGAGCCAGCCCGACAGGAGTTACCGGGGGTGACGGCGCGCCAGCCAGCCGTTAGGCAGGCAGTGACAACCGCGAACTGCTTCCTTGGCAGGCGCAGGCACAACCCGGCGCAGAGCCGCCGGATCATTTCACGTCGTGTCGCTATTGAGCCAGCAGCATACTGGGTGTTGGCAACCTCACTCTGCCGGTGGGAGCTTGGTGGTGCGGCAGGAGAGCCAGCGGCCAGCCGAGCCCCACGGCCCCTAACAGCTCACGTTGCACCAAGAGGTACAACACACCAGTGCCGTACCTCTTCATGTATCTCTAGTCGCTGAAAAAAAAGCACTTCCAATTGTATCAGGGGCCGTGGAAGCCTCTCCTCACACCCACAGTGAACAGCCTTGCAACAGGAGAGCAGTAATGCTCCTCTGTCACACACTAAAGGCATCTGAGCGACCTGCCCTGTGAAGAAGCCAGCAACCCGAAATAACGTGATACCCCCGAGAGTGCTGTAAATTGGATTACATAAAGCCTACCTGAAAAACAAAGGGTTCCTTTTGCTGAGCATGGTTGAAGAGACCAGGTATAGCTACTCTTTCTGATGCAGTCTCTGCTAGACTGAATGAGAAGTAGGAAAGACAGCTCCTGTTGGACATAAACCCCTTTACGGCACAACACAACACTGACCCTTCACCTCACCGAAACGAGCACATTCCAGACCACATTCCCTCCCAAGGATTCTGGAAGAATGTGTAATTTTTTAATTCCAGGATTTTGGTTTGGTTTTAACCCTGAGTAGTAGAGTAGCATAAGCTTTTCAAATTCGTCTTCATTTCTTTGGCAGGCTTTAACCGTTGTGAAATACAAGGAGGACCATGAGACTTATGTCTTAGCAAGATCTCTTAATAAAAATAAAACAGATCAGTCATATATAAAATGTGGAAGAGATTATTGCTCCAAAAATGAGAAACTGGGGCACAAGGCCACCACATGAACAATGCCGAGACTGTAGTTTGCGTGGAAGTTCTCATTGCTGTGCTTGAAGCTGTAAGAAAGCTCCATTTTTTGACTGACTGGAGCCACAATTTCTAATTATTATGCAAACAGGTTACTGGGGGGAAAGGGTGAGAAGATTATCTACAAAAGCAGTAATAGCCAAAAAACACAAACACGCTACGTTCACTCACCGGATACACACATCAGCCACGTGCATGTTAACTGCAATCCATTATATCAAGAGCATGGTCTGTCCTTTAATTTCACCAGAGAGAATCCTGTTGAAAGCTGAGAGATACTCATGCTCATGGAAAATATTTAAAAAACCAAAAAAACCAACCCATACACAGAAATTAAGTTGGGATGAACTATTAGACAATACCGCATCTTCAAAAGTAAGCTGACTTTTCTTTCCCAAATGACTCTCTACTTCCCTGAAACATACATTCATATCTTAGTATGGAAATTAAATACAAATTAAAAGATTTTGTGATCAGCTTCTGTTTGATCCCCTCTGGCTTCTCATTATAAATGCAAAATTTTGTTCTAAGTGTGAAAAATGAAGGAAGCTGAAATCACTCAGTATTAACGTAAGGATAGAGACAGTAACCCAAGGAAAGGGGATCGGACAGATTTTTAAATCTACAGTTGATATACTCTAGAGTTCAGGCAAATCACTTTCTGCTCCATTTCCATATTTGTAAGATCCAAGTCTTCTACAGGGGAATTAATTTTTAAAGCAAAATTTGAAGTACTGTCTAAAACCGATGGCTCTGCACACATTACTCTAAGGAACCTATTACTCCTTCTGTTTCCCATCCTACAGAGTTACCTGTTTATTGTGAAAGGACCTAAATGCTAGGCCCTGTACCTTCCTAAATTGTTTGGAACTGGAGAGGGTCTTCTCTCTGTTCTTCAATCTTAGGATGCCGTCCCAGCTCAGAGTCTGAAGTCTTCCTCACCATGTAAGGCTTTACCACCACAATTCCTGCTTCTCCACTTAAAAGAAATTAACTGAGTATTTGGTGAAAAATCCATATGTTGAATTGCATGTGCCTTTAGGGCAGTTTTTGCTTTCTGGTTTCTAGAACAACAAAAAAGGCAGTCAGCTCGGGGCTATATTAAGAAAGATGGAAGGAAGAAAAAAAATTGCTTTAGCACAGTAGAGTCACTAACCTTATCAGCACAGAACTTGTTTCCAATCTTTTTGAAAATCAGACCTCAGCCACATCCTACTGCAGAAGACACAGGCTAGAGCGTATGACTGGTGACTAGTACTCACCCCCAGCCCTAAGGAACAACAGCTCCGTAGCGACTCAGAGACAGAGAGCAAGATAGGACTGTACAGGATATTAGTTAGTCTCATGCTGCAGGCCAGAGGGAAGGCTCTGTGGCTGTGACAGAAGACAGCAACCCAGCTGATAAGAGGAAGTAGTAGAGACACATACACAAAGCAATTTTATGAGGGAAGCTATGAAGACACCAAGTTTACAGCTAGAGGCAAAACCAAATAGTAAACAAGTTTGCCTAGGTCTAGGGCTGCTGTGCTTTGGCATAAGCAATTGCAATCCTTCTTTTTCAGGTTGATTACTTTGAGTTTCCCACCCATGTGACTTTTTTTCCCCATGGGCTGTATTTATTTCACTGGAGACAGCTTTTTCCTGGCAGAGTACTGTATTGTGAAGTCTTTGGTGGCTTCTACAATTTAAACACTGTGGATTACAGACTGTCACCAACGCCTCCAGCAGACAGATGGGATGTGAGAGCACAGTGATACTACAAGCATTTACAATTGGATTCCCCCCCCGCCCTTTTTTCATATCAAGGCACTAATCTCCTCTTCAAGTACAAGCCATTATGTTGTGGATTTGAAATGTTTATTCCTGATCTAAAAGGCAATACAGATTGAAGGTTGCTGGAGCCAGAATCCAGATTAATTATAAAAAAAGAATATGTACTACTTCTCCGTTAACAGTTATTCAGAGACAGAATTAGGTATCCAGCTGAAAAACAGCCTCACTGGAAGAGATTTTGCAGCAAACTGAGTGGCTCATTTGTTTGATTTTTGACACAGATTACCACAACAAGAATTGTTTCACCAAACATCTCAACTCAATACCTTAAACTCATAGCAAAGCTCTGGTCTGCAAATATTTACGTACTTGTTCAAGTTTCCTAACAGAAGAACTGTCATATACAATTCATATAAACTGTCATATAGAGTCATATAAGAGAACTGACAACTGTCAGGCATGTGCACTTCTAGGATCAGGTTCACAGAGCATATAATCATGTCAGTTGGAAGACACTTCTGGAGGTAATCTAGACCCAAGTCCTGCTCAAAGCAGGACAAATTAACACCAGGTGGCTCAGGGCCCCATCCAGTTGAGTTTTTAGTGTCTTCACGGATGGAGACTCCATAACCGTCCTCAGCTCCTGTTCCAATTTCTGACTACTTGTATGGTGACAATTTTTTCCTAATGTCTAATCAGAATTTCCTATACACCAGCTTTTCTCTGTTGCCTCTTTCCTGTCCCTGTGCCCTCTGAGATGGGTCTGGCTCCATCTTCTGTATACCCTCCCATTAGATAGTTCAAGACAGCAGAAAGGTCTCCTCCCTTAGTTTTCTCTTCCTAAAGCTAAGCAAACCCAGTTCTCTCTCCTCCTACCCCTTGTGCTCCAGCCCTCTGACCTTGGTGGCATCTGCTTGACTCACTCCAGTGTGTCAAGGTCCTTCTTCTACTGGGGTGTCCAAAACAGGACACAGAACTCCAGGTGCAGTCTTATAATTACCAAATATGAGGGAAGACTTACTTCCTCAACCTGCTGGCTTCATTTTACTAATGCAGCCCCAGCTGCAGCTGGCCGCCTTTGCCACAAGGGCACACTTCTGGCTCCTGGTCAACCTGCTTTTGAACAGGATGCCCACCCCCTTTGCTGCAAAACGTTTTTTTCAGCCAGTACTACTGCATGGGGTTATTCCAACCCAGACAGAATACCCATTCACACTTGCCCTTGTTAAATTTAATGAAGTTTAGTTCAGCTCATTTCTCTTGCCTGTCAAGGAACCTCTGAATAGCAGCTGTGTCCTCCAGCATATCATAACCTACCTGGTAATCTACACTGCTCTTGATGGACACAGCTATTCTGAAAACTCAGGCTCCTTACCTCTGTAGAAGCAACAGATTTTACAAAATTTATTGCTTGATTCCCTTTGCTCTGAACATGCTACATGCTCACAGTAGCAGCTTTCTGAATGTCTTATGAATACAGAAGTGTTGCCACTATTTTCTTCTATGGGTTTGAGCTCCTTCTGGCATCACCCAGGATGCATCAGGCCTCCATCCAGCTGGTTTGGTCAGCGCAAGAGGGGAACATCAGTAAGTGCCTAGGCCACAGAAGAGAACTTAGACGCATTTGAACTAAAGAAAACACAACACATAGGGACAGTGCAGAAGGACACAGACTGATATTGAACTGAGACAACAGGAAATGTTACAATTCAGTTCAACAAATGCTGACAAGGTTCAGATCAGGAATGTTTCCTGGGACAAAGCATCATAATGGAAATCCTTTCCAAAACTTTGTTCCATTACAGATCAACATTTTCATCTGACACTGGATGGAAACAACTTTTCCTGAAATAACAGTTTCTCATCACATGAGAGACATCAAAATCACGTTTGTTTGTTTTTTTAAAACCAGTGCTAGACTAGTAAGAATAGTGTAATTCACTCTCAAGAAACATTTACTGTGATTTATCATGAGAGTTAAAAAGCGAAAAGTTTTGTCACAGAATAATTCAATCAGATAAATTTTATGGCACATTTCAAAGGCTGACATCAAAGCAATTTTATGTAGACTCTCTTTATACAGTAAATAGTTACATATAATATGCATGACAAAAATATGACAGTTTCCGTATTTAATACTTAATATCCAATCTAAACATAAGTATTCAAAAGGAAATATTTTTACACCATTTCAGTAGTCACTTAGCTCAGTAGTTGGTTACAATAATCCTTAATGTTTTCAGGAACTGGATGGAGCTATAAGCACAAAAACTCCCATTAAAGTTAATGCATTACAAAGTTCCACTGCAACCCTCTGAAAAGCAAAGAGTTACATTAAAAGAAATTCAGACACTGAAGTACGTTGAAATGTATTGTGTCCTACAGTAGAGTTTGATACTCTACTGGTCAGAAACATGATGGTAACTTCAAAAGGCACTCCGAGTTAAACTACAGTAACTCCGGTCCATAAGCATTTTAGAATCTTGGTATTGTATAGTAGAAAAAAACCCCTATATTTATTCAATATAAATTGCTTTAATCTCTGTCCTAGCCCCAGAGCAGTCAAATTATATTGCACTTTTAAAATATTCCGTGTAGGCTGTGATAAAAATCTAGTATTTACATGTTGTGTTTGTTAAAGAACAATGCATTACTTTGTAAAATATCTTAAGAACCAAGTTTTAACACTTATTCTTGTATTATTAATATAACCGGAGGCTACATCAATTTTTTTTTTTTTAATTAGCTACTATTCTAGAAACAATTTTGGTCCTTAAAAAAATTTGTTATGCTGCAATTCATGTTCACAACTCGTATCAATGCTTGCCTGAAACTGCAGTAGTTTAAATATTTAAATAAATAAATACATAATTTCTGAAGAAGTAATAGCTTTGGAGTTTTGTAAACAAACTGCTGTGGAAAGTCTGTAACAAGACTCAATTTGGCATGTTATGACTCTAATTGGCAATATTTTACAGTTATACAACCTCTGCCAGGGTAGAAAACAGTTTGGTAGGCACATCTTATAAATCAGTCTGGATAAAAGACCCAAAAAAGACTGATTGTTCCTTAGGTTGTATGAATAAATAAAAATGATCAAAGAGTAACATGATCCACTGAAACCAAAACTGACATTTATGTGAGCGGGGGGGGGGGGGGGGGGGGGGGGGGGGGAGAAAAGCAACTCTATTCTTTTTTAAATACAACCTAAAGGAAGTGAACAAGCCATAAATGAATATATGATAACCAAGACATAAAGGACACAAAGGTTGGCAGAATAAAGTGAGCATTATAAATTTATAGAAATACTGATCTAGACAGAACTGGTATCTTAGCTGCATCTCACCAGAAGACAATCATCATTCATTTTTCAATCCAAATTTGAAGAAACATTCCAAATTCAGTGCAAAGCACTAGCTCTGATGAAATTTTGCTGACATCTAGGTTGCCCTACATTCCTGTTAAAACATGAGTGATAACATAAAAGAAACATAACAAAAGATGTACAGTTATGCCATTTACATATAAATATATGTATATGCATGTTCTAGAAATTCAAATGATGTCAGGAGGTCTCATAGGCTGTGTTGGATATATTTTATACAGTACAGTTGTAGTTTACCTGTTCAATTTCATGACATACCCCAAAGTGCTCTACATATGCACCCCTGTGCTTCTCTGTAGTTTTTTATTCTGTATAGAATAGCTTTCTTTTGGTTTTCATCACTAAAAACTGATGGTTTGAGAGAGCAAGAAAAAGCTGCTTGCAGGCTTTTGTGGAAAACACAGGATTTGCTCTTTAAGAATGTTATTGATCGATGAAATGATTAAATGTTTCTGTTCAAAACCAAGAAACATGTTGGTAAGCTTGCTGTTAGTAGAGACTAAGAGCTGTCACAATATCTAATCTAAATGCCTTCCCTATGTAGTTAATGGAGCCTTCAAAGGGCAATTGAAAATCCTTCAATTCAGAAGCCTACCCTTTCTCATTGCCCATACAGAGATGTTTCTGAATTTGGTAATGAAAATTCCTCTCCTTCCCTTCCCTCCAAAGTAGAGAATTAGAGGAATATCCAGTGCTACACCAAATTAAACCTCCGTCCCATCACTAATAAACTGCATACCTTGCAAGCAAAGGACAATGTTGTTTCAGAGGAAAAAACCAAAAATTAGTATCAAGAATTAATATAGCTCATGAAATAACTACACAATGTGATTTGTCCATAAGTTAAACAGTTAAGCTGCAACTGTACTGTACTTTATCATATACATTAAACTTAATTGTAACTGAGTTAACAGCCACATTTGCCTTTTTCTTGCTCCTCATTCAGTTGTTCTGTAGAGCTGTGCCCATTGGAGCGCACTACCCCTTCTGGGATCCAGGATTTATCCACACACCGTTCCATGCGCTTCATAATGAGGTCAAGCAGAGTTTCAATGGCTTTGCTTACATTATTACCATTAGCTGCACTGGTTTCAAAATATGGTATTCTGCAGAAGACAAAAAACACAAACTCACATCACACAGTTTATATTCATACGAGAAAAACCAATACATGATTACTGCCACATACTTAGAAATCACACAAATGCTGTTACTGCTACTCCACAGGGGAAAGACACTAAGTGGTCAGTGGTCTGAAATGCAAAAGAAATTAATGAAATAGCTGACTCTGTAGGTAGGGCAGAAGCATAAGCTTTAATTTACATCATGGACTCCACAATTTACGGAGGCACTGGTCAGTATGAGTTCCCAAAGTTATGCTCCTGAGGTCTGTTTTTTTCAGCTCCATTCCCCACAAGACATGCAATTACTTTATACAGCCTTGTGTGCGTAAGTGTTCTCCTTACTGATTTCTATCTACATCAGCTAGGGAGTCATTGCAAGAGAGGGAATGCTAATATGGACGTTCCCCTGCAGGCAAGGCAGTAAAGGCTCCTAATGTGGTACTCTTATCACTACAAAAGGTGACAGTTTCTTCTATTGACACCTCAACTATAAACTCTCTTACATTTAAAAAAAAAAAAAAAAAAAATCTCAGTGCTCAGATCACTTATGCCTTCGTTAACAGAAGTTTCTGGACACCTTGGTATTGAAAATACATTGCTAGTTTTCATTATTGTTGTGGATCAGGATGTTTCAATGGCAGGTCTGTAGACTTTGACCTTCTGCGCTTAGTGCTCTCCACAGGGTAGTGCTAGAGTGGCTACGTTAGCGTAACTCCCCAAGTGACTGATATAATCACTTCATAATTTTAAGTATTTCTTACTTAACTTGCAAGATTCAATGAGCGGTCAAAAATATTATCTTACTCAGTGTGTAGGTCTCCTGCAATGATTTTCAAAATATGTCACTTACCGGTACAAGGCCTTTCCACAGAAAGATATTCACTATCTCACACTTTTGTTACCAGAAGACTGTTTGCTGCAGCAGGATTTATCTTGCTTCCCCTCAGGAGTAAGTGACTCCTAGCAGCTATCCTGTCTCATCTCTACAGGGCAGAGAACTTTGTAACTGCCTACAGATTGGACGTGATCTATAACTTTGACTTTTAGCTCCCTGTTCCTAAATTAAGTTGGCATTTTCAGCCACAAAGATAAACATTTCATAAATTATTTCCAGAATTGCTGCTGTTTAAGTCCAGAATTCTGCTGCTGTTTAAAAGTTGTTGCTCCTTCACAAGCAGCTCGTTAAAGTACCATATGCACTTGCTGTTGTCTGTGTGACATGGACTTCAAACAAGCATTTTCACAGGAGAAGGAAAAAGTAAGAAGGTAATACTGCACTAAACCCATTTGTCTCTAATAGATTGCTTCTGATTTGCCTCCAATGATTCTTCAAGGTCAAGGAAAGCTAATTTGTGACTATGTGATAGGAAATAGCATGGCACAACAGGACTAGACCTGCAGAACAAGGCAGTTAGCACCGAGGACCTAGTGTTCACACTGCGCATGTTTTGTGGGCTTTACTTTGGACCAGCTCTAATCTGTTCCTCTGGACTAAATGCAGATTACTGGTTGGAGCTCATCATCTAGTTTAGTTTTCAACTGAGAAGGAATCCAGTTCACATGCTAGAAAGCTGCTCCACTATGTGAATCAAACCACAATAAATGGATCAGAAGATTTACTTCAGAAGTGCACTTCTGATCCACACTGAAATGCAAATGTAATCCAGAGATGAGACCCATGGAAGAGTTAACGGAGTATAAGAGTACTATGGGATTAATTAGTATCTGATAGGAACAAAGATTTCACATAGTTCCTTTAGGGACACATGACCTGTGCCTGTCGGGAAGGGGAAGGGCAAGGCTACCCTGTCCTCCTGCTGGTCTGACTCGGTTTTCAGACTCCCTGGGAGTCTGTGAGAGTGCAGATGCCTGGAAGAAAACACAGCTGACCCCTTTGAGGCTAAGTCACTAAGAATTCATCTAAGGTACAGTCCTAACAAAACTGCTTGAACAGTTGAGGGAAGATTGAATGGGGAGGGGGCAGAGAACTGGGGAACCATGATCTGGACCAGAACTGCTCTTCTGTGGGAACGCAGCACTCTGTAAGCACACTCTCTGAATGCTGGTGAATGGGTCATGAGGCTCTCAAAGAAACTGAGACCGCATGTTTCCATGGCCATGCCAGAGACAACGGCTACCCTACAACAAACTTTTGTGAAGCAACTCAGCTTGTAAATTAGGATATCATTGCTTGGTATTATTTTTGTTTTCCCTAAAATCTGATGTGACACTCATCACCTCACCAAATGCTCTTTTGGATTTCACTTTGTAAGAGACCTGCGTTTGCTGTGCCCCGCAGAAAGCCTCAGCACAGGCAAGAGCAAAGAATCAGACCCCTATCATTCACCTGCCTCTCCAGCTAAATTCTATCTCTTTTCCAGAATGTTTGTGAAAATTTCCTTTGTTTACTGCCAAGGCAAGAAGATTAACCAATCTCCAGTGCAAGATTATTGCAATACTAAGTACGAATTTTTAGGCAATGCAGAAAACATTAATCTCTGACAGAAAAAGAGATATCATACCAGCCAGTTAAGCATTCTAAAATGCTTATTCTCACAATAACCTTTCAGTATGCAGAAAAGGCAGTACAGAAAACATTTCATTCTGCTTTAAACACAGCAATAACTGGAAGGAAGTTACTTACCCATATTTTCCTGCAAGTTCCTTAGCCTCTTCTTCTCTCACCATTCTTTGGTCTTCCAGATCACTCTTGTTTCCACATAATACAATGTCAGGGTTTTCACAATATGCATGCATTTGTAGCTGACCTAACAGCAACAACATGAATAGGGGTCACAACTTACTGTCACACATGAAGCTCACTAAGAACACTACCATATTTCAGGGGACACAAAGTCCTTCAGGAAAACGACTCTTTGAAAGACAGAAAAGAAGTATGCTCTCTGTTATCTCACAGGACTTCTGCTATTGCACTGAGGAGCCAGAAAACAGGTGGACATCCACTATCATGTGCCCAGTGAAAAAGCCAGGGAACAAGCCAGGGGAGCAGAAGCCTGACAAAGTTAGCACAGAAGCTGTGTATTTGTAGCTTAAGGAGTTATGCTCACCAAGCATCTTCACTGAGCTGCCAGGAAAGGATATACTTCCCTCTCCTGACGGATGATGGAGTTTGGGAACTCTTTCACCTAGATACACCAGCCTAGTAACATTTGCCTTCCATTAAGTTTTGCTGACAAAGCTTCAGGCGAGTCAAAATAGAGTTTTGCATAGGCTTTCCACACCTTATATTACTGAGTATCACCAGAGCCAGGGATATGATGTTCTCTCAGCTTGCTTTTTTATAGGTTAAGATTCAAGTTCAGTAGGCAAAGCTGAATTTCAGGTAAGCACTAGAAGCCACCACTAGCAGCTATTACAATTCTGAATGCAACATTTACTTACTTTTACTGAGAAAGCTATAAAAACCAGTATTTTCAGTTCTAATTCTTAGTGAGACTCCATATTTACAAACATAGCACCCTCCCCGCCCATGCAAAGAAAGAAAGAAAAAAGGAAAATAAAGAAATGCCATACTTATCCAGTTCCTGACATTCAGAAAGCTTTGCTCATTTGTCAGATCAAAGAGTAGAAGAAACCCCATGGCATCCCTGAAGAAAGCCGTTGTCAGGCTACGAAACCTAGACCAGCAAAGTGAAATTAGTTGGCTCATCTGACAAGTTACTTTGAAAATACAATTGCATGCAGTCATAAAACTGAGGTAACTTAAGACTGAATTAACTAGAATGAAATATTCATCATAATTGTTTTGCTGATGAGGGACTGCATAACAAGAATTGCTAGCTAACATTACTATGGTCTAATCAAGGCCTAAGGAAGTCAAGGAGACATTTCACTTGAGCATGAGAGCTTTAGAAAAAGTCTTCTACTATAAAGCATGACTTGATCAAGATTCAGAAATTAAAATAAGAATGAAATTCAAACTTTGAACAGAACTTTGCCCCCCATACACATCAGTTCTTGATTTTAAGACTATCAACCACTAGGATGCTAGTCTTTTGATAGACAAATAGAAAAGAATCCTTTGAGGTGATTTCACCTGTCTGACTTTCCCAAGACCTCAACATATTTACAGAAATTTTAGGAAAACTGAAAAAAGAAAAGCTTTAAAAGCATCTATATGCATTGGCCATGAAAAAATAAACTGAAAGTTTCCAAAAGACAAAAAGCAACAATTATAGTTTTAATGTTCTACAGTTGTAAATTTCAGTTGTAATTTAATGGGTATTCACAGGAAACTTTCCATCTCTGTTAAAGTAAGCACACTTTCCCATCTTGAGTCATACAATTAAAATGTAACAATCAATAAAGAGACTTCATGTACTCAGTTCCATCTGCACCTAGCTTGATGACAACTACCTTACTTGCTAGGTGGGGGGTGGAACATACCTTTCTTGCCCTGCAGTATCCCAGAGCTGAAGATGTATCCTCTGTCCTCTGCCACCAACGCCATCTGGCCCATTGGGTCTATACACCTGTAAAAGGTAAATTTGCAAGACTGAGTGTTAGCAGTCCAGCCTCTATAGAACACAAAATAACTGACATTTAAAGTCATTAAATGCAGCAAAACTAGCATTGCCAATGCAAAGATCCCAGCTACAACTCAATCCCTCTGCTTTATAAGACAAAAGTAATATGGGTTGCATTTTAATTTTGCATCTAATTGAATATTTAAAAATAAGGGTAAAAGTGAAACTGGAAAAACAGTATTCAATAGACCATGGACTCCAAACAGATATTTAGAGCAGCCATTAAGTTTCATTAGACAAGCTTAATTTTAGTATTTTTATTTTCTATTTTTTACTATTATCTTGTATCGTGTTCAAATTAAAATATAAGAAAGCAACAATCGGATCATGCAATCTGGCAATATATTGGTACCACTAACAGAACCTCATTAGCAAACAGAATATACTCATAAAGATAATGACATCTCTTCTTAGCTGCCAAAAGATTGCTGAAAAAGAGCTGAGGGTAGATCTTATCATATCATAGCTTAAAAAGCAGAAATTGGATGATAATAATAAAAGCTGAAGAGTTTACTGAGCATGAAAATATAAATAAGGGCATCTGTTAGGTTTGGAAGGATCAGATAAAAATAGATTCTTTTCTTGTTTAGAACACTTCACGTTAGGTCATCTTCTTTACCTTCAACTGTTGTTGTACCTAAGACTACCAGTGTTACAAACATATCTTTAGAGACACATAAACTTGCTGAATTTGTGGATTATATGATTCAGGGTGTGAAACCTAAATCTTATCCTGAGTTATCGAATATGCTGATCAAGTAAACCCACCATGTTTGCTATCCCACAAAAGGAATACTAACTGATTCAAGAGACCAGTTCCACATTTCACTAAGATATTTACTCCTTGCACTACTGTGGTGCATGTCATCCATCAAAAGACAGTCTGCACAATGCCCATTACACCACCCAGATTTCTGGACACGTGGGAAATCATCAGACTACACTGAAAGGCATTTAATACTTCTACATAAGAATGAAAAAAACTTGTGCCAACTCAATTTCTCAGTGCAGTAAGGACCAGCATCCAATTGGTTATCATAATGCAGTGCTCAGCTTCATATCAAAAGTATGTTTGCCTAGTTTAATAACAATTTAGCGGTTAAAAAAGAAAAAAAAAACCACAAACCCTACCTTATTTTTCACAATTCTTCTCTGGTAGTGGTAACTGCTTAGGAAGCCAGATCAGCTCCATGTATCATGCTATTCCATTTCATTCACATGTTTTAAAACGGTTTTAAAATGAAGATTGTAGTCTTTGTTCACTAGCCATTTCAGTTCACAAACAGCAAAAACATTTTTACTACAGCCCAATGCTTCCTCATGAAGAGAGTTCAACAATAAAAGTGCTACTCCAGGTACTATGTGCACAACTCATGGAGTAGATATACTCATCAACACTTGCTGAGCAGTAAGAAGTGGTTGCTTAGAATCAGCTCTTCTTACTTTAACTTTGGGGGAAATGGGGGGGACACAACAAATAACAATAACAAAAACAACCAGGTAAAATGAGATCATTTCCTTGTCACAAGATTAAGTAACTATTGATTGCATGCCTACACATAAGGATTGGCAGGTCAGATTTTTAAAAAATAGATTCTAGCCATCACCAAGACAGATACCATTTTAAAGTAGCACACTGTTTGTGAAAACTCACCACTCTCTTTTCCCGAAAGTCAATGCCCACCGTTGTGATAAATTTGGAATTAAATTTGCCATCCGTATATTGGTAAAGAAGGCTGGTCTTTCCTACTCCAGAATCACCGAGTGCTAGAAATTTTATGAGGTAATCATAGTCCCCATCAGACATAGTGAGAATTCAGGAGACACCTTAAAAAGCAAAGCAAAAAGGATTAGGTAGTCGGCAACTCTGCCAAGGCTTCTTTTGACAAATGTTTAAAATACAAATCACTATTTGAACTACAAAGCATCCAGCAGTGGGACCAGTTCTGTACTCTTTTACACTGGTTTCACCTTAAACTCTCAATTATGCCAATTATCAAATTCAGCTGTGACTGGAAAAGTGCATAGTTAATTTTATTACTTTCCTCTTACTAGAAAGAGAAGGCCACACAATTTTAACTTCTTTAGGAAAGACGGAAAATCAAGGTCAAAGAATTCAAGACATCTGGAACATGAACGGCAGAACTGTTTTTAATCTGCGTGGAAGCTGACAAAAGCTACTTAAATGTACCAGCAATGCAATTCTGACCTCACATTCACTGTGACAGTATTAAATACAAAAAAATTTTTTTTTTCCAGACTGCCCCACTATATTTAAATAAAAATGACAATCAGTTTCTATTAATAGCTATTATTCAGCCTTGAAAAAATTTTTTCATATAAGGAGGAAAAATAACCAAGCAAGATTTTGTTGTTGTTGTTGTTTTTGTTGGGGGTTTTTTGTTTTGTTTAGAGGACCAATTTTCAAAGTTTTTTGAAGTTTTTATCATGATGCTAGCTAATCATTTAAACTAAATCTTGATCCTGAATTGCCATTAAACAACACACACGTTTTCCCGTGGCCCGTACACATTTAAGAAATTTCTATTGTTTTTGTGCCTTTGAAAAAATAACTATATTAGATATAGTCCGATCAAAGTGCAGTAACAGCTAGAATGTGTAACAAAAATCACTGGCAAATTTCGTGTCTACTAGAAAGACTGATGTAAGTGCACTAGTACTTTCCTGTTGAGTAGCTACTGAGCCTTTCTTCCCCCAAAACAAACAGTAGAGAGCTGCCTTATGTTGTGTTCAAAGACATGAACATGAAAAGATAAGCCTAAAATAACCATTCTAAAAGCAACATAAAACTGGCATTAAATTGCCTCTTATGAAGGAGGGAAATAGATACCAAAATACAAAAAATAAGATAGATGATGAAATAAAATTTTTTTAAAAAGTAAAATCTGCTGTTTCAACTGTAAGTAAGTATTTTTGGAACTATTTGTAGCTTGAACTAGATAAAATTATTCATTTCAAGTCAAACACTGCAGTAGTTTGCATCAGTGGCAAAACACCAATTCATTTCTTGAATATCAACTCCTAGCTTGAGGTTTGGAACTCCGTATCTCAAGTATGTGGGCGTCAATCACCACCATTAAGCTGAAACCATAACTATCTTTAAAGCTTCAACTTTATGTTAGTACTGCTCTTGGTTACAAGACAGAACTGTGATTAGTTGACTTAGCCACGACTGGACTTACCACGATCAAACGCAGACAATGGTCAGATTTACACCCAGATACTCTCCGACTGAAGAATCAGTGGAAAGTATCTGACACTTCTTTGCCATTTCCAGTTTTGAAGTCTCCCTTTCCCCAGCCAAGGCATATTTTACATTATGCCATCAATGACAGTAAAACCTTGCAGGAAAGGGGTTTTAGGTGACAGAGTTCACACTACCACGCCCCAGCCACCTAATTCACTTTCCAGTGTTGTGTTTTAATACAAAGTTTTGCAATAGAGTAAAAGATTGAAACAAAAAAAACCCCACAGTAATAGTTATCAGTGAGCTTTTTACATAAATACACAACTGCAGGCCTGCATCCACCACGCAGGTCTGAAGGAGCAGCATATTAAAGTAAGCAAGTTGAACAGGCAGCCACACACTGACATAAGAACATTTTTAGAAGAAATTAAAAGCCCTGATCCATTAGACACACTCACACATACCAGCAAAAGGGGTTTTTTTGGTTTTTGTTTCGTTTTTTAAATCCTCCCCCCTGTTGGGGAAGGGAAAAAAAAAGTAAAATCAGATTGCCTACCTTGTAGCCCTACAAAGTCTTTTCATTGAAATGCACTAGAAGAAAGGGAAAAATATTTTAAAAAGCAAACAAGGAGGTTTTTACTAAAGACTGGATTTGATTTCGACTTCCATCGTATATGTTGTTTCTTTTGCCCTCAGATGTTCTCCAAGGGCAAAGGGCTGTGTAAGCTCTCCCTCTACTCAAGTACATGTTCTTTCAGCTTCAATACCCCTAAATTAATTGTTGCTTAAAAAGGCTTAAATGCAAATCTCAGGGCCAGTATATTACACAAAGACAAGCTAGCTTCATGTCTTTTACTATGCTATCCCACCAGTACAGAAGTATTTGCCTTGTCTCATTGGTATTTTGTTAGCTAGCTATAGGTATATAGAACATACTTTTAATAACAGATACAAATGACAGTGCCACCTAATCACTGCTAATTTATGTTGTAAGAAAGCTACCTTATCATGCGCCCTGTGCAAGACCTTACAGAGGAAGAAAGGGCACTACAGCTCTTACTTGGAGCTGTAAGAAACTTAGGGTTCAGCTGCACCCTTCCACTGGACAGAGCTGGGTGAAAGCTCTGGTTAAACAGAAAGGTCAAGGTTGGACCTTGGGGAAGTAAAACCTAAAGGTATTTCTAGTGTCATATCTGATTTGTAGAGTATCTGTTTGGACAAACACGCCACAACATTTGGACCACTTAAACCTCAATTCTCCATATGGCTGGTAACAAATACAATTTGCAAATGACTGATAGAGGACTAGGAGCCCTTCACAGGAAGGGCATAAAAATGCCTTCTAAAGGGTTTGCTTGAGAAGGAAATTTTCTCCTTCGGCTTTTGAAATGCACACACCTTTCACTGCACCCCATAATGTCAAGCTATTATTCAAATATCTCCAGGGAGTGGTTCTTGTGAAACCCTGCACAGTTAACCTATCCTTGGAGACATGCAAAGAGCTATTTTCATAGCTGTTTCAAGCCTTGTCCTCCTCCCTGTACAAATATTTAACAAGTGATCTCCACCCTCTACTTCCAAGACCTGCAGTCCTAGTGCCCAGACACATCCAGCTCCACATAACAGAAATAAGAATATATTCACAGCCAAGTACATTCATAGCAAGAACTGCTGTGGAGTTTTTAAAAGTCATGGCCCTGTTACTAAAAAACCATCCCATTCCTTCCTTCCAATTTTGCTTTTTTTTTAAATTAGGCTTTATAGCTTCACACCTTCCAGTTTTTCCTTCCACGTTTCTATACCTCGTGTATCAGGAGAGTGGGAAGTAGAAAAGGAAGAATCAGAGAAAATTGATGATACAATTAGACTTCATCAGGTCACCAAAAGAAAAAAAATCTGAATTAATTTTGGAATGATCATTCCCAAATCTTGCTTCTAAGAGTAAGAACTCCTTGGCTGAAAAAATTCACTGATGGACACAGTTTTAGGCTTCACATCAAGCCCTCCAGGGTTTTGCCTTTTGTAAACCCCTCCTTAAATCCCATTCAGCTCTGGCTTTGCACTTCGCCTAGCATGCAGATGGACAGGGGCTATGAGCAAGTGCTGGGAAAACTCCACTGGCCTTTTCCATTGCTGACAGGACCCCCACAGCCATCACTTAAGCTGTGCCTGTACAGCTGCTGCTCTGGAGCCTCCACATACACACACGTCCAAATTGTGGCTTGCCAAGAAGGGATGCTCTGCAAAGCAAGTGCTGCTCTTGTTCAGTGGATTTCCTAGTCCAAGGAAAGTCCAATCCACAACAGACATCAGCGTTAACAGGCTCATATTTTTGCCTCCAGTGATAAAACTTTGAAGACTATGGCAGTGTTGCTCCTGTATAAATTAAGGAAATTGGCTTGGCATGCAGGATTTCCCCTGTGCAGTATGGGGACAGGGAATATGCTTTCTGAACTGGCCTTGCACAAAACATGCAACTCCTGTGCTGGTACAGAGCTGATGGAGGGGAGAAGGAAAAAGGAAGAAGGCACAAAGAGATGAATAAATGAAAATACAAGCCAACAAAAAAGCACTGAGCTGCAAATAAAAATATGTACACACACACACACACACACAGAGTGTAAAATTCAGGAAATCTGAACATGCTCTTAATCAGACAGTCCTCAAGCACATCAATTTAAAGTAAAGTATATCACTTACCCCAAACTCTGCTAAAGAAATAGTTAGGGCACACTGGAGATAGTACTTCCAGTAGGAGTATTTTTCTAGCACCACCTCTTTAGCACACAGCCAAGAGGCTTACGTGTCACCTGTTTGCATTCATGTTGGTGGGTGCTCAGAGACAGAGGCGTGCCTCATGTCTCTATGTCTAACGAGGGTGCTGCCTGACAGCATGGCTGGGAAGCAATTAGACAGTTCACATGTCCCGTTTATTCCTAGAGGTAAACAGCATTTCAGAAGAGATTTGTGCATGACCTACCTAGGAGCAGGTCTAAAGTATCTGCTAAATCACCCACACACCTTAATACAATTACATTGTTCCTAACAAGTGTTTTCATACAAAAATGTATTAATGATGGAGTATATGGATCACAGCTGTTCAGTTCCGTTCACAGCTTTACATCCTTCTCTCTCGGGTGCAAGAATACAGCAGTCTCTAATGCAAACTGCTGTTTTCTTTCTTTCTCTCTCGCACAGACTCAAGGACACCGCGCTGCCCCATGGGTACCATGGTGAAAGCCATCTTTACCATAGATTTCTAAAGAAGAGAAAAAATATTCTTTGGCAAAGACTGGAACATAAGGTATTACACCTGACGTGACTTCAGACCACACCTGCCACACCACCCCATTTCACAGAGAAGCAATACATATTTAACGGGGGGGAGGGTGTCCTCCCCACACTACGCCACCTAGCCAGCCCTCCCAAGAGCAAAAAAGCCACTACTCTGTATGAAACTACTCAAATAAAACCTTTTGTTTGACTCAACCCACTCTTCCCCCTCATACCAAGTGAAATGACTCTCTGTACAACTCAGATATTACCCCAGCATCCCGGATCTGCAGTGTAGCCAGCCATAAAGCCAGTGACTGACATGGTAGGATATACCACACAACTATAAGGAGACATACTAATTCAAATTTGCCAAAACACAGATATTAGACCAACAATTAATTCATATTTTAAGATACCACAAGATTTCATCACATTGTCCTTTTGGGGATGGACAACAGACACTCAGGGATTACAGTTAACATTTAACAGTGTCCACCTTCTGCAAGTGTCACTCAGCTTTCAAGTAGATCTTACAGACAAAGACAGATGAGTTGTGTCTTGGCCTTGCCTTCTTTGCCCAGGAAAACCAGACCCCACTGGAACAGTGGGACATTCACTAGGCTGTGTCCTAGAGGTAGGAGCCAAACTGCAGTGAAGTCTGCATATTCCCCCTGCAATGGAGATCCAGCCCTCAATGGACAGAGGGAGCGCAGTGAAGGGATTACATCCCTTGGCATCTAGCACAGCAAGAGCAGTGTGCAATAGGTGAAAAAGTTGGAGTCTGCTTAAGAAGGTTCCACTGTATTCATATATAATCGAGCCATATTTATAAATATACCATGAAAAAGTCAATGCTATTTAGAGTTCAAAAATGCTTTGCAAATGAAGTTTTCCCCAAATATGGCTTTATTCTTAAAAAGCAGTTGACGCTGCATGCTTATGATTAAAGAGTTGACATGGGCATTGGGGGAAGAGTCGTCCAAATCCCACACAGACAGAAAAGGAAGATACTGCAGGTCTCTTGATGGACAATGTGTAAATACAAGTACACGGTAATAATGCATTTGTACAGGTTTGATCATTATGCAAGTAAATTCATACTAAAAAAGCTTCTCACTCAGGCACTACACAGACTTAACTTCAATAGCTGTTTTATACATCACCTGATCTGTTACAGCAGAAGCACTGAGAACGTGCTCTGGACCTCAAAGGAGTACGTTCACTAATCCTGTCATACCAGCACTCCCATCACACTACAGCAAAGCAATAACCACATTCTTGCTTAGTGTGGGGGAAGCATAGCAAACGGCCTCACCCTGCTCTAGGGCTTCAGTAGCACCTTAACGCTTGCAGAACTGGTCACCATCAGACACTTGTCAGCTCTGTCGAAAGAAGGGACAGAGAGTTAAACAATGCTCCTGCTTAGTCAACACTTTATTAGAAGTGCTTTTGGCTAAAAGCTGCCAGATACATACAAATGTAATATAAACAAACTATTACAACAATTTTTTATAAACTCAAGTAACTGCTATGCTGGGGGAAGAGAGTTAATAAACAAGCACTTAACTAAAATATTCTGAGATGTGCCATTTTTTCCTTAGGAAAATATATGACCTGGCTTGCTTTAATTCTGGCCAAAATGACACTTTCTGCGACTTCTGGGACTTTTCTGTAACATAAATAACAAAAAGGAAAATACCCCTTCCTCTCACAAATGAGAGGAAGAGATTCAGTTGCTCTGAGCATTTCTCTTTTGGTTACTCTCAATTGCTTTACTTGACATTTTACTGTTATGATCTTTTTCGTTTCAACTATAGAGGAATTGTAAGGAATTGTAGGATCAATGTCTAAGGATTGTCTCTTTCTTGGAAGGCTCTAAGTCATTTTAAGGGTGCTCAGGATACATATAGGAGTCTGCAAAAATACATGCGAAAAAATAGGTTGTGAGGCTTTAGCTTCCAAATGCTGATGTCACTTCCATCTCAGCGGAAGGTGCTCTAGCACACTTTGTCAGCTGTCAGCATTGCAAGAACTGCAGAATTTTGCAGAGCAAGAAGAACTGACAGGCACACAAAGCACTCTGAGTTATAATGGGAGATGCCAGGCATAAAATCATAATCCAACCCAGAAAGGGGACACAAAAGGGGTAAGTGAAGCAACAGGTCTGCAGATGTGGTGAGAACCTTGCACGACAGGCCAGGCAAGGAAACAGCAGATTCTGGATTTCGTTTCCAGAAAACCAGGGGAAACTGGGAATGGAGAAGCCAGGAAAGGAAACAACAGTTAGTTTTGCAACTACATCTGCATTTCAGCATAACCAAACCAATGAAAAGGAGGCTGAATTTCAAAGAATGGCTCAGTTACATAATGGAATGAAAGGCAGCATGGAACTGAAAAAAAATGGAAAATAAAACCAGGAATGTTGCAGGTGATACTCCAACATCACCCATACAGAAGGATCTCTGTGCAGTTTCAACTTCTCTGCAAAAAGCACAGCACCATCTCTATTCCCTCATCAGTTTCTAACATTTTCATGCTTTACGGTAAGAAAATACTGTAGATAAATAAAGATTTGCAGTGGTATCTGATGAAAACAGTTGAACTTTCTGAGAGGACCTGTCCCCCTCCTGGAACAAGAGCTTTTGCCTCCCAAGTTACCTCTTTGAACTCACATCAGAAGTTGCTTTCAAGTTGTAGCAGTGAAACAAACGTGTACCATGTGAATAAACTCCAGAGTAGGCTAGGGAAAATAAAGCTTTTTTTTTTTTTTTTTTTTTTTTTTGAAAAACAGCTCCATACTACTTACTCCTTCCTCAACCATTCAACTGTTCCTCTAATAAATACATTAAGCCACAATGCCTTACAAGTCAGCATGCCATGCTTTTTCACTAACTTATAAACAGGAAATTCAGAGCATTGCCCAGCATCCTTCCTTGATGTGACAATTCTGACCACTTTGGGACCCAGCTCATAGCTTACCCACAGCCTAACCTTAACATTTGTAACACATCACTACACTGTACCTGCTCTTGACAGTATCAAGGAATTATGAATGACAGTCTTACATAGATTGACAGAGTTTCCAACTCTTCAGTCAACACAGGAGCCACCAGGATTTCACCCACAAAGCTGGTCGTATTCACAGAAGGAGGGAAATATCCAGAAGTTTGCCCACCCACTCATTCAGCAACGCTTCCAACTCCAGAAGGGTAAAGAAAAAGAGTGCACTTCTATTTCTGCCCTCAGAAATAGCCACTGAAAGATAAAGAAGATAATAAGAATCACGCAGGATCATAAGAATTGAGCATTTTTTTAAGGAATGGTTTCATTTTCCTGGAGATAACAAAAATCTCCAGCAGACAGCTAGAATAAGCAGACACATGAAAAAGCAGAATAAAAGGAATAAGAAAAGGTAAAAAATCTAAAAACTGAAAAAGGAAGCAATTTCATATGTGCAGTTAGAATATAAATGAAGTGACATCTCAAGGAAAACACGTGCATGTACTCATGCTAAAGAAAGTATTATATTTTATGCTCTGCCTATGTGGGCAATTCAGTAGGCTGCAATACACATTAGGCCAGGTTCTTTGTTTTCACCCGTTAAAGTACACACTGTAAACAGCCAGAGGAAAATATCTGCAGCTTCTTTAAAAATATTTTTTTTTTTCTCCTCCAGGGCAGGAAAGTTCTGAGCTGCCTTCCACCTTGTTTTCTAGGACAGATACCTGCAATACAGATAATGATTCTCCAAAAGGTCACACCACCAAGCTTATGAAGGATACAAGATACATGCTGCATTACATGGAATAATCTGGCAAAAATAAATTATCATGATTAGGTCAATTAAAAGTCTATGGAGAAGGTCAGGCAACAGACAACCTGAAGATACCTCCTAGTCACTGTTAGATAGAAGTTGAAACCCACACAAATATGATACAAATGGGACTATAAAACTACATCATTCATCTAACATGATGTGGGCAAGCATACAAAGGGGTGAGGCAGGAAAGAATTTCAGTGCAGAATTTAATCCATCTTTTCATCCTTTGGATTGGGAAGTATCTGCTTCTCTTGTTTTTCATAGGAGGTAAACTCTGTTCCTTGCTAACTCTGGTTTTTGATTTGAAGATGCAACAAAAGTTACTTTTTTTTGCAGCTGCTACCATTCTTTAGCAGTATTGTTCTTCTATAATATTGTGATCTGTCCTTATTTTTGGTGCAAGTTACTTGATTTAGTTCAACAATAAATAACAGCGGGACACAGTGTACAGCATTTCCTACATTTTGTTCTGGCTATTTATTCCTCTGGAAGTTAGAAGTTTTCTCATTACTCAGATGACATTGAAATATCCAAAGATTTTTAAATCCATCAGAAGTTAGTCTGTCTACACCTGCCAAATGAAAACAGCTAACCACAAGGCATCATGGCCTTTTGGAGCAGGACTGATGTGTCAGATCACACTTCCAGCCACCAGTGAAAACATCCTGTTCCTCAGAAAACTTACTAGTTATCAAAGTTATTGACTGAACAACTAATCAATATCCATTTCTAATGAGCTGGAAAATCTCTATTATCTATGAATATCAGGCATGACATTAGGAATAATAAGTTATATGTGGAAATACTTAATCAGAAGGGTTTCTTAAATACATCTAGCAAAAAGGGCAAAATAAATTTATAGTTATTTGTGGGAAAGCAAGGGAAACTGTCAGTTGAGGAAAAACCCTGTCCAGTAACTAGAAAAGGTTATTCCTTCTACTCCTTAATCTTGAATCCAATGTGATTGGACTTGAAATACAAGGGACAGTCAGAGATGCTAAGCAGGGAAGTCATGCACATGGACGGAGATGGAAGGTTGTATCTAGATTGATAAAACTGAGGCTCACAGCTAGCATTCACTTCTCCCAAACTTTTAAAAATCATAAAATCTTGACAGAAGCATCCTTGCAGGTCCTAAGCTCACTGTGCCTACTCCAGATCATGCTGGCAACCACTGCAATGTGGAGACAGAGCACTGCAGGCTGGCAGCATGATACTTCAAAGAAATTGCGAGATGGGTCAGTCATGAATAAATCTGCTCTTAAGAGGTCACAAAAAGGAACTGAGCCTTTGATTTCAGAGTCTGTAATAGCTACAGTCTGAGAGAGAGATTTTCAGCCAGTACTGGGCAGGATTTTTTAGTAAACATGTCTGGAAATAGTAAGCATATGTGATGCTTCCATGTTTCATAAATGCTATGAAAAGGTTAGAAATAACTTGCTGAGAACTCTCTGGGCATAATTTAACTTGTCCATTACATAGTAAAACACCACTTCTGCCTGAAATAGAGCCAGGCAGTACTCAATAGGCCACAACCTGTTCTCTTCAGGAAGTTACTAACGTTCGACAGCAAAGCAGAAATCTCGATCTGTGATAGCAAGACACAGTCATTTTGGAGCACGCTTTTGGCTTAGAAGTATCTCTTAAACTCTTCTAACAAGTCAAAGCTAAAACTACAGTTGTGGGTTTGGTTTTTTTTTTTCACAAGAATTGAAAAATAAGACCATACTTTCAACAAGTCACTGAATCTTCCACTTGAACAGCTCCGGAACTGCAGCACGTATTAACACTGTCCAAGCTTTCTATTGAGGCTTTGCAGTCTGCCAAAATATTTAGACAGCGCTTTGGCAAAATGTTTGCTTCAATTCGTATCCTAGCACAGCTGCTTTTCTAGAGCCTCAGGGAAGGGATAATTCAAAAGAAGAACCGATTAAGCGGGCTGAACTGCACAACACAAAGCTTCCATTCAAAAAGCCTGCTGTTTTTCAACCGGAGTTGCCAACATTATTTATCTTGCTACCCTGATCAGAATCCCATATTATAGCATGAATTATAGTTCAATCTTGATATACAGCAAAGACAGCTCGGACAAATGGCACAGCAAACTAGAATTTCTTACACTAATTCTTGTCATGGAGGTATGCATAAGCCCTGCAAGGAAAGCAAAAACAATCACAAGTTTAATGCCACAGTTGCCCATACTATTCATTTTAATTATTCCTGGATTGAGGGAGGGCCCCAAGATGGCTGCAGAGTAACACCCCTGGCTGAAACCTGGCAGCTGCTGCCAGCTTTTCATGCTGAATTTCCTGCAGAATTCTTTCGTAACATTTCATGCCATCATACAGTGTCCTCAAGTTTCACTTTAACTGGCCTACAATAACAGGCAATTTCCTACCTCTCCCCCCAGAAGTCTTCAATTAAAATTATTATTCAGAATGTTTCTGCTATAGCTAAGAAATGGCTTAGCAGCAGGGAGCTTATAGAACAACCACCTCTATAACCCAAGTTCCAGAAAAAATATACAAAGTTATTCTAAAAAAATAAATTGCCAGTCAGACTGCTCTAATTGATCCAAGCAGTGTAAGTTCCCTCTAGAAAACTGCATCAAGGAAATGCGTATGTAGTTTTCATACCACAGTGGATTCAGACTGCTTTCTTGACTAAACACTAAGTATGAAATTTTGCATACTTACGAAGAATCTGAAAATCTCACGCAAACTGACAAAACCAACTTCATATAATGATTTGCAATTTTTTACGTTCTACATTATGACTGAGAAAGGCATCAAACCTCTGAAGTTAAAAATGGGATATAACGGGTGAGTAGATATGAAAGAATCTATTCAGCTACACACTTCTGTGCACAAGTCACAAGAAACTGGGAGTATGCAATGGCACTGTCCAACAAGAGCTTCTATTTGAAAAGACTCATTCAAATAGGTGCTGCTGTTTCATCTTCTATTAAAAGACTGACTTTGGCTTGCAGTGTTTGGTTTGATTTTAAACCAGTGCATATGATTTCCTATAGAAAGAAATAAAAACCCAGTAATGAAATTCCAGTAAAAACAAATTCAGTATGTGAAAAAAGAAATCTCAGTTAGCACTAATCAGTACAGCTGCAGTGCCTATAGTGGAGCTATGCTAACATACACCAACCCACTCACTCCCAGAGAATTCCCACCTCATCAAGATCCCAGTTCTGCTTCTGTTTATACCAACAGTTGCACCATAATGCATCAAAACTGAATTTTTGTAAAGAAACTTTATCCCTATGACACAGTGTTTAAACAAAATTCAGAAGCAGGAGCTATATTACTTCCTAGTTATGAAGTCAAACACTTTAGAGCAAAGAAAAGTTATTCTTAAATTTTTCTCCTTAAAAAGTTATTTCTGCTTCCCTTTGACTAGAGCTTATTTCCCTCATTCCACTAGGATATGTTCCAGGTCTTTTTCCATTAACTGCTTTTAAGATTTTTTTAGTTCATTCTTTAAATTTTGTATAGTTTCAGAATTCTTGTTGGTCTTCTTTTTTTCAACTTATTTTTTTTAAAGGCAAAAAAAATTACAGTTTCTCTTTGATGCCACTCATAGCGACATATTTAAAGAATTCCAGCTGAATTAGATTCCTAGTTTGTCTTTACCAGGCTTAATTACTAAGGGTGTTTTGTTTAAGATAGTGTTGTAAATGAAAGACATGCTGGAAAAGAGCAAATATACTGAAACCCACTAGGAGCATGGTAAGGGAAAGGGGGGCAGCACCACATGCTAGAATATTTTTTTGCTCTATACAACAGAATCCCAACATTATCAAAATTTAATCCTCAAATAACAGGCTATTAGAAATCACTACCCTGAAATATGCTAGAAATGGTTTCTGTAACACACATTCAAAATGCACATGTAATGCAATAATTGAAAAGCATAATAGTAAATTACAGTGAAGCAACTGACAACCAATCCATCCAGCACAGCGCAGGAAAAAACCCACTAAGTCAAGCACCAATGTTTACAAAAATCCTTCCTCTCAGTTATTTTATATAAACTTTTTCATACACTGAGGATGTCTATAAGGAAACAGCAAGAAAACATATTTATTTAACTACATCTACAAATTTGTCACTTCTTTCTCATAAACACAAGTCAAGGGGTGATGATCAGGACTAGAAAAATCATCTTAAGATACTCTATGCTAGACATCAATTAAAACCCTGGGAAAGCCTTGTGACCTTCCCACAGAAGTGGGAGAATACTGTTTTCTGTTCTCTGAACAACTCCTCCCTGGTTATTTACAGTCTACAAAAACTGGAGTTTTGGTCCATGATTAGAAAAACACTGGCAAACACATGGGCTAGAAAGGATGCCTGATTACAAATTCATGCTTGGGGTGGCAAGGAATGACCTAGTCAGATGGGCACATACATTTTGATTTTCTTCCAGAGGAGATACAAAACACAGTAATAACATCCTACCCCCATATTGCCTTTACCATAATTAATTTTAAGATTGAAACCATTACTATATGATTGAACAAGGAATGTGAACTAGATGAGCTCTCATGGTTCCTTGCAGTCCAATTTCTTTTGCTAATTACAAATGACAGACTGTGCAACACACGATTTTTATTCCTTTTATCATCAATACATTTAGTAAACTTGAGAACAAACACATTGGTGCACAACCCAGTTAAAAAACCCACCATACTAAAGGACTGATTTATTAAGTATAATTTATCTTTATATGTTAATGAGAACACAGGAATAAATAGAGGGGGAAAAAGTTCAAGCAGTACAACATTTCACAATACTGAGTTACTTTGTTCTGTATTATGAAATGTTATTTGCACAGTACACTTCACTATCAAAAGTCTAATTCCACCTTCTAACTGCAGAACAAGTTTGACTTAACACAGAAGGAAATGTAGGCTCATGACTTGGGACCAGAAAGGGCATCTTATGGTTACTGAATCCAGACACTGGTCACTGCAGTCATTTATTTTAATCTTATTGATAAACTTACTCAGGTTTGTCTTTAAATCTGACTGATTTCTCTGTGAAAAGCAATGACCAAAGACATAGCAAAGAGCTGCAGTTTTGTCATTTAAACCCAAAGCCTCTGTTTTACATAAGCCAGTATACTTCCCAGTTGCGAGTTTACTTTTCCCTCTAGAACATGAGGATGCAGCAATGCTGAACTGTCTTTCAAAATCAAATTATTTCAGGCAGTTTGCCAAAAGTACAGCAACATTGTTTCAAAGCTCTTAATAGAGGAACAGCTGGCATACAACAACTGTAAGCTCAAGGAAAACAATGTAATAAATCTTATGAAAATAAATAAAAAAGAGAAAGTGTTTACATACCTATGCTTAACAGCTGCAAACGGATCTGTAGTTTTCCAAGGGTACTTCAGTGACAAGTTTCCTGACACAGTTCAGATCTCTTGAACACCATAGTCATGCAAAAAGAGCCGTTTCTCATCTACAGATAGTATCAGCAGAGAGAGAAAATAAAAACAGAATAGTGCAGTTCAGAATAATAGCTCTAAAATTTGCACTGACATGCAAATCTGACAGCCCCACACAAGCACCCTAATTACATTCAGCTGCTTGTCATGTGGTCTTGCTGACCGATCAAGTGATCTCTTTTCCTCCTTTTAAAACTAAGCAACATAGTTAACTAGATCTCCCTAAACCAGGTAACAAACATTGAGCCTTTGCTTAAACTACTGACCCTCCCCCTTCTTGTCATAGGGAGAGGAAGTTGCAGTATGTTTCATGACCAAAAAATAGAACAAAATACAGCAAACACGGTAGTCTACTATAATGAAACACAGTGAGCACCAAATGCTCGCAAAACCTAATGGAGAATTTCAGTTTTGAGCCTGGTTTTATTTTATGCCTTTACAGTTGGCAGAAAAAAGTTACCAGTAACACAATTGATGACGACACCTGAGTGAGACCACGTGAGAAGGAGCTGGAAGGATTCAGGTGGACAGTGGCAGCAGTACCTGGGGCTTTGTGGGCATCCACATCCAGCCCCTTCTGCTGAACCACTTCTGATGGCAACAAGCTCCAACAAAAGACCAGAGTTAAGATGTTGCCAGAAACTTTCTGAACCACTGCAGCTACATCTGCAAGCCTCCCCCTCAATCCTAAGAGACATATGCAGACATTTTACGCATCTAAATAATTTCAAGGAAATAAAGTTACTGATTTAACATGTAAACCAACTCTTCCTCACAACAAGTCCATTCATCAGGGCCTGTTAACACAGGCACCCAACAGGCAAGATTCACGGGTCTGGCCACATTATGGCACTGGTGTCTGCACCAAGGCACTCGCTGGACTGCACTGGGTCCAAGGGATGAGAGAGGAACTACACAGCTGCCTGCAGTCAGCACGAGGCCTCGTCCCCTCTCACAAACACCCTTGACATTACAGATGCTAACAGTAGAGGACTGAAAGGTGTGGACAAAGTGAGTTTTGCACTCACCATGTAAGATTTAGAAGATGTGAGCTTTTACAGAAGATGGGTCGCCTTGCACAACCATTTTTTGTCTCAGTTTCTTTCCTCAACAGTGTTTCAAGAGCAGAGAAGTAAGAAAGGAAATTAAGGTTTCTAAGACTACTCTCCATTCTTACCATTTAAGAAGTGCTGCAGACAGCCTGCTACAAAATTTAATGTATCCTTAATGCATTCATCTACCAGTAACAAAAACAACTCCACAAGCTCCTCAATTCACTTGTCTCAACTATCTCGCCTCCTTTCCTGCAAATCAAGGCAATTTTTATTGCCCTTTCCCCAGTGAACATCTAAGTTCTGTTATACAGAGTTGGCAAGCAAGTATCTGTGGTGGAACACTTTTTCATGCCCTGCCTTAGCATTTTTCCAGATTTAACTAAAATCCATTTCTTTGACATTTTGTTACAGGTTATAATTTTTAAAACTCTACCCATTCTTGGCTCATTCAGATCTTCTATAAATTCCACCACAGTTTCAGAAGAATATAGAAGACCCTTTTTTGCTCCCACATGCAATAAAAAGTTTGTGTTCAATTTTCAGTAACGTGACCATTTTTAATCTTTAACTGCTTCCCTGATCGGTACCAGCACATTTGCTCACCGTGAAGAAATATTCAGACCACAAGCACCCGAGAACTTCTGGTAACTGCTCCAGAGCACAGAAGGAGGAACAGGATAAGAAGTGTTGACAGACAAAGCAACAACTCTTTTGCCATGTTGCAAACAACCCTGGGGGGTGGCTACACACACTGAGCACAAACTGCCTGTCTGGAAGTCTCAACCAGCAACGTAAATGGAGTTCAAGCTCTTCCACACAGTAAGATTTTTGCCATCTTTAAGGGGAAAGCAATCATAAATAATTTCCAGACTTCAGCTTTTGATTTCAGGACAAAATGAGGCTTCTTAACTTTCCTCTTACCAGCCTGGTGTGAGGAATACCACCCAATTTCCACTTCCCCCTTCCAGGAAAGGGTTGTATCCAAAACAGTAAGACTTTGCTAGGAAGGTACAGCTGAAATAAAGCTTATTTTCTGAGGGTGAAGTTACGTTGATTTCAAACTGCAGAGTTAGTACCAAAACAGAGGGCCCCAGTTTACAAACTGGGAGGACATCAATGTCTGGTTATTTAAAGTATCTGTTTTTAAACAAACACATTTGCAGCATCTCAGCAAATGCTGCACAAACAGCTGAGCCAACCCTACTGCAGTGGCAGGAAGCGCACGCAAACGGTACAGCAACAGCTGGAACAGGAACCACTGCAGCCAGCCCAAGGTAAGCCTTCCTCTCACTGCCACCTGAATCTTAAGGGGTTATAAGAGCTTGGACATTTTCTAAGTTTATGTACGGGATCAAAATTACACCCGTAAAGTCCTAAAACTGTGAAATGTAGTTTTGAAGCTACAGCTCTACAAAGGAATGGCCACCTATTTAGTTATTAAATCTTCCCACCGTTTTTATGAACAAGTTTTATGAACAGGTTGTATGAACAAGATGACCTGAACGCATGGAATTTATGGCCTTCTTGTAAAAATGATCTATGCTACACAGGCCTAGGAATTTAGGAGGAAATTTGAGGAGAGTCAAACACAGTGGACAGTGTGGAGCATTCTTCATCACAAGCATCAGAATATTTGCCTTCATACATTCCATGCTCTTGACAAAAGCTGCAAGTGTCCAAACTCTCCTGTAGCAGGGGGTTTCTCTAGAAGAAAATGCTGGATTGTTACCTGTCTGACCATGGTTCTTGCAGGAATTAAGACATCTGCCACTGGAGACAGAAATAGGGGAAGAAGAGGATCTAGCAACAGTCCATTTCAGATAATGCCACAGAACAACTCATCTGTTTCCAAAGCCAAAAGCTGTGAACTTGCCTAACATCAGTGTCAACGGCTTCCACTCTCCTCACCCCCCCCAATTACCCAGTTCTGTTGGAGGTCTCCTCTTCAGCACTCTGACCAGTTAATGGCTTTTTCCAACACACACTAAACACTCACCATGCCCTTACCAACAGCCATTGTTTTCACACGTGCATTCAGCAGATAACCTGCAAGTCTATGGAATGAAAACCAACCAGCAGGCAGCCAAGGGTAGTAGTATTTGTTACTGTCCACGAATCTTATCTGTGCCACAAAACCTCTACTGGCAAACAAAGAGGAAACTTAAAAAAATGCAAGAGGGGGAAAAGTACCCACTGGGACACACTGCCTCCCCCTATGGGATTCACATATATGGTGGCAAACTTCAAGAAGAGACAGAGCACATGCTATACAGCAATTACTTCACAGCGAGAGAAAGAGATGAGAAAAAAGTAAATAGGAAAAATACAAATGTATTAATTGGTACAGGCAGATTCCTACAACTGTAAAACAGAATTATAGTTGTTTCCTTGGAAGAAAGTCAGCTTCTCACAAAAAGACACTCTGGAAAAAATTAGAGGGGCTGATGGGATGCACCGCAAAGGAAAATTGACCAGCTGTCATGTGAATGAGCGTGCCACTTACTGCCAGAGCAGTCCATAAATGCAGTAACATGCCAATACCTCAAGACAGAACTAAAAAGACCTGAAAGGAGGAGACAAAATCCTTTATATTGAATTTTTTCTGCTTTCCTCTCACCAATATCCTTCCAAGAAAAAAACAAAGAAAAGACAACCCACACTCAGAAGATGAGCTTTCACACCAGAAATGTAATAGCTGAACTTTGCCAGCATCAAATCATGAACTACCCCTTCAGTGATTAAAATGAAAGTAGGTCAGGCAGGCCTTCCTGCTACCCAAAAGGCACATCTGCTAAATATTTAGTAATGCTATAAAGTAAAATTTTCATGTTTTGTTCTTTCAACTATAAGCCAATCTAGGCAGTTTCTAGTAATGGTGACAGAGCTTTCTTTTAGCATTGCAAGAGGTAAAGTATTGGTACGTTTAAGGTCAGTAGCGTTTTACACAGAAAAGAGCTTCTTAAAAATAGTCCCCTCCAAGACAGGCTCTAGATGACTAACTTCCAAGAGTTACCAGGGCCTCTTCAAGAATAAAAAAAAAGTTAACACTAAAATAATCAACAAATTAAAAGCATCAATTTTGTTTTCATGGAACATCATACTGCCTAAAGACAGGAATCCTTCCCAGCAAGTGGGCACTCAACATCAGCCCTTTGGAAAACTTTAGACCAAACTCTGTCATCTTTTTCACAGGAAAAATATCAAAAGATTGCTTCCCGAAATAAAATTTGCTTATATTTGAAGAACCTGTTAGTATCTCAGAAAAGACTAATAAAATTATCCCAAACAAGCAGATCTAATTATTTGTCAATTCTGTTGAACTAGAAGTTTACTGCCTCCACATCACTTTCTATTAATGTCAGTGTAGGCACAGTTTATCCTGAGGCAAAGCCAAGAGTGTAGGTGCTTGCTCCAGATCTGAATGAAAAGGGAAAGAAAAAAAAAATTTTTTTAATTCCTGAATCAGGTTCTCTCTCTCTTATTACATTTCTGAAATATTAGAAAGAAAATAATAGAAAAAAAAAATAGTGTCCATGTACGAGGTGTTAAGACACCAAGAAATTGTGAATAAAAAGTTCTGTATTTAAAACAGCAATAAAATGTATTAGTGTAAGAACAAACATGATTATTCATTTTGTCTGAAATGAACAAATTTGATCCTTTTCCATGTAAGAAACAGTATTTCGGCAACATTCACACTATTCAAATTATATCATCTGTACTTAAAAGAGGAATATTTAACCTAAAGATGGATGAATTACTCGACATGCTGCAGCTCTTCTGTGAGACTTATGTTGGTTCCACTTTGTAAAACTTACAAAGTGGGTGCCTGATTGCATGAAGAGAGCACCTAGAACAGTAATGCATGAAGACAGAAGTGTCCCTGCATTTTGGTAAGAAGCTGCAAAAGCACGCTAATAATCTGATGTCTCTATCTTCAGTCTGAAGAGTCAGAAATCTCATTTTAGATCAATGATCTTTATCTACGCATTAAAAGGGTTGATGACCAAGTGTATTTTTTTAATGACAAAACGTAGCTTTACAGGAAGCTGTTGTACCAATGTAAAGGAACATGTGCACTACAGCTTCCTTAGAAAGGATTTTCCATGTTTTACAATCCTATAATATTAATACAGTTTTGAAAGTTGCTTTCCTATTTTTATTCATGCTTAAGCTTAATTGATATGCATTTGTTCTTTGCACTACCTGAGCCAATATGTCATTGCCAAGTAAAAGACACTGCTTATTAAAACTGATCTCAGCAGAGTTCCAATTTGGACACAGCTGGGTTTTCTTTCCAGCACAAGATGACCCTGTTCACATCTTTTGTAAATCTACTTAATAGGGCAAGTAGTCCTTCATTCTCCTTATAAGCTGACAAGTGTCTTTTACACTTCAAATTTGCTCTCAGGAGGAAAAATGGGAAGGCTAGTTATTTGCACTATTTGACAGATATACAAGTATGCCTCTTCTGAGCTACAGCAAAGTATTCCTTTTGTCCTATACTATTGTTCAGTCTTCCACGCAATGAAGCATATGAAACCTAGCCAAACACCTGTGATGCCTATTTTTCTGCTCTACCATTTCTTAAACCGTGAACATCATTAACATTAGAGCCCCTTCATTTTCACATTTATTCAGTGACTCCCTAAGTTAAGTATAACTAACCTGACTGGTTGATCTTATTTCCTTCAGAGTGTGCAAGAGGAATGGGTGGGCTTGTAAAGGTGGTGACTCTGGAGTACATTACCAAAGTAGGTCTCAGTTCCATTGGCCCTATTCCACTCGCTGTGAGACTCCCAATTATGAAAAACGTTACTGCTCCCATTCCTCATGATCCCTCAGGATGCTAGGCTGAAGAAAAATTCCCTAAGGCTCAACACACCACACTGGAGATTACGAATGCAATAAGGACTTCTTGGAGCAAAGCTCCAAATTTGCAATGCAAAAAACAAAGCTGAAATGAGGACATGCCTCAGCCTGGTTTCCTAAGGAAACAAAGCTTATTAGAGAGACGGGCAGAGACACTGAATTTCTGTCATTTCTGCCTTCTTCCCCAGCATTTGAATCTGTTAATCAGTTTTAATGCTCCTTCACAGAGGGGGAGAAGCCACAAAGATACAAAATTCCTATACGCTTTGTGAAAAATTGGCAGCTGGATAAAGGAAAGAGTCAGATGCACGCCTTCCACTGAAAGCTGGCAGTTACAGTTTTTCAGTTCTATAAGGAGCATCCACTAGCTGGCCAAGTTGTACATGCATTGCTCCAGACTAGCCGCAGCACATACTGTGACAATCATTCAATTTCACATTTACTTTCAATTTGGATTTAAAGACATTTTCTATTTAAAAGCAAATAAAAATTAAGCACATCTATTATTAAAAATAAAAAGTTAATAGAATAAAAACTACTTTTCACTGTATTAGGTGTTCAAATTTTGGGGTTTTTTTGTGTTTTGTTTTGTTTTGAAACCTACTAGAAAGCATGATTCTACTTTTGCAGCACATTCTTTTCATAGGTCTTCCAAAGCCTGCTCTTCAGCTTCTACTGACACACAGCAGGATCTCAGGCCCCGTTCCTGTGCATCGGGTGCTATATTCAAACTGACAATTCTAGAAAACTATCAAATAAAGCTTTATAGTCACCTCTTCTACTTCATAGCTAAGGAACATTAAAAAAACTACTACTTTAACAACTCCAACTTAGGGCTACATTTATCCAAACTAAAATTATGAGAGTTTTGCTATCAAATTTAGAAGAAATACAATCAAATTCAGACAGTACTGTCTTCAAAGTTGGATGACACCATCTCTGTACAGAGATGCCTATCCTGACACTCTTCTAATGCAAGAAAGAATATGGAAAAATTAAGTATAGCCAGACAGTTCATGCCCCAGTAGAAAAGACCTGTCAAGTTGAATCATGGTTAGAGGAGAAAGTCAGCGGAGCGTGTGCTGTTACGTGCACAGGATCTTAAAAGTGCTGGATGAGAAAAACTCTGGATGATACCAGCAGGGCTAGAACCTAACCTGACACTTGTATTTTGTGTCACATGCAGTCATGCATAAAGTTTGGTTTGGAACCAAACAAGTGGGGGGAAGGGAATTACGATTAACGTTTGCAATTAAAAAAAAAAAACCACAAAAAAACCTATCCTACTTTTTGCTACAATCCACATTCTGAATGTTAGCTAGGCTTCAAAGTAGACTTGGAAAGCACCACCCATTGGCAATAACTGTAACAGCAATTCATCTCTCATGCAAACCTTGCATAAAACAGTTTCACAGCACAAGCAACTCCCACAACTGCTAGCTTTGAGTGATATCCTGAAGTTTTCAAAATGCATCACACTCCATGTTAGTCATGCAATTATCAGCAGGCATTTCCAGGAGGAATGTAATTTCCCTCAGCAACTACTGATATGAAACATTATACTTGCAAGACTGGCAGAGACACACAAAAAAACCAGAAAACTTGCATTTTTTTATCATAAAAATGAATCAACTTTTCTTTTCCTCCTATCCAACATACATGCTTTATTAGTCCTTATCACTAATAGCAGCCTTCAGTCTAGTCCAAATATTCCCATTCCCCAAGGATGTTATTGGAAAGAATTGTTTTCTTCCTTTTTAGTTCATAGAGCAACCTTTTTCCTTATAGCTCTTTGACTGAGCAGCTAGGAGAACCAAAGGAAATATCCAACAGTTATGAAAATAATGAGATAGGCCCTCAGAGTGAAATTTGGTTGACTTTGGAGAGCACATGCTGTTCACTTTCATGGTTGTATAGCAGCTACTGTGACAGCACTGCCATTTTGAAGTGTTTAATTAGAAACTGGAAGATGCCTTTAAAACAGTAGTACTTCTGCAAGAGAACCTTCATCACCTTCTAATGACATATGCTGCCTTGTGGGTTAATATGCTTAACAGAAGTAGTATACACAAAAATCGTGTATCAATTGTTTTCAATTTTGTTTTGTACTCTGCTGTTTCTAATTCAAACCTGAAAGGGGCTTACATACCTGAAAGCTCACCTACCCTTTCCAACAACATAAGTTGGTCTAATGAAAGGCATTACTTCTACCCATGAAACTCACCTTACCTGAAAGGAAAAAAACTGAATCTTGAGTAATACTTAACTTTTCTGCTATTTATTCCTTTACTCTTTTATCACCTTTTCAACTGATAGCTGTACACACAAGCAGTAAGATGGCCAGGTGCAATCACAAACTCCAAAGTTAATCTGGAATCAGCTACTCGGTATGTGCAGCAGTTGTCCTTATACCCATCCAGTGGTTTATTTGCATATAAAATATTTCAGCTAGGTATACTCCTTACAGTCCTTTCATTCATATACCTCTTTTACACAAAGAATCACTGCAGAAGTGTACAGTGATTTTCAAAATACTATTTGCAAGTGCCCATAAATTTAACTTTTAATTTAAAAACACTGCTCATACATCTACCAACTCCTTTTTTCCACTGCAAACCACAAATTTCTAGAAAAGCCATACTCCTCCTCCTAAGCTTGTGTCTTCATTGCTGCTTCCTGCCCCTTTCCTACCTTACTCCCAGTCTTCACATTGTCTTCCAGAAGTGCCTTTATCTAATACGGTCTAGTCTTACCCATTTCTCATCAGTACAAGTATCAGACATAGAGAAAGGGAACAGCTATGGGAAATGGGTTTGCAAACTCAGGAAAATAGCACTCCATTGGTTTACTCTTTGATGTTATCTTCAGAGCCATAAAAGCAAGAACATTTGCTTTTTTTTCCCCTGCAGTAGTTTAAAATACTGAAGAACTTGTCAGGTCAACTCCAAAGTGCTGGCCAGTACGTGAAAAGGACTCCCAACGCCCGGCACTATGCAAAACTGTCATATATGTATCAGAGTATTTTCAACCCCTTGAAGCCACAGCAACATCACAGGAAAAAATTATGCTGGTTATGTGTCATATTTTAATCTATATGCCATAACTTAATCTTCAAAGCCTATTAGATTGGAAAATAAATCACAGACGTTGAGACTACTTATTACAATAACCAAAAGTAAATTCTGCTGTATTATGTATGAAAACAAAACAATATAAGGATGTTCCAGGAAAGAAATTAGGGGCTAGGACTTCTCATTCACTATGGTTTTACCTCCACTGGAGATAAAAGGGTATGATCTCAGCTGATTCAGTGTGGTTCAAGTTAGTCCTGCCTCCTGACAGGGACGCAGTTTTTAGACTAAGATGACCAAAAAAGCAATGAGGAAAAGAAATCTCATAACCAGATGCTATTCCCAGAGGAAGACTGGTAGGGAATATATTTGTATCAATAGAAAAAAAATGTGTTTCTGGTATAAAAAGCTGCCTTTTAGGTAAGTATTTCTTAAATCGTGCTGTACTTAAACAACTTTTCAGCCATGTTTGAAGTCAGTTCTGTAAACATGATTGTATCTCCAGCATGAGTGGTATCTGCAAGACAAGAGGAGCAAAAGCAAGTCCTTGAGCACTTGACATGCCCAGCCCATCAAATGCTTAGCTATAAATATGTAAGTAACCCTTTGAAATTACTGAAGAACAAACTTAACTATCTGCAGGATCAGATCACATGTGCAGTGGAGTACAATAACGCAGCTTTAATACAGAAGACAGTATTTGATTAACTATTTAAATCATAAGTTTAATACATTTTAAATGCACCTTGTTATAATTATTTGCGGAGACATTAACAGGGGAAAAGGAGTTTTCATTCCTTATATTCCATCTCTAGTGCCAATTTTGCCTGTTTCTAAATTAAATTCTTACTAGCCCTCTGTTGAATATGACAGACTGCTCTTAGTAATGGCATTGATCTGCCAGTCCAGAGTTATGCTGAAAACTGACAGACTAATCGAGGGTCATTATGCCAGCACAGCAGATACCTGGCAGTAACAGAACAACCAAGAATCCAAAGAAGACACACAAGGATTACTGCTCATAATACTTGTTTCTGTAAATGCCAAAAGCTACTTAAAAATTCTTCTATCTCACCAATCTTCTCTTCGAAAGAAAGGAAATGTGTACTCAAGTGATAAAACAACGTGTTCCCATGTTTAACGATAGTGATGAAAACAAACTTACAGTCTGGTTTTAGATATCTGGTTGCAGATGAGAAATTTTATTAACTGTAAAAATGAAACAGTGTAAGTTGTAGCACATTCCCCCCACCCAGAACTCCTTTGTGCAAGAGATTAAGTAGACGTGAAATTAGAACCCTGAACTAGAAACACAGGAACATGGTGTTCTTTTTCCCATCTTTTTAACCATGCTTTTGAGACATCCATTTAGCATCACAAATACTATTCCTACAATTACATATCAACATTTGAAATGCATATGCTTTTCCCTGGCTGGAAAATACTTGGAACAGTCACAAAAGTAGTATAAGTCTATGAAAAGAAACAAGGGCTGAGAAGGCAAGTCTACATAACAATAAATTTCCAAGAAAAGGCAGGCAGAATAGATTTTAGAAACTGATTAGTGCCGCTAATGTATTTTATGCATGGAAATCAATAAACATTTTGTAGACTTTCAATAAAAACTCTAAATATAGAGAAACATCACGTTGCCAATAACACCTAGCAGAACTCCGAACTCCAAACACGCGTATGTATTACTGTGATGAAAAACTCATAAGCACTAATCATTGGGGAAAGTGGTTGAGGAGTCATACGATCAGAAAGCTCAAATACACCTGATGCATCTCTAAGGAGAGATAAAAATTAAAGTTGGGTGGTTTTGACAGTTCTAGGCCTGTCCTTTATACTTTGCTAGCACCATAAAAAACCACTACATATGTATTAATATAGTCTAGTTACTTACAGAGCTAGAAAAACCAAGACGTTTTTCTGATGGATTTAGCTTTACTTTAGATCCAAGATCATCAAAGTGTTAGTTTAGCCCAGGCATTGCAAATCAGGTTGAAGAGACCTCCTGAACCCTCTCCGCAAGCAGACTCTGTCAGACAAACATGCAGTGTTCAGAAAGAAGCAACAGATCTGTTGATACTCAAATACAAGATTTAAGTTCCGGCTAAACAGATAACACACACTTATATTGCTCCCTCAACAATCTACCATTTTTAAAGGCTTTTTTTTTTTTTTTTAAATCAGACATGCAATCCACTTTTTTACAAAAGAAATGCATGTCTTCAGCCGTGGGAAACTTGCAGGCCCTGCAGCTGCTACACGTGAAGTCATGAGAGGGATTATTTGTGTAGCTGTGTTCACAGCAGCACTTGTGAAGTTAAGCACATGCTTGGGCAGTCGAAAGGCCGAGGCTTCAGACTTTTTCCTTTAATCTCACGAATGAGGCCCCCTTGTTAAGAACCCCACGACGTTAGGTTAGAGAAGCGGCCAGCCCCGCCGGCCGCAGAGGTGGCCGGTGGGCACGGGGGGCCGCGCAGGTGGGCGAGAGGCCGCCGGTGCGCAGCAGCGCTGGACAGGTGTGCTTTCTGAACTCCGGCTGTGTTAGAAGAGGGGTCCCCGCAGCCAGCAGCCTGTGACCCTGGCCCGCTCCCCAGGCTCTGCAGCACTGGGAAATCACCTTTTTTCCCCCAGTATTTCGAGTTCCCTGCCCAAACCACTCGTCCTGCTATTATTTATTAACGCCTTCTGCAGCGCAGGCGTTTCTCTGAAGCCCCCCCGTGCCTCCCGCAGCTGCAGCGGCCCCGTCGGAGGGTGACAGGGCGGCGAGAGCCCCGCGCCCCCTCAGCCCCGCTCGCTGCCCTCCTACCTGCTGGCCTCCCCCGGCCACCGGGGCTCCCGCAGCGCCGCGTCCCTCCGCACCTGCCCTTTTTTGGGCTGCAAGCGTGCCTTTTCCGTCAAGGCAACATCACTTCCCGTAAGGCCCGAGGTAGGGGCGGGAACGGCCCCTCCCGGCCGCGGGGCAGCCGCGGGCAGGGCCGGGCAGCACCGCCCCGGGGTGGCTCGGCTCGGCCCCCCCCACGTTCACCGAAACGGGCGCCCGCTCCGGGAAAGCTGCGCGGGCCGGCGGGCACGGCCCGAGAGCGGCGCCGTACCGCAACGATGCGATGCTCAGGCGCTGCCTCCTGCCACTCGCCTGGCTCAAATTCGGAAGGCCATTTTTAATTAAACAGGCTGGCTCTTCAGTCGTACTCCTCCTCACTTTTCTGGAAGATCACACGCCGTTTAATAAAAATTCATGTGAGGCAAAACAGGTTTTTAAGAGAAAATACGTGGTGCCAAGTTAATGTCCACCACGGTGGATTTAGTGAGTTTTTTCTGCCGCCTGCTGGCTACCTTCCCTCGCAAGAGGAAAGTACTTTCTCTTTGCACTCTCAACAGCTGCTCAATAAACACACTTCAAATCCAGCAGTCTCAAGGTCCGTTGCATCAATAACCCTTTCTGTCTGCATCAGTTCAGACATCCTCCTTCTTGAGACTTTTCAAAATCAACTGCCATCTTTATGGACAAGCTTCCAGCAATTATGCTTACAAAGAAAGTGCCTACTAGACTTCAGTTATGCCTTTTTAAAATAACCTTTCCAATATATAAGAGTCTTGTAAACAAAGGAAGCTGCTGGGGTCACAGTAGTTCTTCTGTGTTTGCACTCATCACAGACTTGTGGCACTTCCTCATGTCCAAACTAGATTTATCACACGCTCAACTGCACCTCCCAGTACACCTTCTACTGCTATCCTCTCATCTTAGCTTCTGTAAAGTCCATCCACTGCCTCCAGCTGTCACGTCATTCCTGGCTTTAAACAAAAGCACATCCAGGGAACGGATTTCTTCCCTCATGCTGTCCAAACAAGATTCTGTGTTAAAACCAAAATCTGACATAAGTTCCTCCCATGATCTGCAGGCTTTGTTTTCTTTTTAGATTTACTAAAGTCTTGAAATATCCACTGATTTAGTTTCCCTGAGTCTCAGATTCTGTTCTCTTCGTCAGACTGATCCATGCCTATTGCAAGATTAATGCTGTCCTACTGAGCAACGCGCTGAAGCGCTTCTCCAAGTACAACCTGACTTTCAGGCAATCTTATCTATTAAATAGCCACTCTAGCCTCATTCTGTCAGGAATGAAAGATGCGTATATGCATGTGTGGTACGTGTGTGTATGTATATATATACAGGTATGAATATAAGCCAAGGACACCAAACTGGGTGCAGTTCCCTTCTCAGCCATCAGCACAACTGCATTCCCAACAGAACTGCAGTATTAAGAACTGAAACCGTGACAAGTAGATAAAAATAGTATTTATCGCTTGGAGGATCAGATCAGAGGCAATCCAAAAAACCCCATGAAGTGTAACCGTACAACAGCGACTTTCTTTTGCCAGTTGCCTGGTGGTTAAACTTAGACGTGAAGACATACCTTTAAACACTCAGAATTTCACACATATTTCAACATTCACGTCCCTACAGGGTGGTACCAAACACACACGTACGCAGTCACATCTTCAGCCGTCGGACTGCTTCAGAGCGGGGCCGGGCTGCAGAGGCGGCCGCTCGCAACCGCCACGGCTGGCGCACGGCGCAGGAGTGACGTCCCCCGGCAGGCGACGAAGGCTCTGACTTCGTGAGAGGCTTGGGCGCCATTTCCTCTGGCGGGAGGCGCGGAGGTCCGGGCTACGAGGCGGTACCGGGGAACGGCGCCAGGGCAGCGGCGCGGCTCACACGACTCCCTCAGGGCCTCTTCTCCGGCGCGGCGTCCGCCGGCGGCTCCGCCGTGCCCTCGGGGGGCTGTCGGGGCCCGGGCGGCTGGAAGACGGGCCGGTAGATGTAGAGCCCGCTGGCCACGCCGAGCGCCACGGCCAGCGCCACGTGCGGCAGCGGCAGCCGCCCCCACATGCCAGCAGGCGGCGCTGCCGCACCCGCGCCCACAGACACGCGCGTGAGGCGCCGCGGCCCCTCCGCGCTCCTCGGCGGCACCTTCGCCCCCGGGCGGGGAAGGGGGAGAGGGGACGGGGGCAGAAAGCTCGGCGCTCGCCGCCCCGGGAGCGCTTCGCCCCACGGCCCCGAGCAGCGCCGTGCCGGAACCGGCGCCCCTCACCTGAAGGACGGGAGGCCACAAAGCGGAGGCCTCCCGTTCGCTAGAGTGACCGGAAGGAAGTGCCGGCGGTGTCCCCGAGGCAGCGAGGCTGCGCATGCGTCGCCGCCGCCGGAGGCCCGCCCCCGCGGATGGAGGCGGCCGGCGGGCTGCTGGCGCGGGCCCGGGCGCGGAGGCCGGAGGCGGTGCGGCTCCGCAAGCGGCGGTCGGTGCTGTACGGCGCCCCCGGCGGAACCGCCGGGCAGCGAGGCGCCGGTAAGCGGGGCGGCGGGGGGGGGGGGGGGGCCGCGCCCCTCGGAGGGACCCCTGACTGACAGCCTTCCCTCCGCAGGCGCTGCCGGCGGGCCGGCGCCGCTGCTGGCGCTCACGGTGGCGCTGCGGGCGCTCAACTGCTTCCTCGTCCAGACCAGCTTCGTCCCGGATGAGTACTGGCAGTCGCTGGAGGTGGCGCATCGCATGGTTTTCGGATATCCTTCGCGGTGCCACCCTGCCGCCGGTCCTCACGGCCCCCTCGCTATCGCCATCGATTCCTGCGGGCCGCAGGGCACTTTGCCCCGCTTCCCGAGTTTTATACCGCCCCTGCGTGACTGGAGAGTCACGGCCGCAGCGTCGTGAGTGGGGGGGAGCGCTCGGGTAGAGATTTCCACGGCAGTAAGGTGTTAGCTTGACCAGTGACAAAAACCCCACTGCTTTTGGCCACAAAGGTACATGTCTCGACCCGCGGACAAGTCTGAGAATAACACAGCTCGAATGAAACTTCTTGTTTCAGTTGTTCATGATCTATCCTTAATATTACTAATTATGGCTACCTAACTTGGGAATGGGCAAATGGCTTAAGGGGCTATTCATACCCACTGATCTTTGCAAGCATCTACAAAGCTTTACAGCTGCTGGCTAAGGATGATGTTCAGCTGCTGGTGAGTATAATAAAAAAACGCATCCGTTTTACTAAAATTCAATTTAAAAGCATGTATTTAAATTCAGTGTCTTTTTATCATTATTTAGGTAAAATACAAAGCCTTGAATCTGGCAGTTAGACATGTATGAGCACAGAGACCCTACTGAAGTGTTTCGCATGGGTGCAGAATGCTTAGATCTCCAGTCACAGTACTGATGCCTGTGACTGCAGAGGATTATTCTTGGCCTCCGTCAATCTCCTTGAGTTTCATACTGATATGGTTTGCCACTACATCATAATTGGTCAGTGGTTCAGTTTTCCAAAGTGTTCAATAATATATATTTGTACTAAACTCAGTAACAACAGTCCCTTTTGACTTCTGTTGGAGATGAATGGCAAATAATTCTACTTTCAATTTCTGACCACTTTCAGTGGAACTTCAGACTTTCTTTGTTTTGGCAGAAATACTAGTCTTACCAAAGGACCTTACTATTAAAAAAAAAAAATCATAAAAAGCTACAGAGAATATTTACTAATTCACTATTTTCATGTCTGAACAGTCATTCACTAATTCAGTAGTCCTCTCTTCGAACTTGAAATTTAACAGGTTTGTTGCAAGTAAAATTTTCTCTCTGCTTACACAGATATGGGTCCCTAGACTTGCACAGGCAGTGCTAGCAGCTTTTGCTGATGTGAAGCTTTACTCATTAGTGCGACACCTTGAAAATGCAGAAACAGCAAAGTGCGTGGTGAGTCTCAGCCTTTAAAAAAATTTTATGCATGTTAATAAACACTGTTGCAGTGTAGACCAGCAAAATGATAATGTCACACCTTGAAGAATTATCACCTTCATTTAAAACTACAGAATTCAACCTTTCTTCCTGTGTATCCTGTTGTTCATAATTATTTTCAGTACTTCTGCCAGCTGTGTTCCTGGTTTACATGGTATTCCTGTACCAGAACTCTAACAAACGCCATGGAAACTCTTCTTACCATTTTTGCTCTTTCCTACTACCCAATAAAAGGTTCCAAGATGGGGAGCAGGTAAGAAACTTTCTACTAACAGTACTGATAATTTTTGTCTTGGGATAACACCAATCTACTGCTACTGTTTAAAATGCTAACTTTTATCTTAAAATATAAGGCAACCAAAACCACCTCATTCATGTAGCAAGAGCTCTAGATCATGGAAGGAACAGCAATTGCAGTATTCCTCTAAATATTTTTTTGAAGCTGGTATGTAAAATTACTATGCTCCAGTTCCCTTACGCAAAGTATCACTATATGGGAAACTTTAATTTAAAGGACTGGAATTACTGGTAAATTGGGAAAAAATAACAAAAGCTTGTTTGGGTTCAGATATAGGTGAATTTGTGGTCATGACTTTCTTTACCAGCTATCTATTTTAAAGCAAGTATGTGCTTCTAGTTAGCAACTCCATTGCTAATAAAGCAATTATGTAGTTGGCAGCCTTCCAAGCAAAACAGAGTATCTGCACTGAGAGAATCAGAGTTATCTGCAGTATGAAAAACTGGTCAGACACATGACAGTATTTAAATTGTTGAAATGTCACTGTCTGCAAAAGAATTGACCAAACCTTTTGATGACCTTCTGGTTTATATTCCCTCATTCTAGTTGCAAATATTTAGCTTTGATAGCACTTGCAATTGTTATTCGTCCCACCGCTGTTATCCCGTGGATACCTTTGGTCTTCAGTCATTTTTTGCAAGAACAGAGGAAAGCAGACCTTATCTTACACAACTGCATTCCAGTTGGGTAAGTTCTTTTTGAATTTAAACTATGACTGTGCACAGCTATATCTTAAGATTGATTTTACTATTGCAAAGGCAGACAACCCAAAAAAGCTGATTTCATGTAAAAAGGAAAAAAAGAGTCCTTTTGCAAAAGTTTAAGGAAGGGGCATGCTTCCTTTAATGTATATGCTGCAAAAAAGCACTAAGAGAGAGATTTCATGAGGGCGAGACATGAACAGCATTCCAGCTTAATCTGGGATTGTGCCAAGGATACCAGGTGATGGCAACTGGCCGCTGTAAAACAGCCATGAGTATGGATAATCTCAAAAAAAGATTAGGAATCAGGGAGTTTTGGCAGCTATTTGGAGTAGAATCTGATACAAAAGCAATTCAGGCAATATCAGTGCAACCAACTTTCCATTTTTGCAGATTGGTCACAGTAGGAACCTCTTTAGTAATTGACCGTGTGTTTTTTGGTGAGGTAAGTTGTTTTAAACTTGACTTATAAGAAAAATGTTGGGTTTTAGCATTTTAACATGGACAGATGTTTCAGACTTCTCTAACTTCTGTTATTCCTGTGACTGTGTCTGGCCTATGATCTCTAAATGTATCCTAAGCTATAAACCCTTAAACACTGACTTCTCAGTTATTTTAAATGACAGATTGTTACTTAAAATCACTATGCTCAGCTCTCAATAAATTGTTATCAACAAACTACAAAACTTACAGGCTGCTGTGTTTAGTTGCTAAATATAGGAAGTCTGTGACAAGTCTTAGTAGAAAAAAAAAGTAGTATGAATGAAAATGCTGTATCATTTAAGGCCAGTGATGACTCTGTAATTCAATTTAGCTGTTGATTTTCACTTTGGATTTGTATTTAACTCACCCCTCCTCCCCAAATCTCCCAGTGGGTACTGGTTCAGCTGAACTTCTTGAAATTCAACGTGCTGCAGAATTTGGGAACGTTTTACGGATCTCATCCTTGGCATTGGTACTTCACTCAAGGACTACCAGTCATCTTGGGTACCCATCTGCCTTTCTTTATTCATGGCTGTGTGCTGGCACCAAAAAGGTATCGCATCTTTCTAATGGCAGTGATTTGGACAGTGTTGGTATACAGGTAATTTCTCCTAAGCATAACTACTATCTTTCACTGGTTGTGTTCTTTTCAAAGCTCATGTCCTCTCTAGAACAAAAAAGCATAGTATTCAGGTTAAGTGATAGAAAACTTCAAAATATTCAAACACTCCAAGAAATGCAGTCAATTATACAATAGTTTCTAGAATTTTATGTAATGCTACTTCTTGTATTGTTACCAAACACGTATTTTTAGAATTGATTAGACCCTTAAAGAATAAAATAATTCAGCATGAAATTCAATGGAAAATGGGAAAAAAAAAAAAAACTCAATCACCTAATAGGTGTTTAAGCAACAGCAGAACTAGTTAGAAAACTGTGTTTACTAGATGCCTATTAATGAAAATACCATTTCATTTGGTTCTTTAATATATCCCCAGTAAGATGAGAGGTTCTTAGGCCTCTAAAACTTACTCCATTCACAAGTCTCCACAGAGCTCTTACCATTTATCATAGGACTGTATGTCTCATTTTAAATTGAGAGGTAGAAGAAAAAGTAAGCCGTTTCTAAAGCATCAGAATTAACTGTAGATTAAACAAGAGACACTTGCAGACAAGAAAAGATACAGCGAATTAACAAACACTAAGTAATAAATGGTATTAGACTACAGTAGTAACAGAATACAGCAAAACAGTAGTGAGGCTACAAATGCCATCTCTTCTTTCAGTCCATCTCAAAACTGGATGTACGTAGCTCTATTGGTTTTAGGCCTTTTTTATCTCCCTTCGTCTTGTAAGAACCTGTTTGGTTCCCATGACACAAGTCTTGCAGTAATCCCCAAAAAAGCCCCAAAAGTTGGCATGGGAAATTGTGTAAAGTTTTATTAGCAGAGGTGAATGTTACTTTGTTAGATACAAATGTGTACTTGCATCTTAGCTTCTCATCCACACTTTTTACTGTGTTTTATTACAGAAAGCAAATTGGTGAAGTACTAGCTAAGTTATATCTAGTAGTCATAGAATCAGACCACTTAATTGCTAGAGTAGTAGCCAGGTACTTCTATTAGTGCTTGGTTTAAACTGACCAAGTAATCTTAATTTGGATGTACTTATTATGTTCTTAAGTGACAGTTTGGATTTTTACTCTAAACTGCTTCAATGCCAAAAGCTTTTTAGTACATGCAAGTGCTTTTCTTCTAGTCCTCCATGCTCTAAAACACATTTTGTCAACAGAACTGATGCATTTAACTTTCTCGCTGTAGTATTATATCTGTTTTATTACAGCACGCTGAGCCATAAAGAATTTAGGTTCATCTATCCAGTACTGCCATTTTGCATGTTTTTTTGTGGTAAGCATTGGTTTCAAATCTCTTGCAACCTTCCCTGTATGTAATTTTTACCTAAAGAGAGATTGTTAATAGTCAATGTAGGTATTTGACAAAGGATTCTTAGAACTAGCCTAACTTTTTCTTATAGCTAGGAAAAAAGAAAGAAGGAAGGAAAAAAAAAAAAAAAGATGAGGAACAGCAAGTGACTGAAACACAGATGGAGAATCCTTAGCATGGATAAAAGTACCTCCTGCAAAAAATAAGAAAATCGCCTCAGTGACTCCTAACTTTTTAGCAATGCCACCCTTACAGTGAATTTTCTTCCTTGGCTCCTTTGTAGTGTTTTTCCATCCAGTTCTCTCAAATATGCCTGACAAATGCCTTTGAGTATGCTACAAAAAATTAAAGTATTAAAAAACTAAAATTATCCTTTTCTAGATTCAGGTGTGTTAGTAGATGACGCTAGTTTTCTGTCTGCGCTTGAGCAACCACCGGCTGGAGGCTACTTCCCACAGAAGTTTTAGAGCAGTTAATGTGATAGCTTTTTCCTTCAGGCACAGTAAGGTGAATTTGTTAAAACAGGAATAAGGTCCCTAAACTAATGCGGTTAACTTAAAAATTAAAGAGAATCTGTCCACAGTTTAAACTGGAAAGCATATTGCTTTTGCTAACAAAGATTTTTCTGATATTTCAACAGAAACTTTTAAAGTATTCATTTATCTTTTTTCCTGGTTTGTGTTTTTTAAACACAGAAAAGAGCCTAATAAGGAAGTATTTTATATTTTACAAAACTAGGTATTAACTACAGTAGTGTATCTATAGGAAAAGTAAAATCGTGATGTGAAGTCTAGTATGCTGAAAAGTTACAAAGGAAAGATTAAAACTTCTGGAACATGAAGCTGTAGAGCTTTAGTTTAAATACAAGTTCAAAACAGATGAATCAATGAAAACTGTAATTTTCTTTAACCTGTTTTGCTAGGCTAAACAAAAGTAAATCTTATTTCAGTAATTTTGCTCTCTGCTGAGATCAAATATATAGTTCAATAGCAGATTTAAGATGAACCAGTTCTACCTCAGTGCAGAAAAATTCCAATCAGACCACTATTTTTTGTTAATATCTGTCATGGTTTAACCCCAGTCAGCAGCCAAGCACCACGCAACTGCTCCCTCACTGCCCCCCCGCTCCCAGTGGGATGGGGAGGACAATGAGGAAAGAAGGTAGAACTTGTGGGTTGAGGTAAGAATGGTTTAGTAACTAAAGTAAAATATAATACTAACAATAATAATAATAATAATGAAATCTAACATTAATAGTAATAAAAAGGAATATAACAAAAAAAGAGGGGAAAAAAAAAAAGGAAAAACAAACAGCAATGCACAATGCAATTGCTCACCACCTGCTGACTGATGCCTGAGCAGCTATCCGCCCCTCCCGGCCAACTCCCCCCAGTTTATATACCGGGTATGACATCCTATGGTATGGAATATCCCTTTGGCTAGTCCGGGTCAGCTGCCCTGGCTGTGCTCCCTCCCAGCTTCTTGCACACCTGCTTGCTGGCAGAGCACGGGAAACTGAAAAGTCCTTAACTTAGGATAAGCGCTACTTAGCGACAACTAAAACATCAGCGTGTTATCAACAGTATTCTCACACTAAATCCAAAACACAGCACTGTACCAGCTACTAAGAAGAGAGTTAACTCTGTCCCAGCTGAAACCACGACAATATCCCTCTTAACTTTCATGTCTATAAGGGAATCAGGTCATCTATGTGATTTTTCAAGAGCTAATCATCATCTGTTTGGATACTTTAGTAAAGAAAAAAATGACAGAAGTTATTTCTGATAACTCAGTGGTTACAAAGAGGTCTTTCAATTGCTCAAAACATAAAAGGAGAAAAAAAAGCCACATGAATTTCACAGTCATTTCCAAGCACACTTAAAGAAAAGCTAAGAGCATTTCACAAAAGCAGTAAAAAAATGCCTATAATAGAATGTTTGCACTTGTGTTTAAACCACAGACTAATTAGTGGACTTTGTTTTCATCCGAGATAAAGATCTGCAATTTGTCAGAACAGACCAACTGAAGACTAATATAACTTACTTGTTACTGACTTCTGAAACAGGCCTATTCTAACTTGTTTCTTGTGATTCAGTAAAGGTGGTCACAGAGCTAGGTTGCCTAAAATATTTTTATCTCCTAATAATACTGACAAGCACATTACTTAATAGGGGTTTCCAAACCGGTTGCAACATGAAGCTGTCTTCAGTGCCAGGTTCATCTAAGTTGTGGTTGTGAGAAACAGGTTTATACAGCTGTCTCCCACCAGGAGAAATGTCTCCTCCTATTATTCCTCCTTCAAGAAAAGGGGGGGGGGAAGGGGCAGGGATGGGAGATGGGCAAAGATGGAGGAGTAAGCTTTTCCAAGGACAGTAGCTCAAAAATGAATAACAATAAGGGAATGCTGTAGCTTTCAGCATGTTGGAGAAAAAGAATACCACAGCCATACCAAAGCACATGTAGTTACCATTTATTCTGGGTCTACTTAGACATGCGTGAATCAGAACACATCAATAAGTTGCCACATACCATTCATCCAAACTACTGAATGGACTATTTTTCCCCACAAGAAATTAAAATTAAGCTCTAAAGAGACAAAGCACCAGCTTTGAAATCATACTTCTGTACTGCAAAAGACAGGTATGGGCTTAAAATTTACACTGTTAAATCCATGAGTTAGTAAGGGCAAACTCTAACCTTTGACTTGCCATTCAAAGAGTAAAGACTGAAAGAACACTGTATTAAAAAACCTCAAAAGCAAGGCATTGTTATCAACCGAGTAATGGTTTTCCAGTAAGTTATGGTACTTTCAAAAATACTATGTGGAACTGTTAGTATTTGCTTATCTCTAAAACTTACTCAGATGTTTCTATAGGATATTCTTTGAAACACCTGAAAGCATGGAAGAAATCTGCAGCAAGTTTCCTGCTTTTATCAAACTTACTCCCAGCCCTGTATACAGGCTTGATTCACCAGCGAGGCTCTCTTGATGTTATGAGTCACATACAGCAACTCTGTAATAACTCTTACCAGTCACAAGCTTTTGTCTTCATCATGATGCCGTGCCACTCTACGCCATTTTACAGGTATTAAAATAGTTAACAGTGTACTATATTAAAATCCATACATTTAAGCAGAAGTTAACATTTTTTTCTTAAGCTTATTAAATTGAGATGGATAAACGTATACAGGAAGAGTTTTGATTTTTCATACAGTTAATACAGAATGAATAGGGGAAATAAGCCAAATGCTTATACCACAGAATAAAATTCAGCATCTAAGCTTTATTCAGTTTTTGTAAAATAGCTTTGTATGAGGATATGCAGTAAGCCTTACGATTTCTGAAAGTCATACTGCTTCATTATGGTAATTTTTGTAGCAAAACTAAAGGCTAATTGTTACAGTCAAACTGTATTAATATTACCTTTACTTCTGCTGCTAGAGAGTAAAGAAATGTAACTACAACATACAATGACTGAGGTCACTATTCCAAAAAGTTTGCAATAGATCCTGGCAAGTAAACAAAATGTTAAAGCAGATATAAACAGTGAAGCTGATATGGAAAAGTACCTTTTTAAGAAACTGACGTTACGCAGATGGTATTTTTATTAAGATAAATTTGCTTTCTGTGAACTGCTAACGACATAGTCACAGCAGTTTGGAGCTGAATCCACTTGTTCTACTTTTGCTTTCATATGAAGTACAGAAGGGAAGAAAATATGACTCTGGGGGAAAAATCCTAATTATTCAATTTTGGTTCTGACTGAGGTATCTTTAAGTGATGAGTCACTTCAAAGCTTAGATATTGGTCAGTTTATCCTGAAGTGTTTCTTTTGTTTTTCTCCCTAGTCATGTTCACTGTCCTCTAAAAATGAGATTCCTTCAGTGTCCCCCAGACCTAACCGGAAATGAGAGCTATATTGATGAAGCAGACGTATTTTACTCTAATCCACTTGGCTGGCTTAATAAGGAGTTTTACAATGATACATTATTACCCAGTCACTTGATCTTCTTCAGTGTGCTAGAACAGGTATGGTAACTGCAAGATGAAACAAACTAGTTCTGATGTCAAGTTACAAAATAAATTAGGGGAGAGTTATACGTAAGATTTTTGAAAATTGTTGTCCACAACTTTTTAAAACACAGCTTAAAGTTGAACCCTCTAGTCCATAATATAGTATAGATACCATTCCAGTGATATATACTTAACATTCATGTAGGCCCTCTCCTCTGTGTGAATTCTACATGCCATAAAATAATGTTTTATGCAATTCTCCTCAAGCCATATTAAAACAAATGTGCGGTCTGTTCCCAGAACCATACACTTTTAAGTAAGAAACAATGACAAGCAAAAATGCCTGCAGTGAGATTACCTTTTCCCCTCAATTCTTTTATGAAGTCCGTGTACTCAAACAACTGTGTCTGGTGAATATCCACTCCAGACAGGATCAAACAGGATAGGTACCTGTTTTTCTAGCAGTCTTTCCTAAAATAAAGGATAAACCTTCCAGGGCATAGTTGAATTGATGGTTTTTAGAAAACTTTGGAACACTGTTCTGATGCTCCCAACTGCACTTGCTGACTATGGAAACTAATGTATGTTCATTTACAGGAAATATCATCCTTTCTAGCTTTAAGGGGCTATGAGAAAACAGCCACTGTCTTTCACACTCATGTACCTCAAGGACGAGTTGGAAGCCACATCTACGTCTACAGGAAAAAAACTGAGATGAATCGTACTTGAAGATCAGTTTCTAGACTTAAGACCTAATGAGATCAGTTTTGCATAGCAGTACTATGCTTAGATGATCTTGTACTGCAGAAAGGAGAGAGTAGGGAGTCTGAAACCGGGTAAGTCAAATGGGGAAGTCCGATTAGGCAGCCACTGGCTGTCTGGAAACACATAAACCTCTTCCTGAAGGCAACTTCAGTAGCAGTATGGCAGGGTGGGGGTGTTGACCTACCTTACAACACTAGAAAACATCAGGAGGACCAAAGTTACCATATGGCTACTTAAACAATAAGAAATTAGACAAGACTGGACGATTTTTATAGAACTGTACAGCTATGCTAGGTTTGTTTTATAAATAAAGACTTTTACCCACAATGTCTCTTTATTTTTCTTCTACAATATGCAGATATGCAAGACATTTCAAGTGCTTAAATCAGCAAGCTGATTAGAATGCAGCACAGCAAATTCTTCACAATTCAACAGGCTCTTGAACCCCCCCAAAGACAAGAACCAAGTATAAGATTACAAAACACTAACAAATACATTACCATAATGTAGACCTATTTTTTGAAGGATGAGATGAAGTTAGTATATCAAACATTGGAGTTAATTATTGGTACATTATGCATGACTCAAGCTTGAACTACACTAATGTAATGCAATTAAGCATATTTTTCATACACAAGTCATTGCATGCCTAGTTTCTGCAACAATACTGCTGGCACCCAAACTATCATCACTTCCAAAGGAAAGCTAAAGCAGCGGTACACAATATGCAAATTAGAAAGCTTGACTTCTGCCTTTTAACAAAAATGTGTAAAAATCAAATTACTTGGAGAAAAAAACTTGCATCTTGCTGCTTTGTTGAAAAACAATTAGTTTCCGGAGAAGATGTGAATTCTAAACTTGTTTTTACCATAAATTACTCAATATTTTGGATCAAAGGGTAATTGCCCCAATTCTATTTCAAGATTTGCCATGTGTCTTCCATTAGTGCGACCATGTTTATGCCATTTACCTTCTCTTTTATTACGGTGGTGGTACTTCTGAGCTTGTTTTTCATGTCTGGAATTTTCCGTTTGTGTAAAAGAAGGCCTTTTAGGTCGACTGCAAGGAGTAAACAAAAGCTTGTTACTACTCTTATGAAAGCATCTCTCTAAAAGCATTTTGAAACACAATTACATTGTCGAGAACAGCTTTTAACATGCTGAGGTTGACTGAAAAGAAAATAAAATTAGTATTAAGTAGTCCTTTCTCTTGTAAGCAAAAGGGGGGGGTATTTGTTTGTTGAAATCATCAATAAGATGCTATATTTAAAAGAAATCCTTTCTAAAAATAAAAGTGCTCTGCAGCTGGTTGCCCGAAGGTCTTTTTAGAATAAAGCCAGGTAAACAGCTGTTTAATTATCTCTACTGTGATGCTTGAGTGAGGTCTCAATCTATTTTTCAGTTATTCTATTACATTCTGCGCTATAAAAATAATGAAAACTTTACAGACCCTTAGAAAAGCATGCTTTGTGTAAACAAGGGCACTCGAGAAGTTTTCATGTACAGTAAGTACATTTGTACAGAGAGAGGGGGTACTGACAAAACACTGTGGCTCACCTGTTGCAGTTTTTGATGCAAACAGTCCCATTATTACATGCTGTTATCATATGACTAGCATCTCGAGCCTTCTGCTAAGCTAAGGCTATTTTCATCCTCAGTATCACACAAACTTCTGTATAATACTACCAGTAAATGAATTTGAAATTCTGTTTTTCTGCAAACTGAATTAAAGTGCTCAAAAATTAAGTATTTAAATTAAAAAATAAAGTTTTTAATAAGTACTTGGAATATAAATAAAAACATGAAGTTATGTCATGTGTTTGCCAAAACTACACATTAAAAAGGCTACTTGGTAGATGATAATAGGAGTATCATCCTCATGGTTCAACTTTTAATAAGAGAAAGTACTACCTCACATAGTATTTAGTAACCCCAAAGTAGTTAAGTACTCAGACTTCCTGCTGCAATAAACCACATGAAATAATAAACAATACAAGTCCAAAAGAGAAACCTGCCTGAAGAACTGCACCTTGATCTAAATACTAAATATGCTTTGCACTGAATACCAGCACAGGGAAAAATTCTATTATGACTACAAGGACAACTTCTTGTGTATTATAAATTAGTTAATATATCACGTTTTTTCTTACCTGATCAGAATAAAACATTAGCACAAGAGACTATAGCCAATTTTGTAATAGCAATGGTATTAAAAGCCACATAAAATATATACATAAGTGTTCCAGAAAGAGCAAGTTCCACACAATATATTAAGGCTGGTTGCTTAATTTTCTTTCACCAAAGTCTATGCAGTAGAAACAGTCCACCATATCTAGCTCCATTGGGCCAGCCAGGCAGCATACCACAACTGCTCTGTAGAAGCCCTGAGAATACCGTTAGATACAGGAAAGTAACGTAGGAAGCAATTTATGCCAAGGACCTTTGTAAGCAAGTCTGAACAAGATTTAGTCAGGGTCAGGATCTGAACTAAAGCCTGCTATTTGAGTAGCTCTGCTGTAGGCATACAGACTAACTCAGTATTATACTAAGCCACAAGAGAGTAGTGAAGTTCCTGAAAAGCCAGCAGGGGATATACCTGCCAGAACAGGTCTTTGAGACTGCTCAAATATATCCAAAAACCTTCTCATTCAGGGAAGGACAACAAGGAAGTCCTAGTTAATGCTTCTTCTGAGATAGTTATTCATTCCATCAGACAGGCAATCATAGCTGCTCAGTCTAAACTAATCCTACTTGCAGTTACACAGTTTTCTAGAGAACTCAGTAGAAATATTAAATTGTGCTATGTACAGTGGATCTGTAGTGCCTCCAAAACTAACATCACACACACACACAAAATTTATATATAAGGTACTGCAGATCCACTTTATATAAACATAATCTAGTACTTCCATTGAGTCCTTCAGAAAGTCTTCTAGCATGTGTGTGTGTGTATATATATAGACATACACATACACACTAGAAGACCACCCATTAGAACAAGGACACTAGTTGTCTTTGCAAAGACTACTTCATTGTGTTAACAAGTTCAGGAAACATGGAAACAAACCTGGGTCCATATTGGGGTGAATTATCATAATGAAAGTAGTATCTGTAGATGTATTTGTCCAGATCCTCAAAAACCTTTTCATTATTATTTTGGTATTCCTTCATATCTTCCAGGTAATCCTTGACATCATTAACAAAATCAGTGAACAGCATCTGGTCATGTATAAATATCCCATTATGAAAAAACTTATTGATGAAATTTTCTAGTTCTCTCCAGTGATGAAAGTTATGTACAACTTGTTGCAAATACTTTTTCATTAGCCGATTAAATTCATCCACCCTAATAGGATCTGATACTCTGTTAAAGAGACTAATGAATTCTTGATGAGCACACTCGAAAATACCAGAGCAGCCCTTTAGGACAAACTGATGTTTTCTATTACACAAAGGATCACTGAGACATTTCTGTGAATCTGTGTCTTTTTCAAATGTTGTAAACTGATGTTTTCTTCCATCTTTGAATTCTTTCGCCATGTTAGGTCCCCTGTAATGCATGTGCTTCAGATTCTCATAAGAGTTATGTTCTCGGTAAAAAGTTCGAGCTTTCTTGTTTGCCTCATGTCTTTTATCATTTGACAACTTCTTTTCATCAAAGATGTTTTTTGTGGTATCTTTGAAGTGTCTGAATGTAGACTTTACAGAATCAGAGAATTTTTTCAGGTTTTCTTTCACTGCTTCTTTAGCCTGCTTAATCTTTTCTTTATGGTGTCTTACAAACTCTTTCGTGGAATTTTTCATAGCATCAAAAGTTTCTTTAACTGAACCAAAAAATGATTCCTTTGATTTCTTTTTAGTCTTACTTTGCCCTTTAGCACCTTTCTTTTGTCCCTTTTCATTCATTTCTTGCTTTTCAGTTTGGTCTTTCGCTTCAACATACAGCTTCTCCCATAAGTCAGAGCGTTGTTGCTCAAAGTTTAGCTTTTTTTCTAGTTCTACTAGTCTTCCTCGCAGAGTTTCTATTTCTTGATTTTCTCTTAATGTATCATCATCAGCAGCATTGTCAGGTGTTTGACGAGAACTTAACTGTTCCAGTTCTTTTTTTAGAGCTTCTGTAACATGACGTTCTTTGTCCAGTTCTCTCCTTAACATCTGTGCCTCTGCAAAGAGTGTTTCCTTTTGCCGAAGAAAGTTGTGGTTTCTTTGCTTTTCCTCTTCCAAATGTTCCCTTAGTTTCTGATTTTCCATTACAATAGACTCAGTGCTAGTACCTTTATCTTCTAAGTTTCTAATTTGTTGTCTTAGCTTCCTTAATTCTTCTTGAAGTGAGGCCAAAGCTTTTTCTTCCTTCTCTAGAGATTCTCTTAAGTGCTGATTTTCTGCAGCAAGACTTCTTTTTTGAGATTCAAAGGATTTCTTCTCCACCTCAGTAGAGGTCAAACATGTGGCAAGATCTCCCTTGAGTGACTAATACAAACAAAAAGAAAGCAAGTAAAAATACTACAATTAGAATTGTTACAATTTCAGCTAGAAAGATGAAAGACCAAGGTAGCCCAGACAGAGTTTACTTGTCATTTTGGATGCAGCGACACATGTTGCAGCAAGATGCAAAAATAGAGCTAGTTTGTTTATCTCGGATATACACACAAACACTTTCTTGGCAACAAAGACCATGTGAGAGGCTTGCCCTTCCAACCAGAGGTCATCATCCCTCACTTGTGTTGGTTTAACTAGCTGAAGGATAGTAAACTTGGTACATGAATTGTAACATCTTAAAAGGAAATGAAAATGTGCGTGTTTGCTGTTGATTTATGTTCAGCAAACTGGGTTTACAGATTACAAAACCAAATACATTAGCAAAAGCAAGGTAATTCAACAGTTGGGGCAGAAATTCAGGAACTGATTTTGAACCAAATTTGTTGCTGAAAATACGTGTTCATCTAACTATATCCTAACACAAAAGGATCTCCTCAGTCTCTTGGCATCCTTGACAAACTCTAGAACTAAACATATTGAACTATGTATAAATGCTCCTATCAGCAACATAAAAAACTTAAAAAAAACCCCCAAAACCCACAGACACAAAGCACTCCCTTATCTTCTCTCTGAATGATCTAACAGTAAAAAACCTAACCGTACAGGTTAAGTATTTAAAAAATTAATAACCATTGACAATTTAGAAAGCAAATTCACAGAACCTGTAGGTTCAACCTATAATAGGTTTTTACCAGCATGTTCTACTTCAGCTGTCTTCATTAATGACAACCTGGCATTATGTCATAAGGAAAGAGACAGTCTCTGTGTCCAGATAACTCCTAGACTACATACCTAAAAACCAGTATGCTTAAACACATTCCAATAACAAATTTCATCAAAATACAAAATCTTTGTCAAGAATTCAGGAGAAAGAAAAATGACACTCTCAGAAACAACTTACTGAAGAAAAAAAAAGTGTAATAGATTTGTGTGATAAATTAATTTCACTTTGTGTAAATTACACACATAGTGACAGAATAACCCAATGACTTCCAGCTAAACTCATACCTACCCCCACTTTATGATACACTTTATCTCCTTGCTCTTGTTGGCACTGGTAAAGATCATCTTTCATATCTTTTAATTCACGTGTCTTTGTCACCAACTGCTGACGTTTCTGGATCTGTATTGTACCTACAAAGATAAAAAAAAAACCACCAACTTTCTTTTAGAGGAACAGATGAACCTAAACATCATCTTTATTTTCTCTGCAAATTCAAAAGCATTCTTACCTTGCAGTTTCTGCCCAGTACTTACTAGTAACTGTTTAGCTGTAACAAAATAAAGATTATAAAACCAGATTGTTACATACTGATTCTGTTTCTTCCAACGATAAACAATTTCTCAAACAGACCCAAAAATTCGCTATTACACCGTCTTTTATTTGACGATAACAAATGAAGGAATTTTGGAACACTACATAGAAATAAGTTAGATACAAAACAACAGAAGTTATGCAGGAAAGGATATGTGTGAATTTTTTGTCATTTTTTCTTAGTAACATGCAACCAGGATAGAAGGCAGACCATTAGTCCGTGCGTTATCCACTTCAGAACTACAACTTTTACTGTTAAGTTACATGAATAAGAGGATATTAGCACAGTATTTAAACTTTCATGCAGAAACACAATTATTACACACTGCTCACAAAGCAGCAAGTATCTGCAGGCCCTATCTTGTCATTCTTATCCATGAGTGAAGGCTGAAGAGTAAGCAAATATCCTATCTTTCAACTGTCAGATAAAGGCTGAGACACACTATTTTTCCGAAAAAATATCTTCATTGTACTAGCCAGCAATTTTTTCCATCAAGTAAGACTTCTTCACTGGTACTTCCCTACCTATACACATGTTCTGTAAATCCTAACACTGATGTAGTTTTTATTTCTTTCCTTTTAAGATTCTCTTTAATTGACTCTACAGCAGATGGCAACAGCAAGTTTTAGGTATTTCTTTCAAAACCAATGCAGCATATGCAGAGTTCTATTTCTGTATTTAAAGGCGGGGGGATGAAATTCTATGAATACTTTTACACTGAGGAATTTTGTGTGCTCGCAATTTCTATTGAATGTATTGTCAAGTATGAACTTAAAAACAGACAGTGCTCTATTAAACCAAGTTGAACCTCAATAGTGCAATTCAGCTAAGGGAAAGCAATGTTTTTACAGCAATGATTTTAAGTTTGCAGAGTCCTAATAAACACTTCCTGGAAGCATAGATCCTTGCATAAGTGAATTTAAATATACTGACAGTAAATTTGTTTTTCATATTTATGCTTTATAGATATTTTTGAAGAAGTCCATTGATCCTAAGAATCTGAAGACTGCATGTCAAAAATCATCATTTAGTGTAAAGGGTTCATGTTAAGAGGAACCTTAATTACAGAAAAACACTTAAAACTCTGTTCCTCTCCTTATCAAGAATAATAATTTAGATACAGTAAGCAAAAATGACATTTAGCAACACAGAAAGGGTAAAGACACTGAAAATGCAGGTAATGAGGTACCATTCCTCAGTAATTGGTTTGTGTTTCCAGCTGGTACTAAGTCACAGTGTCCTTCAGATTCTTTAAGTAATCTATCCAAATCCCTAGCGTTACATCAATATTCCTTTTTGCAGATTCTGGTTAAAGAAAAAAAATTAAATATCTGAATGTCCATAAGGAGACATTCTTCTGGCAAAGGCTTCCTAACTTCAGCTTTTCCAGTTACCTGTTTTCCTGGAAAGCTTGCCCTCTTTCAGATCTCCTTCCTAGAGCATCATAAAGCCAGCTAACTCAGTTTAATACTGATTAGGATACAGTTATTGATTAAAACCTAATCCTAGTTGCTTTCTACATCTTTAAAGTCTTAAAGGTGTCCTGGAGCTCCAGCTAAAGGGAAAACACTATCCTGATACTGACCCAAAAAAAAAAAAAAAGTAATTTCATAAAAAGTAACCCTTTCCAATCCTCTTACACAACAATTAGCCTAGCATTAAAAGACTGCTGTGGAAAACATTCATTCCAAGCTGAATCACAAAAATGCAAAGTCGTCCTCTAGGGAGATGGATTTCTCTTTGCAAGTTCGTGTTTAAAAAAAACAAACAAAAACCAGGAAGATGGAAAGCAGGGTTCGATTTCCTTTCTAGTGGTAGAAAGATTAGTTATCACATAACCACGAAGAACTTTCACCTGAAGAAGCAAAAACTAAAGCCACACAGAGTTGCCTTCTTTCTGCTGAGAACGCTGTCATCACTGTTATCAGCGACGACAATTTTAATTTAGAAGTACAGACTCAATGAATGACCAAGTCAAAGTGAATCCCTTAATAAACCTATGACCCTGAGTACATTTCCAAAATGTATTTCTCATCCATAGATCTCAAAATTCTTTAAAAGGATAGTATTTATCATTAACCCCAATTTAAACACAGTAAAATGATTAAACAGAACTGAAACCTCAAGTTACCACCACAAAGCACTATCAAAGATTGGCCTAGTCACTGTGCTCCTCTCTGCTTCTAGCATGCCAATACACCTCAATCAGTTTTTACACCAGCTACTACTAGCTGTAGCTACTAAAGTATTTTACACAACTGGATTAGTCATTCCTGTAATCCCGCATACAATAGTAATTCTTAAGACTTGATTTATTATTTTTTTAATATAAGTATGCATACATATATGGATGTGTGCGTACACATACACACACACAATTTAAAAAGTAAATCTGAATGCAAGCACAGCGTCCACAATACATCACTCATGACTCCTACCTTCAGGTTTACCTAAGAATAAAAAAAATCAGGGTCGAGTGAAAATTAGTATAAATCTCAAAATAAGTGCCAAATTTAGACCCCTAACAATCAGTCAAAATCAAATCCAATTAGAATCATATTGCCAGTCTCAAATTGAATCACAAGTCTTCTTATAAAGGCACATTTTCATATAAAACTAAAACTACTCAGGAAAAACTACTATTAAAAATAAATGCCCTCTATCATTTTTATAACAACACATGTATCTTATAAGATCAGGATTGCACTACATAGATTTAGATCTGGAATGAGTTCTGCTGTTCTGTTAAATGTAGTAACAATCTGTGTAATGCTTAACTGTAGGCCACGCACTGAACACAGAAAAATTGCTGCTATCCTGGATTCCCTAAACCACCCTGGAACTGCAAGGACAACTACAGCGTATTTTTCTCCACCAGAGACAGAAAAATATCGATACTATGAACTCCTGTAAAAAATATGCCTTGCTCTGACATTTACCAGATGAGTACATATGGGACAGAAGCCGGAAATAACTCTCTGAATGCTATTAGGAATGGTAAGCACTAACACAAATTTATTTCAAAAGAAAAGATGTGAAAAATGAAGGGTACACACTGCATTATGAGAACAACAAGAAATTTCTATCTGGAAGGGCAACCAAAAATTAATTCCTGTTTATTTAAAGTAGCGTATAAAAAATTGCACCGCTGAAGGGCCTCCCTGTGTTATCCATACATTAGCAGTTGCTTTTTCTCATTTTTAGCTTTAGATTGTTAGCAGAGAACAAGAAAAAAAATCAGAGTCACAATAAAATGGTATTTGTTATGTAAGACGTTGATTCTACGTATTTTGTTTTCTATAAACTCACCATAGAAATGTCCAAAGCCCATGCTGATTGCAATCACCAAAGCTAGTACGATGCATCTGTTAAGGCCACTACTGAACTGGCGTTTGTGCTGCTCTTCTCTGGGAGGTTCAGACTCCGGTTCAGCAGGTGACCCACCCTCAGCCTCGGAGCTAGAGATCAGCCTCTTCTTAGCCCGACGTTTTCGTACTGTGGGACTGGACTGATTGCTAGTTTCATCACTACTTGATTCATCATTGCTAGCCTGAGACGAAAAAACTGAAAACCAACACAGAACAGTCTTTAAAATGCATTAATTGTTGCCTTAAAAAAATAATTTTGAGTATCAAAATCCATCATATTTATGCAAATATATTTGGCGTTTATCTTGGAGAACATTAATAAAATAAAAATTCTCAATGTGATATTTTATGCTGGATATTATGCAAGGAACGCTTGATCTCCAAAGCTAAAAATTCATTTTTTAAAAGGAAAAGATAGAGAATCAAGAAATCATCAGCAAAAAACTGTATGGCACTTCCCCATACCTTATCATTCACTCATTAGAAAGTGTTTCTTTCAGACAATCCTGCCTCTTAAAGCATCTACATGTATTGCCTCTGCAAATTCTTGCGAAGTAGAAAGGTTAAGAATTCAGTTTTTCTTCTCTTACAGATATTGAGACTGAACTATTTAATAATAGAAGAGCAACATAAAGGCTTACTAAAAGAAAGCCTTCCAGAAGACAGATATGGTTTTATTATATTCTCTCAAAAAACTTCATTCTGTGATCTACAGGCAGCTGCAGACAAAATTCCATTAAAGTTCCATTAATGTAGGTATTATAAATATCCAAAAATATGTAATTTTGTTTACTTTTAATATCTACCATATACTACCTATTAACACCTTTACCCACCTTTCAAAAAAGCCATTTTCAACCCCTGCTGCACAGGAGAAGAACCACTCAGGTGCTTCTGTGTTTGTCCCTCCCCAACACTCTGAATCCCAAATGCTTCTATTACCTGACTGATGTTTTGGAAGATTGAATCGGCCGAGATTTGAGATAACAAATTCTAACCATAAAAAATATCTTTTATAGCATTTTTGTAAAATAGTATTTATGATACCATTTGTACATTCATGTTCCTATGGCCCAAAAGCCATATATTCTAACTGGAAAAATAACAATAGAGCTGTAATTGCTTGTTGCTATTAGTGGTACAAATGCTTGCTGCATTTACTGTAAATAAGTTTATATAAGCCAGTACATAAGTAACAATTATTTAATCTCCCGCCTCTGAAAGCATCATTTTCAAGTGTAAGGCAAACATCAAGGGGAAGCAGTAGCAGGGTGAAAAAAGAAACTTTCAAATACCTATATTCATGTACCTAATTCACATGCCTGAAATAGATTCAATGTGATCGATGAAGCCTCCAGCACATCACAAAGTGCTCTTGCTCAGACACTAAATTTGATGCCTGCAACTACACAATGCTAATGCCCCTTCTGGAAATATGGTTGTTCATTCTCATATCAGAGATCATCACTCAAATGTAAAAATATAAATACAGAGTTACTGTGCTTGAACATTTCACAACTGAAAATCATTTGTTTGAGCAAAGCCATGCACACATCACTGAAGAGACAAGAATGCCAAGCAGTGCTAGCCATTATCTATAAAAAGCATTACCAATTAAGATTCTTCATTTAAAATAAATTCCAACTTAATAGAAGTGATTGCATCAACCCCAGAAAAGATTACCAATTCCTATCTGGAATATATGTCTAATTTCTGACTCCAGGGACAAGCAACATGTCAGATAATGAAAGATAACTTCCCCTCTTACTAAAAAAAAAAAAAAAACATTTTAGTCAATTAGTCAAACCAGACAGACCAAGCAGACATTGCAATAAAGACAAACCACTTAAACAGCTACTTGACATGCAGATTCTTAAATGAATTTACAAAGCTTGGCAGAAAAGGACACTATTTTAGAATCAGTCATTTAAGCAGCTGCATATTTCTCCAATCCTGGACAATAAAGACAAGTATTCAGAAATTAGTCAAGAGGGGTATTTTTACTATAATGCAGGGATCAGACATTATAAAGGATTATACAGGACATACTTAATAAGACAGGTGTTATTATTGCTTATTTGGGTTTTTTTCAGGGTTTTTTCAACAACCAAAGAAGTTTACACATATGGAATACAAAAGGGGTTAAGGAACAAGCTGCTTCTAGCCAAATGGGAAATTCTCTGATATACACTGGACAGCAAAGTAGGAAAAAAAAAAAAAATAGACAATCAGAAAGCAAAGAGAAAAGCTGAGCTATTCATAAGCACTTACTGGCAACTTGTCAACAGCATTACACTTTCAGGCAAGAATGACACTGCCTTACAGCTGCTGTAAGAATTCAGTACAAAGCTGTACTCTAACATTGACAGGATGAAAAGGAGTATAAATGAAACAAAGTGTGACCACAATAGCAGTCCAAAATCCTAGCTTCTGCTATGATTTTGAAGTGTCAGCTCTACACTAGAAACCAGATGAAGTAACAATGTCAGTTAAGAATGTGATTTTCTTTGACATTTCTGCATAGACATGACTCAAGCCTAGATGCAGTTTTTTTCAGTATATGAGCGCTTCTGCTAGTTAACTTCATTCATGAAGCAATATTAAAATATTTCTGTTTGCATGGTGAAGACAGTCTAAACAGGAATCGGTTTGCAAGTAAGTGGCAGAAAATTGTTGTAGAACGTTTTAGTACCTACATTAGGAAAATCTGAAGCTCATCCTTTTCCAACACAAGAGAAAATTCAACAAGAAGTGGATGGCAAAGATCTCCATACCCAAAAAGCAGCATGAAAATTTTGACTGCTAAAACTTTGGCATTTAAAATAAATGCAAAAGTACTCCAGACATTTTCTATAATACTTGGTCAATCAATGCACAACACTAAAGACCATGCTGAAATCAGCTTAAGTTAGAAGGAAGAAATTCTTTTTGAAAGTCACACATAGATTTGGAATCCAACAAGAACCATTCATTTAAATGGTCAAGCATACATATTAAAATGTATTGCAAAGCTTACTGATGCCCATTCCAAATTTACATGTAAGTTTAACATTTGTCAAAACAGCAAATAAAACACTGTCAGCTTAGCCAAATTCTTCAGTGAGGACTGGCTTTCAGCATCTGTTTGGAATATCACTACTACAACATCAAGTCAGATTGCTACTGATAATTTTAAGAACACTCCATGCAAGCCATAAGCAATCAGCTTTACAAAAGCTGATCAAATTTAATCACACCACCTTGGAAAGGGAGACTGCGAGAGACATGCTCTTTCACCTCATTCCCCCATCCCCTTACACAATCAGGAATCTTCCTCAGCTTCTCCAGCCAACTGACTTTTGTGTACAAAAACATAGGGGGGGGAAAAAAAAGGCATTTTTAGAACTCAGCCCTAAAAGAAAAAAGAAAGTCAACTAAATTTTGAATTAAAAATTAAGTCAAGTCATCCAGAAGACTTAAAGAAGGCAACAGCTTTGTTACGAATCATCACTGGTCATAATTAGATGCTAAGCTGTCATTTTTTGATTCCAATGGATACTATACAGATATGTGAACGTTTAACGATGCTTTATTCTACTTCTAAGATAAAACAGTATTTTAAGAAAAATCCTGCTCTTCAACTTACTTTGAAAGGTAAAAATCAGTAACATAAAAGTCTTACAGACAATGAAGAGAACAGAAAAGATTACAAATAAGCAGCCAAACAATTAAAAAGGAAGACTAGAGAACTAGAGAAGAGTAACACAACAGTAAATTTTTTTGTTTGGGTTTGTTGAGGTTTTGTTTGTTTGTTTTTAATTGGCCAAATATTCATATCCTTCCTCCTGTATATCATGCATTGCATACTTCTGCCAAGTACTGGGAGTATCTTAAAAAAATATATATATATATTCTACGTAGCCATGAAGGTAAGCAAAAAGTTTTTGTAGTCATGCTGCTATTAGTCCTCATGGCTCCAAAAAATCAATTCTCTCCCAGTCGCTAGTCATTTATGCTAACTCTGTAAAAGCCCAAAAAATTGTCAAGAGAAAACCTACGATTATTCTACGAACTAAAAGTAATTTTAATTCTCCAAAATATGCTAGAAATTTACTCTCTATTTGAAACAGTGAACACTTAATGGGAGAGAACACTTTCAAATAAAAAGACTGCAGACGTTCATTTGGACAAAGTTTTAGAGTTAGGGCAACTAGAGTTGTCCTAGAGACTGCAAACACTTGGCCATGTACTCAACAAGACCAATTTTTTTTCCCCTTCTCCACACACAGAAGGTTCCCTAAGCAACGATTTTTTTTTTTTCCCCGGTGACATTTTTGCACACAGTTGCTTAGTAGTTTATTGCTCTTACCAGTTTCTATATGGGAAAACGCATATTGACTGCTAGAGGAGGAACCCATGTTAAAATCCTCTGAACTTCGAGCTTCTTCACCATCAGCTGGAGCTTCCTCCTGACTTTGAGTTTCTTCTGGTTTTGGAGCTTCAAGTGTAACAATGTCAGAATCATCGCTAATAGTTCCAATGCAGGACCCATCATCAGGGTTTTTTGCTTTCTTTCCCTAGGGAAATGGACAACATAAAAATTATTCAGATACCTACAATATAAAGTAATTTTTAAAAATAGCAAGAATTCTTAATGCTTTAAAAAAAGGAAAAATCAGTATCTTTATTTTAATGCCTTCAAAACGTTGCTTGGCATTGTCAGATGGGGCTCACAGAAGCTTCTGAATAACGTAACATAATTTACCTCTGGAACTGTCTGAGTTTCCTCAAAAGCAGAGAGAGTATTATCTACCACTGGTATCTCTCCATCATTGTTGCACTGAGCTATATAAATAAAAAGAGGAAAAAACAAACAAACAAACAAACAAACAAGGGATTAAAACCGGTAACCACAAATTATGCCCACTCCCATATAACATTAAAATAGGTATAATTGCCACATTTCTATTATCTACTCATATCAGGGAAGGTTTTCTAAAAATACACTAAATGTCATTTTTAATATCCCTCTAACAAACATCAGAATCCCATTTGTCATTATGTAATACAACGTTTTGCATGATACTTAAATTCAAATGCTCATACTGATCATAATGCAAGTAACCAATAAATGAAAAGCACAGTTAGATAGAAACCAACACTATACTGTAAGTTGATACCACAGTACATTTGTATGCTAGGATAATTAAAATATTTTCCCGATAGTCATTGGAGTTTGAGTGTCTAGTCCTGTTTCTACAAGGAGAGGTTATGAATTTGGAAACGTGGCCAAGCTCAAATTTAGTCAACTGCACACTGAATCTGTCACGTCTGTGTTCTCATACCAATATTAACAAATTGAGTATTAAATTTAGTAATTAAGTGGAAGGATTTTCATTATATTAATATGCACCAGACTTACACTTCCAACTCAAGAAATGCTAACACAGTGCCACAACGTTATTTTTTAGGTGTAAAAGCACTGATTCCAAACTACTCTTATTTGATCAATGACATTATTAAGGAATATTTCTTCTATCAATAGCACTTCTATAAACTATCTTCCAGCAACATCAGTGCATGCTATTCTATAACACATCTAAAGTATTGACAATAGGAAAGATACTCTATTAATTTCATCTATTTCAAGAAAAAATACTTTTATAAAAGTTGATGACTGAATATTTTCCATAACACTGATGAAGCAAGTGCTTAGAGGCCTACAAAGTATACAAACTCTATTAAAAATACTAATTTTCTGCCAATGCTACAACAGACACTTACCTATTTTACAGAACTGCTCCTCTCTTAATATCTTACCTTCCAAATCAACTGGTTGCTCCTCTTCTTGCAAAGAAACATACTCTTCCGAAACAAACTCATGGTTATCATTTGTGCTTCCATTTTCTGAAGTCACTGTCTCTATGTCAGAACCCTGGAGTTGAAGAGTTTTAAATGAACGTTACAGTTATTGGGGTTTCCATCAGTAAAGCAGAAGGAAAGGGTTACAAAAAACCCAGAACATTAATAATAAAAACAGAAGAGAAGAATAATAACCTTTGAAACAGAAGAAGATTTTAAGCAAAGAAAAGCAAGGGAAATACCAAGTAATTAACTAGAGGGAAACAACTGTTAGTGTGTAATACTTATGACCCTGATTGAAAAAAGGCAGAGGAGGACAATTCTAAGGGGGGGGGGGGGGGGAAATTTAGGCATCAATTAACAACTATGCTAAGTATTTTAAATAACTATTTTCTATTAGCTTTATTAGACCTATTTATTAAATAGAATTTAGAGAAACAGAGGAGATTGTCAAATGAGTTTTGACTATGGGATCTAATTCTTGTACACGTGTCCATGTATTGTACGTAAATACACATACTCTCCCCAAAACGGAACTTCAAGAGTACCACCATGAACTCTAATAAGTACTACTACCAGGAAAAAAATATGTATAACTCTACTCCATCTCAATTCCTGTCAGCAAATTTGAATGGCTGTTTTAATAGTACATCTCTGACACCAGGAAAACAAGTATTTATATAATCTCTAAATTGGATTTCTGTCTTTAATCCAGAAAGGAGCCTTAGTTATTAGTCAGCTGCTAGTCAGGAACAGCCTCAGAGCAAAACAGGAACTGAAGATAAGCAACGTTCAGAGACTGCAGGGCAGTAAAGACAAGCAATATGGCTGACAACTCTCAAGATTTAATCTTCATATTGTAATTTTTGTTTAAAAGAACTGATGGAACACAAGTAAGGTTATGAGAAAACCATAAACATGCAAAACATAACTGAAAAATACTAAGTCACTCTGATCCATAAATAACTTGAGCTGTTTTTGTAAACAGAGATAGTTATGTTTGCAATAGCAGGTATGAAATTACAGTAGTAGTAATACTTCCAGATCAGTTTCCCTAGATGCCTCATTTCAGGACTCAAGCAAACATGTACGCTTTTAAGAGGAGACTGTACTTCAGGAAGATTAAAGAGTTGCGCAAGATACATTCTACAATCACATTATAAAGTTATGTTCCTTTTTAAAAGGCTTAAAAATATTAACTGCTTTCGTAATTTGACAAACACTTTGTATTTTTTCTTTTGACTACAAAAGTATCACAATTTTAATCTCAAATGTTTTGCAGAAATTTACCACTCAATAATAAGTAACTTATCAAAATCTGAGTTAAATCTCAGGAAAGAAAATACAAAATTATTTGGGGTTTTTGGCTTGGTTGGGTTTTATAGATAGGTATATAGATTTATTATGTGACAATTGTTCTCTGATGTAATAGAACCACTACTTCGTTTCTTCAGTTGTGAAGAAGAATAACAAAAATTTAGTTTGCCCAGGCTCCACAACAAGGCAAACATCAGGAACACAGCTTAAAACAGATTAAAATTTTAGCTAAAATACCAAGAAACTGGGCTAGCTGAGTACAAGTTAAGCCATCGTTTTTCAAACACGTGCAGTCTGGTGTGGATGTCTGAACTCTCCGATTCACTTAATCTGTTGCTAGGCCTCCATCACCCTTCCATTTCATCAACAGCAAAGAGGTTGAGAAAGGATATTGTCTCCTCACTACACTCCTTTTCCTACACTCCTACACAAAATTAGCCAGTCCTTCCTTAAGAGTAGTCCAACGATACACAGCATCACTCCTCTGTTCAAAGCAGATATTAAATTCAGCATACACAGCTGTCAGTTCTCTACAATCACAATCTAGCCAATTGCCATTTCTCGCCCCTCTTAACTTGGTGCCTTTTAAATGGCAAAACAAATCCAGAAACTGATTCTATTGTGTCATCATCAATACAGGTCACAATAATACGCAAGAAAGTAATACTATAGTATTCCAAATTTGTCTAATCCTTAGCTCTATCCCTTTCCTAAATATCCAAATCATCTCCCCGAAGTATACAGTAGTCCACGTCACCCCTTCCCTGGATAACAAGTGCATGAAGGGTATCTAGCCATCCCATTCATTCTGCTTTCTTCATGCTCAGATTCAAAGCTGTCTTGCCAGGAGAACGCCAATAATGGGAGCACTTAAACACCGGTGTTTTCCCACCCCGAACAGAATTTTATTTCTTTTAGTCAGGGAAGAATAACTGGGAACAGAAAATCTCTACACCACAGAAATCTGTTCTGCTTTGGCTAGACAAATCCCTGCCTTCCTATAATCTTGTATTATGTTAATTTATTTAGACTGCATAATTCATTTTCAGTTACAGTGTAAAATAACCATCCCAAGTATGAAAATAAAGCCTGCAATTCACAACTGAGTAACCCAACCGCTGTAGCCAACTCTTAAACCGTTTCACTTTTATTAGAAGTCTGTAAAGTCCAGCAGCCTGTGCACTCCTGTATTCCGCCTGGTCTTGAGGACTGGAGGGAGTTTTCTATTTCTCTTTCAGTGACAGGATTCCCAACTTGTCATCCAACCCAAAACAAGGAAAAGTTTTAACCATCTCTTACATACCACCTTGCTGCCAACAGAAATGAAACCGTGGCCCAACATTTATAAGCCACAAACCACATCTCTTGCGCTTTTGAAACTGAACTGAGCTTTCAAAACTTGAGTACAATCACAAACTTGTAATGCCTTGCCTTTCGAAGTACCCAGATTTTCATTACAATCTGCAAATCGGGGAGTGTGCAGTGAAGGAGAAACAGCTGATCACTACCCAGGACCTCTTCCCATTATTTCCTATTTTCCTCCTGTGAACGAAATATCTCAAGTACTGTTCCTTGAAAATGTTTTGGGGCAGGCAACAAGAAGATACAGAGAGCCAACATGTAAGCATCATTCCAGGAAAACAGTTAATCCATTTGCTCTGAGGATTCTGGCTCAATAACCTGCTCAGTTTACAAAACAATGCTAAATACTTAAAAAACAAAACAAACAAACTCCCCCCCTGTACTACACCCACACATCAGCCAAGATCTGAAGAGAGACAAAAATCCTCGGGACTAAAGGAGAAAAGGATATTGGAGATCCACACTAATAGGTAGGGCCTCTCAGAGTTTGAGCAACTTAGGCCTGCCTTGTTCAATGCTAGGGGAAAGTAAGATAAAACATTAATCTTATCTAACTTTAAGTGTCTACACCTGAGCAAATTGCTGAAGGCACCTTTACAGTCAATACAAGTCAGTGGAGTCAACACAGCAAGTCATTTGATCAAATGTAAGTGTTGACCTTAGCATAAAAATTACCGCTCTCTAGACTCCATTGATTGTATTGATTTAATCTATACAATCCGAACTTTGAAACCAACATCAGATTCAGACGCCGACCCTGTAGACACCTAGACAACAACGAATCCCATGCCAACAGACCTTTAATTGCTTCACTTTTTTTTTTTGTCTCAAGCTTTATTCTACTAGGAATTAAAAATTACTTTTGTTTTAATAAAGCCATTGTCACTTTATACAACTAGTCAAACATCAGCAGATAGGAAACACAAACACACAAATTAAACCAGGGCTACATAGACATAATAGCGACTTTACAAATAGCTATACTCCAAGATATCCATTGATCAAAGAATGAAGGAGTTCTAGCATTTCATCCTAAATAAAAGTATGCCTAATAAATTAAGCTACAGCAGAGATCAAAAGATGGACAGAAACACAACTGAAGCCATACAAATTTGATAGAGCTCCACACATCCATTGATTAGGTCTTAAAAGACAACAAGTATTTTGAACCAAGAACAGTTTTTTGCCTTGCACACAGCATGTTAGCTCTTTCGCCTGCTGCCACACAATCTACCATCACAACTTCCTTACACAATAATTAGACTGCTTTTGTATATTTCCTTATGGAAGATACCTCTTCAGTGACACTTTGCCTAATGGAAAAAAAAAATTCTCTTAGCTGCTGCCACTAGCTCAGTCCTGCACTGCCATATGAATTCCTCCTCCACAAGGTGCCAACATTCAGGTTATTTCTACATATTTTATGCCTTGTGCTCCCCTGCCTGAAAAATAGAGCCAAGGAAACCCAGAATTCCAAAGTGAATTGCAAAGAACTTGTGCTAAAAGCTGCTGCGAGTCCCTGGAAAACACAAAGTCATGTCAAAACTCAGTCCTTCTCACAGAAGGATCTCTTACCCCCTCTAACCCTTTCAGGCTGTTAACGTTTTCAAGACCCTCCAAGTGTAAGTATGGCAAGCCCTCACCAATCATAATTTTAAGCTCCGAGAAGGCTATACTTCCCTTCTCATTCCTGACCTTACAGTACAGAGGTAAGGAGAGCTGCCCTGCCCTTCCATCACCTTCATTTCCCAATAAACCTAACAAAATGTTGGCATTCCTTTACTCACGGTAGCTTGCCCCAGATTCCACTTGAGGCAAGAAAGCCTGGGAAAGCTTCAGCATCTTGGGTGTGGAATATATAATTACATGCTCTCTGTAACATAACCTTCTTCAAGGGACTTCCAACCAGTCTGTGCAATACTGTTGATTTCTGGAGACCCCAGATCCTCTAAACTCCCCGTATCTTTCCTTTCAATGCAGGACAGCATTCCACACAAACGAAAGTGCTTAAAATCATGCAAATAAGACCCAATAGGCCTATGTGCATCTTTCTCCAAACTGCCTATGCATTCTGTAAGCAGAGTGAGGCAATACAAAAGATTAGAGGCAGCATGTCTCACAGACGTCTTTATGCAAGTCCTCAACCTCCTGAGCTCAGAAGCTCAACTCAAAGACAGAGACTGTTCCAGCCAGGAACAAAAGCAGTCGGTTATGTACAAACTATAGCATTCACATGAGCCTTGAAAATGCCGCCTTCTAATATTCTAGTCAATGAGCATAAACTTGTCTCTATCCTATTTTTTCATAACAAGAAAGACAGACTCTAAGGACAGATGGCTGTTCCTAAACAGCAACTGTTGAAGCTAGGATCAGATACCTTAGTGGTAGAAAAGACTTGGAGAAATCATGGAATCATTCCCTTCTGCATGAGATATTTTTCCTGCCCATTATTCCCAACTTTTTGGGGTTTTTTGGACGGGGTGGGATTTGGAAGGAAACGAAGAAATGTATTAGCAACAACAGACAAGTTATATAGAATGTCAATGTTTTCAGGAAAGATGGAACAGAGTAGAGCATCTCACTAAAATTCTAGCAATTCTTTAAAGTAAAACTTTTGTAGAAAAAAAATATTATTTTAAATAACAGAACTTATATCAGCTATAGTAAAGGACACATTTTTAAACAGTAGTTTTATGTTTTCTTATTTATAAATCTCTTTTTTATATTCTCTGTCGATATGCAAGATCCACACAAAACAAAAACTACAAAGTTGAAATAATATTTTACTGCATATAGCTAGTCTTAAAATGACAAAACTTTATTAATTTGAGATTGGGTACCTCATGATTGATGACAGTCCAGCCACAAGATGAGTCACTGTCACTGGAATTTTCAGACATTTTCAAAGCACGCTGCAAGTAAAAGTAGATTCTTTTAATATGCAAGATACGTGACTTCATTGCTGTCTTGGAAAAAAAAATAAAACAGAAGAATCCAAATCATGATGTTACAAAACACTACACTAACTCACAACTGTTATTCTGGAATTAAAAAAAAAAATAGAATAAAAGTTTAGAAAGAAAACATATTCTTTTTTACATATTTCCTATTATCTTTTTTTTATACTTGGACCAAATATGGCTTTGCTAGGTACATACCTATTTTACCCAGCCGAAAAGCTCTTAGACTAGCTAAAAACACACACACACATGGCTAGCCAATAAATCAATAATCAAATTTAAAATTTGTCTGTAGCATCATTGTTTAAGACATGTAGGTGGTGAAGTCATTTCTGACTTGTCACATGCACAGAAACTACAGTTCATTCAAGAAAAACACCATGTTTTTTTTGAGAAGACACAAATTAGGATCTTTTGGAATTAATTCTCTTCAACTACTGGGCAAAACAATGTTTCGTGTTTCTTTCACTCAAATATAGTGATTCTGAAGGAAATTGAGAGAGGACGTGGAAAATACAAAAACAGAATGAAAAAACCTGAAGTACAAATTTTACTTGTTACAACACTACCAGATGACTTTGGTAGTTATTTTCAGAAGAGAGCTGCCTGGCTGCAGCTGCCTGTTTATTTTTTCTCCTGTACCAGGAATACAGAGTATTCATTATTGGTACACATTCAGATTATTTTTTCAAGTTCTTAACTAACAGAAAGACTTTTAAAAGAAATCTAATGCATTTCTTGTTCCTTAAAATAAAAATACATCAAGTTGTTAAATAAAATTTACTACAGATTTATCTTGGGGGAAAAAATTCCCCAAAATAGAACAGTTTCCAATCAATTGTGTGTTATGTTATGTATCCAATGTAATAAAACAGCAAAAGAAATCATGGTTCAATAAAGCTTCTACAAAATGACAATTATATTGACAAAGCAGAGAGTTCTGAGAACTTCAGACATCTGCTTTATTTCCCACACCTAGTTACTTCTGGTAAGAACACAGAGAAAAGTACCTATTTGTTTAAATTTATTTACTCTCTACTCTATTCTCAATCCTGTCTTTACTCCCAGTTTGTTAACACAGAAAACATACACAAACCTTGAATTAGAACATCTAAATATGCCAGTGTGGCTAGAAATCTGCACAACAAAATACAAAACTTCCAATTCCATTTAGGTTTCTTACAAAATACAGTAAACATTTGTCTCATATCTCTGCATTATGGTAGTTATCATATGTTTTTCTAACATAACACTTTTACCTCATCAACTCCAACTAATACATTTGGGGTTCCTCTGTAAAAAAGGCACTGGTGATAATCACAATCACAGTTTATAAAGCAAAAATATTCACTAACAATCAACTTTGGTATCAAACTTACAGAGAAACTGGATTTCCACTTATTATAAAGCCCTACTTTGAATATGGTTGTCATTTTCCTTTAGATCTTTTTCTTCCTTCATTAGTGCTTTTCCTGGAATCTCAGCTAGGGAACATCCGGGTTGGGGGGTATGTTTTGTTTTGTCTTTTTTTTTTTTTTTAAATCACATTGTATTCAATCATCAAATTTTTTTTTTTAAATCATACTTCTTCAATCATCAAAGTAACAAATGCCCAAATGGCAAAGACTGAGTTCCAGAGTTCTCATGACACAATAACATCTGCTTGCTGTCATTAAATTATTTTGAATTTGACCGGGCATTCAGCAATAGCATTCCTTTCACAGGAAGGCAACTACCAGTGCTAGAGCTTGCCACCTATCAGAAACGTTACTGGCTATGTTGCAAAAACCGTAGTGGTGATTTGAAATTATCTTTTAAGATTTCTCTTCAGTATAAAAATATTCCCATTTAATTATTCTACAGTTCAATGAATAGAACAATAGTAAGAGTACCAAATTTACAGTCATTGAAAACCAAGCCTTTTGCATAACCACAAAAAATACAGTTTGGGGCAAATATAGTACAGGCAGCTACCCAGTCCTTACTAGCAAGTCTGATCTCCACTGTGGAAGACATTCAGGCTGTGGTTTCATAACATGGCAATTCCAGCTTTAGTGCATCTCAGTGCTAGATGAAAAACAATGAAGTCACATAATGCAAATCCTTTAATAGAACACACCCCCCCCCCAAAAAAAAAAAAAATCTGTTGATACAGATTTTGAACAAACTACAAATTTTGAAAGGGCAAGTTTCAACAGCAGGCTCTGTGCTGGATATTGTAACATCTGTCTTCCTCTAGCTAACTCAGCATTTCATCATGGGCCCTGGCTAACTCAACATAAGTGCTATTGTGTTCTCCCACTCCATCCAGATCACAGACTGACAGGTAATTGAGCACTACATAAAACCAATTCTACTGAATACACAACCATGGCCTCAGGCTCCACGGAGCACTAAACATCTGTCTTCCCTTCCCAAATGAAAGCTTCAGGACCTAACTAAGTGGGTATGGGCATAATCAAAAAATATTAAAAAAACAGAGGAACAAGCAGACAAACAATCACCATTTTCTGTTACTTGCTGGCCTTGAGTTAAAAGTTACTTATCTTGTATTTAACCAGAATATTACACTAATACTGCATATTTAAGTGTATACAGGTGACAAATCTCCAAAATAGAAAAGTTTTTACTACCAAGAAAAAGAATGGAATAAAAAAGAATAATTACAAAATCATTGAGGTTTACAGGTAGAACTGCTAAATTTATCAAAGGTGATATGTAGATAGCATGGTATCAGACTGAAGGGCATCTCTAAGGTCACTATATTCCTACAAGCACGTTCAGCAAACATACACGAGTAAAACAGCTATCAAAAGTAAAGCATTTTATTAATTATAATTAGTTCGCTCTAAAAGAGCAAAACAGCCTAAAAAGCTTTAATAAAAAAATACCTAGGTACAATGTTCCTAAACTTAAATCAACAGCTAAACAGCTTCTTTCTGTAAAAGATTAATAACACACACATAGTCATAACTAAGTCTGAGGTCAAATCCAGTGCCTTAAGGAAAATGAAATACAGAAGACTAATCTGAGCCCAATGGCTAAACTGACCTACTCACAAAATCTTCACCAGCTTACATTCTCCACCACCAAATGACAACGACCCACTAAGAACCAGTACGCTTTTCCTACCCACCCAAAGGTGCTGGATACAGTTGGCACTGTCTTCCTGAATGCAAGCTATTAAAAAAAAAAAAAAAAAAAAAAAGGTAGCTTGGGGTAGGAATTAAACAGACATGAAGTCTGCAAACTTCCTAACGAATCAAGATGACGCTAATGGGTTCTAGTCCAATAACAGCAGGGATAACTGGAGGATACAGCAGAGTATTCCACATCTCCTGTATGTCAGGCCAAGCCAGAAGGAAAGATTGAAAAAAAGAAAAACTCACCCCCCACACACAGCTTCAGTGGTTTGGCTTCTCACTAAATACCTTTATTGCCACTATTTTTCAAAAGAAAGTTACAGTTCAAGTTCTTCTATACTCCAGTTTAAACTGCAAAGCTGATTCTAGGTCCACAAATGTTCTATGCTCTCAGTGACACTGCCTTTTAAATGTCTATCTAGACAAAATAAATATCCATTATATTCAGAGTTCAACCTCTATGTATTTTGGGGGGGAGGGGAGAGAGTGCGGGGGGGGGGGGGAAGGAGGCAGGGAATCAGAAGCGCGAACTACTTTCCTAACCTTAGTGAAGTGCAAACCAGAAGCATAAGGTGTAAAAGTTTACAGCCATATGTATTGTCGATAATGTAACACCAAGTTATCCCATATATCTATATAAAGAGATAGTACAACCTATTTATGCACTGTGAAGCAGAATAAATACCAGTCTCAGAAAGAATAACCATTCCCATCTAAACAAACACCTAAGTTCTTCCATCTTCAAAGAGGATTTCCTAGACTAAAAAACTCAGTAAGTGTTAACAAAGAAAAAGATGAATAACAAGGCACCGAAAGGAATCAGTTTCTTCAGAGTCTGCTGTGCTGTCATTCCACGTAAAAACTCACGGTTCTCTTCTACAGTAGCTTCTTTGTTGCATAGCAAAAATAAAAACATGTTACAGTGGTATTATACTTCAGGGTTTTCATGCAAGTCTATTATTTCTACTAAGTAGTATAATTTCTTCCCCAAAGTAACATTCTTCTTCATTACTATATTTAGCAATCCATAGACTATTTCCTTGCTATGATTTCCAGCAAGGCAAATGTGGCTTCCAAAAGCCAACCCATCCCAAAGCTGCGCACTCCCTGCTCAGCACCCACTACTTCTCTCTCACAGGTGTTATTATAACACACCTGAAACAGAAAGCAGCACGGTGTCCCAACAGTTAAAGCAACACCACCACAATTTATGAAATAGAACACCTTGCATCAGCCGGAGAGAGAGGCAGACGACGAAAGAGAAGGAAGTTGGCAAACACCAGCGCCAGCGCCTAGGGCCAGCGCCTAGGGCCAGCGCCAGGGCCGGCACGGCGGGGAACTCCGCCCGCGGAGCCCGCTCGGCCGCCACAGAGAGGCGCGGCCGCCCCACAGCGCCCCGGTTACTCGCTCCCTGCGACGAACAGCGGCTGCCCGAGCCCCAGCGCCCCGGGGCTTTGCCCCGCTCCAGGCAGCCCCTCCGCACCCCCAGCCGCCGCGCTCCCCGGGAGGCTGCGCACCAAGGCCAGGCCGGAAGACGGCAGGCCCCCGCGGGCCGGTCCCGCCGCCTACCTGAGCGCGGCCCCGAGCGGGGCCCGGCACCGACGAGGGACCGCCGGCTACAGCCGCCAGTGACGCCGTCAAAAACAACACCGACCCGCCCGGGCCGCGCCTGCGCACGGCGGCGGCGCCCCGCAGCACCCTGGCGAGCGTAGTCCGCGCCCCGCCGCGGCCCGTCGGCCCGCACGCCTCGCGAACTACAGCGCCCAGGGTGCACCGCGGCGGGCGGCCCGCCCGGCCCCCGCCGGGCCCCCGGGGCTCCCGCTGCTATGGCAACGCCGCGCCGCTGAGCTCGGGGCCGAACGGCTGCGGCGACCCCGGACAGCGGCACCGGGTAGGGCCGGGCCGGGCCGGCCTGAGCCAGGGCCGGCGCGGCGGGACCGCGGAGGGGGGGAGCTTCGTGCGGAGGAGGCGCGGGGGCGGCTCGAGAGGGGCGAGGGCAGCAGGGCGGGCCTGCGGGCCGCCCGGTGACGGTGTTTGTCCCTGGGGGAGGGAGCTCAGAGGCACCTGCAGCGCGGGGAGCGTTTTCCAGGTGTAACCCCAGGATAACCAGGCAAAGGGACAACCAGCTCTGAAGGGACGCACTCCGTTAGATGCGAATAATGCTTGTACTAAGGGAAAAAACAACAACAACAACAACAACAACAACAACAACACCCAAACCAAAAAACAAACAAAAAAGCCCCACCAAAGAACACCCCACCACCCCACAAACAGCCCCCCCCCCAAAAAAAAAAAAAAAGGTGCAGTATATGGACTAGAAATATTTGATCCTTCTGGTCTTGGACAGGTGGGAAAACTCTGATGACTGTGAATTAACTAATTCGGAAAGTTTCCCAACAGCACAGGCTTGGGATCAGACGCCTGCGGCCGTGCTGCTTCAGGAGAAGCTGTCCTTTCCTGAGAGCCGCTCACGACTGGGGGTAAGGCAGCTCCGACCCCGACCACGCACCTAGACCCCATCTTATCAACGGGCACAATACAAACAGAGTAGATGCTAAAGCCCAGAGATTTAGGCCCCACCAGTGCTCTAACATTGGTGCAAAAAATAAATGGGAGACAACAACATGCCTCATTAATAAACAAAGGAAAAGTCAGAATTTCTTACTTGAGATTTATCTAAGCTAGCAACTTACATGTTTTCTTCATCTCTTACACGATTGAGAAACAAAGAAAAAAGATTTCATTGCACCTCTGAAGAGCAGCAGGTTTTGAATGGCTTGCTCAGCAAAACTAAGGGAGGTACCTTATTCAGTGCAGTTTTACTGCATGCTCGTCAACACCGCATTAGAGCACTTTCCACGAACATATTAAGAAGTATCTGTCATATGTTAATTCGCTCCCTACAGAGAGGAAAACAAAAAAATGCACACGTGAACATGAGCAAGGATGTGCAGTCATTTGGAGGTTTGTTTAGGGCTCTATTTTAGCATACATATTTCTATATATTAGAAAAGGAAAAGTCAAAACCAAAACAAACCATCCACAAAGCCTCACTATATTCTTACTCTCATTCATATTTTTATTATCCATACTAATTATTTCTGCCACACATATTAAGATATTTTCTATGCTCAAGATTATCACTAATGCAGAAACTGATGCAAATTCCAATTTTTACTATACTTCATAGTCAACATGAATCCATTTATCACTGTCCACAGTTTACTAAATAAGGTCAGTTTACTAAATAAGGTCAAAAGTCAGCAGTGTTAAGTTCCTCACTTTCCACCGTGCATGTATTTCAATACACATCTTGAGCAACATTTGCTCTGACCACAAACATTTAACACATCTGTAATGCTTTGCCCTGTTATTTGAAAGACTGAATTAAAATCCATCTCCTTAGTAGGGAAAGAAGATGACTTCTGCCAAGAAACTGCCATCAAGTTCGAGCACTGAGCAAAACCAATCTCCTCATCTGCCTCTCTGCACAAATCCTGGCAATCCGGTGTTTTCCTGTATGCTGGACCCTGAAACACTCATGACCAATGGTTCTTTGATAAAGCCTCAGGTTTTACTGTTTAAAACAACTTCAAGTGAATATGGTGCTATACCACCTATCTCACAGATGGTACCCTGTACTTATCATCCAGTGGATCAAACCTTTTCAAAACACTTACTCACTTGTGGGTCATTTCAAGATAGTTATTTCAACACTGCCATTGACAGAAGTAGGGTATATGACTACCCCAATTTCCAGCATACTCTGTAAAAATGCATCTCCATCTTTTTGTCATAGACTTAGACTAGACACTTAGCTTTAAGAAAACAAATCTGACTTATTTCAGTCATTCTGGGAATAACTGTCGATATCTGATTTATTTTGGTTTTGCTGGGTTGAATAAGATGTATCAAAAAGGATGCAGCCCATTTGATGATACTCTTCTCTCAGTCAGACCTAAACCCATAAAAATAAAACTTTCAAAACTGGTATCATAAATGTGGAACTCTAATTTTATAGAAAGAGTTAAGTGCAAGAGACATTGACCTGAAGGTTTATTTGTTTTAATTAATGTATTTTCTGGTTTTAAAACTTAAAGTCAGTCACCACATTCCTGCATCTCAGGACACTAATACCAACATAACGCATATGACTTTGGTACGGTGTACACACTGTCAGCTCAGGTATTGAAGTCAGAATTTTAACATCCATTTGCTGCCGATATAATCAGATGAAATCAGAAATGCCACCAAGCACATTTGCTTCCCTAATCTTTAAAGAGGGCACTGTTTCTATTTCATAGCAGTAGAAAAAGGTGCCTGTCTACATCAAAAATAGCCTTGAGTCGCTATAACCAATCAATACAATACAAATAGCCTACACACATATATACAGATTGTTCTAATAGGCTCTGGAACCAAAACAGAAAATGAGGAACTTAAACGAGTGTCTGCTTCTTTGCATTTTCTTTTTCCCATTGCCAGTGTCTCTTGTCCTTAGCCCCCACTTCCTCTCAGAAAATAGCCCTATTTTGGCAAGTATACCGTTACACTCAACCGACACACTAAAGCTCCTGCACTGCCCTCCTTCCAACTGCTATAAATAAAGTATTTGCAGCCCCTTCCATTGCAATGCAGTAGGTATCTGCAGGAAAGAAGGAACAGCAGCTACCCCAGACATTTCTGACTCACCTCAGCACTCCTCTCAAGGCTCTAAGCAAAGCAACTGGAAGCAACACTTGCCATCTTCTCTCTGTTCCAAGAGTATAAAATTTACACAGAATAACATATATCTGCATAATAAATATTTTCTTCTAAAGACAGAAATCAGTCATAAATGGTATTCAGGAAACAGACTGATGTGGAAAATTCATTAGTCTGCTAAAACTGCTACCAAAAGGAGTGTAGTTGAAATGGCCACAATCTGAATACAACGCCTAACAAAACAGAACCACTTCGAGTCCAGTGTTTCAGGCGGGACAGAGTTAATTTTCTTCATACTAGCTAGTATGGGGCTGTGTTTTGGATTTGTGCTGGAAACAGTGTTGATAACACAGGGATGTTTTTTTTACTGCTGAGCAGTGCTTACACAGAGTCAAGGCCTTTTCTGCTCCTCACCCCACCCCACCAGCGAGGAGGCTGGGGGTGCACAAGAAGTTGGGAGGGGACACAGCCGGGACCGCTGACCCCAGCTGACCAAAGGGATATTCCATACCATAGGATGTCACGCTCAGTATATAAAGCTGGGGGAAGAAGGAGGAAAGAGGGGACGTTCAGAGTGATGGCGTTTGTCTTCCAAAGTAACCATTACACATGATGGAGCCCTGCTTTCCTGGAGATGGCTGAACACCTGCCTGCCGATGGGAAGTGGTGAATGAATTCCTTGCTTTGCTTTGCTTGTGTGTGTGGCTTTTGCTTTGCCTATTAAACTGTCTTTATCTCAGCCCACGAGTTTTCTCATTTTTACCCTTCCGATTCTCTCCCCCATCCCACTGGGGTTAAGCCATGACACACGGTAATACAAATGCTAACATATATATATAAACAATACAATTCTATATTACATTCTTCCACTATCCAAAACAACAGGTGCAGGACTTCAAACCACAGTGTCATGCTTCATGTCATTTTACAACACTTGTAACCTCACCAGGATCATCCCTTTTTTGAGAATCTTTAATCACACCAGTATTCCTGAGATACTGGTCAATATCAACAGAGTACAAATTAAAATACCAGCTCAAGAAAAATACATATTCTTATATAAATAACAATGTTTTTCATTTAGAATATGCTTCACAGCTACACTGTAAGATTACTAATTGTAGTAGGATGGAAGAAGTCAGTCATATTCATTGATAGGAGAATTTATCACAGGATTAATTTACCACTACACTACAATACCACACTACAGGTTTATAATTTTTCCAATTATCTTGTTTGTTCAGCCCAAACAAATGTTTCAAAATAGTCTGAAAATATTCAATGTACATTACTTAATGTTCAAAAGAATATTCTGCACGACATAAAATCTACGTCTACGCTTCCAGGTGGAGGTTTTTCAAATTGGATGCCTGGAGTATCGAAATCCACTGTCTTAGTTTCAGATGTGCCAAACCCTATGAACAATAAGAAAAGAGGAAAGAATATAACCATAACCATATAACACATAACTGTTTCAGCTTTGGTGGAGAACAGAAAGATAAGAAGGTAACAGGTGTTGACTATATGGAGCTACTGAAGCTGGTTGAAAACCCATTGTCTAGATTCAGTAGATATTTCCAGAAAAATATTTGATTTAGTTATGAGTAACTTTAAATCAAGTACCAAAAGCATGTTTTAATATTTGGCCCACCAATATTTCACAGAAAGAAAAAATTACAACTTTGTATCAAAATAATATAAAATATATCTAATCATATTTGTTATAATACTGTACTTCCCAAAAATAGTAATTCAAATATCCAATCTTTTACCAATTCTGTAGGTGTTCTGAGGGAAACAGAAAAATGTCTAGTTAACATATTGAAGAGAACTGAGATTCCTTCTGATGCCTTCAAAAGGCATCCCTTTCAAAAAGTTCCCTTTTTTTTTTTTGGTTAAGAATCTTGCGCTGTTCCTTGAATTAGATGTCGAATCTTCTCAGCATCTTTTTCTATAGTTTTATTTTTAGGATCAATCTTGAGAGCTGCTTCATAATCCTGGAGACCTAATATAGATACATTAATAAGAATGTCAATCAATAATGCAAGAGCATCCTCTTTAGCAACTAACTGGAAATAACTGCTCCCTAGTCAGATGCATAAAGTATTGATCTTGAGTTTTGCTATTGAGCAAGATGGAATCAGAATAACACTAGATTTAACTTTTGTCAGTAAATAAGTTTATATTTTGTTTATATTATTTTACAAAACACTTCTTAGTGGAAACGCTCTACTACATAAACATTTTCAGGTATTGAAACATGAAAACAGAGCCTCTTCATTCACATATATATACATATAGATATGTGCGCATGCATGAGGGGAGTGTTCAAAAGCGTTCTGCAGAAGAGAGAAAAATTGAATGACAATGAAAGTGCATGAAAAGAAGAAAAAAAAGACATGAACTGCGAATACTAGAGTTTGGGGGAAAAAAAGCAAATCATGGGTACAGGAAGCAAAATAAAATCTTGTTTAATTGTCTTTTTTAGAAGGTTTCCAAGTGCAAATGAAGCTGTAAGGGAATGACAAAGGGATTCTTAGGTAGAAAAAGGTAACCAAGGTGAAAAGCTTAGTATTTCAACATTGACATTTTGAATATCCTTCACTTTCTATTATCAACTTTCACTCACAAATTTGCCTTACAAAACTAAACTGATACTCTTAGAGAACTCAGTAGGTACACTGTTAATTCAGATATTTTCACACAAATCACATGTACTTCATGAAACATTTTGCTCATCAATATGGGTTTCATACATCATTTTACAAAGATATGTTACTAAGCACTTCACAAGCAAATATTTTAGAAATATTTCAGGTTATTTTAAGTTAATTTGTTCTATAGTTGGAAATACTGTAAACATAATCTCAAAACCAGTAAAACATTGCTTCATGAACAGCAAAACTAGGGCAACCTAGTTTCATATCAGTTTACATCCTACATTTGAGTGCTTCCCAATGCAAATAACTCATCTCTGACCTCTCATTCGTTCCTCACTAATACCTTCCATGGCCACCAAGCTGCTATGGTCAATAGCTGGCCATTATGCACAGAAAGACTGATTGCCCAATAGACCAGAGGATAGACAACTCGCTAAAACCTTTTCCTCAATGGAAAAACTAATCTGTACTCCTTAAATTAGGAGTACAATCAATTGTCTTAAAACTCATAAAGATTTTTCAAGTGGAATTGCAATTAGCCAGTAAATTACAAAAAAAAAAAAAAAAAAGGTAAGGAATGTGATATAAAGGTTCATAACAAAGACAGACATAGATTGTATAGGCCTCCTTTAACGTCCCTCCTGAAAAAATAAAGGTGTGAGCAGTCTCACCGAGCTAAACAGTGTGGACGTTTTCACAAAATCAAAGTCTCACCTTCAGTATATAATTCCAGCTGACAGAATGCTGTTCCGCGTCTCACATATGCTTTCACTCGAGCATTCTGATTATCAGGAACAGGTGGTGTCAGCAGTTCTAGTGCCTTTACAAATGAAAACACCCAAAATATTTAGAGGTAGATTTTCCATAATTTTGTTTTTTTCTCACTTACACACACTTCTCTCACCTAATTACTATTGTTATACAGTAACATAATAAGTATACAAATAGAAAATAACTATTCAAATTTAACTATATGGCCTGTGAACCTAGTCATTAAGATTTGTATCTGTCACCCCACAGTTTGCTAAATACAGTTTCATTGCCACAGCTAAAAACTGACAAATATTGTGTTAAATGTTTATTACAGTCAAATAATGTATTCTATTTTCATACATGATATTACATACCATGCTAAAAAAAAAAAAAGCAGCCCTAAAAAAGCACACATGTTGTAGTAGTAGTTACTAGAAAAAAGAACTTTCAAGCCTCAAGTACTTATTAGTTCTGAAATAATAATTCTGGGAAAACTTTCTCCAAATTATTCAGGTGCCATTTGAGATCACTCCTCTCTCATTGCACAAATAACGGCTGCTAAAACATCAAGATGATACAGCCCTTCTTTAAAAACGTCTGGTTTGTTGGGGTTTTTTTAAGGTATCCTCCTCATCACCACCATCTTTTTTTTTTTTTCTTCCCACCAAACGAAGAACACCCCAATATAATACAAAAGGTATATGTGTATATTTTCTTTTTTTCTGCTCAAAGTTGTCTTTTTTTCAAGTGTATATATTGCTACAATATTTTACCTGTAAAGAAACATATACTGAGTCAACATACGGCCATTCATCCCAAATGTGTGGAAGCATGGTTTGGGTTTTTTTGTTGTTGTTGTTTTGTTTTAAATTTCTGAAAGTTCATTAATCAATCACTATAAAATTTTTATATTTCACCATGGCTTCATTATATCAATTTTGAATTTAAAAATTTTGAATCACACTAATAAGTATTTACAGATCTGCTTGAAACAGAAGCATCACAGTAATAAATCACAGTCAGGTATAAGATGACAGTCTGAGAACCTATATATTTATACCTTAGAGGAATCTTCAATAGCTTTATGTAAATTTCTCAGTTTAAGGTGGCAAGCAGCACGATTCAGATACAGTAGAGGAAGCTTATTGTTTAGCCACACTGCAAGGTTATATGCGTTTACAGCTGCAAGATAGTTTCCTGTTGCAAACATTTTGCTAAGTATAAAACAAAAAGTGAAACATGCACTTTAAACAAGGTGATAAATCACAAAATAAATACCTAATTATTGTTAACAATTCATTTTCAGAAATTTGAAGTTTTAGCAGCTTTTCCTTGGAAATGGCCATTTATAGCCTTTTCTGAGAACAACATAGCTGAAGTTCAGTCAAACTTGATGCTGACCATATAGCATATAGACACACAACTTAACAAAAATAGTCACTGCTTAAAAGCGATGAAGAACTGTAAGAGGTAGACACATCTATGCAGCCACAGGACTAATTTTGAAAGCTATGTATCTGATTATGATTGCCTAATCAAACCTTTCTGTATAATACAGCTATATAAACAAACCAATATTTTTATCTAATTCCTAAAGTTTGCTTTAGACAGATGCTTAACTTCTCAATAAAAAGTACAAATGAAAGGAAATCCACCTAGGTATAATAGTGGACTGACTTAACTGTCCTCATAGAAGAATACGCATTATGTGTTCACAATGATTTTGTCCATCATGAGCTTCAGCAATTGCATCTCATGGCTTTATCAGATTCAAACCCCATAAGCTGTCAATAAATTCTCTACTACATAGTCATTCACCATCTGTGTCTAGGATAAATAGAAAATATCAAACCTAAACAATAGACACACACTATATAACTAATATTTAATTTTAAATACATCTTCAAATGGAATCTAACTTACTTTCCTTTGTCCTTTAACCAATCCGGATTCTTCTCCTCTTCTTTTAAATCTTCCAGCTCAGACAAATCAGCACTTACTGTTCTTCGAGCTTCTGCTTGTTTACGTAGCCACTGTAAATACACAACGTGCAAGTATTATTTCTGAAGGAACATTCAAATCCAAAAAAGGATTTTGCTTTCATCTCTTCACTCACTCCTATCAAAAGAATTCTATTTGCCACATATTTTGGACAGAGAGAAATATTTAATAATGTCAGATATGAAAAACTTCCAAGTTTCCGCAAATATTTTATTACTATGTGAGAAGTAAGGTTACTGCATCACTAATACATTTTCATTTGCTTGTTTGTTTTGGAACTTCCAAAATGACTCTTTGTGTTCATTAAGTAGAGCTCAAAAGAGCTAACTGTGTGCTTCTTTTTAAGAAAACAGAACTTAAAGAATCTTAAATATAAAAGTAAAGACATTTCAAATTTTGTACTTCAAGGAATTCAATTAATATTGCTGCCTTTTTTTTTCCCCCTCCCCAAAAAAGGAACATGCTATTTATTAATCTGCATAATCACATGCTTGGTGAAAATAATTTTTATATAAAAGTGTTTCTTTAAATCTTAATTTAAATAAGACTGCCTTCCTTGGAAGATAAGAATATTGCACAGGTAACATTCCTTGGCACAGGTAACGTTTTTGTCAACTTACTGAATACACAGTAAATAATTCACCACCTTGGAAGACAGTAGAAGCATCATATTAAAACAGAGAGCAATCCTTACCTCCTCCTCTTCTGTGATGCGAGATTCTCGCAGAGCTGTAGGAAAAACTCGTGATGTAAAGTTGACTTTAATTGTAGCAGCAGATCGAGGAGCTGGTAACTGTTCTTCCTTTAAATGTTCTGAAAACATACTATAGGAACCATGACCTGTGAAAAGAATTGGAGTACTGGAAATGAAAAATAAAGCAAAAGAGATTTTTCTGGTTTTCTACCAAAGTCCAAAGTACACCTAATTTAGAAACTCTGCACATTAGAACTAAACCTCTAATAGCTTAAGAAAGGTTTAGACTTGTTCTTTTGAAGGGAATGTTCAAAAAATGTTTGTTCTTGCTGTATCGTGACATCTATTTACTGGCTGCATTATCTGTCACAAATGAACTTAAAACTCCTCTTACACCACTATCTGTCACTTACATGATTCTCTGACAGGGCAACTGCAAGAGCTAAAACTAACCTTACCAAAACAAACAAACAAAACAAAAACTAAATATTTTCTGTTAAGTTCCCTGAATTGGCTCCCTGTGGGGCCAAGACGTGGGACAGAGAGAACGAAAGGAGATTGCATATTTCTATGAAAACCAGCAGTTAGGTAACTTATGGTAACATGAACTCCACCCTCAGCAAGTCTGCATTACACTGTCAGAAAGGCTTTCTGTTTTACTTTTCTAAAGCTTAGAACAAAACCTGCCCTTGTATTTCCAAAGACGTAAGCAAGAGCTAAGAAGTCACACGCTTTAGCTCAATAAATTGTCTGAAAATAAAGACACTAAAATAACTGCAGACTAAAAGAATTAGTTCAGTATGGTGGATACAAAGATAAATGATGAATTAGAAACATATAGGAATAAAGTTATACCCACACTTTAAAGAATGATAAAATACACTTCAATAATACAACCTTTAGTAGATTTGAGCATGGTCTTAGAAGTTCCTTCATTAGGAATCCTAGTCTTGTTCATTTTTTCCTTTTTCTTCTCCTTTAATTGCTCTACTTCTTGATGTAGCTCCCCTTCTTTTTGTACCCTCTTTTGCTTCTCAGCATCTTTTTGCTGGTTTTGCCATAAGTCCAACTCCTTAGTGACCTTCTGCCGCTCCTTTTCTTTCAGATCTTCAATTCTTTTTCTTTCTGCTTCTTCTAGCTGTTTGAATGATAAACCTATGAGATATGTAACATCTGATAAAAGTAAGATGACTAAGTAAAAGTTACCATTATTTTCCCAGTTTCATCTCCCAAGCATAGCATCATCATTAATGTGATTGTACAAGCAGAGTTATGAAAGATGCTTAAAAATGACTGGGAGAGTAAAGATTTCTGATTAGCTTTTAGAAGTCATATCTTTTAACTATTTTACTACCACTACTAAGGTATCATCCAGAAACATTCAGAAATAAGTTTTACTTGTAAACAATTACAATCTTAGCCATGTTCCAACGCAGACCTCTGGACTATACAGAAATGTAAAATATATGACTTCATTTTAATACACTATTTCTTATTTCTCGTCTTCTCTTTGAAGTTATTACATAGGCAGAATAGGTACAACATTGCTACTAAGAAAGTCACCAACTGCAGTTCATTTCAGTCCAAATTGCATATGCAATCTTAAAATTTCATTGTATACTTTAAAAAAATCCTTTTAAACACAAATGAAGTGACCAGACTTTTTATATACATAAAAATTTTGAAGAGCATATCTTAAAATACACATAAAATGCAGAACGACAGATAGACACACACAAAAGGCAATGAACAGCAAGTCTGATATAAAATATAACAATTAATAATAAGATTTTTTTTTATCAGTATTTTTGACAGTGCTAAATGACTAAACACTTGCGCTGATGCAAAGGCCACAAAAGATTACAGTTTTGCCGCATTACTGTAGTCTCCTTTCAACTGACAAAAATCTGAGCTCCTCACCAAAAATTTTCATTAGTATTACTAATGGAAAATGGCAACTTCTAAGTATTTTTTCTGTATCATTTTCATATTTGCTAATAGATATGTTTTAAGTACAAAGAAACAACAAGGTTCTCCACCACTGTAATGAAAATGAATTGCTTTTCATATTTTTTAAGGTACATTTAACCAAGCAGCTGTCAGATTAGTTGGCAATTGCTTATATGCATATGTCTTGTAGTGTTCATTCTAAGCTTACCTTCATTGTGGCCTCCAAAGCATATTTTTTGTGTTCCTGTTTTGTAACTTTTTTTGCTTCTGTCTCCTCTTTTGCCTTTTCATGGGCTTTTAGAACAGCATTCTCTCTTAGATATTGCAGTTTCTCCTTGTTAGCTTAAAAAACAAATACAAACTATTTTAGTAATTAAGGCCTGAAGTTCTACTGTTATGTACTGTATTCATAAAAACAGGATTCCTTTTGCTACTTTGTCTGGGAAAACGCAACATGGTTCAAATGCCACAAAGCAGTCTCTATCAAGCCCATCTCTAAAAAAGAAAAACTAAGATTTGCTTACACACACAACATAAGTTTTATAAGAAACATTGTTTGTTTTGTGCGCACTAGAGCCAGTAGATGTTCTTTGTCTGTCTTCATATACTTTCTATTTTTAACAATGACCAACAAGGTTTAACTTAGCAGACATCGAGCAGCAGAAGTTTCACATTGCTTATTATAGTTGGTAAAGTTTTGGCACATTCTGGGCTTCCTACATGCAATCCACTTTTCACAGTAGAGAACTTACCATTTGCTAGAGTTAGGGAATCCCACATGGCCACTTCTTTTTTATACAAAGTGAAGAAAATTATTCCATTTCCAATCTTTGCTGTGCTATTTGTGTCATCAATAGGAGCATAAAAAATGGCTTCAAATAAAAAGGGAGGGATGCTTACCTATAAAAATATAATTAATTTGTACTAATATTTACAATTTTTAATTAAATCTCACATATTCAAAACACTCAGTACAAGCATGCAGTAAACCTCAAGAAACACATGTTATTGACAAAACTAATTTGCTTAGTATCCAGTATGGAGATCATATATTTTATTAGATCAGATAAAAGAGATTGAAAAAGTTGGTTCTTCAGCACTGCAACAGAAGCCATGGACCTCAAATTTAGAATTATTATTCATAATATAAGCAGATGTGCATAACTCATGCCATTTCTGAGAGAAAAGGCAGCTGGCACCTATTGAGTAGCAAGAGCATTAGTACGGAGAAGAACGAACAGTGGTAAAGCCATTATCTCTAGCGGGATAGGTATTTAACAGCCTGCAGCATACAAAGGGAGATTATAGATTAAATATTATAAAAGATTATACACTTGACAGCGCTGCCATAGTGTATTAAGCACGTGCTTTTTAACAGAGCTATAAAGTAACGCCAAGCCCCAGGCCCACGGGCGCAACACGTCTCCAGGCAGCGACGCTGCAGGGCAGAAGGCCCGTGAGACGACCGAGGGCGCGGTGCGCGGCCGCCCCACCTTCAAGTACTGGTCAGTGCAGAAGATGTTGGCGGGGGTGACCCGAACGCCGCGCAACGGCAGCGAGAGGTACACGGCGGAGTCGGTCTGCCGCCAGCTGTACTCCTGCACCCACACCGGCATGGCTGCGCCTGTTGCTACGGCCGCTCCGCCGCCGTTGCTAGGGGCAGGAGAGCTTCCGGTGCTTTCCAAGGACACTTCCGGGCCCGCCCGTCGTCCCATTCCCCCCCCCGCGCTGCCCCCGGAAGGTGCTGGCAGGCCCAACCCCCGGCCTTAGCCAATGGCGCCCCGCGCAGAGCGGGGCGGAGCGCGACGCACGCTGGGAGTTGTGGTCCCCTGAGGCGGCGAGGTCTGAGGCGGTACCCCAGGCCGGGGTCCCCCGCTCCCTCCCCGACACCACGGTCCTGGAGCGGAGTCCCCGGGACTCCACGGTTCCCTTTCCCCGCTGCTGCCGAGGAACACGGCGACAGTAGCGCGATCTGCAACGCGCCGGGCGCCAGGCGGAGCGGGAGAGCGGCGGCCTGGCGGTGCCGGGGGCGCCCCGGGAACCGGCGCCAGCCCTGTTGGGGAGCGCCTCGCCGCAGCCAGCCCCCCTGCTAACAACGGCGGCAAAGGGCAGCCGCGGCTCCCGCCGAGCCTGCCGCCGGCCGTGCCCGGTACGGAGCCAACCGCGCACCCAGGCCTCCCCAGCTGCCACGCCGCCCGTGATGGGCGAGAAAGGTGGGGTGCAGGTCCCCAGCGAACGGCGGAGCGGTGCAGGCCACCCAAGCCAGCGAGTGAAGCACTCTCCTGCGAGTCCTGTACACAGTTTAAAACAACAAAAACTGTCCCTGGGGCTGAAAGTAACAGTGCAGGAAGTTAAGCAAACGTATAGTGCTTTTGACTTTCTAAAACTTAGCGAGATTAGTTGATAGAAATCCCACTCTAGATACTGGCCCACTGACTTACCAAGATACAGCGAATGTAAGGCACTGTTCTGGTTTTCATCACTCTCACACCTAAGCAGAGTAGGAAGGAATGCAGCTCTTATTATCCAAATACATTTCCATAAAGAGACAAACTGCTGTTAGTTTGAGAATTTCTGGTAAAAACTATTAAAAGCTGAGGACTGATTTAGCAATACACTGAAATTTCCAGATGTCCTCTAAAAATAAGTAGGTCATACTGGCAGCTCCATGCTATTGCCTCGCAATATTGTCTATTTTGCTGTCTGCCAAAAACTCAGGAGGCAATTTGCACATTGTTGCTCAACCTTCCTCAAACAAACAGTAACACTGTATCTGCCAAAATGAAGTCTACCATATAGAAAGCAACTGCTTCTGGGGAACACGGGTTGAAAGGCAAGCCAAACACATTTGGAGAAACATTCAGGTATAAGTTCCTCAAAAGTATACAATCACTTAGAACTATTTGGAAAAAATCCAGAACCAAAAAGTCTTGTTTTCTCCCTTTTTTCTTTAAAAATATGACCAAGAAAAATTGAATTTAATATTGCACACATTAGCTAAGATTTCTGATGTGTATCACTGAAGATTTAATTTTTATGTTCTAGTATCTATATTCCAAAGCAATGTTCAAATGGTTACTATTAAGTAGTATATATATATAAAAGTAGATATCACAGAGGTCTAAAACTTTTTCAGAGCAAGAAATCCATCATAACTGGTATGATTTCTGGGTTATTCTCCACCCTCACTCACCCACATCAATATCATTTGGATGAATGCTTGCAGGGACTGGAATCTGAGAATTGAATTAAATTCCTCATTCCAAGAGCGCTCAAAAGTACAAGAGGAAAGAGATTTAACTGAAAGTCAAAATGCTTTAGGTATTTTTGGCACATGTGACTTTTTTTTTTTTTTTTTTTTTTAAAAAACTTTGCATGATACATATTTTCAGACTTACGGTAGGATCTGCACCATGGCATAAGGAGCCTTGCTGTCAGCTGCAGCAGATGAGACTTCTGTGGTTTATAGTTCTGAACCTAGACTTAAACCATGACGTCTCCATAAACAAACTGCTATCAGTCTAAGAAACTGTAAGAGAAAATAAATAAGCAAATAAAAGCTGAGGAAGGATTCTCAGGGAACAAAACTCCTCCTGTTTGCTTTAAACCTGTCTCGTGTTACCTTTATTTAATATCGCTTAGTTGTCTGTATTGCAAGACAAACTTCAGGCAAGCGCAGACAAGGATGAAACAAGGAAGTTCTAAACATCCCTCCTGTGCCATTCAGTTTTTTATAGACCTTTCTCCACTCTAAGAGATGTTCTTTTTTCCTAGAAAGACTCTTAGCTTGCTTACATTTCTTTTACATAGCTTTATCTCCCTTGCTGACCTCCAAAGCTTTCCCAGTTCTACTATATTGAAAATGGAGAGGCCAAAACTGCACACAGTAGTCAAAATCCTATTTGCCTGCTTCCTAGATGAAGTCATGGAAGAGTTGGGGGTTGGAGAGGATAATGTTTTGTTTCAAATCAGGGTGTTCCAATAGCAGCATTGGCTAGAACGATTATAATGTAATAGTAACTCAAAATCTCCTACCACTCCAGAATGCAGCCATAGTCATCCAGAATGCATCCTTCAGTTTTGGAGAGTTCATTCACGGACAATAAGTCTTAGATTTGTTGACTGCTGGTCTTCTGCCTTGGTCATCCAGGTGTCATTTTTAGTTTAATCACAGAGAATATACTGAAATGAAGCAGCTTATTATTTATTCCTGCCAGAAAGGACATACTATGTATACACACTTTACAAGACAGGACATAGTTGTGGTCACCTGTATTTGGCGTTCTCAAGTTACACAAAATAGCTCCAATACATTAACAAAAAAGTCTATTTACTTAAAAGCTAGATCTCCAAAGCTATGTATTTCACTCGTAGAAGACACAGTAAATGCCACTAACACATTTCTAAGTCAAAGTAGCAGATTTAGCTGACAAAGGACACAAAAGGGACTGAGCAAGGTCTTGGATCAACCTTAAAAGTCTTGTATTGATGTGTATCTGCAGAAACTCCACCTATGTCATACACATTCCACACTGCTAGCTTACTTGGACAAATGACTGAGCTCTTGCTATGACATTTTTGCAAAATAAACCAAGAGAGAGGTCCATTCAGGATCCTTCTTCTGTTGGCACTCACTTATCAGTCAAAAGTGCAAGAAACTTTGTAGTGAAAGGAGATAAAATTTTCCCTGGAAAACTTTATTCTTAAATTCCCATCTCCTGTGCTATGAAGGATGGAGATTTATATTCCAGTCAAATCTTAATAATATTACTAATACTCTGGACCTTCCAGTTGCCAATACATACATACATTTCTTTCAGGGGTTATTTCACTTCTAATGGCTTCAGAGGCTTTAATATATGGGGAAAAAAGAATCCTTTAAATAGTTTACATTTCCTTATCTTTAATTTAATAAATAACCTTTCTTTCTCCCATCCTTTCTAAATTCTCTCTCATTTCTCTCATCCCTCCATATTTTTTAAGAAGAGCAGGAACACTTTATGAGATGCTATTTATTCCAACAAACTGTTTTGCATGTGTGGCTTGGGACCACCCATATCAGTTGCTTTTAAAGATTATTGGTAAGGTACTGATTTGATACATGTTAGTTCTGGCATTTCAACAAACAGGAATAGCTTAGTAATAATTTTATAAATTAGAATAAATAATTCTTTGCATAATCTCTTCCCAAGTGCAGAAAGCTCTAAAAAAAAAAAAAAAAAAAATCTATTGAGCCAAACGGTGCCTGAGCCTTCCCTCCCATCCTGTAAGAAAGAAATGGGGCCTATGGTGCAAGACCTCTTCTAATCTGCTTTGAAGTTACTTCAGATTAATGCCTTTACAGAACAGTGAACCTCTCTTGGAGAGGCAGGAGCTGTCTTTTCTGATCAACATGACCTCATACTGTTTCTTGCAGGATTATGCCTAATCCAAATGCATTCTCACAGGCAAAACATTAGAAGAGTTAATCTAGGCATTACATCATCTTCATGAAATCAACAGGCAACTTCCCCGCAAAAATTATCTTTATTTTAAAAGAAACTGAAACCAGACAACAGAAAGCAACAGAGTTACATACAGTGCTGGACAAAATCTACCATATACATTTTCCAGGAATGTTTGAATCAGATTCTGATACATGTTCTTCTAAAAGGTAAAATATCACATCATTATTAACAAAAAAAATTAAAAGTCAACAATCTCAATCAGCTTATATTTTGCACTGTTTGGATGGCAGTAGATTGGTAACTTGCCTTTTTCAACTCACCTTTAACACTGAAAGGAGAATGCGGACAAAGAAATTCCAAGTTAGAAGGCCCTAAGGAACACAGTGTCTGCTCTAAAGGCCATATACAAAAGCTTGGAGGAGAGACTGTCTTTTAAGTAAAAATCCCTCAACAACTCCATATTATTTCACATTTCAGGAAACAAATGAAAAAAAAAATCAAGAAAGGCAAAAAAAAAAAAAAGAAGAAATATATTAAAAGCTTGCCCTCCCTAAGTTATATGGAAGTTCAGATTTAGACCATCCTTTAGAAGATGAGTGTCTAGGAATAGACACAACATCTCTCATGACTCCAATCCCAAACTGTCTCCAATACAGCAATTCCTGAATTACAGTGCACAAACCTCCAAGTAATAAGGTGGGGTTGGACCAAAAATTATTTTGAGACAGTTTGTTTGAACATGAAAAGGAAAATTAATCATGTATGGCAAATACAAAAATAGGTATTCCCTACAATGTTGGGATAAGCCATTTCTGAACCAGGAAAGTAAGGGCAACATTGAATACTTCAAGCTATAGGCAGCACCTCTAAGGGGCTGAACACCATTCAGAATTAATTACCTCAGAACTGAGGACACACAACACTAGGGCACTAAAGGGACCCTTTATTTCCATATAAAGCATAAGCCAACAAGAAATGAGCGGAGATCCATACAAAGAAGTGAATGTGCATAACTCAAGATGTAGTGTAGGATAGTTATATTGCCTTAAGAGTTCTGCTAAGTACACTTAATTTTCCAATTTTAAGGAAGAGTCTATTCTAATATAGAAAGCTTCAGACAAAACTTAGTAATTGCAGAATAACTTTAAAATACATCCAGTTCTACATCCTCCTGCATATATCTAATCACATCCAACAGATAAAAAAAATCACATGTTTTGTAAACCAAGTAAAGAGTGTTAGAATAGAATTTTCACATCCATGAGCTTATTACCAAATATTCACCCATTTGTCAGTGGATAATATTAAGAAAGTCATACTAACAGTTATGGCAACAAGATGACAATGCACATAAGTGCTGCGTGTTCTGAAAGGCAGTCAGTTTTAATTACTATGAATTGCTACCATCTATCATACCTCATTCTATGCAAGATACCATGCCAGCTACCAATCCATAAACAATAATGTTTCACATACTTCATAGAGTAGCTTAAAACACATCATGATATGAAATAATTTGTATTACATAGTAATTTAATCCCTGGCCACAGGGTTAATGTTGGACAAAGTCTGGAAACTTTTTTCCAATTTGAATTACATACATTAACTTTGCCACACACCACAGCACTAATGCATGTATTACTTCAGACATGCTCTAATTTAAAATCGAAACAAAAAAGTTGTTGCAAAAATACATGTCACCAATGTGGAACACATTCAAGATTGTATAAAAAGTACTGAACTGATATCCCAAAACAGGTATATTTAAGCAGTACCTAAGGAAAGATTAGTTTTAATATGAAACAGTCATTTAAGTCACATACAACATGATAAGAAGCATGACTTGCTTTTTTAAAAATGTTACACCAATACTTTTACTGCCAGGCAATGTTTATTTATAAAATGAAAGGGATATATTTAATGCAGATGTGTTATCGTATTAAGTTGGAATAAAGACAAATGTTAAAAAGGTGCTACATTTGAACACCATGGATTTTGTAAAAATCTCAAACCATAAAAAGCATTTCACTTGCAAATATCATAGGCCCTGAACTGCAAACACTTTGAAACGTTCTTGACTGCGTGCGTGCAGTTCCGCTCACTTCGTTAATTCTCACATGCTTGAAGTTAAGCCTGAAAAATGTGACTACAAAACTGGTTCTTAGATGAAAAACTTCAGAGGTCACAAAGTAGATTGTTCTTTGAGCAGCCCCCAAAATTATATTTTTGTTTTAAATAGAGCAAACTTTATTACTTTTCTCTAGTCTCTTTCATCTGAAGATCTCAAATAATAACTGGGCCTCTAAACACCCTCGGGAAGTAAGCGTTAGTCGGATCTTCTGAAAGAAGAGATTGAGGCACAAACAGTTAACCTGCTTGTCTCAAGTTGTAGAAGGGATCAGTAAAACAGCCAGAAACAGGATTTTTGATATCTACCCTCTAGCCTATATGCAGCACTGTCACCCTCACACCAATAAAACAAGTATTTTAAAGAACAAATTATGTATTTTCTCATTTAAAACTGGTCTCTGGCAAAAAAACCTAAGTATTAAGAACAGTTCAATCCAGTTTATACCTATTTATTTCAGCCGGGGGGGGGGTGGGGTGGGGGGGAGAGGCTGGGAGAAAGAAAGAAAAAAAAAAAAAGAACATTTTGGGCAATATGGGCTGCATTTCTGACCATGACAAGGAGCTTTTTAAAAAGGACACAGGCATTTCCCACAAAAATATTAAGGTTTGTAAGATTTACAAAATCTTTCCAGTATTTTTAGTGTGCAGCACCAATACAGTCTAAATCACTAGTAATGAAAGAAGCACATGATAGTTCAATACAAATTGTTTCATGTAGAGTATTACAAAAAACCTCACCTATTCTAATCAACCCTCCCTCCCACCCACCCTTCTATAACTAATTTCTAATTCTAACCAGCTGACATTTTCCCAGTACCTTACTAACAAAACATGATTGTTGTTTTTCCTGTGCATACTTGAACTACTACTAGTCAATACATGCAGAGAAAAACCAAGTATAACCCTCCCTCCAGATAAAGAGTCCAGATATGCCAAGAGCGTATCAGTAGGGCAAGCATATTGGCTGGATGACTTTTGGAGATCCTAATCAGTCATATTTCTATGATTAGTATGATAGCAAGTTTGGTTTTGTTCATTTGTTTTTATTTGCTATAAATGGCATTTGCTAACGCCTTGAATTTGTAGGTTAATAAACGCAGAAAATTTACTGGGTTACAAACCCAACATAGTAACAGTTTAGAAAAACTGAAATAAATTGTTAGAATAAGTTTCACAAATACACAATTTAAGGCCTTATAAAATGATACTCCAGTTGATTTTAAGTTTGTAAGAACACTATATTTAAATTCTAATGTCTTGCTAGCTAATATAGAAAACACTTGCCTAACTTCGAGATTAAGAAATACATGGCTATTTTAAATACAATGTCTGCTCCAAAATGTTAAAACATTAATTGGACTTCTGAGAACAAATGCCCCAAACATGTCACAATAGGAACGGGGTATGGGAGTGGCAAAGGTATTGTAAACAGCACGCTTGGGTAACAATATCATCATTGGATCTTTTGTTGAATTTTCACTGAGCAAAATTTTTTATTTCATTTACATTGCTGTAGGTCTGAACCAGCTCCACTACCTTCACAGTGCAAATTGTTGCAGAGATTAAATTGATTCCCAGAGGGACAAATCTTTCTAAATAAGGTTTGGTTTAATTTCTACTTTAGATACCAAAAGCAAATTCTAACCGTCAGTCAGTCATTAGGAAAACTACTGAAGAACAAATCTCTCTAACAGAGGTTGTTGCTTGGTTGTCTTTTTGTCGTTTGTTTTTAAATATCACACCTCCAACAAAACAAGATTAAGTTGTACTAAATAAAGCAAATAGTGACGAAAACAGAAGCCCTGGATCTGCCTTACACTTTCTTTACATCTCCATACAGGAAATCCTCAAGATATGAATTGTGTCATTTACACTTTAGACATTATTTCTTTTTTCCTGATGAGAGGAAAGACAAAAAGGAGGGCAATACTGCACTTCTCCAGTAAAAGAGTATATAAAACTTTTCACTTTTAAAATAAAACAAGGACAGTTATGTAGATCTGCATAGTATCTTCCAGGAAAGTACCACAGTAGAGCCCATTTAAAATCAAACACAATGGCGAACTAGCAAACAGGCCTTACTTCTCACTCATTAGCATAGCTTACCATAAAAACTACCTCTTTATATAGACGACTGTATTCTATATGGGCTCCGACATCACTCATCACCACAGACCTGAACAATTTATCACATTAAGGAATGTGACTAGTACCTGTAATGCCTGACATACGATTTAACTGCTGACTGTTTAAAAACTAAAAGTTTCCAGCACAGTGGTATTACAAGCAGAGTCTGTTATTACAGCACCACCTTTTATTAAGCTAAAATAACACTTCTCTCTACAGAAACACTAATTTTCAGTTGCATATGCAACTTTATCACACTGCTAAGGCTGAAGTCTTCAAGGCTAGATGTTTCCTCACATTAAAAAAAAGGGGGGGGGTGTGTATTTCTGAGATCAAGAATAAGATCAGATTACCCATATTAAAATAGAATTCTTAGCATCACACATGAAGCTCTAGTGCCATTCATACTTGTCAGTGGGATATCAAGTTTAGCAAAGAAGCTAAACTTCTGATTACTTGCTCCTGATACAAGCTAAACTCACCTGATGTGAAAGCTGTATTTTTCTTCACCCTAGATTTCCCACCCCCTCACTGCAAGACTGACTGAGGCAGTGATGGGAATTCAGTTTTAAGACTTTGCTAGCCAAGTTATCTTGCAATTCAGAGCCTGTGCTGAGCACACTCCCTTGCCTTGCACCCTCCTTCATGCCAAGTGGACTGTGTAAGCTCAGGATGACCGAGCAGGCTCTAGCTGAAAGCCCTAGAAGATGGGCAGGACTTTCCCTGCACTAGCGCATTCACAATTCTGAGGCAGCACTGAGGCAGGAGACTAGAACCATCAATGAGAAAGGATGAGAGAGAGGTGCATGATTGCACAACCGTGACAGATGCAGAGACTGTATCCTAATGTATGTGCTTAAGATAAATGAATTAAGGTTACATACGCAACCCTAGTTTTGGTATTCTCTAGATTTAAAGCACTGGACTTCATAAACTTGATGTATTCTTTTTCGAATGTAATCATATTTTGTAACTATTTCCAAATACTGCAAGACCTAGCAAGAGTCTTCAGCAAGTAAGTATTTGCTGAGAAGTCAAAAGAGATCATTGCCTTTTCAAGTAAATATAAATGTGTAAGAGTTAGCAGGTTTCGTTATGTTACTAAGCATGAAGTCATTGATTTTTGAATAGTGTGTTAATGCTTTACTTCAAAAATAGAAAAAAGCAGATATGAAATTCTCTGTACTTTCCCTAAAATAAAAACTATTAGTACTGCACATTCCTCCATGTCATCTCCACTATATTCAAAGAAAGGATAGCAAGAACATCAGTAATGGACATTCACCCCCAAAAAATAAAATGTAATGAGTACTTGCAAATATAGTACCATTAAAACTGAGCACTAAATGCTAGTGTTAGTTAACACATTAACGCTAGCAAATTAGGGGCTATTCATACAGGCACATTTTTGCCTTCAATAAAATTGTCAATGCACATCCTACTCCTGATCAGTTGTCAGTTATGTTTTACAGTTTAATCAGAAACAAAAAAATATTCCATCCTGTAAAACATTTGCACACATTAAGAGTAGAAAAGCTGAGATGGAAGTTTATGAATGAAAACAGATTAGGGAAAAAAAGATGACAATCAAACACAACTGATTGTCTGCAGAAAGTGAAGTACCCAATTTGTAACCAAATCTTCACAGCAAGTATTTCAACCACTACCACCAAATCACGTTGTTAGCCATCCGTATTCAATGCAGGTGGTCCTGCAGTCTCTCTTGTACGCATTAACTGGACATCTTTGTCAGCCATGCAAGTATCACAACCCCACACTGCGGATGCTTCTGCTGTAAGAAGGCCATAAGCTGACTCAGTCATGCCTGTACAGATCCGATGAAACCATTTTTGACAAGAGGCTTCACACAGGATGGCATCCTGGTCATCGTTAACTTCATGTGTACAAATTCCACATGGATAGACGGGTTCAGAGGACGAGTGACCATGACGACTGGGATGAAGGGGTGTTTTGCTGCTCTTTTCAGAGTTGCATCCTTCAGCAGTACCTCGAGGCTGGCGGGACTTACTCTGAGTCCCATTTGAATGGCCAGCATTAGTGTTATCAGCACTATTAGAATGGCTATTATCCTGATTTACCACATTGTTTCGAGTAACATTTTTTAGGTCACTGTTACCTTGACTCACAATGTCCTCTGTCCTGTGATGATGCTGATGAGCAGCAGTGTTCTGGCTGGATGCTTTGCTTGCACCTTGACTAAAGTCTTGCTTTTGTGCTGACGATTTTGTCTGGTTGTACGTGTTTGGTGGAGGAACAAAAGAATGGTTTGACTCTAGCTGAGAATTTGGGAAATTTGGATTGTTTCCAGGACCAAAGTTAGATGGCACATCAGGGTGAGGTATCTGACCAGAATGGCCAAAGTTCTCACCAGGATTTGGTCTGAAATTCTGACCAGGCATATTGACATTTTGATTTATCTGACCACTACTATAAGGTGGTTGATTCCCAAAACCTGGGTTATCATGTGGACCAAAGCTGAAGGAGTGGGGTCGACTAAAACCCATTCCCACAGGGTTTTGAGGAAGGGGATGTGGTTGGTTTCTGAGGGAGTAAGAACCACCATATGGCGAGGACACTCTGGGCAGCATGTGAGGTGGCATTCTGAAAGTGTTATAGCCTCCAAAGCCAGGATAACCAGGATTACTAAAATATGGATTTCCTGAAGGAAGTGGTTTATAAGACACAGTGTTATAGTTGTCATCAAACGGATTTGCAGCTACAAGGTGGTCAGAGCTTGGATTCGGCGGTGGAGCATATTCAGATGGAGGAGGAAATGATGATCCCTAAAAATATTTTAAATACAACATTTAAATTAGTTTTAGTATTTCCCTGCAAGACAGACCAACCACAAAGGTCCTGGATTAGCAGCACTACTGCTAAAAGAACTGCTCAGCTGTTGTGTAAAGCTCACCCACTGTACCCTGCCAGGCTGTCTGAAATTTCAGTACAGAGGCAAGAGAGGAGTTTGGGCTCCAGATAACGCGGTGATTTATAGTAATCTCAGTGCTTTAAAAATTGTGCAGTTGCACGACCATGCTTCTGAAAATACTAATTGATATGTGACTTCTATTTCTTAATCTTTTACATAAGAAAAGCAACAATACGGAAAGCCATGTGTCACTTAAACACATGCACAAAATATTTCCAAATGCTGAAGAGCAGATTTGAAGCATTTCCTTAGTTTCATTTTGCATTCATTTTAGTGAATATACATCTCTTAAGACACCCCACTTCTATGAGGATATACAAACCTAATGTTACTATAACTCTAAAAAAGGTATATAGAATATAGGAGTCTGCATACAGGAATTTTCTATATTCTGTGTACCAAACAGAGGTGTCCCTTATGAGCATTCAGTGATTGTGGGCAGTCTGCAAAGCATAGTCAGTAGGTATAAAATATAAGGATTTCTGGTTACAGAGCATAATCAAGTGTTTAATGGAGCCCAGAGGCTGTTTAAATGTCATCAGAGTGGCTATACAATTGAATTTCATTCTAGACTAGCCTGTGGGGAACATCTAGCTGGTTCACCCTCATGCTAACTGTGCTCACAGAAAGCATTTCCTCTTAAATACTAATAAACTAAGACTGAACATTTTTTTCCGCCAAGAAATTCCTGCTGTGCTGCAAATTTTGAACCTGGTAAGAAAAGAGACGAAACTAATCTGCATGCCCTCTACAGTTATCACCATTCCAGAACATGAGGAAAGCTCCACAAAGAAAGAGGTCTGAAACCCTTAAATTAACTGAATATTTCTCAGAGCAGGTTTCACCATGACTACTTTAAAACAAAACAAAAATTAAGAAAACAGATCCACATTTCAATGGAATCTGGATAGGCCTAACAGAAAGTGATTGTTCGACCTACATAAATGAAATTACTCTCACTGGGCAGTACCAAATTAACAGATACTCTCACTCAAAGCTGAATGAACATACAAAGGAAAATTCTGCACTACAGATATCTAATTGCTTTAGATGTTTTGTATTTAGGCTTCCTTTTCTGGAAACAGAAACTGTATAGAAATGCCAAATTGCAGGGATTCACTGGAAAGGAGCCGAACCTGCCTCACAGCTTTTGCTTGAAAATCACTTGGGGAATATGCCAAGAGTTTGGTCAAAGTATTAACAAACTGTACTGTTCCATTAGCCCACAAACCTACACATATAGGAATAAAAGTAAGAAGAAAAGTAGTCTCATGGCAACTACTCATGCTGTACAGATTTCTACCAATGGCTACAAAGTCATTAAAAGAAAGTCTGTCTCAGAATCAAATCCATATGGTAAAATACAAGTTGTTGCAGTCTCACTGTGCTCCTCTCTCTACAGGTCTTTGGCAACCTACAGAGATTAAAATAACTTCAGTGAGAATAACTAGTATTATGAAGATTTTAACTTCACAGTACAACCGAAATACTTTGTATGTAACTGCTATTTGTGACAACAGACTGATATTCTAAACAATGCGAGATAAGTCATACCAGCAAACAACATCTGAGTGCACTACTTATTAAGAAATCAAAAGAACCAAAGGGAATTTACCTGTGTATTTGCTTTGCGCTTTTTCTTATCAGGGCTTCCAAGTTGTACTCCTGGTCCTCCTAACCCATCCAATCCACTGTCACCACCTACAAAATTTCAATCAGTGCAATACTGCATTAGTTTTCTTACAGACTGTATTTTAAGTTTGCCTCTGTCTGTCATAGCAACAGATATCTGTTACAAATACTGAACTTGCATTAATTCTGGTGCCTTACATTGCAAGTCCTTAAGGAACAAACATCTGGAGGTAAAAGTTAGCGTACCTCGTATACAGCTATCTTACTCTATTACCATTTTAATGTTCAATTCATGCTCATTACAGTTGGAATAAACATTTCCATTTATTTTATGTTTATCTGTCCCTTGGTTCTTAACATCTCCACTTGACTAGTTAGAAGTATTTCTTGTTTGCATAATGCATAAAACTTTCAAAAGAACTGCTTAAAACCATGCCTAAGATTCACCTCCTATTTAACTTACGCTGACATAGCATTTATCAAACTTACTGTACCAATATACAACAGTATGTTACAATACGCCACGAAGGTAAAAGCAACAGTAGTAGATCCATGAATGAAAACTGCTGAAAACCTGCCATGTTGTTTAGACAGATCTCCAGTTTATCAGATCTAAATTTCACTAAATGCAAGACTTGATCAAACAAAAAGACACCTGCCAAAAATGAGAAGGGCTCTAAGCGAACCTGCCTTAGTCTGCAGAAGCCTCACAGAATAATTGAGCATGGTTGCTCTGGCACAAAAAGAAGTAAAGAATGTTCATTTTATTGATCACTCATTTCGACTTGACTGAGCAATACAAAGAAATATGTGTACTTCACCTGGGATTCTTCTTCACCTTTCATAACAGTGGGACAAGCTCTCAAAGTTGTATAAATTGTGGTTTTCATTTTTAAAACTCTAGTTAGACCACAGACCAAAAAAGAAAAAAAAAAAAAAAAAAGGAAAGATTCTAGCACATTCCTTATTATCCCAGTCGGTCTGCCTTCATGGGGCTCAAGTGGATTTGCCATCATATGGGAATGCAAAGAAAACCCTGAGCTGAAGTATGAAAATCACTTTTGGGTGATATGAGAGCAACACATGTTAAGATACTAACATCATTACATTAAGAAACCGTATGTTAATTCATTTTTTCCCAGGCCCATTAAGATACTATCTTATTTGCTCTTTAAAAAAAAAAAATATATATATATATAGTAACAGTATAGAACAGTAAGAAGTGAGCAATCCAACTTAAAAATTTTAATGTTATTTGTTTAAAACTCATATTCAGAATACAAGTCAAACTTTATCAAGATGCAAGCGTACAGCTGAACACACAGGTTTGTCTTTATTACCAAAGGCAACCTGAAGAAAACTGTGAATCATCAATAGTATTATGCAAAGAAGCATACTGCATGACATTACATCACTCTACGTTAGACAAATATTCCCAGCAGACAGCTAAACCAGCTTTAGGACTATTCAGCAAAGTAACACAAAATCTCTTCTCACAGGGAAGAAGTAGACCTACTGTACACAGGCTGAAATATCCAACAGTTATTTCAAATACTCCTGATCAAAGAAGGCCTGACAAATTTTCACTCCTAGCACTTCCTTCCTCCCTGCCTCCTTTTTTGAGGTTTCAGGGAATTTACCAGTCCTACCTCACGTAAGAATCCAGTTCTGCCTCTGCTTTAATAAGTTCCTTTTGGCTTTGGCTGTCACTGTTGAAATTTAATTTAATTTAATTTTTCACTATACATAAGGAAGATACGTGGACATCCCAAATCAACACCTATCAAATTTTAAGTCTGAATTTCAAAGACTGGAGCATGAAGTCACGATCATGTTCTCAAAATAAACTCATGCTTGAGCATAGCATATCATGGTATAACCTACCATCAGAGTAACTAGGGATTACTCTTTAAAGAGTCCTTTTTGCCTTGATTTAGAATATAAAATCCTGCATATACTTAGTGTGCTATGAAGCACTGCCACCGCATTAACTGTAGATACCAAATGATCACAGCTTTTATGTAAATCAAAGTTTTACATAAAGAACGATGACAATTTTCCCTTAAATTCCAACTCTATAAATCATCTTCTTGATAAACTGTTTGCTCAAAACTGTCACTGTACTTTCCATTAGCTTCTTCTCCAGCATTCCTATATGTTTACGATAAATTCAGTGGGAGATTGTACCACGAACACCATTCCTCACAACTGCATAAAATACACTCCTGTTCATGGTCCTGTACTCTTAATACATAAACGATGATAACCACTGATAGCAAAATACTACAAATATCCAGATTTCTTTTAATAAATTCAACAGGTAGCAGCACAGATATTAGTAAATCTGTGATCAAGTAGAACACTGAGGATCATATGCAGTGCTATTTTACAGTAGCATATGTTAAAAAGTGACAAGTTCCACTGATTTCTACATTAATTACTTACATGGGTGAAGCTATTCATATGCCTAGGTTTGCAGAACTGAGTCCTATGTCTGGAAAGGTACAAAGCTTTTATATTTTCTCTTCTTGCTGTGTGAGGCAGCACAGCTGATTTAACTCAGCCCTACGAATCTGTATTTTCCCTGTGGATTTTATAATGATTTAATTTATACATGAAAGGAAACAGAATGTTAGTCCTAGCATACCTCCAAAAAAGAGTGAATAAGAGTCATTTTCATGCAGCCAAAATAAACTTTCCAGAAAGTCACTTTTGGTACCTACCACACAGACTTTCATTAAAAGGTGTACCAAGCATTTTGGAATGTTGCACTAAGGGTGCAAAAAATTATTTAATTGTCTGAGACTAATTTTCCAGGAAAAAATACAATCCTTTTGACTGGGACATCATATATGTAATGGATCTAGAGATACAAATACCTATCTGATAACTATGCCCTTATTAAATAATGGATAAAACGTACTTCAGCTATTTACATTTTGGAAAAGGAGAAGAGATAAGTCCCATATTCTTTTTTACTTCATACACACACAAGATAGACATTTTCAGTGTTAGTCAGGAGAACCGCAACTTATAGTTTTGTTTACATATTAAGAGATTATGACCTTGCATGTAATTTATGCCATACTTAACATACTGCAAATACTATGGAGTATTTTCATTCTCACTGACAAATCTCGTCTAGGTTTTTACAGGATGGATGCCAGAGTCTTTTCAAACAGTGCTTTATCTCAGTAAGAACATTTTCCCAAGAAACATAAATGGCCAGATAAACTTTTCATTATAGATAGAAAACTAAAAGGAGTCTAATTTCAATCAGATTTGGTGAGCCTATTCTGTGGCCCTGATACTGTAAACAGTTTTGATATTAAGCAGTAATCGCATGGAACTCGGTGGGTAACTCAGGCATGTGAAACTGTATGTGCTTAAATATTTGCAGAATCAGGGCTCGAGAGTGAAGGAGTCTAATGAATCCCAGTCTCCTTTGTAACACTGCTGCATATTTTCATTCTCTCATTCTCAAGGTTGCAATCCAGCTGTTACTAGAACAGTTTTAGAAAAGCAAACTGTAAATCAATGACAATATGCATAGCAGAATCCACACCCTTCCTCACTTACCCAACCATAAAAAAGCTTAAAACATCAAGAACAATAGAATTCCAGGGGAAAAACAGGAGGCAAGGAAAAGAGAAGCAATAAATTGCAGATTTTATCACTTTGCCTTGATTTTCACCCAACTCAGTCACCCTACTGTCTTTCATTACTTCATTCAGAAATGCATTTCTGTTTTTAAGGACCATAAGGACACAACTACCTCTACGTAGACTGATGTGCTACTGCCATTAAAGTCAGTTGCACAGCCAAAGTCAGAAGAGATGCCATATTTCTACCCTTCTCCTTACACATTTCAAATAAATGCATACTTCAAACCTCACTAGAGCCATACAACAATGCTATTAATAAAGAATAATATTTCGATAAATTTTTCATTTCCCGAAAAGAGAAAAACGAAACCCCGACTAAAATCAAGCACAAGAGCAAGACCAGGGTAGAAGAGCAAACACTCAACTGTAATTTATGGGCTCTGCATCAACACTAACTCGGACATGTGGCACCGCCGACGTATTCCCTTGCACCAACAGTATGCACGCTGCATACTAATGGGCACATCCAGAAAAACACAAGAGACATAACCACGCACCCGCACGCCTTCACTCGCGGGTCACATCTGCACGCAGAGCGAGCCCAGAGTTTTGCATTTCAAGGCCCGGAGGCTGCGGGAGCCCGCGGGGCCCGGCCGGGCCCCACCGTGCAAACTTAGCGCGGCTCCCGCGCCGCCCGGCCCCGCCGCCGCCTGCCGCAGGGAGGGACCGCGGCGGGGGCGCCGGCGGCCCGGCCCGGACTGCGCGGCGGCCGGCTGGGAGCCCCGCGGGCAGCGGCGGTCGGGTCTGGCCGGTGCGCGCATCCCGCGGCACCGCCAGCTCTCCTCACGGGAGTTAGGCCCCAGCAGCGGCCGCCGCCGCCGCCACCCCCCGGCCCGGCCCGGCCCGACCCTCCCCTCCCCGTACCTCGGGATCTCTTCAGCGCGATGGGGTCCTTCTCCTGTTCCGCTGACATTACAGACAGCAGCGCATGGCTCCCAGAGCGGCAAGAATCGAGGCTCTTTGATGATGATGATGATGCTGATGCTGCTGCTGCTGCTGGTCCGCACCCCGCCCCCTCCGCCCCCGCCTCCTCCGCCGCCGCCCCCGCCCGCTGCTGCCGTAGCCGCCGCCGCCGCAGCAGCGGAGCTGCCAGACTTTGCAAAGTTTGGGCGCGGGAGGGCTCTACGGCAGCCCGCGGCGGGGGCCGGGCGAGGCGGGCCCCGGTGAGCGGAGGGCCGCTGCCCGGGAGCTGCGCGGGGATCCGTGGAGCGCCGAGCCGCGCCGGGCAGGGCCCCCGCGGGCTGCGGGCGCCCGCCTCGCTCGGCGCCCGCCGCCGGGGCTGCCAGGCCCCGCGGCCCCGCACAGCGCCCCCGCCGGCCACCAGCGCCGCTCACCGCGCCGTGCCCCGGCCGCCGTTGCCAGCCGGCTCCCGGGCCCCCAGGGGCAGCGGCGGCAGCTCCCACGGCGGCGGGACGCTCCGCGGGGCTCCCAGCGCTCCCGCCATGAGCGCGGCGGGGCGCAGCCCTTCGGGCGGGGCTGCCGGCCCCGGCCGCGCCCCCGGCCCGCGCCGCCGTTCGGGGGCTGCCGCTCGGAACAAAGACGCCGCGCTGGGGCGGGCTCCGCTGGCGCCACCACCCTCCGCTCCGCCGCCGCGGGCCTGCGGCCGCCGGGACGCGCTGGGTGAGGCGCCGGCTGCGGGGCAGCCCCGGGGCGGGCTCGGGCCGGCCGCGCTCGGCGGCTGAGGGGGGGCGCGGCCGGCGCCCAGCGCGCGACCGCTAAGACCGTTAGTGCGCGTGAGGGCGGAGGCCGGGGCACGAGCCGTCGCTGCCCTGACTGGAAGCGAGAGAGACCGGCGGGAGCGAGGGCTGGGGCCAACACGCGGGGCTCCTTCTGGTGAGTTCTTGGCCGCAGTCATCGACGTCAACCGCCGTACGGGTAATTGCTTCTCAGATCTCGGTCTGGGCTGTGCTCCCCGGATTTTTAATGGCTTCACCGCTTACCTCTCGTGCGACGCGCGCTTAACGCATTCTTCTCGCCTCCAGGCTGCAGCTCCAGTTCCTCCCAGTCCACGCAGGCGTTTATCTGAAGCGCTGAAGCACCGTGCTCCAGCGGCTCGCTGGCAGGTAGGTCCGCGCCGGCTGGAGGACCCTCTTCAAGGAGGGGCTCCCTTCATACAGGTATCACTCTCCAGTCTGGTCTCTGGCCTGAGAGTATTTCAGTGGAGACACAACCCACTGGGCCCAACTGGTGGCCCTCACAGTGTTGGTAAATCCTTTTGAACCCTTTGAAACACAAGTAAATCACCGCCAGTGTCACCGTAATTTTGTGGAAACATACTTTCTGCCAGTTTCCCATCTTCTGAAGTGGCTGCCTTTCAGAGGTGTTACATATGCAGTGCTCATCCTTGATCAAAACTGTTAATGATTTTTAATACAGTTGATTATCTTTTGAATAAGGATTTGTCCTCCCTTAACTGGGATAAAAATGTCCAGCTGTAACGTATGGGTTTTGCTCACATGCCTTATTTCACAATACCTAGCAGTGCTATTTCTTTACATACCTTCTTAGTAGATGGATAGTTGGTACTTTTCCAGTATTTGGAACACTTTTTCTGAGCGAAAAGAAGTAATTTTTGTGTAAAGGTTAAGGTATCGGTATTACTATGGTTTTGCTTTTACATTTTGCATGTCTAACTAAATAAAACTGAGAAAGTCATTCAATTTTTTTATGTCAATTTCTGTCTTTCCCTAGACATCAGTTTTATTTGTCCACAGTCTCTTACTTTGCAGCAATCCCAGAATGCACGTACCTCGAAGTATAGCATATTGCCAATATTCTCATGGGATCTGCTGGTTAATTTTGTGTAATCTTGCTAAAGAGAATTAAGTATAGCCTGCTATTAGCAAGGTGGGTGTAAGCTAGTCTATATTTGGAGGAAGATGTGTCTTATCTGTGAAGAGATTTGCATTTTCTGTGATGGAGCTCGCTGTAGGCCTAGATGATTCTCCCAGGACTGCATGAGCTTATGTGCAGGGCTGCCTTGTAATAGCATGTGGACTGTAATTACGGATGTGCAGATTGATGTCACTGAGTCTATAAAGGTTCCTAGGGGGAGATTGTCTGCATCAGAAATGTGAGCAGGGAATTCAGATTTAATCCAGTGCTCTAGTTGCAAAAAATTATGTCTGTTTTGCTGTTCATCCACATTCAGCTTTAACTTGTACTCAGGTCTTTAGTGAGTGGTCTGTGAGAATCCAGTTGGACTGACTTTACACTTTACTGGAAATGGCTGACGCAGCGTCTGAAGGGAATTAATTCACTTGCTCAGGTGCCTACACCAGCATCTCAAATATTCCCAAAAAGTCTATGAAAGTTCTCATTATTGCACACCATTCACCACCTGATAGCCTCGCTGCTCATTGGTTGTCCTTAAAATTACTCCAACATTTCTTCCTCTCAAAAGTTGGTATTAATAAAGAAAGCTTAGGGGTATCTAGTAGCAACCTTCCAACACCTAAGTGGAGGTTACCAAGAAGAAAGAGACAGGCTCTTTACTGAAGTGCATGACAGGAAAATGAGACTCAGCGGTCATCATTTGAAAAGAGGTTCCAACTGGCTATGAGGAGGGGGAAGATGTTTTGAGGCTAAGCAATCATTGGGACAAGAAACTAAAGAAATTGTAGAATCTCCATCCTGGGAGGTTTTCGAGACCCAAATGGGCAAAGCCCAGAATAGCCTGGCCCAAGTCCAGCGTTAACCTCGCTTTGCGCAGAGGTTGGACTCAAAGTCAAGACCTCCCGAGGTCTCTTCGAACTGTAATGATTCTGTCATTCTGAAATAATTTTCTTCTTTTTAACAATAACCAACCACACAGAAAGCTCTTGCTCCCTGCCAGAGTACTCAGTTGTGAACAAATACTATTTAAGTTTAATACTTTATAACTCAGCCTGACTGTTGAAAAGGGTGGCTTTGGTGAGATAACAGTAACTTCAATCACATATGACACGTCAAGCCTAAAAACATTATTAGGTATAGAAGAGCTGATTTTGGTAACTCCTAGGTTCCTTTCCTTCTGAATTCACGTTAAAAAGGTGGCTACTGAAAGAGCCTTTCTGTACAAACTACCAGTAGGTAAAATAAGTTCTTTTACTGATCGTTGTCATAGCATCTGAACATTCAACACCGTATTACATTATCAGGAGAGAAATATCAATAAGACATGGATCCACAACAGAGCATTAACATTTAAAGGGTTTTTACTGCATCTTTTCACATGTATCTACTGCATATCTCAGGAGCAGAGAGTAGCATAGAAGCCCATTTTGACAACATATGAATGTATGCAAATGTGCTAATGGAAAACATATAAACACCTCGGAGAAATTTACTGACATTTAAGGCATTCAAAAAGGGAAAAAGTGAAAGATTTGTTCTGCTTGATCTTATGGGGGCCAAGATTTCATCCCAGAGGAATAAAATTAGGAAAGAAAAAAGAAAGTGTGACATCAGAAGGAAAAAAGCTGGAAGCTGGCTGAACTGTGTAACTCTGCCGCTTCCAGTACCAGGGGAAAATACAAAAGTTTTCCTCTCATGTAAGCCATATATGTTCTAAAATAAAGCACACACAGCTTTAACCTGTCAAGTTACTGTGATTTATCAACTCGTCACAGAAGATTTCCTATACAGCGAGACAGAAATGCACACCTGTGCAATGGACAAGGACCTGGGAGTCCAGCAGGCTCATGCAGAAGGGCGGTCCGTCCAGCCTGCGCAGGCAGTGTCACGGTATGGCACATGCACGGCACCTGTGCAGGTTTTCTGGCATGTGGACACACAAGCCCAGCAGCCGGTAGTCTCTCTCCCACCTGGACAGAAAGTGTTGAGCTGGAGAAAAGGGACACATTTAAGGAAATTTGGATTGTGATAGCCTTAGCTCGTAACAGTCTTCCAGCGTCAGTAGATTTGATTGCCCCAACTGCTATGAGGGAAAAAAATAAAATCAATAATTCATTTTTCTAAAAGGCCCTTTTTTGTGTTACACAAATTAAAGTGCTAGTTCTACAAACCTGTACGTGTTTCACAATGCTACTGTGATAAACAGGACTGTTTATCAAGGCTGGAGGGAGTTCCTGTCAGGCCTGAGACAACACTAAAAATCTGTTTTTGTTGTTACGCTAGAGTTACACCTCTTCCTCCAGACTCCTTTGTTCTCCTCCTCTGCATCTCCCTTTTTCAGGGTAGTAAAACTAAACATGTGCATGTTTATAAGTTACACAGAGATGTGCTTTTTATGCCTTTTTAGTCTAGCTGGTTATGCAGCTGGTATTGCTCTGGAAAAATGTGTTAACCAGGTCCCTTCTGGGTCTATCAGATGTAGAGCGCTCTGCCAATCTCAGGGATTGTAACTGTAACTGAAACAGTTTGAGCACAAGTCATTGAAGCTATTTTAGTGCAAATTGCTCGCCTACTGGTGAATGCTGCATCTGTTATGGTGATGTAAACCAGGTCTCATGAGCCCATGTCTGTTTCATTTCTGCTTTTAATCAACAAAAATTAAGACTGTCTAAACTTCTGCATGAACCATTCATCCACGTAATATAAAGTACAAAACAAAATCTAATTAATTGTCTGTTCATGTTTCAACTTTAATCTGAAATGAATACAAAAGTGTTTGTAGGGAAAAAGTGCAGAACAGATTGCTTTACGAGTTAGTCCGTGAAAGAACGTAAGATTTTTCCTGTAGTCCATTGCATTAGTTTTCTTCCATATGATGCATGATATATCTTGAAATCAAGTACAAAGCCTGAGAATGATCATGCCTTTGTCTAATCACATAGCAAATAATTGGCTGATGAAACACATTTTTCTAAGCTTTGCAAGACAAGTTATTAGTGGACCGATCAAAATATGTCTCAGAAATGTGTACAAAGGGCACTCTAGTGTCATATCTATACTGGAACAAAATTGTTAAAGTTCAAAGCAAGCTATTAGACAGTTCTGAAACTTAGCGAGACTAATTGATTTCTTTTTTTGAGTGCACACTTACCTTTTCAGCTTACAGTTAAAATATAGCCATGCTCAGGTATTTCAGGAAACAAAAAAACTTCGATGCACTCAGATACTCTTGCCAACAACACGTATGACTTATAGAGTTAAAACCTACAATTTACCAACAGTTCTAAACTATAAAATTTTCTAGCTGGTATGTAAAAACTAATAAGTAATCATTTAAAATATGAAGACAGACATTGATTATCTAGTAACTTAAGTTTCATTATTGTATTTATTTATATACCAAAGTACAAAAGTTTTGACAAGAAATCCAGTGTGTGTGTATATATATGCATTAAAAAACCCTCATTTGATCTTCAAGTCACCAAGGAACATAAGATTTCTTTCCCCTTTACCTCTAGGATAAGTAAAAGCGAAATTTCAGTTTGCCATGTTAACATTATCAATATAATAAATTTTTAAAAGGGACAAATACATGTTTGACAAACCTTTGTGGGCTCCTCTGCAAAATGGACTACTACCTACTCAAAGAAGTGGCCGCCTGTTGAGCGATGAATAGTGAAATGGGGACGCTCTGTGGGGAAATGAAAGAAATGCAATTTCTTGCACTTTCTGGATTATCATCTTTAATCCTTTACATTTTCCTGTTTATCATGATTTGATGAAAAGAGAGGCAAGCATTTAATTTCTGCACTCACTCAGTTCTCTCAAGAGCCCTTTCTAGTTTTCTGCAAAGGCCATGCTGATCTTTGCAATAATTGGTTATGAATGTGCTCTTGGATCCAGACTCTGTCGATGACTTTCCTGAGAGTCAAAGTTACAAAGTTTGTTGCTGTAAAAACCCGAGGAGGCCTTGTCCCAGGGTGTCCTATGCATCAGTGCATTTTTAAGTAATTAAATCTAGGCAAAGACTCCTGGGATTTGCATTGCACAATTGCCAAAGTGAAATCTTTACCATAAAACTAGAGGAGTAGTAATGCTAACCCTAGAGGTAGCAGAGCCTCTTGCAGACAAAGCTCTCCAGGCTTAGCACAGTTCTGTGGGTGTTCTCTCATCTCAGCCCTGTGCCTCAGTTAAGAGCCTTGAACAGGCACAGAGCTTCCTGACCCATGCGTATCTGTCTGCTTGCACTAGAGGGAACCTTCCTGGATATGCTGCCTCTTTTCTCTTATACACCACCAACAACTTTTTTACAGTTCTGCAAGTCATATTCATTTGACAAGATCTATATATTACAGAAAGTTCCACACACAAAAATGCATTTGTTTTGGTTTATGGTCTGCTTTTTATGGTTTTGGGGAGCGCAGTTCACAGGGCGCTGCCTCTGGGATGGATCAGACCCATTGAACATTGCTGACTGAAGTCCTTGAATTTCAAGCACTAGGACCGCTTGTCCCGTCCAAGTTAAGGACATATGGACACTGCAGCTCAGAGTATCAGGCAGAGGCACTGAGCAGAGCCTCCCCTTACTACCTCTGTAGACTGTTCTGGATTATGTGATACCACTATATGCAACTTCTAGCCACACCACAGTTGCTCTAACCCTCATTACGGATGGGTAAATAACAGCTTTCTGCACTAAGGAAGAGAATCAGTACCTCATTGCTGTAGTCGAAGAGCACACGAAGGAATAGAAATCCATGCATTTGTGATTCACTGTCTTCAGTTAAAACCGACATGTATTAGTAGTGAGACAAAATACTGACGCTCAACTCATGGTTACAAAGGCCAGCTGGTTTTGATGTTACTGTAGTAGTTTCTCTTTGGAGGACTCTGTATTGGGGTTTATAGGGTACATCTGATCTCTCTAGGAAGGACATGGATAGTCAAGAATGGGGACAGATTTTAGCAAGAACATGTCTGTTAAGAGGAACAATTAATTTTACAGCCACCTCAGTCAAATTATATCACCTGCCGTTCCCTCCATCCAGATCAGTAGTTGAGTTTTTCAGCTACAATTATGTTTCTTTGAAATTAAGAGCAAGATGCTCAGAAGCCAGCTCTATATTAAACAGCAAACGGGACCAAAATCTTAGTACAAAAATATCATTAATATTTGTATTGGGTGTAGGTGGCATGGTTTTGGTAGCAGGGGGGCTGCAGGGGTGCCCTCTGTGAGTACAGATCAGGAGCAACAAATTAATCTTTCCCAAGCCAGGTCTGTTTTGCCTGTGATGGTAATTGGTAAGCGATCTCCCTGTCTTTATCTTGACCCATGAGCTTTTTCATTTTATTTTCTCCTCATTCTGTTGCGGAGGGGGAGTGAGAAAGCAGCTTGGTGGACATCTGGCAGCCAGCCAAGGTTAACCCACCATAATGTTGCAGACCTTCTTACAGTAAGACCTCATCTATTTGCGGTAATTACCAAGCATTTCCAGCATTTCCACAATTAGCAAGTAACAAGGAAATGTAGTTAGTAGACAGTCGAGGGGACTGCTACATAATAGTATGTGCTATATGTCCCTTTTTTTTGAAACTATAGCTTAGTCTTAATTTTTAAGGAAAATATTTACTGGAATGCAGTAACTAAACCTCTATTTTGAACAAGTAACTATGCCTGAGTAATAGGAGATCTGCTGGGAAGCAGTAGCCAGCTAGTGTCTGAATTTGGGGGTTTGTAGACTATGAAAGGAAAATGCAGCTACGGCATCAAAAAAAAAAAAAAGAAAAGATATCACAAACATACCATTGTTAGAAAATGCAGTAAAAAAAAGCCACTATGAAGTCTCAGAATTCTGCCATCCTTTAAGAGGAGATAACGAATCAAACTTAGTAACGTCTGTTGTGCAATGAAAGTAGGGAAGAACACCAGAACAGATAACTAAATATGCCTAAGTACACCGTGACCTAGTTACATAGATGCTGCACTCACCCATTACATCTGAGAGCAGCTTCCCTAATCCCCAGGCTAAAATTCACATGAAATCCAGGATTTCAAGAAAAGAATGTGGAACTGATTATTTAAAATATATGCACTATCTGTCCGCAAACACCAAAGTGGATTAAATTGCTTGACATGTATTACGCCTAGTGGGTCGGATTGAAAATCTGAAATTTACAGACAGACGTTTTAGGGTGCTACACAGCTGTTCCTACGGGAATCCTGTCATTTAGTTATCTGCAACTGCAGGGCTGGGCTGTAAGTTTTGGCCCAGCTGAGCTACAGAAGAGAAACATCATCACAAACTCTTAAAACCTTGTTGAACGCTAAACCACGTTGTGGAGTGCTTCTATTAAAAGGCTGTTTCCAGTCAACCCAACTACAAATGGCAACCTCGTCACTCGGGCTGAGACTTCTAAATCATAGGATATGATGCAAACCAGCACACTCTGCTGGGTGCCAGGGTGCTTATCCCATCTAGCCAGTGCTCAAAAGCTAATCACGGAGGTAGAACAGGCTCACGTAAACCTCTGAGCCTTTACAATGGCAGAAGTGGACTCTTGGGTATTGACTGTGATTCTAGGCTGTGCTACAATGGCTTCTAATATGCAGACCTTCTTCACTGATTTTATCTTATCATATGTAGATCACAAAGCTGGAGATGCAGTATACAAAAAATAAGAGGGTGCTTTCCTCTTTAATATAGTCATTTTTCTGTAAAGTAGTGTAAAAGCCAGTATCAGAATTCTTTCCTATTATGAACTAGAGGTTGTCTTGCTTTTGATTTTGCAGAAGAATTTTGATTGAAATACTTAGATCTCAAGCGTGGACTTAACTTATCCTTTGAAGTTGGAAATCTTGATCTCAAGGGATTCATTCTGCCTTGACTGTGGGTTTTGCGTAAAGCAAAGCCAGATTGTTTTATTTGGTAGAGACTGAGCAAGCTGTTACTGACTTTTAAATATTCAGGATCTATTCCAAAGCATGATGGTTGCTAACATGAATGATACAATTTTTAATGGAAATTAATTTTTTTTTTTAATTTTACAGTCTGTGCTGTAAACTATCTTACTTCCAACTTCAATTGCATGACCTAATACAGGGAAGGCTATGAGCAAGTAGTTCAGTGGGATTGTTTTAAGCTAACATGACTGAAAACTGCAAAAAGCGAGGAGGCAGCATATATTAAGCTGTCACTCATCCCCTGGTGATGGCTTTCAGCAAACCAGAGGGGTTAATTTCCTAGACCAGCATACCAAAATGCAAATTGTTAAAGGCTGTAGTGAGCTGTAGTGCGAGCAACACTTTTCCTGCTTTCATGTGGTGCAACTGCCTGGCAGCCTAGCCAGAAATCTGCTGCTTTACTCATGAAAATCTTTTTTTCCCAATGTATTGCCATGCAGATAAAAGGCAATTCAAGACCATTCTATTACCTTGACCTCTGGGGAGTCCCCAGTCTATTTCCAGCTAAAGCAGAATCCAGTGTTTTGGGCACTGATTTAAAACTTCCCATGGAGCAGTATAATAGGAAACATATCTTCAGTCACCCACAGAAATTCACTTTCATCCTTCAAAACTGCAGATGTTTACAGTATCTAGCGTCCCCTGGACCCACCTCGAATTTTGGTCAACTTCCAGTGACGCTTGAACCATCTCTCCAGAGAAACCCTGAGGAACTTGGACCACTTCACAGCACTGCCGGAAAACCATCTCAGCTGGTTCTTGGAGGCCGAACGGGGATTCACGCCTGACAGTAAGGGCAGAGGTCTCTCAGAGAGCAGCTGGCACCCGAACATTTGCCAGCCCCCAGACCTATCTTGCCAGCCAAGGGAGATCCTACGGACTAGGGATATCCATGCACGGTATTTCTTTCACTGAGGCACAGCTAGATTCTGAATTATTTGCATTTTCTGTATGTCTTAATGGGGCATTCGTGTGTAAATAGGATTTATATTATGGGATTTAAATAAAGCTTACACTCCACTTTCAGGTAGAAACGATATGGTATCTCTTTGTCAAATCTGAGCTTGTTTACCTGGGGCTCTAGCATGCAGGTATGTGCAGAGAGGAGGGTTCAAATCCCATCCTCTTCACTGTGTGGGGAGGAAAAGGTGAAGCCAAATCTTACTACATTAATTATAGAAAGAGTAGGACACTGCAACACGGACAGGAACAGCGTTAGCACCTACAGCTTCTCTCTTACTGACAGAGGATACGCTCTACTGTCCAGCACCAATCCTGAGACCATGATTGCAGATGAAGGCAAAAGGGGAGACAGACTGGGCTGCACAGTGCCAAAATGTATTAGAAATAAGAATTGGCATAGGTTAATCCTACTGATAACAAATGCTTATGCATCCCCAAACAGAAAACCCAACTGGATTTACTTGTAAATATTCAGAAAAAGAACTTAAGGAATAAGTGAAAGGAGAGCAGATGTCTTTTTTCATATATAACAAAATGCAAAGTCTGGCTTTAGGTGCAAAGGAGATTCCAAATCTGCAGTCACCAGAGCTCCAGATTTGGTGGAGAACTGGGCTGGTTTTCAAGATATACGTACCCAGGTTAGACCTTGGGGCAGCCAGTTCCTTTAACGCGTGGTGCTCTGCACAGCATTAGCAGCCAAATACAGGCACAGACTCTGCTTCTTAAGAGAGATGCCAATTTTACCTGCTAAGTGAAAGGATGAGGACAGGGAGAGGAATTAACCCATAAAGAACTGCTGCTCACCTGTTGTAGTGCAAGGGATGTTTCACATACTGCTATCCTGATGTGTTGCCACAACTGCAGATACGAGTCCTTTCCCTCCCTGCTCCCTGCTTTCCTGCTTGCTGGGGGCTGAGCAACCTGTAAAGCATGGCAGAAAGCTGGCCTTCATATTCCAAGGTATTGGTCCTTCTATCCAAAAAACAGATAAGCAAAGACTGTAGATTGATGTCACTGATAAACTAAACAAAGAAACAGCAATGCTGTCATTTCAATTAATGTGGCCATTCAATGTAACTGGCCCTCAGAGCTCACCTGTCTGAAGCTCAGACATTCAGGTTGGTGGCAGGCTGCAGGCAGGTAGCACAGCATCAGGTCACAAACCAGGGCTGTTTTAAAGCTTTCCTTTGCAATAACAACTCCTTGAAAGATGGGGCTTTACTATTTATTTATTGCTATTGAGAATGAGGATTCTGGACTGTAAAATGTACTTGTACTAACCAGCAGTAACATAATCAGGAACTGCAGTTGGTTCCTGATGGTTCTCGCCTAGAGAAAGAACAGCATCTCTAGTGGACTACACTGGTAGAGCTTTCGTATCACTGGACAGTCCAAGACTGACTGCTCCCTAGCTATTCGAAATTCTTTGTTATCTTTTTAAATTTAATTTATTTACTATATTTAAGATTTATTCATTTTTTAAAAATACTCTGTTAAAATACTTCATTATTTTTTCAGCATTGGTCTAATTTTCTCAATTACCTCTGAATAACAATATTTCAGTGTTCTTGTATTTGAACATAAGGAATAAAGAATTTTGGATTAGAGGTTGTTTTACAAACAGTCACTGCAGCTGGAGCTCTAATACTCCCAGGAATAAATGTCATATAAGCTACCCAACGTGGCAGAACTGTTCTATAAGCAGACTCTGCAGGTAAGAACAGCTGTGATTCATAAAGAAGCATGAGGAGGCTTTTTGGATTTCCTTTGTCTTTTGAGAATTCAAAAGGAAAGAAGGACGTCGTGGTTCTACTGTAGAATCCAGGCAGCCCGACTCATCAGCACGAGATGCTGCCACAGCAGAAAGGCTCTGTCTCCTAGGGGCGCACACAGCACGCCCTCTCTCGTAGAGGCACCTGTAAGTGACAGGGCGCATGGCTCTTAGAGTCAAAATAAGAAGTAAAAATAAATTTATTCAGAAGCAGTCATTTCCTGGACATAGAAGAAAGTTAGTGAACATTTATTTCAAATCTTCAATTCCCAATACTGTGATTTCAAAGCTTTGAAATACCCGTGAAGTATCTTTTCTTTCCCATTAAGTATATTCAGTGCCAGTGAAGAGTTCCAGTCTTCTAGGGAACAATATAGATGAAAAACCAAAGTGAAACCTACCTAAGTATTGCAAGAGTTCAAATTCCATTGCTGTTTTGTTTTTATTCTCCCTAGAGACCCTGTAAATAACAGCAGTAATTACTGTGGTTTCATTTCCAGTAGTGTAAGATTTGCATGGGCACCATTACTCTAAATCCAGCTCTGTACCTAACTCTCTAAACCGCCTGGCCAATTTTTCAGTTGCTTTCAGGTGACAATCAGTAATCAACCTGCTAGCAATAGAAACCTTTTAATCCCTATAGAGCATAATTTCCTCACTAATTTAACTTGACTGACTTTCGTCTAGAATGTAGTCCTTTGTAATAATAGCAGTTTGCCTTTTGACCAACAGCAACTGCATTTTCATAGTCTTGTCATGTGTTGAAATACCAGGTTCAACAGTTAGCAGGTGTAAAAATGCACGGAAAAACTCAGTAGTGCAGCTTTGTCAGCAGCTTTCCAGACTTTTGAGAACAACTGTGCTGAGAACCACATCTTCCACACCCAATGAAAATAAACCAAAACAGAGATCTTGCGTGGGTGTTTGACAGTAGTGGGCCACAGATGGAGTTTTTAGGTGGGAAATAATTCCAGGTACGTAAATGATACATGAATACATATTTGGGAAAGTTCTGTGAATTTCAGTGATAAGGCATGTGCAGTTTATTCTCTACCTCTTTTTATGACTGAGTGCCAACACCTCCCTAGCCGCTCAGCCTAAAATGAGGCACTGTATTTATATCTTCCTTGTTTTGAGCCACTCGGCAGAAACACTGACAATAAAATATCAAGTAGCATTTTTACTAAGGAAAACTTTTATTTCAACTGTGCAATCAATCAGTATTTAGACAGCAGTTTCATAAACATTTGGCATTTAAACTTCTATGACTTTTTGGCATGACCTTGGGGTAGTATATAAACAACCCTGGAGGGGAAAAATGAACCAACACACTAGGTAACATTTACTAGAATGCTAGAAAAAGAAAAACAAATCCACATTATTAAACAAAATAGTTTTTAAAAGACATTAAAAAGTTACATTCAAATCAGGACAAACATTAGCTTCCCTCATGCAATGGAATTCACAGAGCTGATCCCCTGAGACAAATATAAAATTAATACAATTCAGCTCCATCCTCCATTAGCCAGTCAGCCATTGCTGCCCTTAGAGGAAAATGGCACACAGAGTGAAAGGATCCAGACCACCACAATATGAGATACATACCTGGCTCCTACACTGGCAATTCATTCACAACTTTAAAAAAACCCAAAAGCCAAACAATCAAAAAGCAACATTTGTATAAGTCAGTTTTTCATATACAGTCAGTCTTTACTGAAAACACACCAGGCAGATGCAATGTGGGTATATGCAACCACGAAAAGCTGAAAACTTCCAGAAGGAGCACAGCTCGCAATGGAACCAGAGGGCCCAACACAGCAAAACTTTAAGCATGTGTTTACATCCCTTTTGAGTCAATTAGGACCAGTCTCAGTGTACATCTAGAGGAATTCCAAAGAAATAAACTTACTTGCATTTGAGCCAAATTGAATTTGTGTTCTTTTCATACGGGCCTCTATTAACAGAAAGTGATTTGGTTTTGGACTTGTATTGAAGAATAGTATTTTTTGAAACACATGTGCCAAAAGATACAGTTACATAAATAATATATTGTTAACTTACGTTATTATAGAAAGGTGCTCAATCTTTCCTGCAGTCAAATTCCTCCACTTTAGAAATTGCTTGCTATTAGCAGAGCTGCAGTTGCACCAACTAGTAAGCGCGTAACAATTGTTCAAGCTAAGACCTACCTCTTTAGCAATTACTAGGTGTAATTCTGCTTTCGATTTTACCAGAATAACTTCAGTAAATTGATTTCTGTGAAACACCACCAGTTACATCTGTGCAGCTCTCTTTTCAGTTGGTGTGAATGAGATTTTTGGCTAAACATGGAGTGACCTACAAAACCTACCAACATTCCCCATGCTAGGAGATGGACTTTTCCCTGCATGAACTTCATTCTGTAACAAATAAAATGAGCAAGAGCTCCTGGTCTTAGGGCGTACAAGTTTTTTCAGAGTAACATGTTACTGAGAGCCAGCAGTCCATGGTAACTATGCTTGCGTACGCTCAGGTTGCAGCAAATGGTAAGTCATTAAGTCTATTAAAAAAAAATACAAAATCAACTGATAGGCCCTGTTCACATTCCCAATTCTCCTAGATAACTCCTGAAAGATGAGAATACTTTTTATTTGTTAAATATGAAGAAAGTATACAAGTGTAACTGTCGGCAGATTGAGCGTTTGGTTTTGGATCCAGGTCCTGCAGAACAGGCATTGCTGTTGCAATTGAAGGGCAGAGTCCTTTCCTGTGTGGAAACACAATTAGCACGGTAAGCCAGTTTCAAGATTTCCTCTATAAGTTTTGATGCTTTTCAAGTCACATCAACTGTAATTAATTTTTGCTTTCTTTTTAAAGTACAAGGGTTGCATATACACTCATTACACCAGCCATGGCTCCTTAGTTCTTAATACACTTAAACAAAATCAATTCACATAGTGTAACACTAAATTCCACATTTATGTTCATCTTCCAGAACATATTTAGTAAAATTCATAATTAAAAAAATGATAATTTTTTTCTCCAGGACCCAGTTTCTACAGACATAATCAAGAAAAAAAATACTGGAAAACCTGAAACCATTCTGCCTGCTGTGTTCTGCCAGCTCTTTCTAGGCAAATGGAATGAACAAATTTTACGTATGAAAAACTGATTTCCTTAGACAGCCACGGGTATAAACTTTTAAGAAAATTAATATCTGTAATATCATATCTATAATTACATGCATTGGCTTCAAGGATATGAAGCATTTAAACTTTGAGCCCAATTTTGCAGTTACAATCATGAAGGATTGATTCTGCTATTGAATCCAATAGAGAAAGTATCAATTTCTACACAATTTTTCTGGAAATGCCTTTGCTTACATTGGTGGAGTTTTCAATCATAAAACAAATTTTCTCTCGCAAAATCATCTTGTGATGTATTAGTAATAAGCCATGAATTTTGAGGAGAACATATTTTTTATTCTGTAGTAATCATGACTGTGACAAAGTAAAGGGAAGTACATGAATGTAGACTGGGTTCTGGAGAAACGTATTATATTTGGTTAACATAAAAATAAAGAAAAAGAATAATTAATGTCTAACTAAGCTTGCCTATATGCTGAGGTAACCTTAAATATCTTTGGTTTTCTTTATTTGCTGATAAAAAGTACCTTAATAAAACATTAAGCGATGAATAGAGTTCTGGATGCACTCCTCTCTAATACACTGACTATTTTTTCAACTCCTTGGCTATTGAAGTTAGAGCATCTATATTAGATGAACAAATTTTATATGAAGTCTGTTTCTTTCAAATTACCCATGAGTTAAACTACAGAGTGGGTCTCTGGAAGAAAAAATTCAGGATTTAAAGTATTTACCTGTAATGAAGGTCATAAAATTAGATCCAATTATCAGTACTTACAGCAAACAAGTCTTTGGAGAAGCAAACAGTTACCATCTGCATATCAGCTCTTTCTGAATGAAACTAACAAAAGAGGCTACTCTGAAAGATGAAGTGTGAAACTTCATGCTACAGTTACACATTCTTAATCTAGTTTTGATTAATTCACACTTTACCTAACTAGAAACAGTACTCTGCTGTACACTAAACATTCTGCCTGATGAGACCAAAAATAAATCTTTGGTGAAAAGGTTTTCTTTTTCTTCAGCAAGTAGATGAAAAACTGTTCAAAAATATTCTTTTTTAATACTGTATTGTTGATCAGCTACATGCTGGAGAAAAAAAAAAATTACACTTGGAAGTCTTTGGAGATATCTGCTGGTATTATTATAACTTTCTTTAAAGGCTCTTGTAACAACAAGGTAGTTAAAATTGTAGAAGCATACAACTCATCTATGCAATCAACTACTACAATCAAGAAGCCCTACTGTTTTTTGTTAGTAACTACTTATACAATAAAATGTATTCAGCTCTTCAAACCTATAGCTTTTAACTAGTTCAATTATTTTTGGACAATATGTGGCTTCCTTCTCTTCTACAGAAAAGTCTTTGGTACAAGATTATTTTTAAAGCATTTGAATCAACACTGTTATGAAAAGGTGAATGTGTACTGTCTGGTTCAGAACTAGCGAACAGTTACAAGGTAAAGAACTACAGTAACTAGAGGCCGATTCATCAACACAAAACAGACAGAACAGTAGGGCTTATTGACGACTTCTGACCACCTTTTGATACACGAGGAACAATACAAAAGTCAGCCTGGCCTACCTTAAGGGTGACATCTTGGCCCCAGTAAAGTCAATGGGAGTTCTGACAGACTTAAATAGAGCCACGAGTTCCTGTGGTTGCTTTCTCACAACGTTACTTTTTTTTTTTAAGTAAAAACATATGCCTAATTTTTTTTTCTTTTCTTTCTTTCTTTTTTTTTTTTTTTTTTTTTTTTAAGTAAAACAGGGAAAGAAGAGGAGTGGAGAAGAGGACTGGATATAGATACAGGCAAGTTTATAACATTGGATGATTCCAACCTCCTCCCTGTCTCTCCCTCTCTCCTATTAAAAAACAAAACATGATACCCTGTCAGTTTGCTCCACGTTTCCGTGAGGCAGCTCAAAAGTAACAAATGTTCCCTGAGTACAGGAAAAAACAACAACAACAAAACCCCAAAAACACTAGAATAACTTTTAAAGGAGGTAGTATAAAACAGGAATTGCATGGGTTCAAGGCAGTAGCAGTACTCACCTCTTTCAACAGACTCTTCAACTAAAGCTCTGGCTTTTTTATTTCTCATGGTAGCCTAATCAGAGTTTTAGATTGGCGTGTAGGTAAAGTCACTCCCTGAGCTAAAATTCCTAACAGCACACTAGGCGAAGGCAAGGAGCAGGGTTGCATCCCAACAACAGCTCTGAGACATACTACAATGCTAGCAGTGCTCATGAGCACTCAAAGCTGGGTAAAAATGAACTATAAACTCATGATACAGTTTACTTAAAACATCTAAGAAGCATTTAAGGCATCTTTCTGTACTCCAGAGCAACTTTATGAATACTAAAAAGGCATAAGGCAAATCAGTAATTTCATAATATATAATGCAAGGCACCATTGCTAAGAAGTACTGCAATACTGGAATACTCAGCATTATTATCTATTCCACGACTCTCAGGCAGAGCTGAACTGTTTGGAAATGCTGAATACTTGTCATTTTGCCATGCTTTTTAGCATTACGTGTCAATAAAGGGGCAATGTTTGTCACTGTGGGGAACTCAACATGTCCCAGAGCCCTAAGGATATAGCATACATCCTGTCAGCAGTTGCTGGCATCAGTTTCTGGGGGAAAGGCACTGTCCTAGGCTTACTGGGGTTATGAGAAATCAAGAGGTACAAAAGATTTCATGTGGCTGTATACGTGGAAGCACCAACTCCAGTTTTCCCAGTTTTTAACATCCTCTATGTCAACCACATTAAATCATTACATTTTATACTCTGAGGTTTCCTTCTTTTTAAAGACAGAGCTTCAGCTAAACAATCTTGTTCACCTACCTATACAACTCCCTGATCACTGAGCGCACACACGTGCACGCGCACGCACACACACACACATATTCTACACACAACTGAAAACAAAACAAAAAAAGAAACCCAAAATAAAACAACGCTACTAGGAAGTATCATCAGTTCCATAGCTGAGACCAACTAGAACACAAATGAGGTAAAGCAGTCATCATTCAGAGTTCACCTCTCGGCAAACTGAGGTAGATAGTCAGCAAAAGGGCCAACAGCCTTCCCTTTGCTCCAGTGACATATTTTTAACTTTAGTCAGAAATCTTCACTGTCCTTTCACATTTGTTGACCACTGAACATTCAAAATGAGTGAGTTTTAAAAAACAAACAAATCAAACAAACAAACAAAAAAACCGCCCCATTCAACAGAAATATGGGATCACCTGCTAGGTTAGTCAGGCTTTCCACAATAAAACTTTGGCTCCCTGTTCATTGTCTTTCGAACAGACATACACTGCAAGAATGTCTGGCGTGGCCTTAAGCATGTCAGTTTTGCACCGCAGAGTGTATTTGAAGAGGTGAGGTAGGAGTCTGGTCAGTAGCGAACAGCAGAGGAGGCTCTCTGCAGTTACTTATGGCAGGGCTCATCATGTTCATACCCAAGTCACTGCTTACAAAAGAACTGGTAGTGGGAGGGGTGGCACTTGTCACAGAGGAGAGGTGTATCTCATCGTTGGACTCGTGAGAAAATCTTCCAGAGTCACCGGTCTCGTGGCTTCCTTCGCTGTTGGCTGAATGCTCCATATCGGCAACAATACTGAATGGCACCTGGAAATTAGACTGCTGGCCAGGAGAGCTGGGGGAGTCATCCTCACTGATCAGCACAGTGGTGCCCGGCTGATACAGACACACCGCCTGCACAAATCTTCTCTGGGCCTACATAAAAAGCAGAGAGAAAAAGGTTGTTCGGCCTTTCAAAAGTTAAGCCATAATCTGAATTTTTACTGCATTTCCTCTCTCCTATTCCGCCAGAATGCCTCTAACAGCATTGGCTCGGAACAATCTGGGCTTTCCTACAGGAGGTTAAAAAGAATCCATCTCAAGTCTTGCTCATACTTTTTTCTTCCATAATAGATGACATAATCCCTCCTAGCTAAGCATGGCTAATCAAGAATGATTTCACTGGAGGGACCTGAATGGTATTTTAAAAACATACTTGGTAGAGCTCTCTCCCATCCCTTTATGCATATTCTTTAAGCATTACTCCTTGGGTGGTAGCAAATATTCTTCTTACAGAGGCATCAGAAACACACAGCTGCTTCTGGTAATATTTTGGAATATGAATTTACAACATGGATATCAAGACTTCCTATTTCTTAAACATACAAGAGCACAATACAAGTTACAATTCAATAAACATTAGTTAGATGCCCCATAGGTGTGAATTTACATGACAATGTTCAGGATTTGGTTTAACATTTCAGTTTTAAACTGTTATTTTTCTCATCCAAGTAGCAAATGTGTCCAGAGCAACAATTTCAGAAGCCAGACAGTTCTACTCAGATTCTCAATTTCTTCAGTACTTTGGGTAAATCATTTAATTTCCCTCTTTTGGTTTTTCTTCAGCAAAGTTGTAGCTGTCAGTGTAGGAGGGGATTCTTTATATTTTTTTATATTATTTTTATTTATAAATACATATTTAATTTGTATTTGTATTTATACAAAGTCTCTGCAGATGTAGTACTGTAGATGCTATGCATAGACCCAGTACACAGAAATCCTTTTGCTCACAGATAAAAGGGCACAAGCAAGAAAGTAATCAGTTAACTGTAACGAGTTACAATATCTGACAACTTGGGACAGAAAACGAAACATCCATAAGACTTCACTACAAGGTAGAACACTATCAACCTTAACACAACTGAAACTATCCAATTAAAACTTAGACCACTAATTATGCTTTTCCAGAAATTGAAAACTACGTATCTTCCTTTGCAAACACAGAGTATTACAGCAAAGATTGCGCATCTCTGCCCATTAGAGCAATTACCTCCTCAGTCTTCACCTTCTTAGTATCTTGGAAGAACAGCCACTTTTTCTTGCAGTTAGCCTTTGTGACAGGCCCATAGCTGTTAATAATCAGATCAGATCCCCCCTACAATAGAGGGAGACACACAGACATTTATTTTAACAAACAAAAGTTCTAAGATATTTGAAAATATTTTTCTATTCCTACCTATTGGCTCCATCCTGAAAAGGAAGACAAATGAAGTCTTAGTGCTCAGTCACGTTTTTGTGGTCTGGTATTCATCTACTGCTCGAGACAAGACAAGACCAGATCCACTAAATCTGGCAAGCCCAGATGCCAGGCCCAACAGCTATAATACTGCAAACACACAGCAAAATATTCCAGCCACTGCTCTTGCTCTACTCCTTTGAATGTGACCATTCATAGACATAGTGTCTGTGCCTGTACTGGGGTCCATTTCCATTTCCCAGCTCTTGAATATATCCTCAGGGAGCAGCTCCGTTCAAGTTTGCAGTGTGTACAGAACAAGCCTTAAATCAGTACATCTGCATGTGAAAGTAAGGCCAATGTGGTTTTGTCACACTGGACTCCTGGACTGTAAGATTCTACACATCCACTGATACACCCTGCCATCTAGATTAATTTATAATTTGACCAAGTATGAGTTTATAAAATGTAACGTTGTCTTACCAGTAATATACAGAAAAATAATACTTTCTTTAATACCTGCTTAGTGTCATACTTGACTAGATAGTGCACAGGCATCTACTGAACTAGGTGCTGACAAGGACTCTCTCACCTATCTCCTTGGACTCGCAGAGGCCACCTAGCAGCCCTAAGTCTATGGAGCTTTTATCCTTTGATGCTGTGCCAGAGCCAAACCCTGCCATCTGCAGAGTACAGTGTAAGACAAGTGTATTGAATCAGATCTCTAGCTGAACTTTAAGATAAGTCTTGAAAATTTGACCCTGAATTGCCAAATTTGTGCTTGTCCCATTAAAAAAACATCCTGTGGATTTGTAGTGTACATATTTTACTTTTGATAAGGACTCCGATGTTATAGCCATGAATTCTAAAGAAAGATTTCTGTTTTGGGAGTGAGTAAATCTCACAGTACCTTAGCATCGATGAAGCTGTTTCCCACTATCATTGGCAATAAAGATTCTTCATTCTCTGCAATTCCTTCAATACTCTTCTCCACCTCATTAGCACTGGCTAATGAGATGCTGTTATGTGACAGCTGGTCAGTGCTTTGCTGCACAGGTTTAGGAGCAGATGTTTTCCTACACAACGTTAAGCGGGAATAAAATTGACCCACAGGAAGAAAATACAAAAAAATCAAGGATAAACTTCAAAGCTATTATTAATCAAATAATATGGGTATATTCTGGCATTTACGTTTTGTTATATGATACTCCTAACTCTCATGGAATTTAAATGTTATTGCTTGTGATAAAAATAACGTCTGCTTCCAGTTAATCATACACAGTAGGCTACAAGCTTATGTGCAGACAGGAATTGTCATCATTAGTAATATTACTTGGAGGAAGTAACCATTAATGATATTAAGACCTTTCTACCATGCTACACAGAGACCGTCTCCCAATCCATATTTTTTCCTGCATGTATGCTAAAAAGCCCTTGTTACTAAAATATACTTTCAGACAGTTTTTTAATTTATTATTTCAAGTAACTTATATTTGTTCTGATCCCAAAGTTATGGACAGAGTCACTGGGCCAGTTTATGCCCCATAGCAGCTGATGACAAGACAGACAGATGGTGGCTTGCACCACTGCAAAGAAACTGCATCATGGAACTGCTTTATGTCACAGTTCCTCTTGTCCAGCAACACCAGAGGGTTAAAGCCTTGCAAACCAGGTCTGGGCAGGCTGGAGCGTTAAGCAGGAGGAGCAGATGATATAAAGCAGCATGCTCATCGGACTCAAAGGGGTTTTTTCTTTGGAAACATGCCTCATACTTAGTTGTCAAAGCACCACTGACTCACTCTCTGGGTTCTTCCTTCTTTTCAGTGGAGAAGGGACTCAGGTAGAGTAGGAAGAGCCAACAAAGTGCTTTGTTTCCACTGCTGGTCAGAACAGGTGAAGAGACAGAGTACTTCAGAGAACTTGGCACTCTTGGAGAAGGCGGCATGTCCCAAGAATCAGTGCATTGAGAAAGAGCTCAGTCCGCAAGAACAAAAACATACCTGGCTTTACTGCGATAAATTAAGATCAGGACGCAAATAAGGATGCAGGTCAAGGCTATGCAAACCCCAACAACAATGCCAGTCATTGATTTCTGGTCCAGATGGTAATAGTCAGAATAAGCTATCGCAAAAAAGAACACAGAAAGGCTCAGTAAATAAGAAGAGTTACCCCCTGCTCCCTGTCAGGAAATTAATAGCATTACAATCACAACCACAGTGACAAATGCTTCCTTTCAATGAGATTTCCAGACCTTCTCTGTCATACATTTTGACACTTTTGAAAATAAAACTTGTAGACCAAACAGAGGAGTATATGCAGTCCTGGTGTGGGAAGGGAAGAAGGGACTGCCCCACACCACAGCCTCTTCGGTGACCTACAACATGGAGCAGAGGAGCTCTCTCCAACCCCTTCCTTACAGGGTGCTACTAGACAACAAAGGGAAAAGGCTTGGAGAAATCCAGCCACTGTCACCTAGGAGGGTTCACTTTGGTTTACACTTTGACATTGTATGTCTATTAACCTAATCCTGAGGGCATGGCTCTATTTGCTTATTCAGGCCTAAAATATAACTGAATTCCAGGAAGGGAGAAAACCTGAGCAAGAAAAATCGCTGTGTTTTAATCACAATTCAATGTGTAGCAACAAGGGAAGGTTAAAAGGTTCATGTACCTGAATAATTACTAGCTCTTGTCACCCCCAATAGCTTTAAAATCTGTAACAAGTCACCAGGATAAATACCGTTCTATGTCAGACAAAGACAATATGTTCTTCCCTTCTTATATGGAGAAAGCACTGATGTTACCTTAATTTCTGCAGGGTAACACATAGTTTTCCCCAAAAAGCTGCAGGTGGGGCTGACTACTTTGGTGAAAATATATGCTGGTGTATCACTGACTGACAGGTTGATTTGGGTTGCTGGAATACCAGGAACCAGCAAATTTCAACAGATTTGAGATGCCACTTCATCTCTGCTGGGCTGTCTGGTTTAACTGACCCAGTGCTACTGGTATCTCAAGCCAAATAAAGGACTTAAGGCAAGCGCCTTAAAAGAGTGCCTGCAAAGTTGATATTGATGTAAAATTCAAACCAGTTACGTATTCTTATTTGAAAGGCAAACTTCCAACTTCTGAGCAAAAGAATTAAACCAGTTCTGAGTTGAACTGAGATAAAAATTCCAAAATGGTTTCATGTAGAAGAAAATGCTACACTGTTAGGACTGCCTTACGTAAAACAGACTGGTTTACCCAGAAAGCGGTTACAAGCTAAAACAAACAGGGATCTTTTTTCCTGGTACTTGTGACAGCAGTAATCAAAACATTGCTACTGACTTGTGGAATCTCCCGAATCCAAGCGTTTAGGTCTCTGATTAGACTCTGATGTCGCCTTTGGCAGGACAGCAAGTTCTACCGCATTTGAGAAGGGTCCTTCTCCCACTTCATTGGAGGCTGCTATTTTGACCAAGTAGACATTTCCTGCTACAAGGTTTTCCAGCAAAGCCATGGTCATTGCTCCTATGAAAAGATTTGATAAACAGTTCGGTTAGACAAAGTCTGTACGAACAGACTGAGATTTAGACACTGGGACCTACACTTTCTTTCCAATACCACCTCCAAATCTTGTTTGAGGACTGTGATCACTTTCCTATGTTCTAACCTGCATATACAGGGTACAGAATGAACACTGGGGTTGCCTGCTTGTCCCTTCTGTCCTTTCTCTCCACACTGCTTGAACACAGCACACTGTGAAGTGCCAGTATAGTTCAAAACCAAGAGTCAAGTACTGGCTACGATACACAGCATACTAATCCTAAATCTAGCGCTAGCTGCATTTCAGCGTGATAGCATTTATGTTGTGATTGTATCTGTGAAGAGATGCTCCCAGCATTAACCAGACTTTCAGGCAGAGAAAGCAGGATGTTAGACCTCTCTCATATACTAATCTATGTGCCTCTCCTAGATCCACTGTACCATGAATGTGAATGAAAATTGTCATAACAAAATAATTCAGGTTCAGTTTATCAAATTTCAGGTCTAGTTGGTAAAATGAACAGGACAGATTTGGAAGAGTACATTATACCACACTTTTAAAATAAAATTAAACCCTATTTAGACCTGCATAGGCTTCCTTGATTACTGTGCATCTAAGCTGTGCCACTAAAAATATTACAGAAAATGTCTCTCTCACATGCTAAGGATTCATTTCCTAAAGTCCCTGAAGGCAGGAAAAACAGATTAAGAACATAAACAGGATTCACTTGCATTGTCCTTAGACAGGCAAAACTCCTATCAAAGTCAATGAGAGCTTTACCTGTCCAGGGACTGCAGACTGCTGCTTAAAATTCCAATTCCTTTCTAAAATGCCTGTGTTTCTTCCTACCACAGAAATATATTGCTTTTCTTTCCCTAAGTAGTGGCAGTTACAGGACCAAATCTATCCCTTGTTCTCTTTCACATATTCCATTTACTTTCTCAGACTTAAGTCTAAATTTCAACCTTTCAAATTAGTTTCAGAAGTCAGAATTTATAGTGTCATGGGAGCGTATAAAATATAAGGTTGTTTTGTTGACAGAAAAGATTATACATTTGGCAAACGGGAAGCTACTTCAAAAGCTATTTCAGCTCTTCCATAAAAAACATCCATTAGCTGAAAGCATTTGAAGTAAAATGTGAGGTATTTGTAACCAAAGGAGCTGTAATATTTAGCACCAGCAAGGGCGAAAGGTCACGTTTCAATATTACAGGCTCTTTCCCACCAGCTCCTTTCAAATCTGCTGCATTGCTAAAGCAAGCAAGCACTTTGTACTGATTTACTGCGCACCAAGTGTGTAAAGGCTGTAACTTCTGATCCACTTGAAGAGAACTAGGGAAAAGGGGGGAGGTGGCTGGAAGATAACTCACATCACGAATCAGCAACAAACTGCAGTTATATTTTCTAATTCTGCCATGCCTAACGCAAGCTCAGTCGCATTAGTGGGTTTTGGTTTTTAAATTGGTGGATTGGTAGAAATTTTCATGCATAGGACTTTTACAGGTGGTAGGGTTGGTTTGTGTTTTTTTGTTTTGGTTTGGTGGGTTTTTTAATTTTTTTATTTGAAGGGGGTGTCTTTGGAGGTGTGGGAAAGGAATGGGGTTAAGATTTCACAAATCTTCTGCAGAAAAAGTTTAGAGTCAAGACAAAACAATGCTATTTATTGCATAGAGTTAGCTGATCTTATCAGAATAAATTAATTAAAAAACCCAAACCCTGCTTCTACCTCAAATTACCTATGAAAGGACTGTCACAGGACTATCACAGTATTTGCCCAATTTTTCCTCTACATACTAATTTTCTTTCACAGACTTTTTCATCTGTACTTTAACTAAGAGCATTACAGATTGTCCTAACGTGTCAAGATGCCCAAACTCCATGCCATGCCTCAAACCCCAATATATCTGTCAAAATACAAAACTAGTGACTCTAACATTGATGGACATAGTAATACACTGAGATTTATAGCTCTCCATTTGCTCATTCCCTCCAACACTTTCAGCATGGGAATACATGAAAATGTTTACTGTTATTGCCATCCCCTCGTCCAAAATATCTATGGTAAAATACTGTTTGAGATGCTGTTCAGTTTCACAGCCATGGTTGAGCTGAAGTATATACCTGAAAGCAATTTAGCCACTTTGCTGCATACAACAAATACAGCGTATCATCACCAGAATGACAAGATTTGTTCTTCAAATATAAGCTCCCTGTGAATTTAAATCTGCTGGGTTTTTTAGTGAGTAAAAATTAATATTAAATTGGTCCTTTAATATGACAACTTTACATCACTGTTTCTTTCAACAATTTAATGGGACAACTTAATATCACTGTTTCTTTGAACAACTTAATAGTGAAAAACCATGGGCTCAATCTTCTCCCTATAGTTAGACCTCATTGATCTCTCAGAGACTAGCTATTTTTCACAGATTTTGCTTAAGATTAATAGTCATTTTACTGTTATTCTTCACAGCTGACCACTCTATTTGAGGCCAGCCCGACAAATACCATTCTGCTCCAGCAAAGACAAAGCGGCACTGCCACCTTTCAAAATGGCTGTTGGTCCTTCATCCTCTCTTTAGGAGCAGCACAAAGGACAACCACCATCTTTGAACTGAAACAGTTCACTCTCACTGATGGTGAAATGATTTGTCCTCTGTGAGTGCATACTCATTAAGTTTTATGAATTTTCTCCACAGAAAATTTAAAGCCTCACTCTCTGCTGACAACTAAGCTTTCAGCCATGAAACAACACAGAACAACAAAATAGTAACTCTTCCTGGGCCATCCTCTTAAATAAGCTACTCAAGCACATGACTTTACTCTCTAACACTGAGCTTCCCTCTCTGGTTTAATACATTATTAGAACATTACCTATTCTGGACTGCCTCTGTTTATTTTGAATACCAATCGAACAGTAAATGCCTTTTTCTTTTTTTTCTGGCTATAGTAGAAATCTGTTCTTGATGCAGCTCTTCAAGTCGTAGTATTATTCCGGAAAGCGCCTATAAAAATTTAGACTATATCTACATCTAATCACAAAGGTGTGACTGCAGTTCATATCGCCATACCTGAGTTACTGTTAGATTAGCTAGCTGGGGCTCAGCAGTAGAATAGAGCCAGAGAGTTAAATTGAATTTGCAGAGCAATTTACTGGGAGTAGTGGAAAGTTCATTAAGCAAACTGAGCTAACTGGATTGGCAGTGATGGAAAGAAACATATAAACCCACACAGCCACATTTATAAATTTATTTCTGGAGAGCAAGGCATCTCAGAGACTTCCTATTTGAAAGACTGCATTTACAAAATGAAACCATCACAATCATGGTTACAACAGAACTAAGATGGATGTAATTGGATTTATGAGACATTTTGGTTCACATGCACACACTGAGCTCCAGAGCAACACAGACAGCCCCTCTCCCCTCACCTTCTGAGTATTAATTGGTTTTTAATACATTTTCATCACAACCATGGGAATAATTCTAAACTAATTATAACTCTTATGTGAACATTTATATGAATTTCTTTCTTATTGTAGTCCAAGGGAGCTGAAAGTAACAAAGCATCTTATAAGTAGCATCATTGTCCAGTTCACAGGTTTATGATTTTAGTTTACCTTCTCTGTGCAACACTTGCCATTCCCCAGCAATCCAAGACTTCCTGGATGCATAGAGGATAGTGTATCGTGTAACAACTGTTTCAGGACCATCAGGTGGCTTCCAGGAAACCAAAGCAGTATCATCCTCTATCAAAGTCACCTTCACTCCTACTGGAGGGCCAGATGGTGCTGTGAGAACAGTAACACAATGCTATTAGGCTAACCTAATTTACATGCAATTAAATTGCTCAGAAAGAAACTGATGTGCAGACCTAGTGGCTACTGCTACATCCCAGATAAACAACATATAAACAAACACATGCTGCTCCTTCAAGAGAAACTCTCCTATTAACTCTAATCTGGTCAATAGTTTAGATTTTGTAAAAGTAAATTTTGTATTTTTCCTTCAGCTCCAGGAGGAGACAGTTACTGACAAAAACCCACATCATTACCCTGTGAACAGGTACAACCCAAACATTGCAATGCTGAGAACATGAAACTGAAGTTTTTGATTTTCACTGACCAAGCTGACAGAAAAGCAAACCAGCAGCTAGGGCAGTAGATGTGTAATATTCTTACAGTTTCTAAAACTTCTGGTTTTTAAAATATGTTTTCATAATGCCTATGAATCAGCCATGTCTCTTCAATACATATTTTAAATTTTTTATTCAAGTTACTTCCATTCAGTGGTTGCTAATGGTCTAAGTATATCACATTTTACATAAAAATCGTTGCTGATCTTAGGTAGATTTTGAAAAAGAATTTCACAGTTCCATAACAAGGATTTTCCTGACAGCATTTTCCTATCTCTCACTGAGAAGAGCAATATCTGTATCTCAGAGGAAAGTATTTCTCCTTCTTACAGACAGCTTAAAATTAATAAGCAACTTTTCAGGCCATTTGCTTTTCTTTTTAGAACCATGTGGTCCTCTCCTAGTGCCTTACCTTCTGGAAGGGTAGTATGGTAGACTACTGGACTCCAGGGACTGGAGAGCTGGTCCACATGCAGCCGAACTGCAAATTCATACATGGTTTTTGGCTCAAGACCTTGAACTAACATGTGAGTCTCTGACCTGTACCGATGAAGGAATAAAATAAATTTAACAGCAGCAGTTGACTTGAAGATCCCAAACTCAAATGATATCTCTTAGTCACTGTGAGTAGATTCTCACTGTCAGTTCAACACAAGACAAACCACTTCAAGTCCAGACACGTGGTCCATCTGCGCTGTCTACCTGAAAATGTAATTGTACTAACCCTGGAGCTCTCTGGAGGCTATTATGTCTGCTATCAGTTGACTTGAGCTCAAGTTTTTATAAAGGTTGTTTGGACAGCTGATGCACAAGCAAATCCAAGAATATTATTGCCCAGATCACCAGTAGGTATCCCAAACTCAGCTCTTTCCACATTTGTCCATACGACACTATGCTTCAAGCTGGAGTAACAAACTACAACCAGCACCACAGCTGAAAAGGCACATGCTGTTGGCTCCATCAGCTATTCCTGGATCTGCTGCTCAGTTCACAGAACAGACATAGGCTATGTGTGCAAATTCCCCTTCCACTTACGGCCTCATGTTTAGGGGATCTCTGTAGAATATGAATGTTCCCTACTCATCTTGTAGTCATATTTGGTAATTTATTAATTGTAAAATTGATTATATTAATTGTAATATTGCAGTTTACTATTTGATCACAAAGTTAATTGTAGACATTCTGCTTTATTTTGATTCTGGTGGCAGCGGGAAATCTTTCATATACACCAGGGTTAATTCTGGGTGATAATACCCAAGTTGAGATTGAATCTCAATTTAAAATGGTGTTACTCTACAGATACTGCTTTATTAAATCTCATTTAGTATTTCATCTTTCATACTGCAAGGGCAGTCACCAATATTTGCAATAGTCTCATCCTATCACAAAAAGCAGCATTCATTGCTATGCTCCATATTGCACACTAAGAATTTTACATGGTGATTATACTGTGTCTAATCGTTAAGCCAGGAGTTATACAGCAGGGGATGTGTTCTTTGAAGAGAAAACCATCAATATTAGGATGGAAACTATCTTTTAAGACAGCATTTTTTTTATTTAGAAGGCTTGAGTAAACCCAAGTATTGAGGGAGCTACACACATATGGATTCCCTCAACAGCACCATGGCCCCCAGCATAGGCAGGCACAATGGAGCAAAGTCTTCTGCTCCCATACCGCCTGGGCAGAGAGTTGAACACCAAGCCTAGGCAGAATTTCTTCCCTGTTCTGCCATTCTGTGGCTCACGCATTGCTTCTCTGAAAAGCAAGCTGTAGTTCCTACTCAGCTTTCTCCTGGCAGGGTGCCACACAGTCAGGAATGTGGCATTCCCACAATAACATGCTCAACCCCTCAAAACTCAAAAATTCTTTTTTCTACTCTTAAAATCAGACACTGGACTAAGTCCATCTTTGCCCAGACAAGCTACCTATAGAATAGGTATTCAATTTTGTTTGATTGAAGAAGAGCTTAAAATTAAATTCAACTTAGACAGCTAAAAAGCCATTAAAAATTCCAGAGCTCGTCCAGGGATCCAACACAAGGATCACAGGTAGAGAATTAAGCTGTTCTATGAACACAGCTTATAAACCCAAGAAACAGAGCTAGCAGCCACTAGGCAAAACACACAGTCCTCTAAGGGAGATAAAAGTTGTTACAGTAAAAGGCTATTAAGAGAGGGCAGGAAGAGTAGAAACTGAGTGGGAAGGATCTGGAAATGGGAAACCAAGACTCATTAGTAGCGCTGCACTTACGTTTGAAGGTAGAGAACCAGAGAAGCATTCTGCAGCCCCACTGGGTTGCAGCGGATTGTGTAGTTAATGACTTGTGCAGATGTAAAGGCAGGCTTTCCCCAGTGAAGGTAGATAGAAGATGAAGTGTTAGCTTTGGCATAGAGGTGGTGAGGAGGTGGTGGCGGTGGCACCATGCGATCACGGACAGCTGTTTAAAACAAAAAAGGAGCATGAATTATTTAATGAACTGTATATAGATACTGGTAAGAGTAAGTGACAGGTCTGAGCCCACAGGTTTAGATTCAAATCTGCCCCTACCCAGCACTGCCTGGCATTCAGACCCAGGAATCTGGTTCAAGCTATTAAAGATCCCTCCTAACCCAATACATGTCACATATTACTTCTGTAGTCCCACTTGTTTAGTCAAAACCAAAGTCAAAACTATAAACAGAGACAAGGGAGAGAGATAAATCCCTCATAAGATACATGATGCATCACTGGTTAGATGATGCAGACAATCCAAAAGGGGAGGAAAATGTGCTTGGTAGCTATTTGGTTTCCTCAGCTGCAGTTCATGAACACAGGAGACTGTCTCAGTTGCAGGATGACTAGGATAGTATTTGTCACAGATATAATCTTTCTGGTTCTCTGTTTTACACTGAATTAATTATTTATAGGTTAAAAACACAGAGCTGCTGGGACCTTGAAACAGCTCAGCTCTTAAATTCTTCATGCACCTACACCACTTACAGACACATCCTGGAGTGCTAACTGTTTGGTCTGCCTGATAACCTTCTTCCATACTGTTATATGCCAGCAGCCTTACATGATACTTTCTTCTAGGATCTGCACAAAAAGAAAAGGAATAATTAGACTCAAGTAAAAAAATAAGGATTTTCAGACTTCTACAGATAGTGAGATAACTTGATTCTCCTGCAAGTTTGGTTCCAAACTTGTCCGCTACGATCAGCAGACTGATGAACAGGCTGGGTGCCTGGAAGCCTGTCTTTAGCTCTGCGAATTTCCCTGAATCTTTGCCCAGAATCAGTCACATATCTCCCAGTCTTGATTCCGATAGCCTGAAACAGAAGTTTGTAACAGAAATCAGTGGGAGTAGGATAAATATCACATTTCTATCTGTAACGAAATCACACCTTCACAGCTACAGAGCTAGATTTAATAGTATGATTCAGCATATTGAAAGTGCTTTCAGTCTATAATAAAGATTTGTTAAAACAAACAGCATGAGGTCCACAGAAACCAACATTTATTTCTGGATAAGCAGGCTGTAATGAAGCAGGGCAATCAAAGCAAAGGCATAAAGACAGGATCCAGCAAAGAAATGGGAAATGTTTTGGTTCCAGGTTCCGAGAGGAGATATACTGTGAAACAACAGTGATTGTTAATAATGCCTTTGACTAACAACATCCGCTTCCACGTGTTTTCTTGAAAGCTGGTTCTGGCATTCTTAGAGGGTCACTGTTCCTAGCTTGAAGGGTCTCCCTATTTCCCTTTCTCTGGCCATGTCTTTGGGTACCCATATTGCAGTTTGCTGCTTCTCTCAGTTCTGTTAATGATACACTGGCCTTGATCCAAGTGAAAAATTACTACAGAGAAATGAGTTAGAAAGGGGCCTTGAGCTTTCTGTAAGTGGAGATGGTGTGGGGTACCCACAGGTGGTTAGGAGTGCAAACCACCAGGACGGCTGCACTGCTTCTCTGCAGCCTACTCCCTTGCGATGGTATTTGCAACAAATCCCTTCCATACAATGATGATTTGCAAGGTGGTAGCATTTGCTACTAGTACATACAAGCTCTTCCGGGTTCAGCTAAACTTTACCCCAGTACTGATGTAGGTATTAGGACATTCTCCTCTTCTATTGTCATGAACCTATTTCTTTCTATTAAGATTTTCAGAAGGTTCAGATGTTATATAACTCTGCTGATCTTGTTTATTTATTTTTTCCTTGCCCTAAAATACCATAATATTATCCCTTCTCAAAATAAGCTCTCCTCTTTCTCATTTTAGCTGAGATTCGACGTGGCCTCTCTCATGAAATAAACAGGAACACAAATCCTTGACTTTTCTTCACCACAAATAGGACTTTTGTTTACATCAGATCGTTAGCTCCCTCTGCAGTCTCTGCACCACCAATACAATTTTAACAACTCTTGATTTGATGTTTCCGTAAAGACAGCACAGTAATTTCATAATAATGCATTTTGTAAAATCTTTTCATATTTATTTTGAAATAGACAGTCTTTTTGTGCTGTAGTTACCAACATCAGCTTTAAATGAGATATCACTAGGTAGAGTTTACATCTCTATGTATGTTTATTTTTAAAAGACTATTTTACCAAAATCTAAATATAGGTGTAAAACAAAAGGGGATCTTAAATTTGGATTAAAATATTTCTTTGATGTGCTTAACGCTAATGGTAGAATAGGCAAGAGGAGCCCATTCCCATTTTTCAAATAGACTTTAACACCACAAATAGACAACAGAAATAACAAAACGTCACAAAATGAGTTTTTTAAACTAGAGTAAAATTCTCATTTGCTTTGAAGTTTTTTTCACTTTACAGTATCACTTTAACAACAGATGATGTCAGTTGTTCCTAGCCAACAAATTACAATGAGAGAAAAGAAGGAGATGGACACAAACACACAGAATAACCTTATGCATGTGATAAAAGAAAATATGGAATTTTAATATTGAAAATTCAGAAAGACAGTAAGATATTATATGTAAATCATTGCAATCTCTTAAAAAATTGTAAAAAAAACCAGAAGACATGTGAAGGGAAGGTGCATTTAAAAACACTGAGCCCAACCAAAAAGATAACTGCACTTCAAAAGTACCAAGTGATTTGAATACACCAAAATCAAGTTATGGTGACTTATTGAGGCGAATTACAGCGTGCATCTCAGAAAAGCAGAAATATATACCTTCCCAGGCTTCTTAACCTGTGGTAGGAATACATATATTTAGCGCGTAACTGAAATATTCAAAAACAAAGCCAAAATTTAAAAAAAGAGACCATCAAGCCATCTTTAAAATCTCATTAGGATTATGCTTTGGAGGTTGTTATAATAATCAATACTCCCATCCATTCTTAGAAAAAACTTGAATTTGGGTACTATTTAGCAGACCCTTGAACAGATTCCACATAAACAGGCGGCATCCAGCCGGCCAAGTGTCAGTCTATCTTTTTCTTTACAAGTTCCTGCAGAAGAGACCCCTGCTGCATTTCCGCAAGACACAGGATGACAGACATGACAATTTATCATCCTGCTGAGCACCTTCAAAAACTCTGTGCCCTTTGAAAGTGGTCACCCAGAACTGATCATCCTCACTGTGAAATGAAGAATAGCTAAGGTCTAGTGCCCTGCTGAGCTGAATGAGGAGCCTGTGAGGTCTGTTTATCCTCATTGCTTTTTTTTTTTTGCCTTTTTTTTTAAAAACCTGAATTCCTCATTAACACTTGATTGGGGAGGACAGGAAGAATAATGGGATGTGGAAGAAAGGCAAAAATGTAACTCCCACAAAAAAAATTCAAATGTCTTTGAGAAAACCACATTTTTTAAATCTCATTTTTAAGTGTCTTTAACACTCTACATTTAGAAAAAGCACAATGTTGAATATCATTCATCTTCCTCTTGTATAATGCAAGAAGTTTCAAAAAGAATTATCTTTATATAGAAGAACCTGTTTAAAAATAAAGTCTCTCAACTAGTCTCTACCATCTAAAAAACAAGGTTATTTCCACTTCAGGACATCATGGTTCAATTGGTAGCAAGACTAGTTCAATCCAAAAGCAATGTCAGAATTTTTAAGCTGTCACACATTACTGCTGCTCTGGCTGAAAAACCATCTGCTGATATCTGTAATTGAAACAGCAACTGAGGAGGGCTGCATTATGTACTGGCCTAGAAAAGCCTAAATGTTATAATAATCTAAAAAAGAAAATATAAAAGAATTTTAAAGGCAGTGTACTGACCAGTGAAAGAAATTGATGTGAAACTTGCTTCACAGATTACGTGTATAACATTAGCAAAGACCAATTCGAAGTACCTGCTGAGATGCCGTTCCATGTTGATCATAGCTTCACCATATGCAAAACAAGATAACCAATAGCCAAAGATCTGCCTCCAGTTCCAACAGATACTTGCACACTATTTGTTTTATGAAGTGGTGGAAAATATTGTTTTGTCTGAAGTAGCCTCTGTTTAGAATATTTTTAACAATTGTTAGTTTCATTTACAGGCTTATGATATGATTTACTCCTCAATGGCAATCCCAGTACAAGCTTGGCATAAACACTTATATCTAGCAGTTCATCAGCTGGATCAAACATTCAAAGCCAGACATATCCTTAGAGGGAAAACAAACTTCAGGAGCTTTCTTATCTTTAACCAACATAGGTATCCTGAATGGTTTACATATAAATCATTGATAAAAGATTGGGGATAGCATGGCCACCTGGGGGGCTGACAGTCTCAAATTTAGTGTATGATGCCATCCATGCACGTTATACAGCAACAGGAGGCTTGAGAGGCTCAGAAAACAGGGAAGCGACTATTGAGGCCATCAGTCATGCTCATAACAGACCAAGAAGTAACACATCTTTCCACAGAAGATCACAGCTATTCAGAAACAAATTAGGTGCAGCGATTACTCAGCCCATTCAACACACAAATTCAGTCTAAGTAAAAAAAAACCTCACATCAAGATTTCACCTCTGCATTTTCAAAATTTCTCTGAACAGCTGCTAACACTGAGTCATTTCAATTAATTCTCTTGCAATTGCCAGCATTTGTGTAGTGGTTGAAGGCTTGTTCCCAGACCTAAGGTGAACGGGAACAATTTTGTAGCCATTTACCAACTCGCTGAATTTTTTAAAGTTAATTTGTTTCTGTTGAATATGGTTTGGTTTTTTTAGTGCTGCTGGCATTAGGTGGTTGTAAAATTAAGTGTCACAGCACCTACAGCTTTTTAATAGGCATTTTAATTGTTATTACTTAAATCAGCTGATGGAAAGGATGCAAAAACTACACTGTTTGTACACATCAAGAGGCCGGCACTGATGTTGATATAAACATGCTAGAGCTAATCCATAAATTTTATTACAAGAGTGTCTCTGGAGTACACAGAGACTGTCTTAAAAGACATTATAGGCTGGATGGGATAAGCTGGCATAGCTTCACACAGTACAATGGATCTGCCTCACACATCCTTTTTATATAACCGAAACCTGTCAGTATTAAAAACACATGAATAATAGTTCAACCAGAGGCACAAATTTCACCTCTGGTAATAATACTCCTATAAAATAAGAGTAGGAAAAAGCTAAATATGCCTTATATTGGTTAATTTCAAATTAGCAAAATAGATACTGTTCCAAAAATCACTGTTTTACAATTTATGTAGGACCAGCCTCATTCTCCTATGGCAGTTTTTGTAGGTAGGTCACTGCTCCCTGGTGATACTCCCCTGGAATCCCATATCCTGTCATTCACTCTCCCATAAAAATCTGCAGTGAGCCCTGCAGATTCGACCCTGATAGGTCTTTCAGCAGCAAGACACACGGGGGAGCCTTCTCTTTGTTTTGCGAGTCTATGAATATGTTCTACACCTTATAGGAAAACTACGGCAAAGCTAAATACTGCAAGTATGAGCCAAAAAATTAAGTTGAACTATCATTTAAAACATGGATTGTAACTTGGAAAAAACATTAAACATTACAGTAGCGGAAGCTTGGTAAGAGTTTGGATGACAATGATTTACTCGTGTATTTTACTGTCTTACTACATCCCTGAGATATAATCTTAGAGATTATGTTCAGCTTCTCAGAAAGCAGCTAGGAAGCTCATATCAGTTACTGGTGTTAATGCTGTAAAAACAGATTCTTCAAGAAAAACACTACAGTGCACTCACATGTTCCAGCCCTGGTTTTGTGACAAGTCATTTCATTTCCCAGCACGGAGGGAGAACCATCCGTCTGGACGCAAGAAACTGAGAGAAACTGCAAAAATATCATGAAGAATTAAGACTTGATTTATTAGCAGTTCTATTGCTCTACAGTTCATTGGAACATCCACGTTTTATTGCATCAGCTCAAAGTTATTCAGTATTCTTTACTACTGCCATCAGCCTTGCTTCTACGTAAATCTTCCATTTCTCTTTCAGTAAGGGGAGAAGTTACAACGACAAAGCAGCTGTCAGTCAGATTTTCCCATTTTCTTTTCCAAAACTTAAGATTTTAATATGTTCAAATTATATATATTTATTAGTTAAACACGGATTAAACATACAGAGCCCAGTTTTCAAAGCTTAGGAAAATATAAATGGTCTAGTAAATACATACACAGTGGCAGGCAAAAGCAACTACAGAGTTGATATCCTCTCATGCCAGAACTAGTTTTAGTGTATGTTGGTGTATTCCATGGAATTCCATTGAGTTACTGTCTCAAACTTAGTTCTTCTAAAACATTGAGACAAATACACAAAAACATATAAAATAATGTGGCATTGTTCCACGATAGAATAAATGGTGCTTCTGTCGACCCTTACTGGCCTCTGAAATATATCCACTGAAACCCTAGGTTTTGCTGGGATGACTGCTGTAGCAGCTACCATTGCGGGGGGGGAAGGGGGGAGGCGGGGGGGGGAGTCCTCTGTTTTGAAGACATTTTCCTAGTGATAAAGGTGACATGGGGAGAGGAAGGAACATCTCTCCAACCAACATAGGTTAGTTCCATCTGGTAGAGTTATACCTCATTACTGCCAGATGGTGTCCTCATGCACTTCCAATGAACACAGCTGGAAAAACTAGAGGCATCAAAGATTAAATGCCTGTATTAGCAGTTAAACAACTAAAACCAAAAATGTGCTTCTAATCACTTTGCAGCTGGTGAAGTACTTTTTAATGCAACTACCTCATTCTTAAATTACCAAGATTGCACAGACTGAACTTTTAGGAAAAGTTACTAAGAACAATAAAGTCACTTCCATATTCACAATGGAACAAAAATTCCATTCTCAGTACATTCTATTACATAATTAAAACCCTCTAAGCTTAAAGCAGTACGACACTAACAACACAACCAATGAAAAATCCTAATCCATATATAATTCCATCCTCCCTTCTCAAAAGAATACATAGAAATGCAAATGTCCCGATTACATTTTACCACTATCTTCGAATCAGTTTTCTGCAAAAGACCGAACTATGTTTATCCCATTCAGATTTTGATAATTTGTCTTCATACGATTCTTCTATTCCAGGTAAATTTATAGCAGTAAAGATAAGTATAAAACCTGTAACAGCAGGTTCCACAACCACATTGTGTACACAAGACACGCTCTGGGTAACTGTTCATTCTGCTGAAACTTACATTGAACACAAAATGAAGAGTCCTAAACCAAGAGTGTTACAGAGCTGTGTTTGCTAATATCAACACAGCCAAAATTTTGGCTTTCTGACAAATGCTTCATAGAAAGCATCTGTTTACAGGCTACTTAGCCAAGGTTACAAGAGAGTGTAATATTGCAACCCCTAAAAGCCCTGTCATTGTTTCCTTCAGCTGCTGCATGTTTGTGAAGCTCTGAAGGCCTTGAAAGGAGCCAGAGCAGAGCCAACAGGTCAGGGCTAGATAAAATTAAGGAAGAATCCGAGGTCAGACCATGAAAGAACTTTTTTTTTTTCCTCCACCCCTCCAGAACAGTGAGTCCACCTCCAGCAGCCTTTCATTCAGTCCTGATAAGAAGAGACAGCACTCCACAATCTGGATTTCAGACTTTCAGTCCTCTTTGGGGAGTGGAAAAGATAAGGAAGCCCAAAGAAAATGGACGTTTTACTATCATTTACTGTTGACTCATTAAGTCTGGATACTGAACATACATGTTCAAAACTACCTGTTTTGAACATCCCTGTTCTCAGCACTTTAAAAGGAAAACACTGATAGAAATAAAAGTATTGGGGGCTTTGTTCTTGTTTCTAAAAGAATTAGGATTGCACAGAATTTCTAGAGAAAAAAAAGTTCAGTGGCTTGATGTTCTGAGTCAAGTTCAGCAACTAGAAACCTAGAAATCACTTCTTAAGCTACATCCAATATGGCGATTCTAACAGTTGCGGAAGGGGATAAGAAAAATATTTCAGTTTTATTCTAGCTTCCATACAAAATTTTAAATAATACTTTTTTCCTTTCAATTAAAGGTATCAAAACCACAATGGTTGTTCTAAGGACAAAACTTCTGTGGCCAAATGTCCATTTTTAATTTAATCTTTTGTGCTGCTGGATTTTTTGTGTAACCTACAGGTCCATTGTTGGGTAGTGGTCCGGCTGGATAGCTCATTGGTCTGGTTTGCCAGGGTGACTGCACTGCCCCCAAGCCCGTCCCTTCAACACAATAAACTCCAGATAATTATTCAAAGAAGAGGCCAGCAGCATGGGCTGCTCTGACATCGGGTCATGGCCTTTGACATCAAATCTGGGGCTAGCCAAAGTCTGCTCCAAGCAACAGAGGTCCAGGGGAATTATTAAGGGGGAAGGGTGGGAAAGGAAGAACACTGAGAAATACTATCCTTAAAAATGTACTTTTGAAGCAAAGTAATGTAAATACAGCAGAAACTTATTAGGAAAATAAGCAAATACATTTCAAATATTCTAGACGAAAGGGACAGAGAGAAGCGCATCAAGCCCAACAGTAACATAAAGCCAGGAAGTAGAAGGATGATACAGATTCACGTCTGTTCCTCTCAAAAGCAGGTATTCCCTCTCAGATTTTTCAGTACTGGATTTTATTTCTCTTTTCTAAAAAATGCCTTTTTACCTTGCTCGAGTACATATGATTAAGCAAATAAACACAGTTTAGCAATACTGTTCTACTATGGTTTTTAAAATCTTGTCGAGGCTCTGGGTATGTAATTTCTAAGCATTATTACTAGCTTCAGATAATAACATTGAATTACTTCTATTTTTAAAGGAGTTGGAATTTCAATTGATCACACATTTTAAATAACAACTTTTTAATATCAGATTAAAATAGTTTGAGAGGTTACAAATCGCCAACATTTTACATCTCATGGTTTCTTTTTCAATTTAGAGGTAACTTTAAACAGTTAGATGGAACAAAGACTGTCTGTGATACTCATGTTTTCCTTTGCAAACCAAATAACTGAAGTAGAAACTAACCAATTTGTTCTTTGTACAACATTGTAAAAGTTTATTTTGGTAGAAAGTAGAACATATGACACATGTGAATTGATCCAGCTAAATGGTCTGGCTTTCCACGGCTTTGGATGGCTCTCGCTTATTTGTCTAAATCTGAAAAGGGTCTGTATCCCTTTTGTAGCTTTGCGCTATCCCCTTAGAGGGCCCCAGGACAAACAACACCTCACACCCCCTTGCAGTGAAAACATCACCTCTCCTACTGCCCACCATCAGCAATAGCAGCTTTATACAAAAAAAAGTGTTGGGGGAGGGCTAGCGGGGCAGGATGAATTCCCAGCATACAGCATTTTACCCTTTTGGAGACTATGGAAACAAGAGAACTATCTAAATGTCTCTAATCTTTTTAAAAGAAGTGAAGCAAATCTCAAGGATTTTAAGTTTGCTCAATTTCCTTACGGGCATAGAACATTACCACTATGCCTGCAATGTTTTCAATCAGTCCCTACGTTTCTCTTGCGCTTTAGAGAACTGTTAGATTGCACAAGCAAAAAGCTCTCTTCCAATATTATTCTAACAACACACTCTAAAACTAGCAGACACCCTCATGTTAACTAGCCTGGCTCACCGTTTTCAAAGTGCGCCCTCAAAAGCTAACTTGAAAGCAATACCAGAGGCCTGGACAAACACCTAATTTTGATCTTTTGTGCTCGTCTTTTCTTCTGAGAGACCTTTCCTTTTGTTGCTGCCCAGTGGAAAGCACATAGCTCATTGGTCCTGCTTTGAAAGATGAGAGCGCTGCCCCTCAGTCCACCCCTCAGAGCACAATCACTTTAATGGAATTATGTAGAGAGGCCATCTCTGGAAGAAGAAAGGGAGGGCGAGGGGGGAGGGAAAGAGTGTCCGAAGGAGCCAGCAGAGCCTTAATTACCCCCAGTTACTAACACAGATATGTCCACTGAGAATTCACGCAGTGGTCCAAATAGGATGTGCCACCCCGTACAACAGGTTCCCTTACATACAGCAACTGATCCATGCACGAGTGACAGAAAACAGTTAGTGAATCAAACATTACAGTAGAGGGTCAGGAAAAAAAAAGAAAGAAAAAAAAACACACAAATGCTGCTACAAGCATGCCTCAAAACAAGAGTATGCTATAAAAGGTTCTTTTCCATTAGATGGAAGAGACTGAAAAGATGATCTCCCCAGTGAAGACCAACATTTCTGGGTCCTACAGATAGGAAGGAAGTTTAAACAATTTGCCTGACCTTCATGCTAAGAGGAATGCTTCCAGAAAATGCATCTAAACACAGTGCAATAAGCACTCTACCAAGTTTGGTTCAACATCTCTTTAGGTACCAAGCTCTATCATACATATGCACTGACTGCCTGACATCCAGCATCACCTTACAAACAACACATTTTTACACAATGACAAAGGCAATCTGTTCACAGCGCCCAAACTTTCCCCTGAAGCTATGAAATAAATTTTCTTTCAGAACCAACATTTTCTGCCGGTCTGTCATGGACTCCCCATGCCATTTTGACCCTTTTGTGCGGCAAAATGAAAACACTATCTATCATTACTTGCACCACAGTGACTTTCTAAGAGGTGCACAGTTTCATTGCAAAAACATCTGTGGTCTGGTGACTCTTCTCAGATCTCAAGCTTTAGGAGCTGAGCACAACTGCAAGATGCAAAAATTTCAGGTAGGGCAACTAACAATCAGTCTGGCACTCTCCTCCTTGAGAGGGCAACAAGGAACTGCACTAAAACACATTCAAATTGCTAGATGTAAGACAAGTCGGTCATGACAGGAAAACAAACAAAATATATGCAAGTAGAAACCACCACTATATTTTTCTTAAGGCAAATATTGGCTGGATGGCCTATAGCTGCATCTATAATTAGGGCCCAAACTTCAGTGGGACATTCTGTTACTGCAGGTGTCAAGGGCCATGTGTGCTCCCGCTCACACAGCGCTGCCTTCTATTTGTCAGACACCAGGTTGTGGTGGTGCACCTACTAGACAGATAGATACCTAATCTACACTCTGTGTCCATGGGCTTGCTGGCATGCACAGTTGTGTGAGCATTGAACTATTATTATACAGACACTTTGCAGATGTAAATAAAGCAACTGCTTAATGAAACTCAAAATTTGGCACTCATTTGTTGAATACAGGGGCAAGGGGCAAGTTAACCTAGAAGGCTGACAAGTTTTAGAGTGAATTTGCTAAACCGACACATTTGTCATAGACTGCCAGTTAGTCTGATAGACATTTCCTACTTCTAATATGACAACTCTTATACTTCATTTGCTGAAGTTAAATCCAGATGCATTTAAAAAGCTTAAAATAAAAGGCTGGCATCAAGCTTCCTTTGTACACTACTTTTAATGCAAAGTATTCATTGAAAACTGAGCATATAATGCTAAATATTTTCCAATTACACAGGTTAATAAACCAGGAAGCAGGGAAGACAGCTAATAGCACTTGTAAAGAGTTCAACTCAAATGCCTTAGCTCAGCAGGTAATTTCACCTGAAGTGTGGTGGCATGAGGACACAGATCTCTGTTTCCTCAGCCATGAAATGCATTGCAGCATCTCTCTCCATACATGAGTATGTACTGTTACTTTTTCCTCAGTATCTTCTTAGATGCCTCATTCTCTACAGACTCTCTGACTGGTTGCATATCTTTGACATTTAGCAAGGGTATTCATTTTAATTACATTTAGATTATGCTGAACTACCTCTCTAGTGGTTTGGCGCAGCAGTGTTATTTTTAGCCTTTACGTTTTCATACAGCACATCCTGGACTTCTAAAACATGCCCTGAAGAAAATTTCCATTTGTAATGATAATAAAAGTATCCAGGACCCTACAATGTCCTTGGCTCTAATATGCACCACTGTTATATTCAATGGCACACTGGCATGAGCTATTCATAATGAGTTTTGTTGTAGGAATTTGCACAGAAAAGTTTATTAAAAGAACACAGGAAGTGACAGCTTGTCACCAGGCGATGAAGCCTGATATACAACATACTTCTATTCCTTCTTGAATGCTTTCAGTGAGCTTAAATTTGGCACAAATACCTGTCTAGAGGGCCAGAATTTGCTTCTCTGTAAAAATTATACTAACTTTTCATCTCCACACTGATTTCATTTTTCAATGGCATCTTGTGTTCATCTCTTTCCAGGCCAGGACTCTGCTCTTCTAAGGTAATTCACCAGAAGGATTACTCAGTCTGTATTAGTGGCAGCAGCTGTGCAAGTTAATGTTGTTGTTGCTTTTAGTTAAATAGATGTTAATGGTTTACTTGAAGACTATTTAATTAAGACCAAATTTCTGGAAGAGTATTCTTGAAAGCGCCATAGACAGATCTTGCAGGTGGTGTAAAAGGGGTCAACATATGCAATCTGAATTTGGACCTAATATTCTCAGGGGCTCATATCCTTTACTCAGAGTAATTCTCTGAACTGTGTTCTGAGTACTAATACCCTTCTACAAAAATGTTGTTTAACGTCCATACAAAGAAGCATCTAAACAAGAAGAGTAGCCTGAAAGATTTCAGGCTTCCTGAAACTTCTGAAAATCTTTTGCTCTTCTGGCTGACAACACAGCACCTACTACTTCTTTTACACTTTGTGGTGTTTTGTAAAGACAAAAGCGTATTTCTCCCCCACTTGGAAATGGATTACAACATGTTTTTAATGTAAATACTACGTACTACAGGTAAATACAACTGTACTTTAAAGGATGCTCAGAATAGCACAGAATAGCAATAACAACATGGAAAAGTAAATTACAACTTTGCAGAATCTGGAATAGAATTTCACAGATTGTGTCCCTTTTTCAAGAATGCTTTTTATGTGTGTAAAGTATTTTCCATAATTATACACATGGGAATTTGGTCTGGCTTAAATTTTTCCTTCAAAATGTTTTTCTTTAACTTCTTTTTTTTATAAACAAAATCACTTCTCATGGCAAGCAATGCTGTTGTCGTCAAAATGTTTGACCACAGACCAGTTGTAATTTAAATCTTTCACCATACCTGCTGTATTTTTTAATTAGTTTTGTGAAGAACAAGCATTGAATACATGTCAAACATTGTATTAACAAACTGAAAGGTACAGAGTAAAAGACTAGGAGACTACTCATAATCAAGGTTATTTTGTTATCTTTCCTAATGCATTCAAGATTTAAATCCAAGTTATACTACTATCTTGATTGAAAAAGGGAGAACAAAATTATCTTGATGTAATTCCTCTGCATACGAAGTTTATACAACACTTAGAAAATGGAAAGCAGTCTGACTGATCGATTACTTAAGTAAAATAAACACACAGCTACTTAACTCTTAGCTAGCTATCTTCCTTTGTACAATTAAAAGGGTTTCCCATCATTAATTCAGTTTTACAAATGCTAACTTGAGCCTGCAGTTTGCTGAGCATTTTAAACCAGGATTAGCCAACACTGCTGCTGAAAGAAGCCAGCCTGCTTCCCCTCACCCTTCAGCCACTCACTCCTGCCACAACCTTCGCTGGCCGAGTTATTTTTCATTCAGGCTAACTTCCCACCCTGTCCCCGTGCAACCACACAAGTGTTAATGGAAGCACAAACAGGAGCAGCACAAATTAGCACAGACAGGTATACAAGCAATGTGGGGTGTTTTCTTCCAAAAGTGCCAGGTTTTGCTACTTTATTGTGCTCCGAGTTGCACTTTGATGAACTCTCAGAACTAAGCGACATCCCAAGGCAACAGAGTGAACCACTGGCAGAACCACCTCGCTATTCCTAGCTGTGGCCAGCTGGTTAGGACATAACACAGCCACCATGAGTCTGTTTCATCTTATGCAGCCTGGTGAAGTTGTGAACCTCAAACCTACCCACACAAAAACTCCAACGATAGAATAGGTGTATTATGAATTTATTAATAAAAGAAGTTTCCCTCAAGGGGGAGCTGTTATCTAATAGAATGCATGCAAAGCTGGAAATCTGGAAATTTACAGCTCAGTTGTGTCACTGATTTTGGGGATATCATCTCACACAGTTTAAACCATCAGTACCAGAGCAACTCCATGAAAATGGCCCTTCTCTTCCTTGTGTTTCAGGTACCCAGTTTGTAAGATGGGAGAGTGAACACTCATCCACCTGTGAAACTCATTGGAATGGTTACAAAGTGCTGGAAGAACACAGCATGTGTTATTAGCAGAAATAACAAAGAAAAGTGGAAATACGAATAACTGCCTAAAGTGGATTTTTGTCACGCCGCTCCAGGCAGCGTGCTTCAGCTGCCTTGCACGGGGGCACAACGGGCAACATAGGCTCTGGGGTCCCACAGTGGAGACGACTCCTGGCTTCAACAAGGGGGACCCTTCAGAGGCAGATCTTCCAACAGGGAGGCTCAAGCAAAAGAGGGAGGTGTAGGCACTGCTGGGCCAGCCGGAGCACCCTGGACTTGTGCCTGCATTTTGAATCATGCTAAGCAATTCACTTTTCCGTCCTACAACTTGACTGTGCTTTGGTGCTTTTCTTCAGGTATTTTATTGGGTTGATTGGAAGCATGATCTGGCTGTCATTTCTGAAGGAGAGGGATGATTATCACTGCATATATGACAGGGCTCTTCCAATCACAGCCCATGTATACCTGTCTACTCTGCTTGGATAACATACAAAGACTTAATACATCCAAACAACCCCTGAGCAAAGTTTTTCAGCACAAATAACTGGTAGGGAGTGCTACAGCTATGGGTTTCCCAAGGCAAGTGGTTGTCACCGAGGCAACAAGAACGGATGGGAAACTAAGAGGAAACTAAGAGAAATTAGATAAAGGCAGGTGAGAAGCAGTAAGAAGGCGGCCAAAAGACATGAATAGAGAAAAAAGGCTAGGTTACGCCAACATTAACAATTATCATGAAAACAAAAATTAATACAAAGGACTAATATAGTAAGAGGTATGCTTCTGATGGAGAAGTGCTGGACTAGACTAAGAGGATCAGGAAGCCAGAAGATATCCTATTCTTCTCCCAACAGTTTCTATATACACATGCAAATATAGACACAAAGATACAGAGCTAGGCAACAGGCTGTGAGCACATCCATCCCTGCATCTTAAATACACAAAGGAGGAAGTGGGGAATTGATGGGTAAATGGGTACGAGGCACAGTAGTGCAACATCTACTCATCTGCCTCTCTTCCCCCATATACACTGCCCTACCCTACTGCTTCTAAACATCTCCAGTTCAACTGCCTTAAAAAAAGCCCTGGGATCTGATATACAGACCACATTTTCAAGACTTATTTGCATACAATATTTTATGTCTCCTCCTTTGTCTGACTATGCAAATGTGTCATTTGTACAAAGAGCCACAGTATGCACAACTGGATGCACACAAGAGGCAGAAAACTCAAGTCTTTAAACTGATCTACCAAACAGGATCAAGAATGTATTTCCCTGTCCCAGCTTCTACAAACATGTGCAGTAACAAGTATTTTTGTTTTGTAATGATAACCAGCTTGAGTCAGGGTACAATATTCAGCTATGATAATGGTAAACACACTGTGAAAGTGAGTATAAATACTGAAATACACTTTTTATGCAAAACTTATTTCTACTAAACTTTTTTCCCAGATGCAAAAAATCACAGAAGTTTCACAGCAAGAGCTGCTTCTTCCAACACAAGATTGTTTTTTTTCCCCACTTCCCACATACCCTACCTTCATTTGCCACAAAAGTGTGACTCCAGGCAGCCTGGAAAAAAAAAAAAACATTGGCTTTTCCACAATTGCATCTTTTCCCAAAATAGAAAAATGCTACTGTTAGCAATAATGCCTTCATGGCAAATATATAACCAAGGTGTTACTCAAGGCAGGAAAGCTACCAGAAAACCTATTAGCTTAGCTTTAGAAGTGCATTTACTTATCACTAACACAGAATTTGCAAAGAGCCCCTACTATTACCTTTCCCATACAACTATCACAAGTGGTAACATGACCCAAAAAAGTTAATGAAAAAAACCTCAGGAGAAATTAAGTTAACATTTTGATCACAATATCTGGATTGTTGTTTAACAAAGGAAGAATATAATTTTTTTTTAAAAAGGGAAAAAATTAAGAAATGTAACTAGGCCTGTACAGCAAATGTTTTCTTCTGTCCACTCTGAAGTCTCTTTCATGTGCTAATGGTGGCATTTTTTTAAACTCTTCCCCTTTGACTTACTCAGACCTTTAAGGACCTCACACATCTAATGGTTCCTCACATTCACCAAGAACAATCAAGAGAGGTCTGGGGGTTGACATGCAGTATGATTAATGGACAATGTTGATTTAATTTCCTATAACAGGAGTTTTCTCTAAGCTTTCTCCAAGGAGCAGTTTCTTTGCAATCCAGGACTTAAGTATTTTACTAATGAAGTCCAATAAATAGCAAATTAAATAATGCTGTCTCCCAGAGATAAATCCTCTCATTTCAGGAAAACAGAAAAAAAAAAACCCCACCACCAAAAAAACAAACAAAAAACCCCCACCGTATTTAAAGTTCTGTTTAAATCTAAAAAAGGTTATATAGCAGGAATGTACATCTTTCTTTGGGGTTTTTTTGGTTTGGTTTGGTTTATTTTGTTGTTTTGTTTAAGAAACTCGAGCAATTATCTGGTCATTCCTGCCATTGTTAACTGCTTGCTCTTTTTTCTCTTTAAACAGGGGTACACATTTAACTCAATTCCTACTTCCAAGAAATTAGTCTTTATTTGTTTGTCACTTTTACATTATAGCTATTAAAATGTATACTATTACATATTCATTGTAATACTTAGAAACATTTCAAAAGCAACTTTGAGAGTTTTTATTTAAAATAATTTACAACTTTCTTGATGTAAGGAGTGATCAATATGTCCTTTTCATAAAGCAAATTTTAACCTTCAGCTCCAGCAAACGAACAATGAAACACTATTTGCATACATCCTAACTGTTACTCAATCAACATGACACAATTTCCCAACTGAATTCCCACACAGGTTTAGCTTTAAATGGTGGAATTTCTATCCTGAGAATGCAGAGCAGCAGAGCATTTCCTGCAAGATTCTAATCACTTTCCCACCACTGAAAATTTTACCTTTAAATACTTTGAAGATGACACATTTTGCTTTACTATAGGCTGGCAAGTTATCTTCCCAGAGTGCAAAAAATCTCCCCCTCCTATTTCCAAGGCTTTGCAGTACCCTTGATTCCAGTTCTTCGTGACACAGTTAGTCTGATGTCCTGAGAGAAACAACTGCATCTGACTCAGTTATGGGGAGAGTTGATAAAGAGACAGAAAGTCTCTCAAAAACAGGCAACAACCCTCCATGCTACTGGAGTGGGCCCATGGAACACAATCTCTCCTGTTGCCTTAGTAAAGCCTGTATCTTTACATTTTTACCTTTAAAATTGCTACAAGGCATTGTCCCATGAAATAATGAAACTTCCCTCATCCTGACAGCTCCCACTATCTCTTTAGAGTCAGGCTTAACTGGTCTTAGCACTCTATTTTGTTTTTTGAAGTACAGTACATTCAATCTTTATTCTGCACTTGGGTATCTCCTCCCTCACCATGTCCTTCCCCTTTAAAGAGCCACTAGCTTGGGAAGTTAAAATGAATCACTGCGAAAGTCAAGGCATGTTTAAATGAGGATGTCAGGACTATTTTCCCAGATAAATGGGTTCAAACTGGAACAGTTCAGAGAGCATGTTCAAGAAGGTTACATAAAAATATATTAGGCAATCCTTCCAACACACAATCTACCTGTTTCTGAAAGATCTTAACTAAGAGAGCAAGAATGCATCTTTCTGACCCAAGATTAAGTGCTTAGCTTGTAGACAAATTAATAATTTTCCCTGAGTTTTAGAGCCATTTCATGACTCTGCAGTTAATTCAAAGAAGGCCTAGAGATTCCTCTTAGTAAGTGTCTGTCATATGTAACATTTTAATCAACACCAAAACCAGCTATGCTGCTAATGCAGATGTTACAGATTTCAGTATTCTAGCGCCTACTGAAGTTGATTACTGGCTAAATCAGTAACCTATTGAGAGGCTTGATGGTGTAATTTAAAATTGACAAATACATTCAACATTAATTAAAGCTTTCCATTACAAATGAACTGTATGAAAATAACATTTACTTTCAAAAAACAAAAACATGGGCAGAAGTAACTGTGATGTGATTTAAAATAAAAGAATTGATAAATCCAATTTCTTTAATAGAGGCAAACTTAAATGCTGTCAGAGAGAATACATGACAAAGTAATTTTTTTTTAAGAACAAAAATTAAAGTGAAAATACGTAACTGATACAAATCTGCAATATTGCACAGTGCAAGAGAAATACTGGCAGAACTACACAGGAAGGAAGGTACTACATTTTTACAGATGTGGCACTTGGACTGCATAAGTATGCAGCATTAGCAGCTGATAGTTAACTGGCCTCTCTTCAGCAAATCTGCTCAGAACAAGCTGATATTTATCTAGGATTCCCACTCAGTCGTGTATAAGACGGCTTAAATAAAGCTGAGCCAAAGACACAGTTGTTGTAATGGATGCCATGCCAATAAGCTCCAACAAAGGGCCACATAGTTAAACACCAGCTTCAGTTTTGCTCAGTAAGAATTCAATTTACAAATGAGTGAATCAATTTTTCATCTAAACAGAGCAGTGTAGTATTTTTCTTCCATAAGGGAGACATGAACCAAGTGGGTGAGTCTGCAAATCAGTTTGTCTGGTCACCTCATGTCAGTATGTTTACGCTGTGCAACCTCCTGATATTCCCCGCTTGCTTGTCCTGGTACATGCCAAGCTGCACATGGACCAACAAGTACATAATCAGAAACGCTGCACAAGACAGAGGTTTGATTCCTTCTCTGCCTCTGCCACCCAACCTAGTTCTTGCACAAGCAAGAACAGTAAATCTGAATCTAAAAGGAGCTCTCTGCTACAAACATATCTAGAGAAATTACTAGCACTGACGTACATTTGAAATAAAACATGATGTGACAGTTTGTAAATTCCAACAACAAAACAGAACAAAAACCAGTTTGATCTCTATTTACACTTACAGCCTGTAAAATGCAATATGGTTCCTTATATAAAAGAGGTAAAAGCTTATCAAAGCAGCATTTGCTTTGATATTTTGCAGGTAAAAAAAAAGTTACAGGGTAATAAAGCCCTCTCCCTTCTCTTTTTTAATCTGTAAGGGTTTCTCCCCCTCCCCTTTTAAACCCTGGAAGAAAAAAACAAGGGAAAAAATGATATGCAGATATGCCACGTCTGCATTTGGAAGACAGGCTCATTTAGAGTGGTGACAGGTCTGCCTTTCATGATTATGAAGTAAGGAATGTGTGTCTCTTGTTTACTGACATGTAGTAGAAGCACACTATCATACCAGGACTAGTCAAGAGCTCAGGTTTGTTAAGTACAAATGTACGTAAACTGCCATGTCTGTGAAAGAGAAAGAGGTCACAGTTAGCTGAGGAAGAGGTTGCTTTTAAACATGCCCAGTCTACTTCTAGGGCTTTTGGTTTTATTAGTGTGCAATACAACCAATTCCTCCTCCCCTCTCTTAGCAAATTCCTTATGTTTTAGCTGATAAGTAGTAGTAGCAAGCCTGTTACACACTATCAGGAGAATTGACAGGTAAGAAGTTTAGTTTAAGGATGTAATCAGCATGAGTAAATACTAGACTGACCCAGCTGTAAACAGTGGAAATAAATGATAATATTTGTCCTGGTCACCTACTGAGCTATTAGACACTTTTCACTATGTAACAATGTAAATATAATGGCTACAGTATATACAGCATACAGTGCTATCATCTGGTTTTCCAAGCAAGAAAATGGAGCTTTTAGTTGATCTTTATTAAGAACTAAAGTAATTTCTGATCATTTTTTTAAACAGAGCTGTAGTTTGTTCAAATCAACATTTCATTAACTGTGAATGTCTGACGTGATATAAAATACCTCAAGCAGAAATAAAGCATATCTGTAATACTAGATTATATTTTACTGAATGCCATTTGAGAACAGTTAACCATGAAATAAAAAAAAAAAGCGTTGAGAGAGAAGACCTGTGTTTCTTTCACATCATCTCATGAAACTGTAGGAATGCCTGGCTCCTTGAATTTGTGTGGGAATCCCAAGCTAAATTTCCATAGTAACTAGTAACCAAAAAGCACTATCAATTCCCACATGCACAATTTTGGATCTCCCAGAATTTTCAGATACAAGTATGTGAGACTACATTTTGACACCAACAAAACCTGAGATAAAACTGAAATTATAGCCCTGGCTATCAGAAATAACTACATTAACACATGTAATGCTCTTACAGTATTCCTTCTCAATATTACAGCATTTGCAGTTCTTAATGAGAAAGAAGTCATCAAAGCTGTCAAACCTGTCATTAAGTTTTTAAAATTTACATTTTTCTAGCACATCCACTTGCAATATGGTGCAAATGAAACCACTATGTCATATCTGACCATCATATCAACTGCTTTACGAAACTTTATAAGCACTTTTACAGAATTATTACAAGAGACACTTGGGTGACATGCATCAGGCAGTTTAACTGGAGAAATTCTTTGCATTGACTCTTCTTACACACCTTTATTCAGTATCTATAGACTGTAGAATCACCTTGTCATCTTTGCTGCCCTCAACTAAAGCTTAGCTATAATCATGGTTGTAATGCGATACAAACAGATCCAGGGGAAATTAAACAACTGAAGGGCAAGTCTCTGGGGGAATGCTAAGCATAGTAGGTAGTTGGCTAATTCTTCAGCACAAGCCCTCTTTTCAGAGGAGAGTGCCATGAAGGGTCACAAAATGTGTCTTTGAGTCATTTAGACTTTGACAAATTCTTCACTTGGAAATTTTGTCCAAGTCGAGGAGGGCAGGGGAATGCACTCTCCCTTATTTCTCCTCTCTGCAACTGGAAAGAGGTAGGACATAGAAAAGCTTTCAGGCAGGGAAGTTTTTCTGATTAAGACCAAACTTTTTGGAGTAAATTGCACAAATGAGTCTGACAGAATCTAATTATTTTTCCAAAAGAACTAGATTGGGGCAGGGGAAAATACCACTGGGTAATGTAAAACTGGAGTACCAGGAAAAGCAGCAAGGGGTTGTGATGTCCCTCACGTTAAACAGCTTAGATGACCCCAGTCAGCATAGAAGAAGCTTTCCCAGAGAGAGAGCTTGCAGTCTCTCCAAGCCTCAGAGGAATCACCAACCAATTTTGGGGGGTTTTTTTGTGGTTTGTTTTTTTGGTTTTTTTGTTTTTGTTTTTTTTTTTTTACAGCAGATACACTCCATTTCATGGCCCTCAAATCACTTCGCAGTTTCTGCCCAGTCCCCTGCAGCCTGCAAGCGCCCCAAGCCCTGGGGAGCCAGCAGCGCTCCTGGGGGCTGCAGCTCCCAGGGCAGGACACACCACTCTGCAGGCTCTCCTGGGGAGAGGCCTTCACCAGGGAAAGGCCAAGGTATGTGGGCTCCCACGCTCAAGGCGTTTTCACCAAAGCCAACAGACCAGTTTTTCCATCCCCTAAGGTGTCTGCTTGAAAACGGTTATTTACTGCGATATCATCTTGTATGCAACAGAAACAAAAGAACACCTAAGGTGTGCACATCTCTGCCACAACCTGCTTTCAGGGTTTCATGTGCATTTAGCGAGACCCTACGTTAGCCTTGTCACCGAAGTGCAACTTTCTGAAATCCTCACTGTAACTACCATCACTCAAGGTGGTACAGCTCCCAGACAGCAACTATGGAAGAATCAATTAGCAGAGTGAATTCTTGCTTTCCTCCCTCCCTCCAAGCATAGAAGGCATTTAATGGCACAACAACATGTTGCATTTCCCCCTCACCAGTGGCATTCATTTAACTAATTACTAGCATGATAAGAACTGAAAAATAAAAAGTTCAGAGAGGGAGACTTCCAGGCAGCTTAAAGAACAGCGTTCTTGTCTTACAGCATCAGAATTGATCATGCTTTCTTGAGTTTGTTAACCAAGAAGTTGAATTTGATTTTATTCTCCCTAGATGTACGTTCCAGGATGAGATTCCTATCAGCATTACAACCTAGTTATGAAGAGTTCCTGGCTCCAATAAACTAGATAAGCTTAAAATAGGTTCTTCTGAGCCACTGCCCTTCTTGTATAGGCTCTACCTTCCTACCGGTCATATAGCTGCAAACACAGTGAGCTGTGACAGGCAAACAGTTTACCTAGAACAGTAGTGAGTACCAACAGCATTGAGGCACAGATGCATATGCACACACTTAAAATACTCCTTGAAAAAAATAATTTGAAGACATTTAAAGGGGGAGATGAGCTTCTTTGGACACTCCCTTTGTTTTAAGTTTCAAGCTTTGCCAATCTCTGTCCTGTTGCACAGCGAGAAGGTTCTCAAACAAACTCTTCCACCAACAAAACTCACTTCAACTTCTGAACACACATATTCTGAAACATTATAGAAATAGAACCCGTACCAGCAGACTCATCAAGTCTCACAACGGAAGACTTTCTGTTAAGGAAAACTTTCTAGAGCAGGAGGAAGCAAAGGAGGAATTAAAAATAGAGGCAAAAATGCATGGTATGCACCCAAGGGTCTGCTCCTGTGGCAAATTCAAGTAATAATGGAATTTTACACTGGACTAGGAAATGGCCTGCTATTGAAAAATAAATGCCAAGACCTTTAACACAAACAAACGTCCATGTGAAACTGTGGATATTTATTTTGAGAATGGCAGCCCCGACTCTGATCAGATCATTTAATTCTATTTACACGGTGACTATCATGCTAAATAATCCAGTTTCAAAATATACAGAAGTAACTGGGTAGACCTACACTGGAGTAAGAGAGGTCAGCTCTCAAAAAACAAGGTAGGAACCAACAAGACATTAAAACATACAGCATAATATTCATATTGCTATATTTCATGTTCAGTCATTGTAACCTATTTTACACTAGCATTGCTGCTTCTGCTTTACCCATCACACTTGTCTCTCCATCAAGTCCTGTAGACATTTGCAAGTCATTTACACTAGTTATATGCTATCAACAATCAATGCAATCAACAGTGCCTATAATATCAATGCTAATGTTCTCTTTGATTAGAGAATATTATGAATTCTGATTTTGCGATGCACTTCAATTGCCACAGAGTAAGTGAGCCGTCTTCTTTAAATACACGGATTTTGCACAATTGGCAGTAGTAGCAACATCTGCAGAAAGTTCCATGGAGAGACATATTGACATGCTCCAAATGTCACTAGCAGTCTATCTGCAGTTTATTAACTATGCAAGAGAACAGGGAATGGTAGAGCAGCCTTAGGTCATGACAAACTAAGACATGAAGAGGGAGTGTTTGGAAGCCACATAACTTCAGTGGCAACAGATAATGCATGAGAAACTGCTCCATCTTCGGCACTGGGAGGCACCTAATACTATTAGCATATTCTTCCAAATCAGGAATAACCTTTTCTTTTGACCATGTTATCCAACATATATGAAACCAAAAATCTTAAAACACACCTTTCCCCTTCAGGTTTCACACTTGCAGTATTCTGCTAATTCCTGTAGGTCATAACGAAGATGTTTATTTTAAAGAGGCTGTCAATAAATCAGTAGTTTAGTGTCCTCAGGAGAGGCAAATGGATGACAGAACATTAGTCCTCAAAGCCTCTGTCCAGTTCATGAAGATTCAGTTTACCATAGTCACAAAACCTAGAGTGGCAGCTTGCCTTGTTTTATCTCAAATTCTACCAGGTAGGACCACTTCCTAATAAGTAGTATTTTAAATTTGAAATGCATAAATAAAATAACCTGGTCCAAACAATTTAGATTATTCACAAGAAATAAAAAGAAAAGCAAATCTGTCCCTTCTTAATGCACGGACGTTGCTACAGTCTTTGTGGGTTTATATACTGCGTATAATTTTACCTGCTATATTCTCCACATGTGCAGCCACAGGCAGAAAAAGGTTGGTTGTGTACTGTTTTCTAAGAAATAATGTAGCGTGCACAAGTATTTCAAACAGGCAGCTTCTCAACGGGCAAATACAGCAGTCAGACAGGCACTGTCAGTATGAGAAGTCTGTGTGAACTTTCCAAGCTTCAACATATGTAATCATCTTGGCAGTGGAAAATCATGACCTAATCAAATTTCCTGTGCCAAGTGAGTCTTTTGTAGCTGTAGCAATGAATGCCTTTTTCTGTAAATGCTACAAAGCAACAAAAATAAGAAACCAGCAAAGAAACTTACACAGGAAAACTTCCCATATTTGATATACACTTCAAATAACTCAATACATCCCATTAAAAATAAAAAAAAAGATTACTTCTACTGAAGTTATGTGAAAAAAAAAATACTCTTCAGTGGATCTAACCTATGGCAGCATAAATTATACATATGTGAAAAATATAAATGATGGCAATCAGATTAGATGGGATGTATCATGTTTTGGTCACCGTATTTAGACACTTAGAATCATGATAAGGAATAAACACTCAACACATCACGTGTACCATGACTGAATGGTTAACTCAAGTACATGAATTCTTCCATGCCCACACTTCTTGTAATTCAGTTGACAATGTGACCGTGTGAAAGTTGTAATTTCCCAAACTCACTTTGCTTTTGTTTTCTCCTCTGTCTACATGCTTACTGGAAAGAAAAACCAATAAAAACACACAGATAATATACATTCTAACACAATTCTGTAAAATAATATTTTAATCTGAGGAGGATTAGTGTACTGAGAAAATCCGTATGATGTGGATCACACAGTTAATAAGTCTGCATGTGTCTGAAATTACTGCTGTGTAACTGCATAATGACAAGACAAAAAAACCCAACGCATTTATGTCCTAGGACACACAGATACCACATCCTTTCAACCCACTGCTCTTTTGTCTCACAGCTCTGTTAAACAGTCAGCTGCTGCCAGATGCTCCGGCTAGAAATGGTCACAGATGGTCAGTTGTCCACTTAACAGACCAGAATGCTCTCCTCAAATCTGCCCTAAAATAGTATCTCAACTGTATCGAGCAGATGAGAATATCTGAGCATGGTCAAGAGGCCATTTGACCTAGTTAAGACTACAGATCAATTTTGATAATTTAGTCAAGATTAATTCTCCACTCTACCCCTAAGTAAACTATCTCTCAACACACTTCAAACAGTAAGTGGCAAGTCCTATATTACTTTTGCTGATTACATTATAGATCACATCTTTTTATGAAAGAAATTCTCAGTTATATATGTAAACAGAAGCACCTTCTACCTAGGGATGATACCAACACATCTGTACTAATACACATCGCAAGAGCTACAGAAGGAAATAGAGTCAGGTGATCAATGGAAAGACTCCAATGGGACTCAGCAAGCTCTGTGCCCTAATCTTTGTGCTCAGTCCTGCAAATATTTACCAGTACTCCTTAAAAATATTAACAGGATAATATGCACAAGGGCTACTTGCTACTATGGTGTGCAAGCAGTGCTTGTTGTGCAATATAGCCGTGACAAAGGCTACAAGTAACAGAGAAATAGGCTAGAAATACCAGAGAAAAATCTTTGGTATTTTGTATTAATCTTTCACTGTTACTAGATCAGGCATAAATACACAAAAGGCGGAAAAACTGCATATTAAACTGAATATTAAAAAGACATGTCATTTACTAGCAGTATTTATTAACTGTAAGTTCTGTATCTTGTGGTAAGTAGTTGGGTGTCCTTCTTCTATCTTACACAAGATTTACAAGATCTGGTTATCTAAGTGTTGTGCAACACATATTTTGGGAGAGGATTATTCCATCAGCAGCATAACTCAAGATTGCAAAGCTTATTGCTGGGAAAATAGATGGCCAAACCTAATGTTGTTGCCTTACAGGTCTAATGATTTAAGCTCTCTAAGATGTCCTTTGACTTCGCTGTCTCCCAGAACAGTTAAGAAATATTTTATATACTCACCTAAACCACTGACAGTATACTCAAGATCACTAGCATCCAACAGAATTGGTCCATTCTCCTGTTGGCCTTCTTCCTTGTAATACAGCTTGTACCCTTGAACAGCTGCAGTGTCCTCAGAGTCCTGCTGCCACTGTACTGTAATGGTTGTACAGTTCATCGGCTCCAAACGCAGCTCAGGAGACTTTGGTGCTGGTTTTAGAGAAATATATATAATATTCTTACATTCTAGAAACAACTAATTTTCACGCAAAAATCTGGGTGCCCATCAGTTCAAAGTTCACTCAAGACTTTGATTCTAGCTTGTCTGTGTAGTCACATAATTATTTCTTTATTATGATGTCTGACTCCCTATAAGCTAATCTAACAATTTAGGATAAATCAGAATAGAAACATTTTTTAATTCTGCATCTTAATTAATTAATTAAATTTATAAGGCAGTTATTTTCAAAGAAAAACGGAAACACTCCAAAGATAGTTATAAAATTACCTTCTGTTTTAAAGTGAGCCAAAGCAAATGTGATTAACAGTAACATCACACTTCATCAAGTGCTATTAATTCGCTATAGTACTCAAAACTCAATGAAACCCAAAGTGGATGGATGTGGACTACAGCTAAGAAATAAAGTTACAAATTCAAATCTACATATTTTTCAAACTATTCATGCAAAGTTGAATGCTCTTTTGCATGACATTACTAAATAATAATGTAATCCAAAGCTCAATTACAACTTAAATTAGACTTCAAATATCAAGTCAATTTGCATATTCAAAACATATGTGCATTTTGTTCATAATACAGCCATATATGCATCAACTCAAATCCTTTAAGTACCTGTACACACTGCTAATGTGTACTGTCCCAATTTGCAGAAAGGTATTTTACACTAAACAACAACAGGTTTTGGAGTTGTTGGATTTTTTTATCCAAATTATATAGAACAGAAGAAAACTGTGTTATCATTGGAAACGAGTCTACAAGCGAAAACATTTGAGCAGCTCACAAACATGAATTAAAGTTTCCTGCTACCATGCCAAATATGTGAACATCAACATGTGGAAACAATCAAAGATTGACACCAAAATAATACATCAGCTTTTCCTTCTCCTGTCACATATAAGGCCTTTCATAAGACAGATTAGTTCCTCTTCAACTTTTGATCCTGAAATTATGTATTAACTGCATTTAATTCATTAAAGGAACCAGAATTTTTTGCAGATTATGCACAGAATTGTGGTTAGAACACTATTTTCTAGATCACCAGAACAAGAACATGTAATGAGAAAACCTATTTCACATCCTTGCACTACCTGTCAGAAAAAAATGTAGCCTTCAGATGAAGCATGCAATTGACCCCATCTCTAGGCTGCTGGTAATGTTAAGAATTACCTTTCACACTTGTAGCTTTGGGAGTCCGGTGGGAAGTCCACAAAGATGCCTCTCCCCAGCCAATCCTTGTTGCAGCAGTGATACGAACCAAGTACACACTGTCAGGCCTCAGGCCTTCAAGGAGATACTCATCTGAAGTCCCTGGAAGCTCCAAGACTTGGATTTTGGTCTCTGTGCTGAGGCGGAAAGACAGACGGTACAGGACCACCTGACCTCTCCTGTATTTTGCGGGAATTGGCAGCCAAGAGATGAGAATATCTGTAGGACTCCTGCTTGTCAAACTAATTTCAGGAGCTCTCAAAGGAACTAAAAAGGAAAAGACAAAGCTTTTGAGCTCAGGGAAAAGAGAGATGAAAAATTCTCATCTGACACCTTAGCCTATGATGAGGTGCCAGTAATGTAAGACTAAATAATCCAAGAAGTTTTGTAGATTCTTGTTTAAGGATAACTTGACACTGCTCATACTTCTCACCTTCTGCATGCAGTACAGCCTTAGCAAGCTCCTTTCTGTAAGGCTCTCAACATTTTCTTCTCTTATTGCTGCCAGCAGTAATCAAAGGCAATCAGCACCTTACTGTTCTGACAAACTATCAAGGTTAGATGCAGCAGCTTAAACTGAGGGTCTAGACAACAACATGTACTGTTGAAGACTCAGTGCACGTTTTCTTCCACCAACCATGTAACAAGGGTAGTAACTCCTGGCAAAGAGACAGGCAGACAACTGGGACTGGCAATGTTCCACGCTGCCAAAGTTTAACCCTGTCAGAATTTGTTAATCAGTTCTAATGAACTATACTAAACAGTTTGTTGTTGCCATGATGTTCAGATTAGTTAAATCACTGCACAGAAACAAGTCAGTAGGGTCTTTTATGAAATTCTGATTCTACTAACAAGCACATAGACCAAAAACAAAAACCAACAAAAAAAGTTAATTTTTTTTTTTAATAGCAAATTTTTATTCCAAATTTTCTCCAAAATTTGCAAAAGATGCAGTGGGTGTGCAGTTTGATTTACATTTCAGATGCCCAAGAGAGAGTCACAGAGACTAAATCCTAGGCTATCATCAAATTCTCAACACTGAGGGAGTTCTTAAAAATCTAGAACAGTTATTTACATGATTTAATGAAATGTCTTTCAATGTAGAAAAAGACACCATGTAAAATACAATGTTGCCCTGTTAGAATGTTATTTTATTCTCATTCCTTTCATTAGCTGGCTCAGTCTTACATTGTGCATATCCAGAAGTCTCACTGATTGTCAATGGAAATTTGGGATCCTCAAGAACTGTTAGCACTGGATCGCACATTTCTACTCAGTGCAAATAAAAATGTTCACCTAAATCAGTGGTATTTGTCTTACCATCTTCAAGGGTGTGCTGAGTCACATGATCTGACATCTGACTGGCTCCCAGAGGCATATAAGCTACAATATAGAAGGTGTAGTTGCTGGCTGGTTCCAAGTCATCAATAATGTAATGGGTTGTATCATTTCCAATGACCACTTGGTACTCTTCGTTATTTAAACCTGGCATAAAACAAGGGTTAGACAAACAAAAATTCCTGACAATCCCTAAACATTACAGTATCTTGGCTTTACGATCTTACAAAATTATTTCGTGTTCTTCCCTAGCCTACCTCTATTTTTTCAACCCTACTAAGTAAAAGCTCTTTTATGCACAGGAGTAACTGTGTCTTGCTGTGGTGAAGATTATGGTGTTTCAGGATTTTCCTGAATAAGGGATGCTGAATGCAATTCTAAACCCTATTTAGAATTAGTCACAACAAACTGTGCCCAATGTACAGTAACACAACAGACAAGCTCTAATAGCCTTATCACTCATACCAAGCTTCTAAATCTATTTGTTTAGAGTCAGGGAGGTTTTTTCAAAACCTATTTACAGAGCCTTTCTATAGCAGACCGAGGAATGCGAGGGCTCCACTCCATCAAAAACAAAACAAACACCCCTCCAAAAAAGAAACAAACAGAAAGAATTTATTCAGCAAAAGGATCTCATTTTAGCCCTGTGAATTCTATTACATTTGATTGACATGGTTTTTTCTTTAATTTGGAGAAAGGCCAATAAGAACAGACCAGAATGAGCTTCAAAAATGTTTGGCTCCTTATTGAGTTGTTTAAAAAAAAAAAAAAAAAAAGAAAAAAATTCTCAGCAATTCACATTAAAATATGCATAGCAATGCATGCAGCAGTCCTTGTCTTTGTTGGGCTTTATTCCTATAGAGGAAGGCTATAAAGTGGAATAGGTGTGGTGAAAGCTGCTGTGTTAACGAACAATTCACACCAAGTGCATGTCAACTTAATCAAAACTCTGTAAGAGCTGGCTCCTCCTCTTCACAACTGAATTTATAAACAAAACGAAAGGCAAATTCCACCATTAAGTTTTCCCACATTTATGAATTAACTTGATAGCATTTTAATTAGACAAGATTACGAGCATCTCACAACAGACTAGTTAATGGCTTGTTAATTAGGAATTGCAAGGCACGATTTCTGACCTGCTAAACAAGATCCTTGAGCTCAAATTAAAAGGACTTGTTCTCTCATTGAATGGATTGCTAGGCCTCATGCAGAGGTCCTAATGAAACAGCCATAATAGAGAACAAGGCTTGCCTTCCACCACAATCAGTGTTCCCTTTGTGCCTTTTCTAAATCACTAACAAGGAATTAACACACTCCAACATGCACACTCATCAGACCCTTATTCCTCTTGCTACTATGACCCTGATTTGAATGTAAAATATTCTGCTTAAAGAAACAAAACCCAAAACCACAAAAAAACCACCTGTTAGTTTCTTCAACTAACTTGATTAAAACACTAACTTTTTTTTCCCCCCCCAAATAGGGAAGAGGCCCTGAACCTGTTTTTACAGTGAAACATCAGAATACTTGAGTTGTGAAATTAAATGATGAGTGATGGTATCTTTTGTATTCAAACACCTACCACATTGTGAAGTCTACAGAAAAAACCTCTACAAAACTGCATATGATTAGTGTATTATCCAATTTTCCCTTCTGTTTAAAGTTTATGGAATCATAAGCATCAGTACAATTTAGGAGACTTAGCAAGCACTGTTTTTCTTTTGCAATAAAATGTTCTTTACTCACACTGACAAATGTGTTTCCTAACTAAAACAAGAGAGCAATATATGAACATAAATGTATAAAGTAAAAAGTTACACATGAGAAGCTTTAAGCAAGTAAGAGATACTCTAAGTCAGATACATCTGAGATCATTTTTAATCTTCATTAGGGTCTGAAACAAGGTGTAAAGGCGGACTGGGGAAACACAGGCTGAAAGGAATAATGGAAGCAATACATTCATACAAACTGTTTACATTAATATATAATTATCCAGAATTCTTACAGAGTAAATAAGGTGTTGACAATGTCAACAGTCTATGTTAGCACCTCTATGGCCTGGTATGGTGTGAATATCATCAAAAGATTTTCCTTAAGATTTAATTTGCATTTCTTTAAGTACCGTTGCTTCTAAATTTACATTAGAGAGATGGCTGATGTGATACTTTCTCACAAAGGCATTCTCTAGGTTTTTAATAATGCCTCTGATATGTGGTTTACAGAAAGGTTTACAGACTATCACTTAGAAAGCAATTACTTTTACAGAAGTGCAGTCCGCTAGCCTTTGAAGCTCAACATTTTTTCTATGAAACGAGACAGAAGTGTTTTTATGTCCTGATGCAGATCTTCTGGTACTACCCAATCAAGTTACCAAAGAAAAAAATGCATGCAGATCACCTACATTTTGATTCCTACCACTGTAATTACTCCTCTTACCACAGCCCTCCCCACTCTCCCTGTGTGGATTTCTTTACTAATGCGAAAGGACGCACAACAGCATTATATTAAATAAATATCACAAGACTGTCTGGAAAGATGAAAAAATGGGTATTTGAGAAAGCAAGGTCAAATAAATCAGAGTTTTTTGTTTGGTTGCTTGCTTTTGTTTGGAGTTTGTTTTGTTTTTTAAACCAAGACAAGCTACAGTCTCATTTCACAAGACATAACCTTTCGATAAGCAAGCAAATAAAGCAGGGATTGCAAAACAATTTTGCAGAAAACACATTTCAGAAGATACCTCCTTTCACCACTGTGCAAGAGTATTTCCTGCACAAATACACACTTCTCTAAGGACAGTTTTCCAGTTTTCCTTGAAGTTACCAGTCTCTGCTCTCTACACTGGCACCGGACATACAATTACCCAGGTAACTTATCTAGTGTGACTTTATTAATATTAGCTTTAAGAGGGGGTTGTGAGCACAATACCTCAGTGACTGAAAGTGTAGGGGGTAATTTCCCGCACCTCTTGTCCTCATTATCTTTTAAAATTCTTTCCTTCCTTCCTTCAGACAAAATTCTCTTGTGTCCTGAAATATCCCACTTGCAAAAGCAAAGGCTATTCCTGCATCAGTATTAGAGTAATTAAGCTGTCCTTCCTGTCCTCTGCTTAGCAGATGGCAGCCTGGTATTCCACACAGAGCTGAGCATCTGCAGTCCTGTCCTTGAATAAACCACTCACTGAATAGAAATGGAAAAAGAAATCACTCCTAGAAAACAGAGCTGCATCGCAGCTTAGTTTAAGCCATGCACCTAACAAATTTTCAGGTCATTTGGCAATCACTTCTCCTGCTTATGAAAAATGCCTGTTTTCTACCACCTTAAAGATTACCTTAACTTAAAGCAATTACATAATACTAAGGGATTTTAAAATGTTTAGCTACTCATTTTTATTCCAACTGTCCATTGCCTTTTATACAGGAATTTATATATTATTTCAGAGACCAGGATAAACTGTTCATGGCTATTTCAGCATATTTTAGAGTTTGAGTATACTTTTCTTATCATAGGAGACCAAGGGGTGAAAGGAGAGTGGATTTTACCATTCAGCCAATATTTGTTCCAAGAGAAGATAGTTAAGCCAATAAAGTATCAATTATTCTACTCCAAAATATATGAAAGCCAGTAAAGTCATAAGAATTTGGGGATCTAGACAAAAGAGCTGTCTCTGGTGAAAAGTTCAACTCTGTAAGCCTCCAGGATTCTGTTGTATGCTCTGTCCTTCCCTGCCAAGAACACACATGGAAGAGAGTAGGCAGAAGCTCCTGCTGAGGACAGAGGGAAACCCAGACAGCAGTACAGAGGCTTCAGGTTTTAAAGTCCATTCCTAACTTCAAAATCTGCTCACTGGAGCGATCAGACAAGGGTGAGTTGGAAGAACACTCAGTCCCACAAATGAGATGATGTGGCAAAAGCATTTTTCCCCAAGCATGCCTGTTGATTACAATATGCATTTATATGCTGGTATGCTCTGATGCAGCCCTGGTTATGAACTATTCAAATTTGACAGTCTTTGCAAGGACATCAAGTTCTTACCACATGCAAGTAGTTAAATAGTATTTAAATCAAACTACTTACCTTCTGCTTTCATGTAATGCACAGAGTATGCAATCACTTTGTCTGAATTATACAGTGGCCTCTCCCATGCTAACAGGATCGCTGAGCTTGACATCGTTTCAGCATGGACATTGTAAGGTGCACTGGGTCTGTCTTCTGACATAACTACAGTAAGCCTGGCCCTGGAGAGAATAGATCCCTGGCTATTCTCAGCCATGCACTGATAAATGGCATCGTCTTCAGGAATGATCTGGTTAATCACCAATTTACTGAATTCAAAAGGAAGAAAAAGGGGGGAAAAAAGCTCACATCTTGGATAAACTTAGCTCTACATAATGCAACAACAGTTATGTTTGCCTCTGCTTCATGAGTTTAGTATAATTATGTGCCACAAACTCTTCTATTAGAAATGGATGTGCAGCTGTGAAATTTAGCAACTTGAAGTGTTCCTCAAAACCTGCCATGTTTATGTTTATGTCTGCAAAGCCAGGCACAGTGAAAACAAACCTGTAAATCTATTCCCCGTCTGCAAAAAGCAGAACCTTAGAGTTGTCATTTCTTAACCAACTCTTTAATATGATCTGCTCACTCTACAGAAGTAGTGAAATGGAGCCTCAAACAACTAGCAAGATTCTGGTCTCTGCTACAGTACTGTCAATCTAGAGCAACTCTGTGGTAAAACTCTTCAGTTCTCCCCCCAGGTAAGGCAGTGATCACAAAAGCTTTGCCGAGGACTTTAGGTATTGACTAATCTGCATTCCTTCTGCCAAGCAAATGTCCATAACTACATTTAATGTTCAATTTCATGTTTACTTGAGTTATATCTTGCTTGGCTATATTTAGTTACTAGAATTTCATCCTTTGGTAGCACATCACTAGCACAGCTCTCATACAGCAATTATAATCTTACCTGTTGTACATTTTTATTCTACCATTGGAGTGTATTCTCCTTCCATTTTTTAACCATGAAATTTTGGGCGCAGGATTTCCTTCTGCCTGACAAGCAAAACGAGCAGTACCAGCTCTAGGCCTTGTTAAACTTTCCGGCCATTCCACAAATGAAGGTGGAGCTACAGATAAGTAACAAGGGGGAAAAAAAAAAAAATCAAGCCCCCACAAACGCAAGGACAGTCAGAATAATAAGGAATTTTCCACACACAAACCTCTCTACTCAGGCCACTCAAATACACATATACCCATGCAGAAAGCACATGCCGTGTAAACAAAGCACATTTGTTTAAAGATACATACTATCTGCACAGATAGCAACATTTCTACATTTTTGTTCATGCATTTATGAATACAAACAAATCAAACTCCAGCCTCTGACATACTGCTCACAAAGCACACTTATATAGTACATATTTCTACTTGTTACAGGATTCTTTTCTGTGTTGAAAGCTTGTCTTCCCAGAGCAAACATTGCACCTGGGTATCTTCAAGTGCAAATGAACTGCTAGTTTATAACTCGAACGTTGAGTATCTGACACTTCTCATCTAAGTCAACAGACAGAAGAAGGCAGCCACAGTTCTGATCTGTTTCATCTCTGCAGTCTCCCTACAGCCCTTGGTGCGCTATGTTTGAGATAAAAATTCAGCCCAGTACATAGCACAGCTCAAAACAGACACAAGATGTCAAAACACACTGTTGAAGTCAAAACAGGCTTACCCAGCACAGTGAGAGTTGCCATTGCTACCGTGAAGTTTCGTGTGCCTGGAATAGTGGCTCGACAGACATACACGCCTGCATGCTGCACCTTTACGTCAGAGATCATGAGGTTCCCATTTCCAAGGACACGGGTATTGAAGACATCAATGGACTTATGGTCTATTTGAGAGAGTGGGAGACATGTGGTTACAAGGCTGTTCAATGTATCTAAATAACTTATCTAAATAGGGTTGCCTAAGCAGCAATGGCATAGATTAGAGTTTAAAAGTCAAAAGATGCAAAGGGAAATCACAGATGAGCTTTCAGAGGCTTCCATTTTGCATTTGCTTTGCTCTTCACTTTAGTTATCTGACCATTCGGATGGTTGGGTCTCACCACTTGGTAAGTGGTTTATATCTGAAATTCACCATCACAGCTAAAAAACTAACGCCATTTTCCCACTTAGCCTCCCCAATTGCCTTGCACTATGATTCAGTTCATCACTACCAACATCCACATCATCTTTACAAACAGGGATCACCTGTCTCCTTCTGAATTATGCTGGGGATAAAATGAGTATATTTGATTACCATATATTTTCTTCTATTTTCACAGCAAATGCTCTATGACCGTTAGGTAACTTTTTTCTTACTTGTTTGTCTACAAGAGCCATCAAATCAACCAGGAAAGATGTGTTTATTTCTCCCACTTCTAGAAATAAAAAAAGTAGGAAAACTCTTCATGATTTGCTTCTACAGGTACAGTCCTGACATTTAGGTACATGTCAAAATAAAAACAGAGGTAGCTTTCATGGAAAAATGTGATGCACTGATGAATGTTATTATTCTTATTGCATTCCCTCTCTTCTCCCCTTCCAGGCAGACTACTCAGGGTTTGACTATACCTATCCATAGTCAAAATGGCCCATTAACACAAGGTCCAAATCACATTCACATAGTGCTTCTAAGAAGAAGAGGGGGAGAAACATTTACAGGATTGTTTCATAGGACACAACCACTACAACCTGCCCTACCTCACCGTTGATTCTACTCTGAGTCACAGATCCTTGGAAGTCACCACGCTGCAGGGCACTTTGCCGACACTGCGCCGGGGGCAGTGCAGGATTGACAGCAGAAGTAGGGAGTCCAAAGCCTCAGAAAACCTCAGGGCTTCTTAACAGCAGTATGGAAGCATGCAACTGAAAGTGTTTCACTTATCCTACCCTAACCTACTAATTGTTACCGACTACATGAAGCCTCAGAACAGTAACCTAATTGCTGAAATCCTTTCTTTCCAGTTTCACTTCCTCTCCACAAGGCTGAAGGTCGTATGCTGTAATTTTAAGACCTACCTAACCGGCTCCATGAGATGATTGGCTTTGGATTCCCTGTGGCTACGCACTCCAGTATGACAGTTTGATGAAGAGATGCCGTAATGTTTTGAGGACCAGCTATTATAGATGGCTTGTGAAAAGGCTTCAAGTCTGAGGCTTTGGACGGGGAAAAAAAAAAAATTAAAAAAATCAAAGAAAGTGAGAACAATTAAACAAAAACTCAATTAAATATGAAATAAAACATGACTTTTTTAAAAAAATGCTTAAAATTAAATTTACACCAAAGCCTTATTTGGTAATTGTGGAAACTTACACTGAACAATATTTTAGCCACAAGATACAAGCAAGTAAAATTATTATTTGGCATGTGGTTCAGAGGACAGTTACAGCTCTTCAACACATGTAAGTGTTTTTGCTATACTGTAAAAAAGAATATAATGCCACTGAAAAAACTCTCACATGGTAAGTACCTGGAATAACCCTCAGCACTGCCTCAGTGCTTTTACGTCTATTGGCTACGGTTGTGGCAACACATCGATAGTTCCCAGCATCCTTCTGTTCAACACCATAGATTTGAAGAACTCCTGTAGGTAAAGCAGTTATCCTGTCACAGAAACAAAAAAAGAAATGTAGATAAACGTTCAGCCAGTGAACACCATCATGGAATTAACTATTTGATTTACGAACAGCCATTGCTACACTGACCTGGCAACGGCAGGCTGGAGACTCAAAAACATTCTCTTATACATGACTCACCTCCCTGCATTTCTGAACTACAGGTGAGATTCCCCCCAGCACCACGATGAGAGCAGAGGAATTTACTTTCAACAAGCAGATCTTTCTCACCCTCAGAAGCAACCATCCCAACCTTCTTTAGCCAGCTACTACATTCATGCTATTCCGGTTGGCTGACTTTTGGCAGCAATTTCTGATATACTGGCATAACTGGTATACGGTTCCCAGAAACCCACCTATGCTTTCAATTTTTATGTTTCTCTTTTTACCTTCCTTTGCATGCTAGGTATCTTAGACATGTTCAACAGAAGTTACATGTTGAGATGGATGGGAGTAGGTTCAACGAATACAATCTGGACAGGGAAAGAATCTAGCAGGGAGCAGGCCGTACGCTTCAAGTTAATCAATTCAAGAGAAGTCCCCCTAAGCAGAAATTCCCTAGCACGAACTGTTTTAGCCCATTTTTCTGTACATATAATTCTTTATTAGCCCTCTAAAGAAAAACAGGTTCAGCATCTATTCTTCTGTGAAAGCAGTCCTGCTAGTTCAAACCACCCCCACAGCCAAAGTCCACCTATTTTGTATCCCACAGCAATTCCCATTCCCGAAGATGACTTGCATACAAAATTCACCAATAACAATTCATAGGTCAATGATTACTGTGTAGACAATAGCGGGTGATTCTGGTCTGCATTCATAACACCTATTTAAAATTCATTAACAACATAACTATTACTAGCTATTTTAAGAGTTGACATACTATACACATGGAACCTTTTTTTATGTAATGGTATCACAAGTATTCAGATTTTCTTCTTGTAGCAGGCTCAAAATTATCACAGAAAATAAATGACATTCTAAAATGTGTAACTCTACATACCTGTCCATGACTAAAGGTAAAGTTGTTCGATTCACTTCCCATGTCACAGTGGCAGGAGGGTTTGCGGTTATTTTACAGGCAAATCGAGCTACTCCACCTTCTTGTACCTCAGTTGAAAGTGGCTGGACTTCAAATGCAGAAATGGCTAAAAATAAGAGAACATCGACTTTAAAGGACTAAAGCGAGGAAAAATTCATGGCTAAACCAAACTCCAGATCATAGATCAACTTGCAAAAATACCCAGACATACTTCAAATAGTCCTCTCTTCTACATGCAAAGAAAGATAGGTCTAATTACCTTGTCAACTTTGCTTGATAGCACGGTTTCATTGGTTGAAGGTTTACTTAAAATAACTTTACTTTAACCTAATTCAGTAAAAAAATGTTTCAATGAAAATGAAAATGACACTCTCAAATAGAGTTAAGCATACAAATTCACTGGCATACAGCTGGAAAGCATATCAATTATTAAGCTAATGAAGTTCATGTCAATTCAACTAGTTTGGGACTGGCCCCACTACACTTCAAAAAAATTTTTGACTGCAATAGAAGATTTCCAAAACAACATTCGGTTCCTGACAGTCATATTTTAATATGTCCTTTAATAATATTCACTTTAGTAAAAGCACTTGCAGAGTTGTACAAGTTCATGTTTGATAAGAAAAAGAAATCAAAACCAAAAAAGATCTCAAAGTAAGTTTAATCATGTAAGAACACTTTCATCCCAACAGTCTGAGCAGCCAACAAGCAAATGCCTGATGCACAGAGCATCAATATAATTTCAAGCATTTACAGCTTAAGGAGTTCACAAAATTGAGCCAACTGAAGTGACAGATCAATAAATACCTTCCAGCTAACAGACACATAAGAAATTGATCAGTAGCTGGATTTCTTTGCTCAGAAAATAAAAGCCAAAGGGAAAGGAATACAAAATCCTCTAATTAATTGCTTATTTACTGCTACTTACAACATAATTAACAGAAAGAACAACTCTTCAGAGGCAACTCCTTTTGGATAACTCACAACACAAATAATTCCACACACATTTCCACCTCCTGTAACTGCAGAGGGAACAATCTCTGCATAAACTCAATGGTACTGATTTGTTTTTTAAAAAAAGTCAGATTTCAAATAAATTTCTATACTTGTATGAATTATACAGAAACATGATTTCAATAGATAAACCAATATTAGTAAGTTACTCATCTCTTAACATTCAAGTTCTGTGTTGAAAGAATTCCTCTATTTTACTTGTTTATTAATTGATACGGGTTTTCATCCTATTTGCTCTAACATGTTCTCAATAATGCCTTTCCGCATAGAGGACACATACAGTACTGATTCACACCAAGCATTCTAACGAATGCTCCTCCCCTCTGTCATTTTAATACTACTGCATAGCATCAATTGATTAATACTGGAGTGTGAAGGAAATGTGACATCATCTGGTTGCTTTCCCTTCCATGCACAAATTAACTCCTAACATGGGCCTAACTACATAACTTAAAGATTCCTATTACTAATATACCTATTTCACTTCCCAGGTCATAATAAATCCTTTTTTTGCACTGCATTCCTGTAGTTGCAGCAGCACTGCGGGAATGAGCGTTCCTAATCATCCCAGCAAAGCAAAATTGTTGCAGCTTTGTGAACAGACCTCCCAAAGATTGTGATTAACAAGACAACCGAACAGCCTTATACAGCAAAATCACCTGAAAGCAGTTGCAGCCGCATGATGCAAACACCGTGGCTGTTGGAAACTAGGTCTGGCACCTCAAATGTGATTCAGACTCCCAGGATGCAAGCAGAGATGCCCCTGGTATCCATTTTTATGACGAAGCCTATGCTTTTGGCAGTGGGTCCCCACAGTCCCAGCACACTCTGCAGTCTGCTCCCTACCCACCTTCACTGCAGGCAGAACTAGTCTCTCTCACCAGCAGAATTTAACCCAGTTCCCTATGTTCCACGTTCTGTTCTTTCTTTCACTTTTGAGCAGTACCAGGTTCAAGAACAAACAAACAAACAAAAAAACCCCACAACTTGCATAAAGATGTTACAACAGAAGTCTTACATTTAAAGCCTGTTGGGGAGAGGCACGAAAACGGTTCTCTCCTTAAACAGATTTTCTTTCGATTGCTAAGGAATTATCAGAAGAAAAAGAGACTTAATAGTTCTTTGCCTACCTACAGAAGTTCAGCTTCACAGAATAGAAAGACTCAGTGCAAGTCAAATAACCTGCACATACAGCAGGTTGTTCCCATAACTCTAAACTTTCTGGATTTGCTTTCTGCTGAATTTGATGCAGTCCGACTCTCCTGTAGTTCTCCACCACGGGGGGGGGGCCAAAAAAAAAAAAAAAGCATCCAGGCTTGACTTACTTCCTCCCTTCCCTCCTTCTGCATTCTAATTCCTCCCTACACAGACAACATGTGTTCACCTGGAGTCAGAATATTTCCCTAGTGCTGTTCTTAACAGATTTTCTAACAGAAAACGTAGTGCTTTGCATTCTTCATTTATTTACTGAAAGTATGATGTAGCAAACTAGGCAAGTCTGCTTAGCTTTCAAAACAAAATCTCCAGGAACATAACAAAGGCACAGAAAATAAGAAAAACACAAATCAACATAACATGAGTTTTAGAGCCATTATGTATGTAGCACAGCTGCACCACACAGCCAGTGGCATAAGAAAGGACCATTTTAACAAGGCAGAAAGATAATTATACTCTTATCAAAGCAAAGCTCTCACCTTTAAAAGCTTAATCTCCATAGGAACTACAAAATCACACCCAGAATTTTCTTATATTGGTACGATTATCTAAAGGGACAGAGTGAGACAACAGAAACACAATATTTGGTTTTTGTTTATATATAAAAAGAATGATTTATTTCCATGCATCCGGTACATTACAGCTGAAGATTAAAGACAGAAGTGAGACTCTCAAGAGCTACAAAAGAAAATTACTATTTCACAGAACACAAAATGTCATCATGATAGCAAGCAAGAACATATTCAGCTATACTATTTAGAAAATCCAATGCAAGTTGTTAATTGAAGTTGATATTTAAAGAACATCTTTCCACCTGAGCAGGAACAACACATTTCCTCAGAAAATGAATCTTTAAAAATAGCAAAAGTCAGAACTACAGAGAACTGCACAAAATCTTCAGAAAAACTCATTAATGTCACTAAATGTGGTTTTAGAAATAAAAATCTCCACTTATCTCTCATCTAAATTTATACATTTTTTTACCAGTTTATCTCAATACTTGCTCCTTCTGTATCTTGTTTCTTTACGCAAATCTCTGGTTTCTTCTTAATTCTGACTTTATTTGTTCCAGTAAAATCTGTTTTTACAAGTCTATTGCTGTCTCATGAAACCTGACCTCTTTGTAACAGGCTTGTTTTCATGACAAGCGCTGATACCAACTCAGAACCCCAAGAATAAGTCATTAAAGCAGTGCTGTTAAGAGGCCAGAGCTCTATAAAATGGATAAGAAACAAAGTCTCAAGAGACATGCGTTGTTCCCAAAACAACCCTGCAAAACGCAATAAACGTAAGTGCCTTTTTATTTGCGTTTTCCCCCTCTTCTCCAGTCTATTTAATCATTTTGTTCCCAGATTTATAGCCAAAAGAAAACAATTAATGTTACTCCGAGAAGCTGATGCTCCCACCCTTTTTAACTTGCAAGATACCAAACGCTGCTTACAGAAGAAAACAATAGCTAGAAACCATATTTAATTTTATAAATCCCTGCAATTTATGTGATGGGAACATGTGTTTGTGTAGTTACTTTTGAGTATGAATATCTTTGATGGTATAAAGCACACAGTTCTGTCCAATAAAGTTATCTATGCAGAGAGAAATCACAGTTCAGTTCTGGTATGAGTTCCCTCATTTACCATTGAGGCAAATATCCACAGGCTCAAAAACCAAATGATTACTTGCTGTCACACACCAATTAAATATTAGAGACACACTGCTGGTGTCTCCTGCACCATACATGGATTGAATACTATCCTGCATGCGTGCAAAAAAATTTTGTGTACCTAAATAGGTTTACATAGATTTAACTATTAAGGTACAAAAAAGTAAAACTTAAGAACCTCATCCCTCACACCTTTTTTTTTGTTTGGTTAAATACAGCAGCAATCCTTCACTCACTTTAATTAAAATATATATATATATATATAAAAGAGAGAGACAAATAAACAAAAAAGAAACACAACACACACCCACTTCATTCAATCCTGAAATGAAGTCCTGAAGCTCGTTCAAACACAAGTCCAGGTGACTTGTTCCCTTACATGCTGCACTTTCTACTCACACATTCTGTGTCATTAAGTGATTTTCTGAATGAGCTTTCTTAAGAGGCAAAAGAAACTTCAACAACCTACATGTTTATTAGTGTTAAAGCTTGCTGGTTTCATCACAGCTGACACTAGCCCAAGACTGGACCGCAACTGTATAATAAAGAAACTGAAAGAATAGAAGATAAAACCCCTGAACTGAAATTACTCCCTGAACTGCAGCAGTAGCACAGAATTGGGTTTCATCTAAGCAGAATGCAGCAAATATTGAGAAACTCTCCAGCACATGATACTGACCACTTAAGTGTTTCTCAAGAGATAATGGCCACTCAGATAGATGAACTGCTCAGGTGGAAAGAACAAAAGTGCGTAATGTCATTTGTAGAACATAGTGTTAATGCTATTGAGAATTACACAATAACCCTAACCCTTCAAATGAAACCAAGAATCTTTTCCTTTTTTTTAAATTCTCAGGTGAAGAGGTTGCATTTGAGAAAAATAAACTTGTATGTTAAAAGAAAGCTATGGCTTTTTCCAAAGAAATGGATTTCAGGACAGCACATGACAAATGTAATATTGAATTTTCTCTTCTGATCTAGTTTTCGTGATGCTCTCTCTCTCTGAAACAGTGTTTAAAAATGCAACACATATACATGTGTATTAGATTTTAGTACCGAAGCAAACTTGCACATATTTTCCTGGAGTTTATTGAAATTTCTCAGTCCTTGCAGGAGCGAGGCTTAAAACAGATTATGAAAGCAGTTCTGCCATGCCTTTTGGCTATAGGGACACATATTTCCAAATTATTTGCTACTCAAATGGCACACTCTGGTCTGGATCTGGATTGGGTATAACCTCTAAATGAGTACTGACAGATCCAGACATGCGGCAAGACTACAGACACATAGCTATTCTCCCCATTTCTGATGAAGCAGTTGGAGTACACAGAGCTGGAGCTGTGGTCAAGTGATCCAATGGGTGGATCTTTGCTGAGTTTCCCAGGAGATGCTAGTAAAAATTAAATGAAGTATTTCGGAGCTCAAGTTCTGCTTAGTACATACAGTTCAGAGGTGAATGTCACACAAATGGAGCAATATGGATAAAGTTTTTCATAACTGTAAGTGAAAAGGGATTACTGTGAAAGGGCATTCTGTATGTGCTACCACAAGCACAGTGATTTCTTACATTCACCCTTAAAATTTTAATCAAGTGTTGTTTGACCTAGAATTATTATTTTTAAAGTGTGAGGCATAAAAATGAGAGATTTCAGGAGAAAACAGAACCTGACCTGTAAGGAAAGATTAAAAGAGCTGGGACCTGATTAGCCCTGGGAAAGGAAACTGAAGAGAGAAGTGACAGTCTTACAAATATACAAAGGAGATATTAGAGAGGACAGGGAGTGATGACTCTCATTAATCAGTAAGAACAGAAAAAGCAGGAAGAGGCTTTAGCTCTAGCAGGGGAAGTTCACGTGAGGTTGCTAAAGGGAAATGTATTAGCAAGGAGCAGGCAAGTAAGGGAGGCCATACAACTGCTAGCAAAAGGGGTGCCTGGGCTGTTACCTATGCGCCCAAGGGCAGTGACACTCCTCCTGCCACTTTCCTCGCATCAAATGCTACAGTAAAGGTCCTTTCACAAAGAAAATAATTTTGTCCTTGAGAAACATCCAGAATCTATTAGTGTTTTGGTTTTGTTCCCCAGGCAAAAACACAATTCAGAGTAGATTTGTATGAAGAGACTCTTCAGTTTTCCAGCCCTCCGCCTCCTCCCCCACCCTGTCTTCTCTTTCATTCTTCTTTGCTCTTCAGAGCTTTATCAGTGTAGTACATTTTACATCGATAGGCCCTAAAATCTGTGGAGATAAGATAATGAAGCTAGTACATAAACAAAAGGATTTCTAAGAAAGAGTCAGTGCCAGAAGCACTCCTCTGTAGAACACGAGTGTCAGTCAGCAAACGATCCCCTAAGGCGTAATAGACAGCTGAGGTGTGCCACTGCTCAACCTCACCTGGAACCACTATTGCTGGACAACGGTTTGTACACTCGCTATTCAACAGCTGATGCATTTGAGTCGCTTTATCAATATCCTTACACATCTCCATTCTGTTCAAGCCAAGTAAGTCAATAAAGTTATTGCCGAGAAAAAAGTGACAAGATGATCAACAGGTATGAAAGGTAGCCTCTGATGCCTCAACAGCTGTTCAACTACATTGGAAAGAGGAGAATAGCCCTACCGATTTTTAAAAACAAAACATCAACCTACTTATTTAAAATGATACATTCAGGATTTGAAAACAAGTTGACTTGGAGATAAGTTTTACAGCAACACAAACCTGAACTGTTCAGTCCAAAAAAACCTGACTATCTTTAATCAGTATAGGCTGCAGTCTGCAAATGAGTGCTGCTTTTTTAAAAGACATCCATGCAAAGAGAACAAACACAGAGTGCATGGGGAAATCCAAACCTTTCAAAGTAAAGTATTATTGGCTTTTTTTTTTTAATTATGAAGCAGGTTATAAACTGTTGTGTTTCAATTTAAAATTAATAGTTTTAATTTTAAAAAAATCCTGAAGCCAACTTTGGCATACAACGTACAATGATCATAGTTCCATACTAAAGTATGAAACCATGCACACACAAGGAAAATCTCTCCAGATAGCTGTAAAGTCTCATAAAATAGGATTTCTAGGATGCAGGTAGATGACAGCTCGAGGCATTTAAAATGCCATGTTTTTAGTAAGCTGCTAAGGAAGCAGCTTATACATCAATTCATGCAGAAGCACATAGTCTGTAAATGTCATCTAAGAGGATGTGTATTTTGCTCAAGGAGTTGGGAACATGCTGCTCCTAGTTCACTAAGAAATGTGGCTACAGGTCTGATTTAAATTGTAAGTGACATTCTAGATATGAGACAAACATCTCCTTTGTATTATTATTTAAAGGCAATATAATATCCTCCCAATGAAGTCGTCAAAGTACCAAGAATCTCCCAACTGATTCTGAACATCTTCAGTTACTACTAAACATGAATATAAAATAGTGGATATGCTCATATAAAGTATGAACATCAGAGAACTCTAAATTCGAGCAGGGACTGCTTTAAGGTTCTTGATCTAACCTGTCCTTATAATTCACTGTGTCACGATGCACTCAAAAAAAAATTTCAGTAACCATTAGGCTGCTAGACCAAGACCAAACACTTGGACCAGTATAATTTCCTTGTAGTCTCCTGTCTGAATCTGTTTATTGTCTCTTTTTTCCTACTTAAATTGTGAATTTCTTGGCACAGGGACTGCATTTTTTTCTGCATTTGCTCAATTACAAGCAAATGCTGTCTTCTGCATGTCTGAGACCATATCTCAGTTTACAACAACCTTAAACCCATTAACAAGGAAGCTGGATTTTTCCTTCCCTCAGGTTCTCGTTCGTTTTTTTGGGGTGTTTTTTTGGGGTTGGGTTTGTTGTTTTTTTTTTTTGCAAGTATCTGTTTCAAGTTTCTCTTTGTTAATGCATGTATTATTCAGCAGGACTACCATACTGAACATAGGTGCCACAGTTGATGAAAGGGATTATAATACTCAGCTTTTCCTTATAGATTCCTGTTGACTTTTTTTTGGTCCAAATTATATCTGTTTTCAGCAAAACACCATGGACAATTCAGGTAACTCCACATCACTGGCACTGTCTGCTCTGCAAAAACTCAGAACCTGCAGTGTTCTGGGTCAGTGGGGAACTGAGTAGGATCAAGACTGTAAGAGAAAATTTGCAAAGTGTCAGCCTGACTTCACCCAATGAACAAATTTCCTCTGTTTAAAGAAAATAAAATTTAAAAAAATAGAAAAGGAGAAAGAGGAGAATAAATTGAAAGAACTATTATAACTATGTTTGGATTACTGTAGTTAATAGGACCACTTACACAGAAAAAGTACTTACTTTGCAAGTAAGTATAAGTAGATCTGAAATTGTAAGTCATTCTGGAAAGCAACCAGACAACAATCTACTGTTGTCACAGTGGAGGCATTGCTACAGCTGCAACAGCAGGAGATGAGATCAAGAGGAAATTGAATTTTACTGATATTCTGTGATCAGATGAAGACCGCAGCACCATACTAAAGAACGTGTCTTCATAGAATTATGAGCTAAACATTTGAGGAACAAACCATCTGACATCCTCTTCATCGAGCTGGATAAAATCCAGCATAATTGAAAGAAAACCAAAGACAAAGTATTAAAAAAACCAACCTCCCCACACACACAATGGAGGAGGAGACTACTTGTTGGACTTTGCTTCTTGCAAAGTATTCTCCTTTAATTGGTCCTTCTCTAACCCCAAGGATCAGACTCAATTTTATCTTATTTTGCTCTTCTTTGAAATGCAACGCTATATGTTAGCTTGGGACCAAAACATTAGTCCTCCAGTCTTCTTGACCACTCCAGGCATCAGAAAGATCTGCTTCTGAACTATGGACCTCCGACAGTTTAGCTCATAAATGCAAGCATCCGCAAAGACTTTATCTTCCTTCAGTCTCACTCATTGTCTGCACAGATATTTTCCTCCTCTTAATGGCTATTATTTAAGGCAAACAGCTGAGTTTGACACGGAACTGAGTTCCGTCTGTAAGAGGAAGTGATATCATCCAGAACACATTTGGGCCTTTCACGCACAAAGGAAAAGTGTCAGTTCATTCTGACTGTTATAAAAAAGAGGAAAAGACTGTAATTCAAACAACATACTGATAATGGCATTCTTGTAAATTACCAGAGATTTAACTCTTCTGATAAATTGGAAGTGTGGCTTTTTCCCTAAAGCCAGTTGTTATTTTTAATTTCTGCCACAGTGGTTGGAAAAATAAGCTTAATTAAAATATACTTTTTCCAGATCCTTGCATTTTAAAGAAATATTCTGAAATTGCACAGTTTTGTACTACTATTGCTTAAAACTTTAGTTTAATGCACTTATTTTTAATTAATAACCAAAGATGTATAACAGTGCCGAAAGCCTGATACTTAAACTCAGTTGGAATAAAATGAGTCTTTTTTTTTCAGAAAGTCAGAAGCATGACTAAATAAATAAATAAAATCATCAAATAAATCATACAGGCTGCTGACATCACTGCCAAGATGTTAAGAACTCAGTGAAAATTCTGGATAACACTATATCAGGTGCTTAACTTTTTGCACTAGAATTTTAAACCTTTTTTTTTTTTCTCTGTATTAATCCCTGGCAGTAAATGCTATCACACATTGACATATTAATGAGCTGAGACAGCCTAACATAAAGCAACTGATAGCAATAAAACAACCAACGAATTGTCCTCGCCTTCTCCCCAAAATCTAAAAACAGGGAGGGGACCGTAGTGTCCATAAGCTCATCCTATGCCTCTCCTCAAATTCATAAATTAAGGCTCTCACGATGGTGGTTCTTTGCACTTGCATGCTTAGAAACACCTGTAGTATGAAAGGGAGGAGAATAATGACCAATCCTGTTCCAACTACTCATACATACTGCCCATGCTGCATACTTGCAGGACAGAAGAGCAGAATATTGCACGTTACCCTTGTCTAATACACAAGGAAGTCTTGACTACAGGTTGAATCTCTAACACCAGTATCCACAGATTTTAATGTCTTTGAACTAACCCGAGCTCAATCACACCTTCAGTCCCAGAAAGGCAGTATGGACCTATAACTCCAACTGCCTTTCTTAACATTTCAAACAAGCTTTTCCAGACAATTTCACTTCCAAAGATAACATACATTATAAAGGACTATTGAATCAGTTCATCACAATTTTAAAATCCATACAGGTATGTGTGTATATATATAGTATAACTGGCACAATTAGAGAAACCACAGTCTTTAAGCCATCCCACTTCACCTCACCGATACCTTGGCAATAGCTTTGCTAGAATGGCACCTGGTACCCTCTAATCCAAAATTAAACTAAATCCTTTTAATGTGCAACAAGTAGATTGCTGCTATTAATCCCTGGATTTTAACGAGATACTAACACTAAACAGTTAGACATGACTTTAAATTAGTATTTGCTTGAGTTGTCTGGAAATGTGGTCATCCCTATTGAAGGGCATTCATTTTACCTTTCTGTTTTGTTTTCCAGCTTCATATTTTAGCTTCAATTTCTGCCTCTCCTTTGTTCTATCAAGCTGGTGACTAAGAACTCACTCTTACAAAGAAGACAGGATACAGACCTAAGATTACATGATAGAAACATGCTGGTTTGCCATTAGTAAGTATGACATTTAATTTCCCAATATGAAAAATAAAATAATTTTCCTGGAAAACCTAGAGGTTGCACATCAAAAATGAAAAAAAAAGGGGGGGGGACACGACACACCTAATTGGAATATTACGTAAGAGAAAATAAAACTTTTAAGGAAGAAAGAAAGAAAACCAAGAGAGATGGAATCAAACAAACAGTAGTGTTACCTAAATAAAAGGACTGCTCAAACCACAGTATCCTGTCAGTTTAAAAGCCCTTATAGCCAGGTGTACAATTTTTACTACAAACATTGCTACAAAGCAAGGCTTGGTTGGCACCTAAGTCAGTGTTTCTACATACAGAAATATTTCAGTACTTTTCAGATTCTTTGTTAATACCTTTCTCCAGAAACATCTGAACATGCAGGTCAATAGCTAGCAGAGAGCCTTTTCACAAGACAAAAAGCCCATATATCTACAAAAGAACTACTGTGCTGGGAGGATGAAAATTCTACAGAAAAATCTAACCGCACATTTAGCCCTAAATCTATACTGCCAATACCTCAGAAAAATCAGGAGATTTTCCTCAAGAATAGTTTTGAAAAATGCCTCTATAATCACTCCAAGTGGCAGTGAAACTTCCTTAAAAGAAATGTTTATACCTTGACTTACTAAAATTAAATCTGAGGAAGAAAAACCTTCCCTTTAGCAACTAAGCACAAGGTTTAAGTTTAAATTTATCAAAACTTTTTCCATGAAAAAGTATAGTTCGAGACAAAAATGTAAATTGAGTATGGTAACGAGTCATGCTTCCTTTAGTCTACACTGAAAAGTAGTCACAGAAGTGCAAATAATGCTCCCTTTTTTAATAAATTCTCTCTACATTGTTCAGGAACACACAGAACAAAAACCCCACAGCCTGCTGTGTATACTGGAAATATCAGCAAGCAGGATAACATTCAGCTTATCACCACGCTATTTGTGAAACAGATTACACTGTGTATTTTCACAGGTATTTCTTGAGTTAAACATATTTCCAGGACAAACCTAAGACACCAATTTTCTCTTCCTAAAATTACAACAAAAAGATAAAAAAAAAGTTCCTCTATGACTTTACCAATATGAAGACATTCTTAGACTGTGACAGTAATAGCAGCAGTTTTGAAGACGATAGTTCAGAATTGCATTGAAAAAGGAGTCCAGTCTCAGGCTATTACCTTAGAGCATTACCATTAAATAATAGGGAAGTTAAATGAGACTGAAACTGCTGCATTGATTTGACATCATCAATAATTGATACGGGACACCTATTAATCTGTCTATCCCAAAGATTTTTCTTAACCATTTGCCATTTAGAGTCTCCTAGCAGGCATTTTAACATTTTAAAGAAGGTGGATTGGAATTACAGCTTGTACAGAATGCAATCATATTCTACAGCAATTGTTATTATTCTGATGCTTTGGAAAACCTGCAGAGTGGGAAATTACAGAGCTGTATTTTTAGGAGCCACTAGCTTAGCACTACAACTTGGGTTCCTCTTTCCTTCCTACCATTTTTTTCCCCTAAGCCAAAGGATAGATTTTATCAAAATGGGATGACATTTTGGGAGCTACTTGCATAGCTTATTGGCATCCATGCACTTTACATTCACAAATCCAGAGAGTTTAAGAGCCAGACATTTAAGACTGCTGACACATATTTCTTCATTTTTTCCAACCTGTTGACCAGTCGGAGTCTTATCCTTGATTTCAATAGGCTTTGAGTCATGGCCTTACCTTAGAGAGATAAGAGACCCTTTATTGAGAAAATACTGTGCGTCCTCAATTCTCTAGATGATGTATGTATTACTCCAGAACTCTGGCATATATTGCTTTGTTGGGATCAGAAGGAGGGAAGAAGGAAAACTGGAAGGGAAGGGAGTTGTTCTGGTTTGTTTTATTAATCTTTACAAATTATTTTTTTTTATACAAGTGCAAAATATGGCAATACTTCAACTGAAAACACAAGCCTAAACAATTAAAAAAAGATTTTTAAAAAGATCCAAATATTGCAAAAAACTAACAAGATTAGAAACCCCATTTCTACAGTGTGAAAGACATGTAAGCACACAGAATGAGGCAGCTCTGGCCATGAAATTTGACATTGCCTATAGACAAAACTGATCCTTCACACCATGTGCTCCTCACATTTCAGTTCACTGAATAGTATTGGCAGGTTGTAGGTGAGGAGCAAATCTTTCTGAGGCATTAGTCTGCAAGACCCTCTCAAAATCACATTTTGAGTTTTGGAGGGACCAGAAACTGCTCTGCACATAGGGGTAATTACAGAAAGCTTTCACTGATAAATACCAAGAAGACTCCAGATGAGGTAATGAGTGAGGATTTGGGCCATCTGCCCTTTCTGCTATTCTCAATTCATTACCTCTGCTCCGGACAAATCTCTTCCAGGGCCCTGGAAACTGCAGTTTCGCTTCCAACAACCTGCCAGTCAATTACATCTGGGAAACTGCTCTGTTAAAACTTATGGTCACCTTATTGCAAAAACATTTACTTCTAGCCTACCATATACTTAGTTCTGCCACTAAAACCAAAGAGAGGGAGGTGCAATAGAGAAAGGAATGGAAAAAGGAGGAAACAATGGTATGTTTTAATTTTTCCTTTCCTCTCTCATATTCTTGCCAACCTGCTGACAGATATCTAAGAAGTGTAATTTTTAGACAATGATTTCCAAACTAAGATGCAGATGACTAGGAATTACTCTCCAATCTCTGATAAGAAAGGAGAACAGGAAATTAATCATTAGCTTCATATGTAAAAAACACACTTAAAATACAATGCAAAACTGTTTCTTTGTGCATTAAAATCTTTGCACAGCAATGGCCATGATTGCCTCCACCATCAAAAAAAAAAAAAAAAAAGGGGGGGTAGCATTTGCCCAGTCACAAACTAGCCACTACTTTTCTGGTACTGAAGAATGCTATAATCTAAAGGCAATGAAACAGAGAAGCAAAGAGGTCAACAGCCTGAGCACCCTTGAACAAAAGTTCCCTTGGAGATGTCAGCTGCAATCTCATTCGTTTCCTCTCACATTTTCAGGTCCCCCTGCTCCTTTCTTTAAAGCTCCTAATTCAGTGACTGACAAATGATTACTTTAAAAATTGCTGTACAGGAATAACCAAGTCTGAATATGTCCACTGAAGATCACTAAGCTCTCCACCATTTGGGTTGGGACTAGATTCTGTAAAAGTGTTTCTGGCCACACACAGACACACACACACAGAGACACAGTTTTCACCATCAGCTTCTCAAAGTTAAGACCAGCCTGAAGTTTCATATGTAGTATTTTCTCTTCCTGAAAACTTGGAAGTCAAGTAGACTATTCTGGACTAGGTTTTTAGGGAAATGTACTCATTTGTTCTTTCTTTCCTACAGCACCCTCTTATTCCTTCTTTCTTACAGTATCCTCAGAAAGGAAAGTATATTGTCTTCTCCACATACAGAATGGAAACTATTGTGAGCAAGTTTCTGATCTATCCCACTGCAGAAACTCAAGAGAAGAGGAGGACTCAAATGGATGCATGTTGAAGACAGCTGACAGGGAAGGAGAAGAAACTTGACAAGATAAGGACAAATTCCGCCCCCCCGGAAGAACTGAGAATAGCCTTTTCCTTGTATGTCCTGACTTTCCCAAGTTTGTTTTTGTTTTCATTAAAAACAAAACAAAACTTTCTTCCCCTCTTGCAAGAGCTCTTTAGAAGTGCAAGGTCTGGAGACAGGGTCTCAAAGATGGAGTATCATCTTTGGCTGCTCCACAGAAAAAACAGCAGAAAAAAAGAACAAATGAGGCATATGGTTCTGGAACAGCCTCCCTTTTGTGAGGCAGTTTTGGAAATGCAACCCCTTCCTATACACGTGCACATCACTGAAGGCAGAAGCAAGCCCTACCACTGCCATTTAACTATTGTCTCAGAAGCTTTCAGCTCCGTAAATGTTTGTTTTCTGGGCACAGGATACATCAGATGGCACACCAGACTCTCAACGTTTAAACATGTGACTGGCTGTCTAAGCTTTCCTTCTTGGCTAAAACTGTGAATTCAAAATTATTATAATAAGCATCACAATACACCAGGAGTCCCTATGATACTGATCCATTTTTTCAAGGATAAAAGCAATCATTTCATCTCAGGATATACTGTACTTTATGAAAGATGCTCTTTCCTTTTGCTAAATAGGCAGCACATGTTCACCGTAAATTTTGGAAAGCATAACCATAGCAACAGAAAGAGTTCATAATTAGCATGTCTGCTGTATGTTAAGAAAAAACATCAAAATCATTAAAGATTGGCTCCTCAGAAGTGGATAATCACCCTTCAAAAAATTCTCTTAAATGCAGGAACATGCATGCAGGAACAGAAAAGTACGATTTGACAAGGTGACTATTAGACTGTACTGTTTCCTCCTCACTTCTTCAGACCACTCAAACAGACACACAGCTTGTTATTCATGACATATTAACGTAACTGTGACAATAAATGGGATCCTAGGCAGCACCAATGTGCTAGGGAAAATAACAAGAGGATCCTAACTGACATACTACCAACCCATGAGCGCCTTATTTTACTGTTTGTTCTCCAGTCCATCAGGTGCTCTTAGAGCCACACTGAGATGACGATACAGGAGAAGTGCAATGCGGGGGGGCATGCATCAAAATTCCCAGTCTGTGAAGGAAGAAAGTACAGGATAATACACCCATGTCTTTCTATATTACTTCAGTCAAAGCAGCTAATGATATTGCAACAACGGCACTTTCCACCTCTTGCAGGTATGTGTAAGATATTCACATAACCACACATATTGCCTTACTACACCTCAATCATTTAGTAAGTGGCAAAAAATATACCACTACCACCCTTCCCAATGAAACCAGGCATACATATAATCTCAGGAGTTATCACTAGCACTGTTTTAAATGAAATAAAAGACTGAGGCTTAGAAATAGTGGTTCTATATACTCAACAGTTTATTGATGGTGTAACTGACATACCCTACTGAATCACGTAAACAAGCATGAGAGATTTGATCTTTTCACTTTTGAAGGCATCCCAGCTGGGGTTTTCCCTTCTCAGTCTATCTATCATCCAGGCAACAGTGTGTGGCCACAGAAGTGCACAATAAATGCTAATGCACTTATCAAGGAATTCCCCTCTGCTCTTCTGCAGACAAGAAATGTAGGAAATAGTACAGAAAAGGCACACTGTAAGCCACATTAACCAGCTTCAAAGCTGTTCTACTTGTGTGGCTGCATGCATTCAGGAGAAAGAACACACCACACTCTCCCTTGCAAGGACTGCTTTCCTTCAGTTTGCCAAGTGATTGCCTTCTAGTATCTATGCTTAATCCTATAGATGCCTTTCTTTGGAGTTGTTGCCATTCTGTGAAGAATTAGTTCTGCTTAATAGCCCAACTGTTGCATGGAGAACATCCAGCACAGTTGTGCACTTTACGACACGAAGAGAAGGATCAGAACACAAGCAGGATTGTGCAACAAAAGATGCATCCCTTCACAACTATCCTAATTTGGCATCCAAAGAAAAAAAACCAACCCACAAAGAAAAACAGAAACAGAAAATTAAAGATTGACTGTTACGATTCTAAGGTTCCTCAAAGAACAACCCCAAAAAGAACAACAAAAATGTCATAATCACTCAGTGCAACACAGAAAAGACAATTTCAGCACTGTGCCACAAGAACCTCCAGCACTGTAAGCACTAAAGCTGCCCCATTCTGATGATTGAATTTCACTGCAGATGCCAGCAGAAGGGTAAGACCTCTATTTATCAGTCATGTACCTGTAAAAATAAATAAATGCTATTCCTGGCTAAAATAAAACAAGACCCTAAGCAGAATGCAATACCCACTCTTCACCTCACCCTGCCCAGCTCATCAATCAGAGGAAGCACCGCAGAGCGCATCCCAGGACAGAAGCGGGGCCCCACACATTCCTCTGCTGCGCCACCCACCACTGTGCCTTCCCTCACATCTGGGGCGAGGCAGAGGAAGAGGTTTCATTTCATATAGTGGCAAACTGACACCATCCACGTATGAACAAGCGTAGACTGATGTGGTGGTGCTGTAAGTCTTCAGACTGTCAGAAATGCTATCCCTGAAAGATATGAGCACTCTCCATTGTTTGCTTACAGTGTTTCAGAATCAGCATCCTAGGATGAAAGACGCAATTTCACTGCAAAACACTGAGGAGAGGCGCTGGGAATTCAAGCCCTTCAGCCCCCTCTCCAAATGTCAACATTTCGGCATTCCCATGGGGAAAGGAAAGAAGAGATGCCTCCACTCTCAAGGGCCAAACGCCTGCAGCTCATTTCCCTGTCACCAAATGCCCCCCTACTGCATTACACAGCCCAGAGATCTCTCCCCAATAACAGTCTTTCTACAGAGGGTAGTAACTAACAACAAAATTCTGAATGTCTTGAAGTGTGAGAGCAGCAGGGAGAAAAACAGAAACAAACTTCACACAAAAAACCCAAGTAACAAAAGGCATTGTCAGTACTGCTTGTTTATTGAAGTTACTTAAATCCTCTAATTAGATGTTTATCTGAAAATTTCTGGACGTAGGGGAGGGGGAAGAGTTTACAACTCTTGCAATTTTCACATAAAACAAATCCGAAGCGTGGCTTCCAGATAAAAATCATATTGCCTTCAATGTCATAGAAATCCCTATATTTTTCCTCAAGTAGATTTCTCTCACTCCCTTATGTGTCTGGAAAATATTCTGCAAATTTGTTCTGAATGCACCATAAAAGCCCTCATATCAAAGGCAAACAGAAGAAACCAAAAAAATTTTGTCTTTAGAGGAAGTCACCTTGCTATGGCTGTTGACTGCTTGGGTGGGAGGCAATAGTTGGATTTCCAGTTTGCCCAGTCATAGTGCAAGCAAATAATCATGTTCTTCTAAGTAGGTAATACCTCTGGTTATTAGATTACTTATATTCTCTAATATACAATGACAACCCATTTTCCTTTTCCATGATTTTCAAAAGCTCATTATTTATCTTCAACTGAAGGCCATGAATCAAAGCCACCAGGAAGGTGCCGAGGGAAGTGTTATCTGGAGCACAGAAAAGCCAGTACCCCCATCTCAGACATCATGCTCCAGCCTGAAACAAGCAAGCTCTGAGAAAGGGGATTGATCCACGGGAAATGCAACTACAGACATGAAAAGAATACCACCAGGCCTCCATGAAAGATGGAGGCCTATTCAACAGGTGTTGTACTTATCCCAGATTTCTGACACATATGTAGAGGTGTATAACAGAGGAGAGTTAAGCAAGGTTAGATTATCTGAGACTTCCTTCCTCTCTTGTGCTCTTAAGATAGTTAAGCCACTCATCTCAACAAATACAAAATTCTCCCTTTTCCCTCAAAAAAAGGGAGAGAAAAGAATACAACAGACCAAGCCTCACTGTATTTTCTTCTAAATTATGCACTTGTACTTCCGTCAGCAGAAGTATAACAGCTTGGCCTGAAGCCAATCAAAAATCCCTCATAATGCGTTCAATAAGCCAAATCAAAACAATACATGGCTTATGAGAGTGGGATAAAGAAACTTGAAGGTCATATTTCATCTGCTGCAGCTCATCATGTTCATCAAACGGAGGCAGAAGGTTAACTGGCGGGATCTGCTCTTTAATGCCTGTTATTTCCAGTGGAAGGAGCTAAGCAACAATGTTCTTTTCTCAGTACTTCATGAAGAGAATCAGCAAAAAAATCCTAACGCTAAGGGAGCACAGCCCAGCTGAAGGGAAGATGAACAGAAGAGCCTGCCAACACAGCTCCCTAGTGCAACTCAAAGTTGGGTTTTGGACGCATTAATTATAAAACTGAAAACATGATTCAAGTTTCATAAAGCATGGAAACACCTTCCTCTTGTCTGAAAAAAAGAGGTTCTAAACCAGCAGACAAATGGACAGATAGCACTCTTGCGCATTTGGAAAATGCTGGGTTTGTACAACAAACTTTTGTTCATCAGGTGAAAACAGGGACTGGATAGAAAATACTAGGTTCTACCCCCAGCTTTACAGCTGCCTGTGTTGTCTGTAGGAAAGTAATTTATTAGTTTGATCCTGTAGAATTTATTCTCCTCTTAGTCTTCTCCACATCTAAAACAGAGGTAACAAACTAATCTTTTACTTACTCTAGGCTTTTCTGGATTGCTTAACACCATATATGAGATAGTAGGAGCATTAATATTCATATATCATACACATTAAAATGAAGAGTGAGATTAATAGAAATTAATATTCTTAACCCTCTGTCATATCAACTAATCACAAAAATCCATGGATTTGTTGGCAAAAAAATGGTGGGGTGGACGAATCATAGAAAGGAGGGGGGGGAACAACAAAAAAAAAACACAAAACAAAACAGCCCTATTGCACTGATGGAATTGAAACGATCTGTCCCTCTTCATGAGCACCACACTGTGCTGATAAACTAAATCTCTCTTTGATTGAAGGCGGAATTAAAACAGAGCAATGCAGGAACTCTTCTGACCCAAAAGTAATCCACTCAATCATATAATGCATCCCCTTCCTTTTAGTAAAATGAATAGCCCTCCATAGAACCTTTTTTTCCTTGACAAGTCCTTGACAGAAGAATGTGAATCTGGACAGTTAAATGAATCAATCACCAGCTGCTAGTCTAGGGCCAAGATGGTGAGCCGAGGGGCCTGCCAGAGTTCACTGACCACTGGTCAAAGCAGGACAAAGGCTTCGCCTCTATGAATAGCCTGCTTCTGGGATCCAAAGGTCACTTAGCTGCCTTGGAAACGGTCCCCTTTGGTTATTTAAAGTTCTCAGGCTATTCTGCTGCAGATATTATTGTTTCAGGTGGTCACCATCTTTCCTCTTCACAAGTTCGTAAAAGGCCAGGCAACCATTATTTAGGTAAACGTAAGACAATGGCAAACATGGCAGCAACTAAATAATGAGGAAAGGAACAATTAAAATAAGTACAAATAATGCTTTGCATTTCCTCATAATTCCAGCTTCTGAACATGCCTGTGAAAAACATCCTCAGAGAAAGAAGGTCCCGGCACCCAAAGAGCCAGATCCCTGACAGGATCCAGGTGCCTACCTTGCACTGGAGGTGTGAAGTGTTTAATACTTCACTGCCTTTGAGATTCTTTACATAAACATGTCAGGAAAAAGAACAAAAAAAGAGTATCAGGGCTTTTCTCTAGTCTTGACTGCTGGGCTGTAGAAAGCTGCCCTGTGGCTCAAGGTAAGACATGTAGCCTAACAAGTAGGTGGTACTCTAGGCTATATGCTGGAGTAAATACTTGAGAAAAGAGACCAGATGAAGGAGGAGGTGAAACCCACAGGTGCTAACTCCTCCGCATCACTGGAGCCTGCAGTCCTCCCTGGCACCTACCCAATACCATGCACCACAAAAAAGCTCTTCTCCCGTACACCAACAATAAACCCCATTTCCTCAGTGAGGTCACAGAGAGAGTAAAGGTTGCACTGACAAACACCAGGCAGTGTACAGGTGAGCACTAACCTAAGCCCTGTCCACACACAAGCTTAAACTGTAGTCAAAAGTATAAATTAAATATGGGTTTTGTTAGTAGTGTGCTAAAATGGTTTCCTAAATCAGATTACACGCTGATAAACAATACTACCAAGAGGTTTGTAAATGTTGCTGCAGACCTCTACAGTATCTTCACCGGTCAGTAAACCTTTACATATAAGAAAAAATTATCTGAGGATTATTATTATCAAGTTAAAGCTATTGCTAAATACATGCTTAGACATCAGCCCACGTTTTGGTTGAATCAAAAAGTTCTGATAAACTTATTTAACTTGTCTCAGAAGTTGTCACAGTGCCCTCTGTTACAAGTCTTTTTTTCTGACACCCTGCCTATATAAAACTCTAATACTTTCAAGCATATTTATTTCTTTTTTTTGCTGCATTACATACATCATTAGATAAATGAAGCTAACCCCTAAACTTTCCCACTCACACAGCATGTAGTACATCTGCTCTTATGTGTGTGTATACCCACACACATGAGATGAAGATTTCCAAACTGAAATGCTCAGAAGTTAGGAAACTGAAGAAATGAAGCTGCTTATGTAACTGATTTGCTCTGTTTATGTACATGCTTTAGGAAACAATCCAACTGCACAATCACACTTCCCCCACTATTCACAGCACCAAATGAATGGTGCTCACATAATGAGCATCTATTCAATATTTTGTTTTCTCTTCTCTGTTCAGTGTGTGGCCTCATTCCTTATTTATTACACTCTATTAAGCACTGCGTTATTAACTTCCCTATGGCCTTTTCTGCAGGGCTCTGCACTACAGTTCTTCACAAACGTTAATGCATCTTTCACAACACCTCAAGATGACGTTCTATTATTATTTTAATTTTACTGTTAGGTATGGACAAAAGTTGGATGGTAGCCCAAAATATTCACTAAATTTAGGTGTCCAAGATAAGACACTGATCCTTCACAGCACTCCATGTGTTGCAACCACAGCTCCCCCAACTTGTTGCAGCTCCAGCTGATCAAACCTCAGAACCTCATATCAAACACCAAGAGCATAAGAAACACGTAATCACAGACTTCCATGAAAAGTAGCGACAAGCTGACTTGTGTCACATATTGTAGAAGCTTCTGGCTGAAGCAGTGATGCAATTTAAATCCTCCAAAGCTCCCGTGACTGGGAGGTTATTCTTTGTCTTTCTAAAGTTCCCAAGGAAAGTCCAGGACCCCTGGGTCCACATTCCATGTCCTGAAAGATCAGCTGCTCCAATGGGCACACTCTCTTGAGTCAGTCTTTGCCAGCCCCTTGGTCCTCTCCTACTCCCAACTTGCACCCATGGCAATCTCCAAACCAAGCCAACCCCAGGCCTCACTCCACAAGCTTTTCCTTAGTACTAGCTGCTTCCCACCAATGCGTTTCTCTTACCCTTCCTGACCTCTAGACACGAGACCGCTCACACCTCCACCTCACCCACTTCCCCTCCCAAACTTCCTCTCCAGGTAATTAGACCATTGTTTTCACTTACTTCAGCTTTCGATGCCAGCTAGTTTCTCCAGGCAGCATTAGATCACACTTTAGCTCCTCATTAATTCAGAACAGGAAAAAAAGGCAAGTCCACAGCTGCCTAGGACTGCTTAGAGGGAAAGCCCAGCTCAGTGTTCACAAGCAACATGCTCAGCACGAACAGCATCTTCTGTGTCTCTAGCTAGTCAAGCTGAGTAAGTCTGTGCTGAACACGTGCAAAAAAAAGTGTGATATTTTTCCTCAGAACTTACAGGACAACCAAATTTGCAAATACATTCATAGCAACAGCAAAAGCTACTTCCAGACACAAAAACCACTTCCCCAACAAATTCCATGTCTCTGTTCCCTAAGGAGACATTCCTATGCTATCCTAGTGAAAAACAAAAATACAGAAAAAGCAGTTTCATCTTAGATTTGTTCTAGGGAACAGGATAAACAGTCCTGCAGAAGTATACTGTATAAAAAAAAAGTAAAATTAAAAGCAAAGAGATGGATATTGACATGACAAATTTCTATCCAAAAGGTTAACATGTCAGAAACTTAGCAACTACAGTTCTGCAATATAAATATTTGGTAAACTTAACAGCAGAGTGCCAGCAGCCCCCTTAGAATAAGATCATCATTTTCACAAAACAATAGAGCAGAAGAAAAGTCTCCCACTGGTATTTTTTGCAAGAGTCATGATTAAAAGTATCAACAGGCTTCATCTCTACTATGCAAAAATAAAGTTTGGCAGCCAATTCTCTTTCTTGGAATGGGTGATGGAAAGACTTTTTACGTCTTCTCAGAAAATCATGGGGGTTTTTTCCCATTGATACAACTCTAGGCTCTGCTATTCCTTCAGAAACAGTCCTGCTAGGACGACTACAGCCAGGCCCTGTTAACAATTCAAACCTATTTCACCTTACCTAGCACAACCATTTTGATGATTTTAAACTAAAATAACACCTGAGTGAAGTTACCTTCACACTGCTGTTTCTTGAGATGGTCAGACCTAATCTACCATTTAGTAGCTGCTAAAAAGTGAAGACAAACTCTTCCCACATAGTCCCAAATCCCCACTACTCTTGTCTGCTTACCTCCAGCCAGCTCTAGCAGTTGTCAGATAACACAGAAAGCCAGTTCAAATCATCACAGCTAACTGCATTAGTTAGATAACTATCTATCTAGCTTAAAAAAAAAAAAAAAAAAAAAAGGTGTTTTCTCTGCCAGGTTATCAATCACATGAGCACCACAGACTGCACAAGGGATATGGCATTAACTGCATCCTATTCTACATTTCCAAAATTTCAGAACTAGTGTCAGCCACTTTATGTTTAAAGCATGATTTATTGTTCTCTTTTTGCAAACTAGTGGACTGATTAAACTTCTTTATATTCCATTGCGGTTACTTTTTTAATAGCTTCATGTTTATGTCATCAGTGGACTTTCATATCTAGTACGCACCAAAAATCCCACAGGCTACTACTAATGAAGGGCATTAAAGCAAATGTCAACATTATAAATGTTCATCTAAACACAAAGCACAGATTTTGAATGTGCTTCATTCTCTCAGTAGGATCTACTTCCAGTATCACCTCTGGTGCACAAAGTGTAATACGCCTTTGACACAGCTCTAAAAGGAAAGAAATACTGTTTCTAAACTGAAGTGTAATTAAAATTCATGAGAAATGTTTATTATATTCTTAAAATTGACCATTTTCAATAAAACCTCTGCCCATAAAAGAGCCTTATATACACCATGTATCTCATAATGATACCTATTAGCAGATTAGGTATGTCGCCTTTTGTGCAGACATAGTTTCCTGCAGTTATTTTATGATAGATAGTATAAGGGTTTTTTTAGTGTGCATATTTTTTATTATTCTTGTTTATTTATCTTAAATAAAGTCACGCAAAAACAGTAATTATATTGGGGGGAAGGGGGGAATAAAGCACTGTGTGGATTTCAGGGATTCACCATCTGAAAGCTTTTATTCTTCCACAGTGAAGGAAAGTTATGACCTTTGACATGTGGCCGTGGTGCCAAAGAAACTGCTCATAAATGTGTGTCAGTAAAGAAGCAGAAATCAATAAATTCATTTAATCCAGTGAACTATTATGTAGTGAGACACAATATATTTTAAAGAGCCAACTGCTCTACTCTTTCTCTCAAAAGACAAAAATTTTATGTAATGGATTTTTGGATATTCAATTTTTGGAAGGTTTTACAATCTGAACATTATCTTTGACCCATTAATAAATATTTTAGTCAGTTATGCCACAATTTGTTAGTACATTCATTCCTGTTTGAAAGATCCCTGATACAGTTGGATTCAGGTAGCACAATAGGAACACTAGCAGGTGGGCAGATATCCTATTAACAACCTCTACCATTATTAGAGATAGCTATCCACAGGAATCAAACACAGGCAGGTGTTAAAAGTGCATTTTTTTTTCCACACTGGGTGCTCAAGAGCAGAACGAATAAGATATTGTTCATCATTCCAAACACAGTAATTTTAAAAGACCAAACGAAGCACTGCTCTACAACATATGTTATAAAGGCTTTCAACAAAGCATTTGGTCACCTACCATACATTTTATGAGAATCAGCAATAAGCAACATCAGGTAAAGATGATGACCATTAAAAACAAGTACTAAATGCCATGTGCAGGGAATGTCACAAAACATCCATTGATGCTACCAAGAATCCCATAATTAATTTCTTGTACACTGTATCAATGCTTATCTCTTCTAGTGTTTAGTATATCCCAGAATTCCAAACACTAGAAAACATAATTATTGCTAGAAATAAAGTTCACGCCCTTGAAAGGAAGGAAAAAAAAATAAATAAAAATTACTAACTGAAATAAACAAAAAAATTCTACTAATGAGAAACAAAAAACAAAACCAAAAAATCCCCATACTCAATTTGTCTCCACTTCTTAAATAAATGAAATACTAATTTTAAGAGCATAGGCTAATGCATCTGCATACAAACTCACATGTACCTGTACCACGAGCCACTGTGCACAGAGCACTGTGGATTTGTATTATGATCATTTTTACAATAGTTTGGTCGTGTGATAAAATTGAGCTGCCTTCCTGGCACAGACTGGCTGAACTAATAAAAGCAGTATCCATTTTCAACCTCTATTGAAGATCAATGATAAATCTCCTTGCAAACTGTAGGCCACAGGGTTGTTTGCATAAATAAGCATTAAAAGCAAGATGAAAAAAGAGCTGGTCGTATGCTCACGCTTTTGGGGAGACAGTGGGGGAAGGAGGTTTCACCCTTGTAATTTGGGACACACTATGCACAAAGTTTCTTTCTCCTCAGGCAAAATGACACAGTCATGCCAGAACTCCCAGAGAATATTTCCAGTTAACATCAATTTGCCGGATGTCACAGACAAGTTTAATGAACAAAATGATAAATGTCTGTCAATGGCTTCATAAAGTCAACAAATTCTCGTTTCAAAGAACATACATAATGCACAGCTCTGCCTGAGGCACATGTTACAGTTCTTAGAGGTTTACTAGAGATCTTGATGTGGACAGTGAATTTAACAATTTACAGTAGTTAATTTGCTAAGTTACCTAAACAATTATTAGTATGTTGAAAATTGTACAAGCAGGAGTAAGCAAAAAAAATTATTTAAAACTCTCCTGCATGTTCAAAGACCTTAAGATAAATTTTAAAGTTTCTTTGAAAAGATAATGGCTTATTTGATAACTTCCAGTTGTAACAAGTTGTAAAACAAAAAACAATACTGTGTAACACTGAGCTGTTTTTATTGTACGTTGTAATAGCTATCAAAACAGCTTTTTCTTAATCATAATTATTATCTGATTTTGAAGTGACAGCCAGACCACTTGAGACAAGATACTACACTTCTGTCAAATCATTTTTACCTCATCTAAATTTGGGGTCAAAACTGACCTCAGAGTATCTTATGACACTTCCCTCCTCTGCCACAGCTGTGAAAATAAGCTCCACTGGAAAACAGTACCTCCTCCCAGTCATCAGACAGGAATAAGAAAGGAGGGGTCACCAGAAGCAGTTTTGCAAATCCAAAACAATGGTATAGCATACATGTGACAATTTATAAAGAGAAAAAGGAAAAAACCCAACTGACTACATGCAGCAAAACCAGCCTGCACCTGACATGAGAATGAGAAAAGAGTGGGAACATGGGAGAGGACACAAATGATACGAAAATTTTGAATATTAGAACAGATCAGCAAATAAATGAAAAGCTTTTCTATTTGATACTTTTTCCTCTCCTTTTAAGGTGTACAGGAAGTGAGTGTCTCTCAATACAGCTTAAAAGAACTGGCAATCCCACTTTGTAAATAGGCTAATAGATGACTTTCATGATTTTAGTGGGAGAAGAGAAGGCTGACCATTGCTACTTCACATGAGAATCTCATGCTGCAAAGGCTGACGAGATATAGAAGAGTAAGTTATTTTTCTAATCCTATTTTAACTTGTTTTGTCTTTAATCTGAAATGGCTCAAAGGAGAGAAAAAAAAAAAATTGAAACTCAAAACCCTCTTGACTGGAAGATTCAGAAAGATCTTTGGTGCAATGCAAGATTTTAAAAGTGAGTTGTGTATCTATCAGTGTGTCCAAAGATGAGCTAGTACTCATGTGGTAAAATTACACTGATCAATTAAAAATCCAACATTTTTTCTACTTTTATAATCCTATACATTTGCCAGTGGTACCATTAAGACATGAAAGTTTTGCATGAGAAATTCTGATCTACTGAAATGAGAACAAACAACGTAATCAATCAATATGAACAGGATTATTATCTGAAGACGCTAAAAATCAAATCTGAAGATACAGAGTTGCTTCTGTTCACACAATCCCCTCCAGTTTCCAACATTCATGCATCACTATACACAAGATATACATCACAAGCTGTAAAGACTTAGTTTAACTGCCCTCTAGCTATGTATTAAAAGAACACCAGATGACATGTTTAATGCTTGTAATAACTTTTACGTACCCCTTAACCCTGGTCAATCAGGTGATTATTTCTTTCAAAACTGTCTCTCATACGCAAATCATTTCAAACTGGAACTACTACACCTCAGAGCTAAAGAGCAAATTTCCATTACACATACTTCTAAGACAAGGTAAATCATTGCTATTATTAAATTCAAAATCATAATTTTAGCATGTTCTGAGGCTAGAGGACTAGAACAAGGTAAGTTTTGCTTCTTTGCCATCAACATACCACTCAGTGTAGCCTGTAGCTAGAGACAAACTCTTTTCTCCTTTCTAAAAGACTGTATTCATCCCATCTAAAGCTGTGATTCAGAAAAGCCTGCCAATTTCGGACAGAACTGTAAACTTGCGCAGAATGGACAGGTTTCTAGAAGGAGCTGGGATAGAGTACATCACATGTTCTGCAAGCCTCGCAAGCCTCCACGCCCATGACTGCAGGAAACTCTACTTAATGAGGTTTCTACCTGTTTTCTAGTTTTACAACAGAAGTTCTTGTCTGTTCTCAATTTTGCTAGAAATCAGGGCACTTTGCAATCAGTGCATTTCCATTTATTTCATATTCCAGAAGTCATTCCTTTCCTCAAAACTTTGCCTACATGCAGAAACAACTTTGTAAGATCATTTTCAAATAATTTATAGGAATAAGTGTGTATTCTTACTACTTCAGTCAGAAGAGGAAATCAGTTTATACAGGCATAAACCCAAGAACCACGATTACAAAAGATTAAATAACTGCACTCCTTGCTGACTTTCTCCCTCCCCAGTAGCTAAGTCCCCAGGAACCCTTCCAGAGATGGTGAAGTAGTATCTTGGTACATTGCAACTTTTGCGTCAAATTAATGATTGTATTCTGATAATAGCTTTGGATATAAAGCTTGTTGTCAGCATTCCTATGTCTTTTATAACGTGCATTTTCAATATTTCATTTCTCACATTGCATTCTACAGCTCTGACATCCAGTAATTGAGAAGGTACTCACTGAATACTATCACAATTGCTGCAATGAAGTGTTCGGGCTAGAAGCAAACATAACTTCCTCAAGCTTAACTACTGAAAAATTTACAGTTTTCCCATCAGCCAAACTCAGGCAATACCCTGATCACAGCAGGAGTTTTAAAAGCTGTTTAGTGTAACAGTGGCACAGAAAGACTGGGTAACCATGAAATCTTTACCCCGTAATATACAACGATTGCACATTCTGTCATTTTTAGGTTATGATAATAAGAATCTAAGTGAACATCATGAGCACGCAGCAGACCTATGTGCATCTGGGGGGAATGATACCTGGATCCTTTTCCCCTAAGCTGCAGATGCACTGATGTGTCAGAAACCTCCTACCAGAAGCCCAACAGAGATGGGCAATTGAGAAACAAGCACTTTGGAACAGGGCCTTGAGATGATAACTGTATTATCCAGATGCCACTTAGTTTATTTTGCCTTCGTGAGCGTTCATGTTGTTAAAAACAAAAAAAATTCCACTCACTTAAGGAGATCAAATTCAATTTCATTGGAAAAAAAACTAACCAGAATTACTGTTGAGAGTTATGAAACAAAGTAAAAGCAGTAAAGAAAATCTGTCTAGTAATGCTTATTTACATTTTCCTCTAGTATATTAGGAAGGCCATCTCCCTCCAAAACTTTTACATACAGAAAAAACAACACAGAAGAGGAGGTTACAATAATTTCATAAAGTCACAGACAAACCCTCTACACTCCAGTGGTTTTACAACCATCTCCTTCCTATGTCTGCTGTTTTATCTCCATCTATTGAAAAAGTAACAATTTCATCCATACAAACAAAAAATGTTTCCACTATAGATGTAGGTTTTGGAAGGTTGCCAGATGGATTTCTAAGTCACAACACAGATCATCTAGTGTGATTTTTTTTCACCGCTAACTCAGTTGTTGAGACAATCAGTTTTAAAATGTAGATGCCGCTTAAAAGCTACACAGAGGTTGACCCTAGTAACTAATGTTGACCATACAACCCACACTTACTCAACAAAATGTGGAGACTTGACATTGTTGATTACTTTTTCACTTAGGTGGTGATTACCAGTTATAAAGACTGGAAGTAATCAATCCCAATTTAACAGCTGGGCCTATTGATGAAACAAAAAAAACAATGCAAAACTAAACAAAAGATTATGTCCACAATTTTGGAGATAAGATGTGGAAAAATATGAAATCCTGAGGAAAACACACAAAAACTAAGCACAAATTTGTCCAACAATGGAAATGACCGTATTTCTGTAGGAAAATGCTTAGTAACTTTTAAATTCTTCCTCCAAGATTGTCTTTTGTCATTGTCTTAAATTGTTCTGCACACCATCAATAGCCACAGCTGTTAAATTGTGAAGACGTGACAACAAGTCTCTAGGCAAACAACTGCTCAGAGTGAGATCCTTTTCTTTAGGATAATCAGAGCTGGCTGACAAAAGGAGGCCTTACTGAATGCCCTTTCAACAATTTCTACACCAAGAAATGCAGAGAGAGAGAGGGAGGGGGAAGAGAGGGAGCCGGGGGGGGGGGAGCACCATGCTGCAAGAACAGAACAGCATCCTTTGCTGCCATACATTGCTTTGCAAGTAGAAAAAAAATCTCAATAGTTTAGTGCACATATCACACGTAGAACTTGCACCAGGTAAGAAATGAGTGCCTCTAGTCACAGCTCTGAACAACTTCTAGCATGGTACCATGTTTTCCTTCAACATTTCTCATGTAGGTGAAGGTTTTATTAGCTACAGAATACACTGCCAATAAGACTGAGCATTCCTTTAAAAAAGAAGCTGGTAAAAACTTTATACATTATAAAGTTACGGTGATAAAAACTAGTAAAAACCGTAACAGCTTTGGCCTTACTAGCTAGGAAGAAAAGCAAGGGCATGAAATGCCTCAGTTTGGCATTATGCTTGATACAAATTTGAAACTGAGGTGTTGAGGAAACCCATAAAAAGCTCACTTCTCTAGTAACGTGGTAGTGGAAACAAACACTGTTGATGTGCACTAAGTAAAGTTTTATACATTTTTTTGTCCTGGCAACAATATAAAAGCCCATCCCTTAGTCTGTGGAAGAGCTCTTACAAGTGCAGACCAGTCATTGCTGAAAGAATAGGGAATGCCCTAGTGCCAAAAAGAGAAAAAACCACACCTAGTGGTTATGTCTTAAAAGGGTGTTGACAATTTCTTCTGTAAAGGTGTTGTAGAAGTTGAGGTCAAAAGAGGTCTCGGGGAGTTCTAGAGGAAAATCCTACAAGAAGAAGAGTTAAGAAGGAAAATATTTCTCAGTTTTCTTATTTCTTCAGTGTATCTCAGTTAAAGAACAAAAATCTTACTGCTCTTCTTTACCATTATCAACTGACATTGCCGACTGAGACATTAAATGTCCTCCTCCTGCCTTAAATACAGGAATCTAAATGCACTAAGGATCAGCCATGTGCACTCTCAGCTTAGAAATGGATTCTCCTCTCAGGACATTCAAATCAACTAATCAAAGCAACAGCAATAAGGCAGCACTTGTAAAAACCTAAAACAAGAGCTTCCTTAAACGGTAACCACACCAGTTCTACAGCATTAAGACCTGGCTATCTCTTTTAATGCAAGACCATTGTCTACAACTGCCATTTGCCATTTCACTTCCACCTCAGTCAAAAAACACTTCTGCCCCCTAACCCCATCCTTCCATCTCAGAATTTGTTCCTCTCTCCATTACTATTTAAAATAAACATACCTTTGAGCTCTATATGCATTTGGACCTGAAATGACAGATTCCATACAAAATGAAAACTATATTGTTAGACCACAGCTATTAATCCCTTCAGTTAAGGCAAGATACTAAAATTAATTTTAAAAAAAATTAGTAGCAGAAGAGCAAAATTTTTGCCTACACACATGTTCCATAAAGGCCGTAGTTTGATGAACATTTATTTTTGTGACAGTCTAAGTTTCAGTAGCCTTCCTCTGTCCCCACTGAGCCTTCTCACTTCCACATCATTCCTCTCAGTTATGCCAGTGCAATCACTGTGAGTGGCTCTGTGACAAACCGCATCAGGGAACTCATTTGGGTTAAACACCATCTTTTGTTTTAATTCTATTATTTTAACCCAGATCAGTTCCCTGTTCCATTAGCCATACATGCAGCTGTGCCCACACAAGGAAGGGCACAATGCAAAAGTGGGAACAAACAGCTGGAACTGCTAAGAAAACATAATTGTCACAGTACAGAATAAGGCTCAGCTGGATGCATTCTTAAGTGCAAATATTTAAAAGCAGAGCAAAAGATGTTATTAGAATATCAAAACATAAATATTGCTAATTATTGGCACGACAGTGGACCAGAAGTCACATCACTGCCACAGCAGGTAAGCAAAATTACAAACTCTCCACAAAGTATATCCTGCTACATGTAAAAGGCCCAGCGTTTCACAAACTGCAGTGCAGCGTGCACACGCAGTTTCCCTCCAGGAGCATGCTCCCAGAAACCTTCCGCTTGCATAAACTTTCAGTCTTGTGAAATGTAGAAACCTGTACACGAAGAATTGGGCTTATGTTTTCTGTAATTCACAAACGTTAAAATCAATTCAGCCAAGTTACAAGAGGAGAAAGGTTATCTAGGAATGCTCCTACCCAGCTGTATATAGCCCATCCAACCATCTTAAGACTTCAATTTCCACTTTTTCTGAAAAGGAAATAAACAATGAGCATCCTGTCCAATCACTGCCCAAAGCCCATGTTACTAGCTTCAGAACATGATCCACCTTCTCCATTTTTTCTTAATACTATCTTATTGGAAGTCTAGCTTTATTTTTAGACAGAATATTAGTTAACTGTGGTTAAATAGTCGTAATTTAAAAATGCAGGAATACAAAAAAATCTCAGCTTGTTTATTTTTGGCTGATTCAAAGTTGTACCAGAAGTGCTTAGACTTTCTCCACTGTCTACATTCCTTTTATATTCTGTTAAAAGAGACCTCTCTTAGTAGCAGTGGCAGCAGTAAGTTGAATTTTGAGTAAGTCATACTCTTCACTATTAGCATTTTACCCCCACATGCTGCCTCACAAAGAACCACACAGGAACCTCCTCCTCTCCCCCCCATGTCAATTAGCCTGCTTTGGAAGCAACTACAAGCATGTACTGAAACTAATATTTATTTTTACCTAAGCAATACCTCAGCCCCACAGTTTCCTTTAAAAGAGTAGGGGGATCTCACCGAAAAAAAGCCCTAAATTAGTCAAATTCTTTTGTGCATGGATGAACAACAGGAAAGCAAAGCCTTGGGGCCTCTGGGGAGGAACCCTGTCCCTGCAGACCTACTCTGATGTGCTGGAGAGATAAGGCTCCATAGTGACACTTAAGGAAAGGCCTGCTCACATTTGAATTTCTGCATTCCTCAAGAACAATTCATGGCAATCACTAACTTTGCAGAGGAGCTACATGAAAGCTTTGGCCAATGAATGAGGGTCATCTGCTCTTTATCACAAGGGTAAACCTCATCCTGGCCAGTTTCTAACCTTTTAACCTTGTGAATTCTTAATTTGCACATGAATAATGGAATTCTTGCCAAGAGTGCAACCTACAGCTTCCAGTTCCTAACTTTAGAAACCAAGACCTGATCTCCTTGTGTGTTCAAATCTTAAACTCTTGGACAGATTAAAGTTTTTGATTTCCAAATGCAACACTAAACATCACAATTCTGAAGCAAAAGATAAGCTTACTGGCAAAAGCTCTGACCAGGCAAAGTAAAAGAACATCCTCGCACCCTGCTGCTACCAGTGACTGAAGAGAGCATTTGCTTTTTTCCTCCAAAGAAAGAATGCCCATTTAATGCCTATTCTCCACCTGTTTAATACGTATAGTTCCTTCTGTACCCTGACCACAAGGTAATTTGCCTTCGCAGCAACCGACAACTGCTTCTAAACAAAATTATAAGCCTACAAAATCCCCCACAAGACTTTAATTTATTTCACTTAAAACGTCTGCAAAGTTCAATCAACTCATGATAGCAAGCAGAAACACTGTAAAAATGAGATATAAAACTAATTTTGCACGTGTTTTATGGGCTTCTAAGTATAACGATACAAATTACTGCCTTATTTCACAGCTTTACAGTAAAGATGACATTCTGAAACCGGTCAGATTGGAATATGACTAAAAAGAAGAGACTGCTACATAGGATAACTTCATATTTGGCCACTAGTTAACGACTTAATCGCTAAGTCAACAACACCTATTGTGATCATTATGGATCCACTATCTCTTCCAGTTTTCTCCAACAGCCATAGGAAACTTTTCAAGTATTCAAAGAAGAAAAAGAAACCTTTTGTCACAGTCTTACGGGGGGGTGGGGGGGCTGCAAAACAAGAGTCTCACTCCACAGCATGCAATCTATTGGTTCACAACTCTTCCTTGGTGAAAACCTTTCATTATCAAAAAAACCAAAACAAAATTAAACCATCTTTCTGGTGAAATAATGCGCTTCCGAGAAACAAACATTTGTAAAAGTTCAGTACTGTCTGAATAAAACCAGATACTACAAGTGTATTACTACGCTGTACTACTATAGCGCTCTGTACTGTTCCAGAAGTTCTCTTATATTAAGCACAGAGCTCATCCTGCAATGTCTCAGATTTAAAATGGCCCTGAATTTTCCACAGTCCTACACACAGAATCCATCAGCCACTGCTTTGCTTTATATTTAACAACAACAAAAATTCCTGTCCTCTTAAGAAAGGTTTTCTTCAGTCTGTTTATTAATGGTGCTAACACTCTGAAACCTAATGATGTGAATTTAAATGTCAACAATATTAATACTTCATTTTTCATCATTTTATCAAAAGTATCCAAGAACTGCTTGATCTATTAATCCTGTATGCGAGTAAGATGCCATGATACAAAGTAATAAGTAGCCAAGTTTTTGAAATGGAGAGTTCACAGATCAGCCTCTTACAGCACGTGAAACACTCATCACTTACTTGGAGCCACCTGCTTCCAGGCTGGTTTTCAACTGCCCAATGCTCTGGCTCACTGAACAAGGTATTTCACACCTTCCTGGGGTATCTTACGGACAGTTTTTATAATCAGTTCAGAAGCACACAGAAAAAACTAACAAATGTTAACATTCAGACATTTTTTAATGTAAGCTAATGTACTAACTGTATTAACTAGTTTCAGATTGCATTTGGTAAAACTTACAATTTACAACTAATGTCAAGTTTCCATAGAGGTATCAGCACCACAGTTTTGTGCAACTTGCTACTAAAACAGGGTTGAAGAGGTCAAAGGAAGCCTTTTCCTATTAGATTAAGTTCCTCAGTTAAGTCCTATTATAGAGGGAACATTAGAAGACTACATAAAGTGTGTACTCTCTGTTACACTTTCTTTGAAATGACTCCATGTACTTTTGGAAAGCAAAAAAAAGATAGCGTTGTAGAAGCAGCCTACTGGCAAAGCTCTGCACTGGCATGGAAAAAGGCGTGGCATTCAGTTCCTAACACACATCTCTTGCTCAATACATTTAAAGATGCTAGGAAAGCAGAGGGCAACACACACTCAGGGTCAGACTGTTAAAGCCATAAAGGCACTTACACACAACTATTTGCTTCACCATTCATCCAGTAGTAGAGAGTCACCCTAGAAACATGACTCTCACTTCCTCGTGGAATCACGTAACAGACCCTCACGGTTGGTTCCAGAGGACCCTGAAGCAGTTCCAAAAGAAACAGCACCCACATCTGCTTGGCTGGACACACGTGTCAGAAATGCAAGGGCTTGGTAATATAGCCCTCACGGTTGCCCAAAAAAACCTTTCCCCTCTTTCCTCTCACAAAGACAGCCATCTCTATTATCGTTCTGCCCTGCCCCAAGATGAAACAACACAACATCAAGCTATTGAACAAGGAATAATAATTTTTTAATCAGATTTGTAGATAACCCTTGTAAGACTGCCTGAACAGCACTTGAGAAATAAGACCCAGGACTTTTGTAGCAGGTTGTCAGCACAGCTCTGCATCACCACCTGCTCTGGAGACCAGTGACCCACATGAGCCACCCACACAAGGCACTACTGTCCAAGAGGTCTCACAGGTGGCTGTGCTGCTTCTGCCACATCAGGGACTCGAAAAGGGGCCACCACAAGTTTTGCTCATAATCTTTAAACATTTAAAAAGAAACAAAGGTTCTGCAGAATTGAATTCTCTTTGCTTTCAATATTTGTCTTTTCAGGTACACAATCAAAATGATAGGTTGTTGTGTGCTGTTCAGGGAATTGCTGTCACAAACTCAGGAGCAGGCTAATAAACGAGAGCTGGAACTTACTTGCTAGTGTGAGGTGGCTTTTTTGACTGAGAATGGCCCCATATTTGTTCAGAGCTAAGCACTGGTAAAATCCTTCATCAGACAGCTCTCCTTTCTTTCCTTCCACCTCACTGATATATAACGAGCCATTGGATAAAGTGTAGATCCGTTCATTTTCAGATACTTTGCCTCCATTTTTCAGCCATGTAATAGTTATAGGAGCTTCACCACGGGCCTGGCAGTCTAAAACCACCGGATCCTTCCTTGAGACAGTAACATCCTGAGGCTCTTTCACAAAAAACAGTTCACTAAAGCACCATATTCCTAAGAGAGAGAAAAAAAGATTTTGCCTGTAAGTATAGACATGCAAGTTACCAAGCGCACTTGCGAGCTGTGAGTCATCTTGCTGAACCCACAGCACGAGGTAAAACTATCGTTATTACAGGCTCCAAGGTCTCCGAGTCCCCCAAACTCAGAAAACCCTGGGAAAGCTGTGGTACTGACTTCAAGTGGAGTAAAGCCATCAGGCTTTAAAACACCCAGACGTTTGCCTCCTCGTTTTCAAACGCATTGTGTCAAGGAGCTAGAGAACCAGAGCCTTAAACGCCCGCGCAGCCATAACCACGGCTCAGCACGGGAGGCGCTGGGTGTCGAGGTGAGCATCGGTGACCCCCGCGGGGCCGGCCGGGCGGCGGGCACGGGGAGGCTCCCCGCTGCCGCCGCCCACCCCGCAGCGGCGGGGGCTGCCACACAGGTGCGACCATTACTGCTGCCGGGGCAGCGCCGCCCAGGGAGCCGGGGCGCCCGAGCCGCTCGCTAATTTTACAAGCCTGCCAAAGGAGCCGGAGCGGGGCGAGTCGTAAAAGGCTAATTTTACAAGAAATCGTTAGCGAAACCCTCTCGCCGGCGAGCGGAGAGGCGGCAAACCGCCCGGCGCCCCTCGCGGCCCCGGGCGCCCCTCACAGCCCGCCCCGGGGGAGCCTCCTGCCCCCGCTACCCGGCCCCTCAGAGCCCACCCCCCACCCCAGCTCGCGAGGACCCGAGCGCGTGGCTAATTAACGGTCGCTCATCGCCTAACGTGGCGGTGGGGAAGTCACCCGCCGCGCGCGCCCAGGAGCGAGAACCCGCGGCCCGCTCGCGCCCCCTGCCGGCGGGGCGGGGCGCCCGGGAGCCCCTCAGCGCCGCCCGCCCCGTCGCGGCGCGGCGCGAACAAAGCGCGGGGCCGGGGCCGGGGCCGGTTCCTGTTCCCGCTCCGGCCCGTGCCGTCCCGCCGATGCCGAATAAATAAAACCACGTGCGGCGCAGCGGGGCCGGGGCGCGGGCGGACAATGGGCCTTTGGGGCGCGGGGCGGGAGGACTCACCTGGCAGCGGGAGCAGCAGCGCCCGCAGCAGCGCCCGGCGGCGGAGCGGCGCCATTTAGCGGGAGGCGGCTGGCATGCCCCGCCGGCCGCCGCGAGAGAGACCGGTCAGCGGGCGAGGGGAGGAGACAGGGGACGGACGGAGCGGCCCCGGCGCGCCCGTCCCGGCCCTACTCTCCGCATCTCGTCTCCATTGGCCTTTGGGGAGGAGAGGGGCGAGGGGCAGGGCCGGGCGGGGGGCGGAGGAGGGAGGGACGCCGCTGGACGGGGCGGGCCGCGGCGGACAATACCCCGGGGAGGGGAGGGGGGCGGCAGGACCCGCCGGCCCCGCGCACGAGGGGCGACCGAGTCCGGCGCCATCTGGGCCGAGCACAGCCGGGGGGGCCGACCGCCGCCCGGGTGAGCGCCGGCGCTGCCCCGTAGACGCGGCCTCTCCCGGACGGCGGCGTCTCGGACAGCGCCGCGACCCGACGGCAGCTCCCCGCCGGCCCAGCGGGAGAGCCGCGAGCCGGCCGGGCTCTGCCGGCTCCGGTATTTCGCGGGCAGGGGCTGAGCCCCTCCGGCCAGGGCAGGAGCTGCCGGCCGTGCCTTGCCCCAGGGCGCAGGGGTCCCCTGGGACACCACAGACTGCAGCGCTCTCCTCGCGGGCATGGCGAGCATCTGCAAAACGCGCACTTAGCCAAACCCGGCTCTACCAAAGGTCTGTGCCAAAACTAGAGATGCCCACCCGGGGCATCCAGCCGGTGGAGCCCCATGCAGTGGCCCCTGCAGTGCCCGGTGCAGGTGCAGTGGTGTCCAGGGTTGGCAGAGCACCCCCACACCCAGGTGAAACTGGCTTTCCCACACATGCGGAGTAGTTTTTGAATGTGAGGATGGGAACTGATCAGAATTGGAGTGCCATTTTGTCAATGGTTCTCACTGACCCCTTCATACAGCACCGATAAAACCACTTCCAGATGGCCGTGCGGGGCAGTGCGCTGCTGCTGACGATGAGCCAGCTGCCCTTTACTTGTCTCCATCAGAAAGCAGCCTGTAAGTTTACATCTGCCTCGAGCCCAAAACGTAGCTTGCCACAATGCAACCTGAACTACAAACATATGGCTTGAAAATCATGCTATCAACACCCTATGGACGATTTGTACCGCAGATACCATCAAATCAAATGCTGCCGCTATCATTTAAGCTTTCAGCTTCACCCGTGATTTTACTCTATGCTTGCAGCCAGTGATTTCTAAGCTCTTTTTTGTCTGCTCAGAGTTCTAGTTTGTAAAGTTACGATGTAGGAAGGCATCTTCTTACTCAGCAGATTTGCCCCCTGTTTGCATTCATTGTCAGAGCTGCTGACTTCAGTGACAGGCAAGTTGTTACTGCTTTTTGTTCCTGCCAGCACTGCAAAGCTCACAGAGCTGGGAGCTGGCAGCCAAACTTGGCCCCTTCTGCTGCATCATCACCAGGACTAGGCTACAGTGACTCCTCTCAAAGTGTCAATGACTCCTCTCAAAGCCTTCGGGAGAAAATCAGAGCTATCTAAACATGATGTAAGCCATAGTTTGACCTATATCACCTTCCTTACTTGTCAAAAATACACAAGCAGAAGAATTCAGCTTGCTCTGATCTTAGCATGGGTTTTCAAGAAAGATAATGAGGGAAGATTTGCTTTACATGCAAATCAGTTACCCAAAAGGCATCCAGGCAGTTTCACAGTCACTTTGCAGAGCAGAACTGCACATGCACTGCTTTGGTGTCCAAATAGGAGCAAATACAGCAACAGGATCTTGACCCAGTATTTTTGAATTTTCCTCAGTGTTTTACTTTATCCAGTCACAAAAGTGTGAACTATGAAAAAAAGCATCACTTACAAGCAATTTTGTTTATACTATTTTTCAATATTAACAATTAAACGTTCATTCTTTCCTGCGGCAAACTCACGACTTTCATCTGCAGCTCATGCTCGGACTGTATTTTCTCCTGTTAAACTCTGGTTGATCAGAGTGACCTGAATTTGAGATTTCCTAGATGACCTCAGCACGTCTAGAAGACAAACACACCAACAGAGAATGCATTACCCAGTAACATTTCTATGCCATGTGCTTTGGTCAGTTGGTGGAGAGGCTGAAACTCCCTGGTTAGATGCAATGTTATTTCCCTGCAGCCCTTTGCTCTGCACGGCAGGGCGCTGCTTCCCGCAGGCACGAGCGCGTGGCTGTGTTATACTGCCCAGCACTGGGCACTATCCCACCCATCCCAGGAAGGACACCTCCTTGCCCGATTCACCAGCCCTTTTTGAAGCAGGAGTTGGTCCTAGTGGACCAGGAGACAAAAAAAGCCAACGGAGAGAGAGCAAGTTGTAGTCCTACTTGTGGTCTGGTTTCCATTAGCCGTGTCATCTGTGCTCACTGCTGTATTCTGCTGTGGCGAGGAAACGGCTTTACCGTCTCCCTGGACTACGCTGTGCCAGCAGGAGGTTTTGTCTCATGAGATCAAATGTAATATTTGTCTTAAATGGCTTAACAAAGAAAAGTGCTTCCCACTGGAGCACTCCTTGTACCTGGGTCTGGGCAGCTGCGAACACCAATATTTCCATTTCCATGTTTCTGTTGAGCAAAACAAATAATAAATTCCTTACTAGAATTAAGCAGTTCTATAACTAGATGAGCATAAACTCTCCCTCCTTAATTTGTCAGAAGTCATTATTTTAACACATTTTCCAGTAATTAATTGGATTAGAGATAGTGCAGACTTGCGATAACATATCTAAATTCATACTTCACTGCAAGCTGATAAACCCACTGAACTACAGTTTAAAGGCACTACCAGCCATAACTTTGTCAAATACACCATGTTGGTAAATACGGAGCCAATAAACACAATTATCTACTCGGCTAACCGTCTCACAGAAGCATTATCTTGAGAAAGCCAGAATGGCAGTCCAGGATGAGTACAAGATATTGCCAGCCAACATAAACAAAGCTATGCCTACTTTGCTGCAGGGCAGCAATTTTTCTTCTGTCACCAACACAGACTTTTTCGCTTGACTCTATCTGTATTTTTGGCGGATGTGGGAAACTATGCAAACCTCCCCAGTTTTTGTGGTTCTCTTCAGACCCATATAAACCCTTTTCTACACTTTCTCTTAGATTTTGGGGTCTGAAAACAAGCTGCACACATCTTTCAAAGAAATAATAACTTCTAATACTTCAGCAGTCAGCTCCTCAACGCCTTAAAACCCAAGTCAGTAGTAAGAGCTCTCTTTGAAGTGCTACCAACAGCTGCAATAACAGCATACTGTCCAGGTTGCTGTCTGTAAATAACCTGATTTACCTTATATGCTGCATTTCATCCTCAGCCCTGGCAAGCCCAGTTTATATGTTTCCTGAAAAGAAAGATTTTAAAAATGAGATTGATGTGAACAGATCTAGCTCAGGGCTTTGCTCCACTGCTCTTCTGCATGTGGGTGAGGGCAGCTGTCAATCCATCCAGGACTGCTAAACTGGGCTGGGGCCATAAAATCCAGAATTTTGGTCCCATTATGAACCAGCAAGGAGAGAGAGACACTTTCCAAAGGTGAATGAAGTCTCATGACCATAGTGTTCATACACTTTGTCTGACATGTTACCAGTATCTCTAGAAAGGGAACTAACAGGCAGGACTCTTCCCTGGGATGGAATGTAGCAGCCTCAGGAAAAGGAAAGAAGCTAAAAATTCACCTGTAACTGGAGCTTCCCAACGTGAACTCTGTATTTATGAGATCTCTGCAGCCACAAGCCCAGGTGGAGAATGCAATTTCTTGCCAGGTTACAATAAGATTTTTCAGGTGTTAGACCATTTACATTTCTTTCAGCTTAAACCAGAAATAGTTCAGTTTCGTCTGTGGTCAGTTTTGCACCAAGCATTTGAGCTCTACCTGAGAAAAGAATAGCATCACATTAGCTCTCTCATCCCTGTGGTCTGGGAAAAGCCATCACAGCAGCACGGATGGTGTTCGGCATGGCCACAAACTGCCCGAGCTGGGTGCCCACATGCTGCTACATCCCGCCTGACCTAACAAGCTCAGAGATGGGAAAGTGGCTTTGCCCACATGATCCATTCCCCTGGTTTGGCTTCGCACAGCTCTGCTCTAACACCGTAACGTCGTGGGACAGAAAAGGATAGGGATGAGCACCCATGGGTGGGAAACAGGAGAGGTGGGGAGAGAGCTGCTTACAGCAGTTTAAGTGTCCCCATTGCCCCATGTGCAATCACAACACTGTCCTCAATTACCTGCAGCCTGTAAGAGGTGGTAGTAGGGTCCTGAAGCCCAGACCTGTTTTCAAACCAACATATCACCATCATCCTGGTCCCCTCACTGCTCCCAGCCCCACAGGCTCAACCCTTCCCTGCTACCACTGCCAGGTCCCAGCTCATCCTTCGGCTCTGCCAGCAGGTCACTGCAGGAGCTGCTGGGTGTCACTGCTGGCATGAGGAAAGCTGTAGCTACAGGCACCCAGGGCGGAGGAGAGGGTACAATCACCACGGGCAGCGTAGCACAGCTGCGGCAGTATTGGAGCTGCGGTCATTTTTCAGGGCAGGCTGAGCGCAGTGGTAATTGCCAGAGCCCTGTTAACTGCAGGGGAATTACAGCAATTTGCACCGGCTCAGCCCTGCCTTCAGCCGGTGGAGTCCTCAAAACCCAGCTAACAGGCTGCCACGACACTGCACTCCTGGCAGGGTGTCATTAACCCTTCTTCTCAGGGAAGCCCCTTTTTTCTTTACAGTTCTTTCTCTGAGTGTTTTTGATCTGGTCTCACTGCAGGCATGTTTAGACACTTTCTTGTTTCTCATGCCAAACTCCTGACCCAATTACAACTGTATTCACAGATTTACAATATGTTAAGCTAACTCTATTAAGACCCACCAAAAATGTTTACTTTCAGCACATTTGGTCACTTAGTGGATTCTTGCTTCATTTTGAACCTGTGTACAGTTACCATCTCCGTTGCCTTCTCAAAGGAGATTCACTCCTTCCATGAACAGATGGGCAAACACACCTTGGGCTGAGCCCTTGGGATGCTAATGAACTTTCTCTCCAGGGAGCCTTCCTGTACAGGAAAAGCACACCTCCTTGACAAGGGGATTTTAACACAGATCTCGTCTGGTTATAAACCAACAAACACCAAAGTGGAAGGAGTACAATTATTTGCCACACTAGCATTTTTTTTTTTCTTCCCTTCCAGCCACCTTCCACAATAGTGCTCCACTGGCCCAAATCGGTGGGTACACCTTGGCCAGGTTGTTTCACAGTGCCGTGGAGGCAGCCTCCAGACATTTACCCCCACCCCTGAAGGCCTGTCACACCAGCAGGAAGAGGGACCCTGCCATGAATTTCAGCAGGAGAAAGAGGACACCCCAACATCCTCCCCTGCTGCTGGAGGTAACCGCAGGCAGCTTGGAGGAGTAACCTCACAGGGATCTGGCAAAGTGCATTTCCTTGCTGTCCCATGCCCGTTCGCTGCCACTGGAAGGTGTGAAAAATACCTAAGCATTTTTGGTCAGTCACTCTGCTGTTTGCTAGAAGCAAGCCATCAGGTCTTCTTGGTACTTTTAACAAACCGCACAGCTACAGCTACAGAAAGAGAGTACACACCTGAGGGCATACCTGATCCCAGATGCACTCTTCCTCTTACACACAGCGTAGAGCTCTTATGGTGTGGAGTTTGGGTTTACCGCAGCTCCATGCTCTCTCCTCTGGCCATCATGCCACAGCTGATGCTCCTTTGCCTGGAGTGAGCTCCTCCAGACACATAACCTGCCAGAAAACTCTTCCTTTTTTCAGTAGAGCTTGTTTTCTCCTGGTTTATCTCCCTAACCTGGCTCTTTATGGTGTAAAATGAATGGTGAAACACCAAGGGTTGCAACATGCAGCTGAAGGTATGGCAATAGCATGGGAGAGCGGCTGCCCTGACTCAGATCAGCCAAACCGCCATGAACGTTTCCCAGGCCAGCACTCCTGGGAGGTAAGCCCTCGGTGCTCGGCTGGCTTGGGACCAAAGTGACAGCAGACAGGCAGCCACAGCTGGAATCTGCACACCAAAACACATGGAATAACTTCATTAAGGGTTTATGCATATGTGGAAATCACAGCAAGGAGCAAGAATGGCCAGCAGGTGGAGAAGAGCTGCACCATAAACTGCGTTTGCAATGTATATGTTTTTAATTGGCTCAGTACAGTCCCCTCTCTCAACCCTTTCCCCAATAAGAAAACAAAACAAAATCCTGGAAATGCTGCAGTACTGTACTCTGATGTTATCTTCCATAAATCAAAGTGTTAATACACTGGGTCGATACAATAAGTATCAGACCAAGAATAACTGAACAGAAAGAAAATATCTCCTAGGTTACCACTTTCTATGTTTGAATCTACAAAGGAATCTCTCGAACCTTCCAGACAGAGGCAGCTTTTTGTTAGTGTCTTTCTTGCTTATCATGACAACCCGCTGTTCTGCAGCTATTTGTTTAGCAACAGGCATGAAATATGGTCTCCTTTCATCTCCCTATAAGTTACCTTCATTCTGCTGTTACAACAGGAAATAGGCAAATAATTTCTGTCTCTTTTCCTCTATATGTTTGCAGTCAGGAAACAATTACTAGAAATAAAATAAACAAAAAACAAGGCAAGTCAGAGGCTGACTAGCAGTTGGACATACTGCTGAATATATCATGCTACAGATACCTATTTATTTTTGCTGTGAAAGATTGCAGCCCTTTCCTTTGTCTTCGCGTTCTCAGCTTGTTAACAATGCAGTCTCTCCTCTTATCTACAATTTATCCCAAGGAACTATTAAAAAGAAGGATTGGAGGAGGCTTCCTGCTGCTCTTGTCCCATTTCATCTCAGAGAGACATAAGCAATTGCTGGTCAGGGAGAGGCCACTTGGCCAAAGCAGCCTGTGCCCCATAGGTTTATCTCCTCGCTGCCAGCCCAGCTCCCTCCAGCACGCTGCCTTGTCACGGGAGAGCGATCGCCTCTCAGGAGTGTGAAGATAAACAGATTTGAAGCCTTCAAGGCATGTTCCCAGCACCTCCTCCCCCTCACATGCACACAGGCTCGTCCTGCAAACGCCCCCGCACACAACACAGCTTTGGGGATGGATAACGAGATGTTTGAAGGGCCACGCAAAGCTGTGACTTACACCAGAATGGCTTTACCAAGAATTCGGGCTGAACCGCTAAAGGCAACACCCCGGTGTAAGGAGCAAGCCAAGGGGGGGCAAACTGAGGGGAGCCAAAAGCTGGGCAGCACAGGGGTGATTTCTTTTGATGCCAAAATTACTGCCTCCATCAGCTGCAGTCACTGAGATTTTATCTCAGCTGGGCTGCAGGAGTCACTTGGGAGCCCACAGGGATTTCTCATGTTTTAGAGGTTCTGGAAGAGCTGTCTGCCCGGTGCTAGACAGGAGCTGACGGCAGGAGGCATAGCTGGATCAGAGTGCCCTGCGCGGCCCAGGGGGCTGAGGGGAAACGGAGCAGCCCACCCCAATTCCTCTTTCCCCTGCATTGTTACTAATCTGGCTCAGGTCTCCATCTAGCCCCTGTCCAGGCACAGCAGGGCAGGAGGAGGAGACCAGAGGCTCTGCTGGAAGCACATCCACAGGCACCCTCAGTTTGTTTGATGCCATTCAGCGCTTTGCAACTTGCAGTGCCTATGTTGGGTTGGCATAAGAGCTTGCGTGGCCAAGTGAGGAATCAAGATCAGAGAACTGATCCTGATGGAAATAACTTGGGGGAGAAATAAAAGTATTTTTTTGCTGGAATCAAGTTCCTGGTTCAGTTTAGTATGTGGCATACACAGATGTGCCTGCATAGCACATCAGGAGAGCAACCAGCAGTTAAGGCTGCTGGTAGTATAACTTGGTTTCAGCTGTGCTGCTATCCAGTATCTAATCATTACCCCAGGATTATGTTTGTTAGATGCTAAATAACATTTTGCTGTCATTTATGTTCAGATACCTCTGAAAGGTCACAGTGGCCAAATGCTGGCACATGACAGAACTTGTATTGGGCAAATAATACACGTATAGAATACACACCATGTGCATGCCAAAATGCTCATCCTAAGTAACTAGGAAAAGAAAGTGTGTGTGGCAGGGAGGAAGTTTTATGACAAGTTAGTGAATTAAATTGGCCTAATGTGCTCAGTTGAGGACCAGGCCAGTGCAAGTCACTGAGTGGAAATCCCATCTGGAGCGGCTGGGGCCGCAGGGGCATCCCCTTCAGCATCAGCAAGCTGTTGCAGCGTTGAAAGCATGATGCCTCAGCCTAACTAGAGAAAAGAAAACCTTCAACATGCAGAGCGCAGTCCAGATCCTCCCCCGAGTATTAAAACTCCTACTGGCTTCAGGAGGGGCAGAGATGGACAAATGCCCCTTCCCAGGCATCCTGAGCAAGCTGCAGCCCCCTCCCTGTTAACATCTGCAGTGCGGGATACCCCAAGTCACATCCTGCAGCTCAGCTCCCTGCCACATCCCATCCCTGTTGCAGCTGCAGCCCAGTCTGCAGCCCCAGATCAACCGATTTAGCTGTTCAGTCTTCAAGTTAGATACAGTGTGATTAGGAATAAATTCTTTCCGCAGTGAGAGATCAGCTGATCCAGCCTGTTTGCACCTTAAAAGTCAATTAAATAGCTAGACTTTTGCCAGTACAAAGTATTTACGTGACTGAAATGTTGTTCGCTTTCCTAATTCAGGTTTATGTAAGCGTGCAAAAAATTTCAACTTCACCTCTTTTTTATCTTTAAAAAATTGTAGACGTTTATATAAGTGAAAATTTGATCTTAGAATGGTTTACAGTCAGACTTTGAATTCTCAGTGTGGAAACAGTAAAAATGAATTATTTTTTAAAAAGGCATAATTTTTAGCTACATATTAATAGAGCTCAACCATATTATTCTTGCCTTGGATGAAGCAGGACCTCTTATGTTTTGGTAGCTAACTTAATTACACTAAGAGAAGAGCAGTTGTAACGTTCTGATAAAGAACAGAGAATTATTTTTTACTAACCTGTGAAGTAATTATTCTGTGAGTCTTCAGCACAGGATATACATGATTGCTTAATACTTTTTGCACATGATGCCTATAATCATTGGACTGAGACGCAACATACGAATGAATAGCTTCTCAATTCCCTGGTTTTTGGTCCATTTCTGTAAGCCTACATAGAAAGGCAGGCATTTATTTAAAACTCTGCATTACAGCAAGCAATAGTGCATGAACAACTAATTAGGAATAAATCTATTAAGGACGGACAACTAATTGCTGGACAGCAATTCATAGAATGGGAGGACTCATAACTACACCAAATGCTTTCTGCACCTGAATTTATTATATAATGTATCATAACTAGAAAATAATGTGTTACAGCTATTCAAAATAAAGAAAATATATTCACAGAAACCACAGCTTCAGCTAGAGAGTAATTTCTAAGCTCTTCTATATAGCAACCACCCAGAAACTCTACTACCTGGGCAAAGGAAGAAAGCAGGTTTTCAGGACAAAGGGATGGCATGGCATGGCCAGGGTAACCTCTATTAGAGTGGCATAGTTTGTCATATCTGACAACCCACTGAAGAAAGTTATCACTAGTTAAGGGCCTGACCCTGCATTCCTTAAGTAGACAAAAATCCCTTTGAAGTCAATGAAGCATTCTGCTCAGATAACTATATCAGGATTTGGCAATTAATGAAAACTTTTAATTTCTTAAGTAGATTATAAAAGGTTTTCCCTTGAAAACAACTATTACATGTTACTCGCAGCAACTCCTCAGCAGTGTGGGTTTGTTTCTGGCAGCTCTTGCAGCACAGTAACTGTTTCTCACTAACTAGGAATTACCAAAAGTCAGAACCACATTGTTTTCTATTTGCATTGATCTGCCTTAAGTGTTCTTCTCTAGCTGATGTCTAGTTGAAGGTTTTGACAGCTTTGCATTCAAAAGGTCAGTAAGCAGTCCTCAGGGCAATTTGATTTAAACCTTTAGTATTTTGCATACTCCCAAGCAGCATTGCATAGTAGGACATGTATGTTCACAGCCTCCAAAAGGTCATACTTCCCAGCCCTTAAAACAAAACCTGAGTCAGAAATATTTCAGCTTGTAAAAAATATCAGAAAAGCTATCAGACAATTATGAAAACCTTTTCCATTAAACTCAAAAGGGCTTAAGAAAAACAAACTGTGATGTATGTTTTTAGACTGTGGTGTATTTCAACAGAAAGTTTTAAATTCTGTCACATTTAGGAAGGCTGCCTTATCTGTCTTTCCTCAAGAGGCATGCTCACTTACTTAACGTCTGTTCAAGTTTTCCAAGCTGCTTTGCCTTCCCCCTCCCCGAAATCCCAAGCCTCTCTCTGGGATGAAAACCTGAAACCTACAATGCAGAATTTGTTTGAAGTCTCATTAAGCAAGAAACCTCAAATTAAGGACAGCTCAGCAAAACAAAACATTTTTCTACAGAGTCACGTGGATGTAAACCAAGCATTACATGGAAGTTCTCCCTCATTATCCCCTCTGCAAGCTGTTTGTATTCTGATTAGCGTGCTAATGATAGATGTTCCACACAGAAAAAGCAATTAAGTCTCCAGTTCAAAGAAAAATTATTTAGTGTAAGAATACCAAAGCTTGTGCTTGCATCTCCTACTGATTTTGTGATGCCACAGAGCAATACGACAGCTGCTAAATGCTTAATGCCCATTTATAACAATGGAAGATGGTAGGTGTTGGTTGCCTTTTAAACGTATAGACGTTTCAATAAGGTGCTTCTATGGCACCAGAGGTATGGATTCTTGGCGGTGGTGGTGGTCTAACTGCAGATGAAGTGAGCTCCTCTCAGTTCACATCATAAGAACTGCACATTGATTTCTTTAAAGAAATCGTTCATTAAAAAGGGGAGATATTAAAATAAACAAACTGCCCTAAAAAAGCAGAATCTCATACAAAGAAAATCATTTGATAAGACCCTATATGGAGAACCCAAGCACCACGACAAACTAATTAATGAGAAACAGAAAGGAAAACACAAATGAACAGACAGCATGAAGAACGACAGACAGAAGAGCCTGGTCTCCTAACAATCAACATTCTTTTTGACCACACAAGATATGAGTAAAATGAAAACAGTATTTAAAACTGAATATGTGTAGTTTTAATTGCTTCATATGTGGTTTAGCATGTTATCATTGTAATCATGTAATTCCCACTCTAGGGAATTCAGAGTATCGTGTATTTGCTAAATAACATTGAAGTCACACTGAAAAAAGTACACAAGAAAAAAAGGAAATCTGTGCTGATCCAGGACACGTTTCACATTGACGGTATGCCAGAGGCATCTGTGGATTTCCATGAGACACATGCAGATTTTTGTAAAGACACCATCAATTAGTGAAATAGCACCAAACTGTGCTATGGATTTACAGAACAAACCAAATGCCAAGGCATTAGGTAGCTTGCAAAGTAAGTTAATGTATGAAACAATGAGGTTAGAGAGGGAAAAATAGGATAGAGAAGGAAAATGAGTAGCCTGCACTCATATATTTTGCCTAGGTTTGATGCGTAAGTACTCAACATTGTCTCTTGTAAAAAATAATTTGTTTAGTATGCTATAGATGTGACTTATTAATAGTTATTAAAAATAATTTAAGTCACAGGTCCTTTGAGCAGTGTAAGTGAAGCCTCAGTGGCACTTAAAAGAAATTATTGTTTTAGCTTCCTACTAATGCACAGCTCTGCCTCATGATGCAACAAGAATGCTGAAGAATCACCTGTACCACCTAGAGAAGTGAAAGATGTGATACAAATAGCACCCAGCTTAATAATCTGTCAGTTGAGAGAAACGAGTTTTGAAGAAAAAACCACAGCCCCTACTGCCCCAAACCTCCAAGTTATTGTTGGATGCTTCTTGTTCATACCTAAAGTCTCATTTCTGTAACACCAGGCTGCAAAGCATTTCCACATACAGGATAACCTTTGGAGTAAATGAGAAATTTTAGAGAAAGACCATTTCAGACCAAAACCCTTAAAGTCATAAAATTATTGACATCGATTGAAAAATCCAAGAAAACATCACCCACAGCAGTCTAAGTAGACCTTTGAATTATAAACAGTTCATACTGCAAGCCTTCGTTGAGATTAATCTGTATACTTTACCTTTTTTTAGGCTAAATAAATTCACTTCTTTGACAGCATCATATTTATTTATGCAGAAACAGAAATGCCGTTCACTATATAACGGTAATAATTAACACACAAATAAGCATCACCACCACCCATATTAAACATGACACAGAACCGGTTTAACTTCGCCAGAAAAGTTAAGCCCCTGAAAAATTTCCAAGAGGTTTTACGCTGTCCTTGGATGACCCAGCCCCACCTCGTAAGAAGCTGGCTGCACGAATCACATCCCTCTGCTTCCCGCCCGGCTCCAGGTGCGGGTGAGACCCAGGTCTCGCCACGCTGCTGACCCAAGGGGGGGCCAAAACCAGGGCCATTTTTTGTCAGGGGGCCGCAAGCCCTAACCCCCGCTGCGCGCGCGCCCCGCCGCGGCCGCGCGCCGGCGCCACCTGGCGGCCCTCCCCGGCGCCGCCACCGAAAGGCGGCCTCGAGCAGCTGAGGCGGCTACGGCCGGGACGGCACCGGGCTAGGGCCACGGTATCGTGCTGAAAGGAAAAAGGTTAAATACAGGGCAGATCCTCAGTCGCCTTTTTCAGGTTCTGTAAAAGCCGGTTTGAAGCAGTGTTTACCTGCAGAAGCCATAATCAATGGCAGGGAACTGTTCTGCTTACAGCTCTCAGGCTTGGAGCAGCCCAGAGAACTACCACCAAAAACACCCATGAATTTTCAGTGCTGTGTTTTTAAAGCTGAGAAGAGTGAAACTGTTCCTGTTGCAGCCACCTTCTCCCTCATGTTACGGTCCAGTCGTGCTCTAGCATTAGCATCTTGCTCAAGTCTCCCCTTAAAAGCTAGTTTCTTCACAGATCTATGCTTCTTAACCAGATCTGCACAAAATCTCTTACCAAATGTTAACCCTATATACTATCTTTTTCCAGCAGATTGGTACACGTAGCTCTTACCTACCTGGGAAATTTTTCTGCCTTAGCCCTCATCTGGCACCACTGGGTGTTAAGAGTAATGAAATGACAGTGTAACAGAGATGGTCATTAACACACAAGGAAGCAGCTGTTAAAGCCTCATCTGTAATGCCATGGTAAGTGGTCTGCAGCTGGCACACAGAGCCATACTAGGAACAGAGTTTCCGGTGAAAAAAATACGTAAGTGTTCATAGTAGTATCTTGGAAGTTGCCCCCCAAAATCTAAGTGTATATGTTTCAGGGAGTATGGAGGTGTGATGTGCAGAAAACACAAGTACAAAGGGACATACAGCAGATCCAGGAGAGCATCTCCCTGGTCGGCCAAGCCAGCACCCTTGTTTAGCTGTTTGTGACTCCCTCCAGAAGCCTCCCAGATTGTATCCCCTCGCATTGCCCTTCCCGCAGATGTCAGGGAGTTTAGTCTCCTGTAAAAGCCAGGGTTTGCAATTTTGGAATTCCTTGAGATGCTTCAAAGACTACTCTGCCCACTTCCTCACGAAAAACAGGTGGCCTAGGACAAGTCCTCACCAGGATGTTTCCTGTACTGGTGTCTCCTCTGATCCAGACCCACAAAGGTCGGTAGCAGCCTGTCACCCCTTGCACAGATCTCCCCACATCTGAGTGGCTCCAGCCGTATAAGCCATGTCTCTTGCTCCTCCTGGTCTTTCCCCGGCTGCCTGTGAGTGTGTTCAGGCACATGAGGTGGGCCCCCTTCAGCTTGTGGCATCCTCCACAAGGGCTGCTTCACTCCCATCACTCTGCCCCAGTACCGACCACCATTGACCTCTCTTCTCTTACCTAACCACAAGCTGTTATCACCATTCCTCAACAACCCTAGTTTAAAGCCCACAGAAGGGACTCTCTGCACTCTATCACCCACCACTTCTCGGTGTGAATGCTTGGTTCAGGCCCGTCTGGCTCTGAACCCTTCCCTCAATGCAACTTGTTCCTTTCTTCATCTATTACAGTACCATAGCAATTTTGTAAATTCATACCCAAGGGTGGAGAAGAAGCCTTTCTTCTGATGCCAGAAGTCACAAGCTTCCAGCTTCACCCATCTTGGGAATCTCCATCCACCACCTGCCCAAGGAGGGCCTCCAGCGGCCCCTTCTTACTCCCATTGCACAGTTTGGTCTTTTGCCTCTACAAGGTCTCTGTGAAGGCCCGTATGACCTCTTGCTGTTCATCCTCCCTGATGCCGCAAGTCTGCTCACTTCTCCTGTAGCTCTTTCATGGGGCAACTCAGTGCCTTGCCCACAGCAAAGCTCCTGCAGGCAAGGTCAGCCCTGCCCCAGCTCCAGGGAGAGGCAACAGGTACTCCCTGCGGCCCGAGACCTGGCAGCAGCATCCTTCTCCAGGAGCTTCCACCCATGCGCCAAGGCTGCTTCCCCCAGCTGCCACTGGGGACCAAGCCCTGCAGCGCATCCCCATCACTGCTGGGCAGTCCACGCTGCCTGGAGCAGAATTGCAGGGCCCCTTTCGCACCCCTGCTGCACTCACCACCGAAGTCTGTCGGCTGCGCACCTGCCAACCAGCTGAGAAGGGTGTTCCTGCAGTAGAAGAGAGGAGCCTGACCCTCCCTCAGCAGCAGTTAGCTGGCATTTCTGTTGGGCCTCCACCTTTGCCTGTCTGCCGTGTAGCATTTCTATGCTGGCCATACAACGAAGGCTCGCAGCGACCTAGAGCTTTTATAAAAACATGGTATTAATTTTTCAAAGACTGCATGTCTTGGGAGCAGAACACTAGGGAACAGCGATGCTGCTACACCTCAACACCTACACAAAAGTAGCAGCGTATTATGGTGGAACTGCTGCCCCAGTCTACCTAGGAGTGCTAAAATTACTGAATTCTTGCTATTCCAAGACTACCAATTTACACTTCAAAGAACTCGAGTCACAACTTATTAGAATAAACTTTTATTTACTGCTCTCAGGATCCTTATTTTATACTTTAAAGTATGCAACAAAACCTGCTACATTCAAATCTATACAGATTTACTGATATATCATTCATGTTTTACAAAACTGCACATAGATTTGGGAAATTTGTATAAGTTACCTTTATTTACATGTAATATTCTCAGCCTTAACAACCTAGTCAAAGAATAAAACAAAGTGGGATTTTAAATATCCCTTAAGACCCATTACATTTGTTACATAATTTACATGTCTTTATAGAGAGATGTGCTACACTTCCTTCTTGCATATTTATAAAGACTGTGACTAAACAGAAATTTGCTGGCCAAAGCTAGGTACTGTCATTTCCTCAGATCATATTGGTAATAAAATGCTAAAATTAGAGCAAGCCAGGTATATAAACCAATTTTTTCTTTTAGAACCAACTTTGCTAATCATTTTAACCAGCACTTGCTCAAAAAAAGTGTTAACATTAATACAAAAAATACCCACATTTACAAAAGAAATCAAACTAATATTTATATGACAAGTTGATCTACAATAAATTGCACATTGTTGGTTATGACTTTGGTTATACTGTATTAACAAATTTGGTTTCTAGACTAACAGTGGAGAAAAAAAATATAAAAATGCAGCTACAGAAACTAGCATAACCTGTAAACATATTACAGAACCAAATTCTGCACCTGGTTACATGTGCATAACCTCCGTGCAGTTCAGAGAAGTTTGCACATATCAGACTGCTGAATTTGGCCCAGAAAACCCTGTAAACATGTTCTTTATTGTCATGTAGTGCAATACTGCAAGAATGGATAAAGGCCTCTAACTACCAGTAACTAATACTGAGTGATATCCATACAAATTTCACTTTAAGATTAATTTGTTGCAAAAGGCTGAATTGAAAATATTATCCATTGTTGAACTACAAATTTATCAAAAAAGTGATGAACACTCAATAAACCAACGACAGTATACAAATTCAGACAAAACGGATATAATTTCTCATTACAATTCAGAATTATGCTGCTTGTCTGTTATATATAAAAATCCTGGGTTTGTTACACTGTTTTAACAAAAGCAAGTTAGAAACAGAAATCTAACAAATAAAATGTGTCAGCAAGTCAATGTTCTGCAAACTGATGGCTGATAATGCAAACAAATGCTTTGCAATGTTTTACCTAATATGCTGCATTATAAGGTGCTTTGGGCAGATCTGTAGCAAACAGCCTGAAGCAGCACAGATTATGATATCGCATTACATGAAGTTTGTTGGGTTTTGGGTTTTTTTGAAAACAGTTTAACTATTTCAGTTGTTCCTCTTAAAGCAGCAATTCAAATTTATACCCTCTGCAAAGATTTCTTCACAGTTTTACTTCAGTAGTTTACTGCAGGACAAATACTGTCAAATACTGTAGAAGAGGCAACTGCTTAAAAACATTTTAGTTTTTGACTTACTTGGCACTGGGCCATCCAACGTGTATATTGTAGTTATTAGCAAACTACACAAAACTGTGGAAATGGCAAAATACATTTTCAAAAGTTAGTGAATTTTTAATACTTACTTATTTTACAAGTGATACTATGAAGATTCAATAGCCATGTGACTAAATACAATGGTAGTCCCTGGAAAATTCGAATTTGTTTGTAAACCCTTAAAATGAAATTGCAGCACTGGACCAATACAATTTATGTCTGTGTCTTAATCAACCCCATCAAAACCCTGAGTATTTTCAATTGCTAGAAGAAGTTTATCCCATAAATCTTCAAACGAGTCATATGGAGGCAAATCCAAGCGATTAAAGCTGAAAAAGATGAAAACTCTTAAGTATTTTATCACTCTTACTAAAGGTCGTAATTTATCTAAATTAAATACTCACCAGGTATGAGCTCTTGGCAATTTTTCAGGGGTACCCCACTGTTCAACTGTAAACAACTGTGGTCCATTTGAACCTGCAGAAAAGAATACATCAATTTTCACCCCATTATGAGATTCTTTTATAATCAGAAATTCAAATTATGAAATATTTTGGTTTTTTGTAATCCAATTCTGACATTAGTAGGAGCTATCTATATGAATCAAATAGTCTATACTCAGTAATGGTCAATAATCCCAATTCACTTGTATTTTTAATTATTTCTTGCTATATCTTAATTTCAAGAGACTTTTACACCTTAAGCTCAGAAGTCTAAGACCTAAATGCATATGCATAGTAGTTGGCATTGAAAATTTTATGCAGAGGACAGTTTTATACTGTATAAATTTTGCATGTAAAAATTTAGACAGGTGTATCACAATGTGCCAAGTTATATAACCTGGCAGAAAGTATTCAGTGTCCACTTTTACCTACGCAACAACAGAGTAGAGTAACTGAGAACTTTTTGAAACATGGTGACCATGTGTGTACTCCAGGTACGTATATATGCACTGAGAGAACTTTTTTGGCTAGCAAGTGCAGCTCCAACTATGCCTGTGCCTTCAGCAACTGTCTTACACCATGTTAAATGTGAAAGTTTCTCGGACATCTCAGCTCTTGCCAAGTGGATGCAAAGGGCATTTTGTAACCATTTCCTTAAGCTGTTGAAAGCATTTGTGTCTGGAGAAGACTGTGTAGTTTAAAAAAAAAAAAAACAAAACAAAACATCACTGTCTTGTCAGAGAACAGGACATGGTCTGTGATGGTGGGTGTCCTCTGACTATTCTACAAGGAGACCATCAATACAATTAGAGAATCGTATTCCAAGGCAGATGGCTACCCAAGTATGAGTAGCCTTCTGCTTCTGAAATGGAAGATGTGAAACATGTTACAGATTAAAGATGAGTAGCAGTAATGAGAACAGGTTGATCTACGAATACAGCTGAGGTATAAGTGCTGTGTAGAGTACCTTTAGACCTATGAAATTAATTTGGTTTTACAAGGCAGGCAGACATCTTCCCTTTTTTTCATGACTCCTCCAAAATGTTGGGTTGGTTGTTTTGGTTTTTTTTGACTACACAAGTTATAACTGTCAATTCAAAAAGATTTCATTTGTGGTTTTACGGAGACGTGAAAAAAAATGTATACATACTCATATGTCCTGGTTTCGGCTGGGACAGAGTTAACTCTCTTCTTAGTAGCTGGTACAGTGCTGGGTTTTGGATTTAGTGTGAGAATGATGTTGATAACACACTGATGTTTTAGTTGTTGCTAAGTAGCGCTTATCTTAAGCCAAGGACTTTTCAGTCTCCTGTGCTCTGCCAGCAAGCAGGTGTGCAAGAAGCTGGGAGGGAGCAGAGCCGGGGCAGCTGACCTGAACTAGCCAAAGGGGTATTCCATACCATGGAACGTCATGCCCAGTATATAAACAGGGAGGAGTTGCCCAGGCGGCGCAGATCGCGGCTCAGGAACTAACTGGGCATTGGTCAGTGGGTGGTGAGCAATTGCATTGTGCATCACTGGTTTGGTTTTTTTTTCCTTCCCCCCCTTCCTTTTTTGTTATATTCCTTTTCATTACTATTATTATATTTCATTATTACTATTGTTAGTATTATATTTTACTTTAGTTATTAAACTGTTCTTATCTCAACCCACGTGTTTTACTTTTTTTTTTTTTCCTCTTTCCTCCTCCTCACCCCACTGGGAGGGGGAAGGGGGAAGCGGCTGCGTGGTCCTGAGTTGCTGACTGGGGTTAAACCACGACATCATAATACAATGAAATGATATTATGATAATATGTAATAATGCACATTGTAGAACTGGATTTGGAAGATATTAGCCAACTTATATACAGGGGGAGGGGAGGGGGGGGGACGGACCCCGACACAAAACCCAAGACAATTAATCCCAAACATGAAAATAAAACAAGAGGAGGAGAAAACCCTTTCACAACTACTAACATACACAAAGAGGCAGGTAATACCAATCAATGCACAGAAACCATACTTTGTATAAGTCTAGTGAATGAACTAGACAGATGAGAGCAAACACTGAGCACTTCACCCTAAAATATTATCAGTGAGACAGATATGTCAGTAGTTGCAGGAACACTTCCAGCTCCTCTTCTTTACTTTCTTCTTTGGGTTACATGTTTCTTCAATGCAGAAGGCTGGTTACAAAAGATAAGTAGTAAGAACGCCTGGAATAAGGATGAAGCAAAGAAGCAGCTCTACAACTCACAGTGCATTCTACCATGGGACAAGAAAATAAAACTCCCTTTTAATAGCTAGGTAAGAATAAGTCTGCATTTTAGCTATCCAACTAATTAACTAGAGGCTGACAAAGCAGGGTGGGAGGAAGACAAGAAATATAAGAAAGCCACGTCTGTTCAGTGTCCTAGTTCTCAAAATTGGGTGGATTTGCTCCTGGACACCAAGCCCTCCCTTTTTATGAGCAGAAATGCCTCTCTGGGCCACAAGAGGGAGATCTCCCGCTAGAAAGCCAGCTCTAGGACCGCAGCCTGAAGGGAACAATCACAGGGACAGCCCGGCAGCAGCAAAAAGCCACATACCAACACAAAGCACTGAAGAACCATCTACAGCTCTTCGAATACAAGCAGGTACTAGACATGTGATTGTGGTTATTACTGGGGTTTAGTGAGGATAGCATGCTGGCCACAGTAAAGCAGAAATAACTGTAAGAAAAAGAAACAAAGCACTGTGCAAGATAACTGCTAATTGAATTTCTCATTAATGAGTGAATAGAACTACAGAAACTAGGGCTTGGCCGGAAGACTGCCCAAGGATATCCTAACCCCTGGGCAGAAGGGAGCCAAGAGCTTCAACTGTTTTTTTCCCTATATCATTCCTTAGTGCTAACACTGGTAGTGTTTTTAGACAAATAAACAAAAATCCGGAGGCAGCAGAAACCTGATGGGGTTCCACTGCGATGAGCATGTGCTGTAACTCCAACAGTACCAAGGTTCAGGTGCAACAGCAGACACATGGCTCAAGTCCGCTGAGGGCACTGTCCTTCCCACTGGAACTCACAACTCATTCACTGATGGAATGGAAAAAATAAACCGAGTATTTACGATGAAAATGAAGAGAGGGGGAAATGGAGACACATGTTGGGTCGTATTTGCTCACAGTTCTAGTGTTTTATAAACAAATTACTGTCTTGTTTACAAAGAAGGAAATGTTTATTCAAATATGCAAGTTAGGCTATTCAATCATTTGCATAGATCTCAAGCACTTTTAGCCTTAATAAAGTATTCTAGGAGAAAACATAATAGCTGATTGCAGCTGAAAACAGACTTCCCATAAGCAAAACACCCCCAACACTTTGTGGGCTGTTCTATCTGCTTGCCCGCAGTCTTTCCACAGTGGGTTTTCTGGCTTTGGTATTGAAGTCTGCTCCCTGCTGCCATCTGCTTGTTTCAGTCTCTGCATTGTAGGTTCACTACTTTTCTTTTGGCATTATGTTTAACTCATGTCATTTCAGTGGTCGTCTTTAGAGTATATCCTTACAAACAATTGTATCTGTACAACTGTGGCTTGTGAGCAGATAAAAGCAGCTGGGGAACTTAGGAGAATCTGAAGTTAACTGCTGATGCCAGCATGTCTTTGTACTCAGATCTTAGATAACTGAGAATTTTCTTCAAGCTCCATCACGTGTTAAACAGAGATTTTTGCAGCTCTTTAGAACTTTAAAAATCCACATTCATTTGAGAAGTCCTATACATTTAAAAACTTCCAAAACCAGAATTAATATGAAGTATTTATAGAACATGGGAAACGTGTGATCTAAGTGACTCTTCTCTAACTTTGCTTCTTATAACTGCCAGTATATACTCATTTTTAAAGCAAAATTTGAAAAATAATGTGCCTATGTTTGAAGTCAAATATCATGACATCGGTATCGTGTTCTCTGTTACTTAATTGTGAACGTAATTGTAAGTACTCACCATACAGCTCAGCAAACCCATTCATAGGTACGCGTGATGTGCCAGTAACAAATTGGAGTAATCTTATTCTCTTTTCAGAGTCCATCATTAAGACTGCCTATGTATGATAATGATTACAATTAAAGATTTTTAAATTATGGTTTTAAGCTAGCAGATTTATGCAACATAGTTTCTATCTCTAAATCATTATCCTTTATATATATGCATTTTTTTTAGTGACACACATAGTCTACTTCTCTGCCTATTGCTAAAAGCTATGAAGTCAACAATTTTTTAATGGCACTGTAACAAGAGTACGGTTACTGGCTTAGCAGGCTGTTAAAATACTTCCCTTGAAGATTTGGCCCCTACTTTCTTTGAAGTTCCCTGATGTTATGAGCTAGCAGCCAAATTCCTGTAATTTATTAAACAGAAGAGTTTAACACCTCTTCAGTGTAACCATGCCAGAAAAACCTACACAGAAATATTTTTAACCCCAGTCAGACATGGATTTTTTTGAAAAAGCAAGTATCAGTAGTGTATTTACATTCTTACCATGCTTCTCATCATTAGTTTTCTTACTGTCTTTCTCAGGAGTTTTAATGGTCAAATATTTACCAACCTATTGATGAATCACACGATAAACTAGCATAGCTGAAAGGCAGCAGCTTTTGAACAGGTTTTAAGTAAAAAAAATATTAGAACTTCATGATACCTTCCAGAACCACTGTATTACTTGATGGTTTATGTTGTAGCCATTTTTGTATTTTGTATGTAGTTTCCAATCAGCCACATCTACATCTCCCAGTCCACACATTAGTAACTACACAGATTAAAAAAAAAAAAACAACAAAGTTTAAGTCAGTAACATTAAGTTTCAACGTAAATTGTTTTCTTTTCCATAATAGACTTACCTCTAGCTCATTTTCATCAAAAATTTTAATCAGATCCTGTGGTATTAGTTCAAAAAAGCCCTAAAAAGATGGGAGAAGTTTTTAAAAATCAAGTCAACGTTATTTAAGCATTTTTGTTCACCAAGAACAATATTTAGATGCTTTAGTAAACAGAGCCAAAGCAATACATCAAATACAGATGTTTGGACATCAGCAGTCCCCAGTTTGGTTATAGTACTTTTAATTCTAACTTATTTCACATCTTTATTGTGCAACACTGAATGGTGAATATATAAGTCTGAATATTATATATGTAGTATCATTTATACAAATAAGGATAAACCAGCTAGTTTAATTTAATTCTAATAGTTTGATTTAATTTTCATTTCTGCAGAGTTCATTAAATAGTTTGCACTACAGCTAAAGCTATCAGCCAGGACTGAGAAACAAGCAAATTTTTCAATATGAATTAAATGCCTCGGTAAAAATATTCCAAAAAGATTTTTAAGTCTGAAATAATTCAAAGCTGACACTACAAACAGTATCACTGCCTTTTTTATACCTGTAACAACATTATCTGTGGGTCTTCAGGATGTCCAAAAAAGCTTGTCTTAAGATTAGATGCAACAAATTCTTAGAAGAATTTCTTTTGTAATTAAAACTATACCTCTTTAAAGGCTGCCATTTGTTTCTGTACTCTGCTCACAAATCTCCACTGAATTACAAGACTGTAAAAAAGCAAAACAAAAACATTTAAAATAAAAGCAATTTATATACAAAGCAACAACTTCCTTTTGTTAATACAACTAACACACAGCCCCTATTACTAGGGAGGCAATCCAGTGAGATATGTCGCACATAGTGACCACTACTTACTGAATGTAGTCTCTCTTGTTCTTGTTGGTGACGACAATTTCTGATCCCCCACTTTTCAGTTCATGTTGATGGGTCTAAATGCAATACATAGAATAGGTCTTAAATGACCTAAGTATGTAACAGAATTCATATGTTAATATTAGGTAATTTAGTTAACTCTTGAAGACTGCAGAATTTGAAAACTATGAGAAATAGAACCAGTTTCACAGGTCACCTGAATAAATAGAATTTGGTTGATCGGTTAAAAAAAAAAAAAAAGTCTTATTCACAGATGCCAGACTGCAATGGGGCAACCTCCATTTTTTCTGACCTGCTACAATAGATCAGCTAAGTTTGCACACAAGTTCTCAGTAATGTGGACTTCACTAACTGCATATCCAATGACCCAGTCTTTTTTTCCAAATCTCAAGGAAAAACACTTACAGAACAATTTCAGCAATGGTTCCAGTAAATAAGTGAATCAACATGCATATCTGTTACATAATGATTTATACTACTAGAACCTCAGTAGACAAATATCTGATTTTCAGTTCATTACGGATGTACATTTTCACGCTCCTACTTAGGATCACTTTAGTTACACAAGACCACAAAGGTTATTATCCTACTTAGATCTAGTTGGCACCTGTAATTTGGAATTTTTATTCAACACCTGTGGTATTTCTGCATGACTTATCTTGGATAGCTTTCTGCACAACAACAAATTTGTTTATTCCATAGTTTTCTAGTACATCTTAGAGAAAAAACCCTATTATTATCTTCCAGTGAAATTTATGATTCCAACCATTTCCGAAAGAGCTCATCCTTTCCAGCCAATCACATAAACCCAACTTCTACTCCAGATTAAGTAATGGGACTATGGATATCTTAGTCTTAGTTGCATTCAGAGCAACAGCTACATTTCAACGTAAGAACTATTTAAGAAAAAAGCACGAGCTATTTTTTAAAGCTCTGCTTATTTCCAAGTCCTTTATCACATCACAGCCAGGCTAACAGAGCGCTGCATGAGCATGTGTCAGCTAAAAGAAGCAGCCAAGTGAACAAACAAACATGACTGTGAATGAAGGGTTTTTCTTAATACCATACACATAAAATCAGCTAATTTCACAGGTCAAATGTTTTCTTTCATGTTTTGTATATTCTACTTTACATAAACATACTAACCTGACCAAAAAGTTCTTCATCAACTATAAATCTGAGGTCCAGTTCTGTTGGATCATTTTCAAGAATCCATCTCAGAGAATTGTAATATTCACTATCCTAAGAAAGAGAATTACAAAATAGTAAATACAAAATAGAGTAGCCACCTTTTAAGCTACAAAAGGCTCCATTACTGCCTAGTGAATGCTGCTACCTAGGATAACCCTGTATTGGATACAGAGACTCTGCAATTGTAAAAAGCTACAAAGACCTTTAAAGACATTTGAAACCTGAAGACTCAGCAATCTCAGAACTAAAAACCCCTCACGTAGCAAAATGGTGATAACATGTCACAGCATTATCTGAAGTAATGTATTTTGGACTCTTCCCTGTCTCTCATCCTGTATTTATCTTCCCTTTATTGTTAGGCATTACTACAAAGAGCCTTAGGAAATGAAAATTAAGATAAACCCAATCGCATCCTGGGCTGCATCAAAATGAGCGTGGCTAGCAGGTCAAGGGAGGTGATTCTCCCCCTCTACTCTGCTCTCATGAGACCCCACCTGGAGTGCTGTGTTCAGCTCTGGGGCCCCCAACATAAGGAGGACATGGACCTGTTGGAGCGAGTCCAGAGGAGGGCCATGAGGATGATCAGAGGGCTGGAGCACCTCCCCTCTGAGGACAGGCTGAGAGAGCTGGGGTTGTTCAGCCTGGAGAAGAGAAGGCTCTGGGGAGACCTTATAGCAGCCTTCCAGTACTTAAAGGGGGCCTGCAGGAAAGATGGGGAGGGAGTCTTTATCAGGGAGTGTAGTGATAGGATGAGAGGTAATGGCTTTAAACTGAAAGAGGGTAGATTTGCATTAGATATAAGGAAGAAGTTCTTCACTGTGAGGGTGGTGAGGCACTGGAACAGGTTGCCCAGAGAGGCTGTGGATGCCCCATCCCTGGAAGTGTTCAAGGCCAGGTTGGATGGGGCTTCGAGCAACCTGATCTAGTTGAAGGTGTCCCTGCCCATGGCAGGGGGGTTGGAACTAGGTGATGTTTAAGGTCCATTCCAACCCAAACCATTCTATGATTCTATAGTACTGAGAAGAAGAAAGAAAGAAAAAAAAAAAAAAAATCAGGACACATCTATAAATCTATTACTCAGAAACAGATAGGAACTATATTCTGTATTCTTATAGGACAGCAAAACCAGTAATAGATTAAAGAGACTGAATAAAAAAATCACTCTGCCCACAACTATTCTAGATAAGAAACATCATCAGGGAAACAAACAAACAAGAAAATTTTAAGGACCACTTTTTCTTCTAAAAATGTTACATTGTATCACTCCGTAATATTTTCAGTCTCTGAAGAATACGTTTCTTTTTAACAATCAAAAGACAAACTAATTTAAAAACCAGGTTGAGAGAGGGAACCCAAAGATGTTTACATTTAAGAACCTTAGTGTCTAAAAATATTTTAAGAAAACATCACAGAAAGTTGAGAGTCAAGTTTTCAGTATAGCTTAACTGACTTAAACCACAGTCTAGGTGTCTCTGATTTTCAGTGGAAATTTTAATTCTTATACAACTTACAGATTGTGCTGGTTTTGGCTGGGATAGAGTTAATTTCCTTCATAGCAGCTAGTATGGGGCTAGGTTTGGATTTGTGCTGGAAACAGTGTTGATAACACAGGGATGTTTTTTTTACTGCTGAGCAGTGCTTACACAGAGTCAAGGCCTTTTCTGCTTCTCACCCCACGCCACCAGCGAGGAGGCTGGGGGTGCACAAGAAGTTGGGAGGGGACACAGCCGGGACAGCTGACCCCAGCTGACCAAAGGGATATTCCATACCATAGGATGTCACGCTCAGCATATAAAGCTGGGGGAAGAAGAAGGAAGAGGGGGACATTCAGAGTGATGGCGTTTGTCTTCCCAAGTAACGGTTACGTGTGATGTAGCCCTGCTTTCCTGGAGATGGCTGAACACCTGCCTGCCGATGGGAAGTGGTGAATGAATTCCTTGTTTTGCTTTGCTTGCGTGCACTGCTTTTGCTTTACCTATTAAACTGTCTTTATCTCAGCCCATGAGTTTTCTCATTTTTCCTCTTCTGATTCTCTCCCCCATTCCACCGGAGGGGGAGTGAGCAAGTGGCTGTGTGGTGCTTAGTTGCCAGCTGGGGTTAAATCACGACACAGACTTATAAAAGATGTAGCCTAAAATTTCTTTGAATCATGCACTTTCAAAACCTTCACATGTCATTAAAGATATATAAAAAAATTAATATGAACATGAAATCCTAACATACATGATAAAGCAAATTACATACCACAGACTCCATATCATGAAGTGTTATTGGTTTTTGGAGCATCATCTTGTAAAAAGGACGAATAAAAAAGGCTTTAAAGAAGAACAAATAAATTGAACAGTATGTAACTTAAAATTCAAAATATGCACAATATTAATCTAAATATCATATTACATAAAATAAATACTAACCATCCAAAAGTTTGCCATGGTAAACAGCCATTCCAGCTACACGACCTATAAACTTGAAATAAGAGAGATGATCTTCATTGCAAAGTCCAGAGTTTGGATTGATCTGCAGAGTATAGTTATCTCTGAAATTGAGGGAGGGAGCAGGGAAGAGAAAGAAAAACAAAATGTTGTACTATTGGAACAGTCCCACATTTGAAGATCTGAAAGACATCACTGGTTAAATCTGGTATTACCTTTCATGAAGGTGAAAAAATAATCATGTTGGGATTAATAAATCACTAATCTAATATTAAACAATACTCAGTAGAAGATTCTATTAGCATAGCAGAAATAACAGTTTTGAAACACCACAAACTACCTTTGTAAGTTAGAGATATACCAAAGAGAAGAGATTAACTCCTATTAATTTTAAAGTAGTCAGAATAACATTCTCCACATTATTTGTTAAATACTGTCTCTTCTGTAAGTAGTGGATGGTTGCAAGCATATGCTTGCCTATGCAAAGATGATATAGCTTATGTTAGACTGCTGAAAAAAAAATATAGGTACTGTCTCCACATTATTCTTCTATCAAACAAAGAACTAGGTGCAGAATATTGCAGTTGCTAACAACTAAACCCTCCTATACAGTTTGGGCGGAGGGGGAGGGGGAAAATAATTCCATTCTTAAAGTAGGTATGAGAAATACAATTGATCTGCTTTCCCTAACCAGTCTTTATGTCTTCCAGACCTGTATTACTTACGTAGCTGAATATTCGAATAATCCATAATAAGGATTAAACATTTCTTTAGAGAGAAGGAAGAACCATTCCCTGGCCACTCCTCCATAGTCTAAACCTTTTTCACCATCAAATTCAATCCAAAGTCTTGCTTTAAGGAAATCTGCTCTCTTTACAGCTATAATTCTTCTATAAGAATCTTCAAGGATTGTTGTGCGATGAATTTTCATTTCAAATCTATTTGGAATATCACTCTAAAAAAAAAAAAAAGAAAACATAGGATAATAGAACAAAACCCAGCATCTTTTAGTCTTGCAGAGTATGCAAATTCTGTAAACAGACAAAGAATGGCACACAAATCCTTTTCTTAAATAATTTGGAAACGTAACAATATGATTGACAAGAGGCTCTATTTACATACAATTCAACTAGCATGGACAGTTTCAGATACTAAGTTCTATTTCATACCAATAAAATAGGGTTAAAATAAGTTCTTACTAGCAACAGCATATGCTCAGTTGTTCTGCATGCAGCAAGGCACGGAATCTTTTTTAACACTGAAAATTCATCATATTATAAGCTTGATAAAAAAAAAAAAAGGTCAGAGTTCATAAATAAAATTCTTTTGGAACAATTTTACCTGACTTATTTCACCTTCTAGTTCAATATTCTAACTATAAGGCAAGGTGTCCTGTTCTCTTACTTAAGACATACATGACAAACAAATATTCCTACAATATTAAAATAAAAATCAGTTCACTTTAAATTTAAAGTCACAGGAACAGATCACAAGGTTTATATTTACTATCATATAGGAAAATATTTAAATAAAAATATCCAAGGAGCTCATATTTGCTGCTGAGCTTTCAGAGTAAGCCCCTAATAAACCAGGAATAAAACTCTGCTGAATCATTAAATCACTACATGAGAACAGAGTATTTTCTTGATTTCACTTCTTTTCAGCCAGTTTATTTCAGCAATACCTTCAGGCAAAATTGAGAAATTCAGTGAAAGTGGGAATAGGAAATTTCAACTCGTGTTGCTCTATGACTAGATTAGGATGATGCAATGAAACTCAATGTATTTCCAATTTCAAAGAACTAGTCACACACTGAGTAGAAATAATGAATTTTTGAATGCAGAAATATTTAATGAATCACTCTGAAGAGCACATGTTCAGATATGCTTCCTTTTTATTTTCTTATACTCCTTAAACAATCTATCCTAAATGTCCCCGTCCCCCCCCCCCAAAAAAAGCTGCATTTAAATGTAATGCCTATTTATATCCAACAACAGCTTGATCCAAACTACAAACAAAAAATAATTACTTGGGGTGGGGAAGCAAATTATTTGTCATTTTCCAAGTTGCAAAATACTGTACAATATTATATCTCTAATTTACATGGTGGCTGAAATATATAGGTCTTTTTCATCATTTCAGAAAGCAGTAAACATCCCTAAATTTAAAAAAAAAAAAATAAATCCTGTTTTTAGTTGCAAATCAACTTTTTCACGAAAAAAGTTCAAGCAATAATCAACTACTAAAACCAAACTTAGCTGATTAAAATAGTATTCAATAATTAAATCTCAATATAAATCAATCCATTACCCTAATTGTCATTTAGGTATTTGTGAATGCTTAAAAGGCAATAGTAATGTATGCTTTAAAATCTACACGTTTATTTAATTCTTAAATTACTACGATTGTATTGTGTGGCTGAGCTGTCTATCACTTCTCAGATTAGGTTAATGACATTTGAACAAATGCCAAGCTTGTTTGACTTGGAACACAAAAAATGAGGTGCATATATAATTGTGTGCAATTTACATGTCAGCTCAAAACACATAGGTTTCAGAAAGGGTAGAGACAGACTTGGTAGGTAAAAGGTGAAGTATGGGTCTAAACTCAAACGCTATTACTATATATATATTAAAAAAAAAAAAAATCCTCTCCCAAGGATACCCAGTTTGATTGCAGTTGTGCAAAGACTCATTGTTATCTAGATATCCAGATGCTATTTACAGTCTTTTATGCTATGCGTTATAAATATATCTGGCACTACCACTTCAAACTAGAACTTACAAATGAGATTCATAAACTTAAGATTTTAAGGCTATAACAATTTATTACAGTCACCTAGCCTGCTCAAGATGACACTACAGATTTCTATCTGGACAGTCTAAAATCTATTCTGAGAACTTCTATTTCCATATTCTGAGTTCCAAAAACTGTTATATGCTAGATCACTGATTTCCAAACTTTTCTGTTGCCAGCCTACTTCCCGGTTCATAACTTTTTTAACGTTTTAGAATTTCCACTTTTCCAATTAGATTACTTGCAGTCTCATCACTGCATAAAGTCACAAACCCTACTGTTAGATTAAATGCTAATTGTTACCAAGTCGCTGCTTCACAAATGTATTTGTGATCAGACAGTGAATCTACCTTCCCTAAGCAGGTTACAAAGTTCAATTTCCTTTCACTGTAATCCAAGCTTTCCTTTGTTTAGGGGCATAAATTTCTTAATCTTCTGCTGGATTCCTACTGATTACTAACCTGTTTCTTCAATTTCTTTCTGAAGAACTCATACTTCCGCTTATAGTCCCTGGAGTAAGGCACAGCCTTTGGGGGGAAAAAAAAAAAAAAAAAAGAAAAAAAGAAAAAGTGCTTGAGATACTCTAACAATTAATGTAATATAAACTAGTCTATATTTGTGAAACATAGACAATGCATTTAAGTTCTCAGAAAACAGGAATACATGTTTTACTAAGTATCGGGGGGGACTTTCAATTTATAAATATACAGACAGTTCAAAACATCTGCAATGAAAAGTACTTCTCTGTTCAGATCATTTGTTCTGATCAGTGCCATAGAATTTATCCTGTTCTTTACTATTAGCTGATGTGACTGACTAAGATCACTGGCTGGCCCAGATCAAAGTGACCAAAATGCCTTTGGTGACGTACATAACGCATAGTCTTTCCTTGCTGTATCATGAGAGACCTGGCTACAAACACCTCTATTTTCCATGGACAGAGAAGGTTGTTTACATATGTGGGCTATTAATAAACACAGATATCAGTTGAACACTAAAACCCATCTATAATTATAATGTGTTCCGTCTTTGCGATTAGTCCCGGTAATTTTGCACTTAAGTATCAAGGCTAGATAATTATCTTTCAGTTGGAAATGAATGTCATTCCTTTTAAAGCCTTTTTCTTCTTTTTCTTCTTTTTCCCAAGTTTACTTCATGAATTGAGCTACTTTTATTTTGGACACTGTGGATAAAAAAATAAATAAAGTTTCTTACCCACTTCAAATCCCCCCCAGTCTATAAGGAAACTTTCTTACTACTCTGGGAAATGATTTTTCTTTCTGGCATTTAAAGACCATTTCCACAGAAAGCTTTCTAAACAGGCTTTAAAAAGAAATAAAAATGCCTTGTTCAAACACCCTGGAAGTTTCATCTTCTAGACTGAGTACCTGATAAGTGACAAGAGTTTGTTTGGATTCTATTAACAATATTCTTGAAAAATATGTAAAGCCACATAAGGAAAGCTTACTGGTCCAGTTATTGCCACATTCTGCAGTCGAGGATCCTCCCATTGTGTTTTCTTTGTATCTGCAAGACATTTCTTAATTAGTTCCATTAATTTAGATAATGTTCAGAAATAAAACGATGAGTGGGGGGAGAATACTACATTGTACATACTGTGGTTTATGAAGAATATTCTTCCATCTGTGTGAGTTCTCTCTTCCCACCCTGGCTGTAAGAAGGACACACTTTTAATATAAATTTCTGACCGTATAGTTTGCATAGAACTCAACATGACCTGCAGCTGGGGGCATTCCCCCCCTCCATGTACTCTCAGCACTGGAATTCAAAATAAGAGTATTTTTTGTATGAAAAAAGCAGGCTGCGTTTTCTCATATGCAAGTTTTGATAGTGCTAGTTTAAGTATTTCAATTGTTATATCTGCAAAACAAGTATAAAACGGTTTACTTACTGGTAACGGGCCCAGATCTACTGGATCTAGGGAAGTCTTTCTCCTTGGAGGAGCAGAAATTTTCAGTCTTGGATCTTCCTTTGAAAACAAAACAAGCAGCATTTTAAAATCCTTTTGTTGTTTTGCTTTTAATCTTTTCCTCTTTATTAACAACTGTGTAAAGAATATGCCTAGTACCAACCAGATAATTGTTGCATGTTCTGCAGCCAGATAGTTCTTTGAGGATTCTGTCTTCCAGTAGTTTACAATCACCTTCTAACGACCTCTCACCTTATTTTATATATATAAAAAGAATCCCTCAATCAACTCAGTTTTAGTGTAATTGAGTCAAATTAATCTTCCCACATGGTTTCTGGCACACCTTGTGCTTTTTGGGTTTGGTGGTTGGGTTTTTTTGTTGGTTGGTTGGTTTAGGGTTTTTTGGGGGGTAGGGGGAAGGTGTTTGTGTTAAAGGAGGTCTTTCCATAATCCTGAAGAAATGAATATTCATTTTGAATCAATTTAATGCATTTCGCTGTTTCTCTTTCACCTGACAGTAATACTGACTTACTCTTTAAATGCTTAAATCCATCTATTAGCACTGCCTAGTGGTGTGCAGTGCCACTCTGTGGAACTATAGCTGTAAAACTCCCTCATCCATATTGTAGCTGCACCTAGCCTGCTTTCTTAAGAATTCACAGAAATTTGTGTTGTGCACTGTACCACGTGATAAATTCAAGGTAATGGATTTCCTGTTGAAGGTAAGTTTGCAAAACTGATTTCTGTTAACAGCACATATAAGCTATCACAGTTTTACAGTTATGACAGAAGTGTCATTCAGGAGATGCTTTCCATCTGTGAAACAGATTCCTATATACATCAGTCTTTTCCTCCTTCCAAGCTAAACTTTTGAGTACCAATACAGTTTGTAAAATTCATAATGTTCTACTCATGACAGATATTTTAAATGACTTTGCATTTTTATTACGTGTGTTCCTTAACAGACATGCGACAGCTATCTTGGCACTAAAGAAATCTACAGAAGCTTGCTGAAAGCAGCAAAGCTTTGACTTGAGAGGAACTAGAATTCTGGTCCACGAGAGCAGCTTTCCATTACCCATGTTGTAGTTTTGGTATTGTGGTCAATAAAGAATGGTCTCCCATTAGGTGCATGTCGGACTTCCCACCCTTTAGGGAGAAACCCTTGCTCCATTTCAGGCTGCTGCTGAGAAGACTGTTGTGATGAATCACTTGATGTTGCTTGTGGTTGTCTTCCTATAGAAATACTTTGCGCAGCTGACAACTGACCTGTTTCCGTAGCAATCTATGGTAAATGACCAAAAAAAAAAAAAAAATCAAAGCCCTGTAGAGCAATATACTTTTTTTCTATTAACCTATATTTTTGACTCATGAAAGCAGTTTCGTAAAGCAAGCACCAGAGAGTACATAGATTTGCTTAGACTAATATCAACAACATTGACTAACAATTACTGATTATGCTACCAAGGTTAAAAGTAGTCTTTCAGGCTTCTCAATCAGCTATCACTCTCCAGAAGGCTTTCTTGGTACATTAATAGTAGAGTGACTTGCCATAAATATTACTGTTCCTAACTCTTGTTGCATTCTCTCAGATACTTCATGTAGTGCTTTACCACAGTTTATGCCTTTTGCATGTTCTATTTCAAAGAGGTCTCTAACTTTACTTCTATTACGTGAGATGTTTAAAAGGTTAAATGAATAAAAACATAAATAAATTAGAAGACAGACAGTACCTGTACAACTGGCTTTATCCAGGTAGTGGTTCTAGAATTGTGATCTATATAATATGACCTCCCTTTTTCATCTTGCCGTTCTTCCCAGCCTGGGGGTAATCCAGATGAAGTAGGCAGTAACTAAATATTAGTGATAACAGAAGAAAACCAGTTCAGAAAACTATGAAACTGACTGTGAAAAGGCTTTCCTCTGTCAAATTAAAATGACAAAACAAAACTATAATCCAGAAGGTTCATGATTTTCACAAACTGGATAAAATAGAAAAGCAGTATTTAAGTCCTTACTGAATAGTATGAAGTGACAGAATTTTTTAATTGTATTTGTTTTTAAATTCAAGCTCCTCATCTAAAAGGATTCATTTATATACCTGGTTTAGGCATGGCTGATCCAGCCTAGTACTTCTGGCTATGAGCTCAGTTTGCAGTGTCACCATGAAAACATAAATGTGAGGATGGTGGTACAGGTTTTAATTATAAAACAAACAATTTGAAAAACAAAACTCATATCTTCATGGAAAGACTACTTCCTTCTGCAGGCTCTATCGACGCATTAAGCTAATGTTAAACCAAAACCACAAAGTTGGAACATGAAAGCTTTACAACTGAACTCCAATCTTGCTAGACTCATAATTGCAATTTTGTCAGGACAGCTGCCAGAAGCAGAAGGCCAAATCTCATTTTAAATGTCCGCACATAATACATAGTTAAAAAAAGAAGTTTTACATGAAGAAAATCCTTCAGCTTCTCTGCTACACCAGCCTGTGTTTTTTGAAAAATAACGTACCACTGGATGTGCAGGCTGCTCTTCAACTCTGTATGTTTGCAGACTACCTCTTCTGCTGGAATGGTTCTTGAAGTAGTAAAAAGGAATGACATATTAGCTATTATTGCAGCTTTAAGGATGGCAGCAAACAGTCAACAATGGTTATCACACTTTAAACTACTACAGTTTTCATCTTGAACAAAGTGTCTTACTAGTTTTGAAGCCTCGATTTAATATAATATTTTTGAAACTCCTGTTTTAACACTGCTAGAAACATTAAGTTCACAGTGTCTATTATAACCTTAAAACAGAATAATACAGAGGCTTGTGAAAGTTCTGAAAACCCTAACAACAGATGTTTTGGCACGTAAAACATTAGAGTTAATTGCAACCAGTTATATTACAATTGAATTTACAGTATAGAACTTACTGCGTTATCTTGTCAGTAGACTAAAGCCTGTGATGCATCAGAGCTAACACAACTTCTCAGACATTAGATTAAGTTAATAATGATGCGATATGAGAGTCTGAGACATCCAGTTTGAGAAGAGTAATTCAATCCCTGGACTTTGCATAAGCACCCACCCTTCTGCCTAGAGCCATATTTAGATCTCATCTGCTACAATTAAGCAATTGTATTTCATCTTGCTCCAGAATTTCCCCTATTATTTGAAGGGTTTTTCCCTGTCTATGTACCCTTTTAGAATACTTCAAAGAAAAAGCATGACTAAGTTTTTAAATTTATTTTTTGGGGGGCGATGGAGGTGAAGGAAGGCAAGACTGCCATTCTAGCTGGCTCTTGCAAATAATTTGAACATCTGCCTCTTCCTTTGCTTAGGCAACCCAAGCAAGCTGAAATAACAGTTTTCTTGCTGTCCATAGGATTCTGAATAGCAGAGATCAAGTAAAGTCTTGTTAGTCTCACTTTGCTGTTTCCAGCAACACCAGTGATGCCTTTGTACAAACTTAGAAAAACATTGTCAATTCCAAATTTGCATTTGGAATGGCATTCTCAGCATCACAAAAGCTAATGATTTTATTTAAATACCACAATCTAACAGACTAGATGGTCTGGGTCACCTCTATAGGCTTTCCTCGATGGACAGTGGATTTCTGAAGTCACATATCGGGTTACAAGGCTGTTTGTGGAGCTCGGGTTTCACAAGACACCTGAGCTTATTTAACTGCTTGCTACCACCAAAAAGAAAAGTCTCACTCCTGGCTAGGTACTCCTGGTGCTTCCCCTTTGCCATTGTAGTATTTGTCAGACAACCTAGCATGCCATTTTGGCTTGCCAAAACTGCAAGAAACCAGAGTTGGGGGAAAAAGAATAGTTTTCTGATGGGTTAGCAAGCTGAACAGACTCACTGAGAGGTCAGACAAGTTTCATAACTGGTGCAAGGGCTGTGGAACTGTATGAGCAAGGTCCCTTTTTGACTGCTATGGAGTCACCAGCTTTACTCAGCCTAAAACCTTATCGCAATATTCACAATGACTAATGAGTTATGTTAAAACTTGTCCTAGTGGAAAAACTAACCAATATAGCACAACTCCCTCAGAAATAAGCTTTCAGGATATAGACAGCTTCCTTCATCTGTATTTTTCAGCAGCACTCAGTATGACACTAGAATAAGAGGTTGATTTACAGACTGAAAAATAGTTCATGCAAGTCTGTTTTAATCTCAGGCAGAAATTCACGTAAGCAAAGTGGGGAAGAATAAAATGTTTGCTTAAATCGGTTTCTATAGTAAAAATATTAATTTCTCTGCATTTGAGATGAAATTAAAAATATAATTGTTAATATGAAGTATTTATGGATCTAATTCTATCAGCAGTATCATTTTGTGCAAAATATTATAGATATTTCTGTACATTAGAATAATGAGAAAAACAATTTACAGTGCAGGCTGCTGACTGGCCAGTAGCTGAACTTCCAGAGGTAGTAAGTCTGGTATTCAATTCTTCTGCAAGATGAGTCTGTATATCACAACTACTCTGTGAGAGAGGTATTTGAGGGTTCTGATTGCTATACATTGTTGCCTCATCTTCAGTTATAATTTCCCAGCTCTTCAAAAAGAAAATAAAGAAAAAAGCATTTTAAAGAAGTAGTTCCAAGTTACAAATAGTTAAGACAAGCTTTTTGACTAGATTAAAAAGCTACCTGCATTTCAGAAACATTTAGAGATTGTTTTTACCTCGGGGGAATCTCTGTTGTCTAGATTTTCTGTATCCTCTGATATCTGTCGCCGATGAGTGAACACATGCTGGGCCTCCAACTGCACACTACCAATATCTGCAACAGCTACATTGTCCCTATTGGGGAGGGGGGAAGTCAGCATACAGTAGCCATATTTTATCTTTCAACAGTAAGCTAGGCTAACAGCAAAAACATACATTATAGTCATTTTGGCAGAAGAAAAAGAAACAGTCATGAGCTATAAAAATTAATGTAAACTGTTTAAAAAGAATAAGCATTCATGTCAACATGAAGTGTAAGTTAAACTAAAGAACCAGATAGCATTCCAGGTATTATTTTTGTAATTCACATGCTAATGAAAAAAAAAAAATTCTGAAAAAAAACAAGGTAAATAATTTAATGCAGTCCCTGCTGGGAAGGAAGAACCAGGCTTAGAGCTGGAAAATAATTTCCTTTCCATTCCTATAGTTATTATCTCTTATGATTGCAGCCACTTTCTATTTGAATGCGTACTTCCAGAGAACAGGAACAGTACTGTGCAGTTAAAATGACCACTAGCCAGTGACCATTACACGTGGGCTTGAAGCTGAAACTATGGAAAGCTCTCTACGAATTCTCAGGCTGCTCACTTTCTAGTTCTCCTTGCTTTCAACGTAACTAGAGTGAACTAGTTACGCTAGTTAATATAAGACTTGAATTTTCAGGCCAAAAGACGTACTGAGCAGTTGGTCTTTTCCACTGAGTTCTTCTGAATTCATGATTGACATAGTAGGTCCTGCCAAGGATATCTTGTCTTTCTTCCCAGCCTGAAGGCAGTGGAGGAGATTCTTGCTGCTGCTGTTGTGGCTGGCTAGCAGCATCTGGTTGGTCCAATATAATCCACCCAGGCTAAGAGATATAATATTAACTAGCTTTAATATCATCAAAGTTGAAAAAGTATCTCAATTTATTAAACCACTCCCCTTTTAAGGTGCAGTTCCACTACATCTTAAGCCAGTAAGATTGGCTCTGGGTTTTATTGTATATTTCTCAAGAAATGATAGGACAAATCATGCAGAAATCTTATTTTTAACTCAAGTGTCTTAAACATATTAGCATCAAAAGTTGTTTATTCCAGGAAAATAAACAGCATTCACAGAATAGATGTAAAAAAGTACATAAATTTCATTTCATACATATGCTGCAAATGTACTAGTCAGATGAGCATACCATTTTGTAACAGAAAGTTTAACTACAGCAAAGGTGGTAATGCTGATTAGAGTTGCTTAAGTCTTGAAAAGAAATCCATTGATCTAAATTGGATGTGCTTACAAAAGATTACAAAAGTAAAGCAGTTAAGATCAAATTATCCCTATAAATTGGAGAGAGTTGAAATTCTAAAACCAGCAAGATGTCAGTGTCTGGCTGGCTGAGGTCACACAACATTAAACAGCAGTAAAAATAGTCAGCAATGATACTTCCATTAATTCTAAAACAAGGAAAGTTACATAAATGTATGGCAAGTCAGTACCACAAAAAAAACCAAAAGCCTAATGTATGTTTTCTTTTTTAGATATACTGACAAAGCCACTCCTTTTAGTTAGAAAAACTGCTCCAGAATTTTTATGCAGACTTGCAACTTTTATGTAAGATACAAGCAATCGCTTTTAACTGGTTTGTTTCTAAAACACTATTTATAGCTTAGTGATTCCTAACATGCATTCTTACTGTAACTACCCTTAATAGCTGAAGACATTTGCTAGGTTTTTCAGCAATAAATACATCTTTTCCCACCTCTAATTCTTCAGCCTGTTCTGTGGTTTCTTCTTCAGACCCATTGCTTTTAGGTAAGTAAGTCATTTTTAATCTAAGGTGGCCTTTAACTCTTGATTTATGACTGCAGAAGAGAAAATAAAATGTTCTTATTGTGCACTTGTGAAATTGTTACCTGGAAACAAAATAGCCAAAAAAGCACAGCTAGAGGATTATTCTTAAGTTTAACACAAACTTGGCTTTTTATAGTTTAAATTTATGAAGTTCTATAATGGTATTGAGTTTTTAGACTTCTGAATACACCTTGATATTATGTACCACAACTGGAGACCTTTCTTTCCAACTCACTCTTCTGAACACTTCCCTAGTATCCAATGCGTAACAATGAAAAACAAGAAAATAAGAATAATGACAATTTAATTCATCTAATTATAGTAATTTGACTGTGTGCAGACAATCTATCAAGCATTATTTCAACCTACAGGACTACTTGTCCTAAAACTTTACGTTACAGCAAGCTCATATACTTCAGCATCTGCCTCTCTGTATTTAGCTTAATGCATCATTAGAAGCCTGAAAATAGGATTTCTCCATATTATTTAATACTTTCACGTGGTAAAGAAATCTGCCAAATTATCTCATCTGTTTGACTACTGGTATAAAAAAAAGAAAATAAGAGTCCTGAAAATATCACTAGTGAGTCAACTGGATACCTGCACATCATCTTGTTAAAATAAAGGAAAAAAAACCAAACCCCCACATCACTAAGGTCTAATGCTTTGCTTTCTTTTTTTTTTTGCCATGCAGATAAAGTGAATGAGATTTTCTGACATCCAGAAAAACACTTCATGTTGGATTATAAACATGTTCATTCAGATCATATTCTGGTTTCAGAAAAGCCCACATCCCTTTGAAAGAGGAAGTAACCTACTATCTTACCTTCCAATATAATAGTTAAACTAATTGATTTCAGAGTATTAACATGCTAATAATTCTTACCCAGCTTGAGGCATTGGGAAGGTAGTAACCTTATTATTAATATTCCTGTCTAAGTAAATGCAAATATGAGCAAAATTTAAGAATGTGCATTAACAATACTAAAGCATCTAAAAAGTTGCAACAAGATTTCAAGGCAGAAAAGTGCCTGAACCTGTGGCAGTATCTCTTACTACAAAGCATTGCCAAGTTCATGTGGTAGCCACTACAGGAAGAGGTCAGATCCTTGACTAACAAACAATTGAAGTTAATTTACATAGAGACAATAAATATTATTCTTCATTCATTTATAGGATAGGAAACGTTAAATTCAGAAAAATAGGAGATCAAAATGAAACTTGACAGTCACTAACTGTTAAAACCATTGATCTGCTAAAAATCAAGAAATGTAAAATACTTTAAAAACACTTCTTCTGCTACCAGTGTGGCTGAGAAAAATCTATAGAACCCATGTGTTCTGATGCTATTTCTAAATTGGAATCTATTATATGAAAAATGTTGACATGCATTTTATGTATTTTATTTCTAATAAAAGTTGCTAAAAACTGCTCATTTAGGTTAAGAATCTACATTTTAAAAACAAACATGAAATGCACAACACTAATATCAGTGTCAAAGTGTTACCTATCATTTAAAAATTCCTTGTTTTTTTTAACACAGGCCTTCCTAAATGTTAAGCAGCTTTTCAGTTTAAGTTTTATTATGTTTATAATTAAGGTCACATGAAACTGCTTACATGAAACAGGTAAACAAAAGAGACAGGAAGGCAGGAAACAATTTCAAGTTGAAAAGGGATAAATGAGTTATGGCATAACATTCGTCACTGATTTCACTGTTCAGCGAAACAGTAAATTGTTCAGATGAAGTTATAATGTGAATTATATCATGGCCTGAAGAAAAATGGTTTATTCTCATCAAATAATCTATAAGCATTTAAATAAATGCTGATTTTTTAGTAAAACCACAAATATCTTACTTCATTGATGTTAAAATTTCTTTGATGAAAACATAAACATTTAGACAATATTTACATATGTACAAGTAACTACATAACAGCATTGTTTAGATATGAAAGTTAAAATTTTTATGTGGTATTTACTAACCTTCTGGGATGAAGAACAAAATCCTTAAATGTATATGGTCTCTCCATACTTGGATTTTCTGTCTGGAATAAGACAAGTTTTTTTTCAAGAAAAATCTGTATCAAATACTTGAAGTTAAAGAAAATTATCAGAAATTTACAATGAGTTTCTTTAAAGGCCATATAACATTTTAAAATTTAAATTATAGGTATAGGTACAGTAATAGCAATACCAGCTTTAATCTTAGTAATACGACTAATTCCCCGGTTCAAGAAAAAAGTTACCTTTCAGTGTATACATATATTACAGTTTCTAAAGCACAGAAAAAAAACTGTTTAGCCTGAAATCAAGAAACAGATTCTCAATTTTCACATTTAAAAGATCTACCATAACTCTTCTTCCTCCCTCAGTATTTCTCAAATATTTTTACACAGAACATACATAAAAAGCCATTTCTAGCTTTAGGACTTGGGGATAAAAAATAATCACAGAAGAATCCATTCTGAGAACATCTCTGTTCTGATTCACAAAAGTGAAGTTACTCAACAGAAAGAAGCGCAGAGGTAAACAGACATAATTTTATAAATATACATCCCAGGTACAGGTAGAGAAATACACATGAGGGATCATTAAAAAAAACAAAGATATTTATTTTTCTGGTTAACAAATATTTATAATCCATCTGAAGGTCTGCAATTCTTACAAAAATATTTGATTTTTACAATATCATATGCTTAGGAACATTTGTAAGTCTTTTTTTTTTTGAGTCTTCCCCCCCCCTTTTCAGCTGTTTGTAAGTTCTGGGGAATAATTCTAGGCTCTTGTTAATCAATACATTTTAACCATTTCAAGAAGTACTGTATAATATGAGGAAAAACTTCAATTGCTATATTTTAGGCCTTTTTAAGAACAATGGTACATGATGCAATCCTTGAAGGCTGAACTAATTCCATAATAGTATTTCCAAAAAACATCTAAAGTGTGTTAGTATTTGATTGGAAAGAAACAAACAAACAAAAAAAGTCCAGAATCTAAAGGTTAGACATTATTAAGTTCAAGATTTAGAATTTTATTTGGAACTGTTGAGCTTTTTTATGAAAAAGTCCTAAGACTAAGCTGACTAAATTTTACTGAATGTGGTAACTATTACACCAAATCTCAGAAAGAAAAACGCTCTCTTGTATTTCAGAAATTTCAGTGTAAGCTCTTATTAATACAATTTAGAAATACTACACTCAAGTTGAAGTGTTCCACCTTCACTCAATTAAAATGCAGATCTTCAATCCTGTAATGATATATGTGTTACACTGGTGTTATCTGCAAGATCAGGTTCTATACTTATAAAATTAATTGTCTTACAACTAAGGTAAATACTTCTTTGAAACTAAAATGGAATTAAGCTTGGGTTTTGGTTTTGTGGGTTCCCCCTCCCCAACATTACATTATTTCCACCAACACACACACTAAGACACTGTGGAAATACTTCACAGAGGAGAGAAAAAGATTATCTTCTTAATCAAAGTTTTATATTTTTTTTTCTGACTTTCCAAAAACAATAGTTGCCTTAGCTTCAATGCTAGATTATACTTGGATTAATACATTTTGGTTTTGGAAAGAGCAAATTCATATCTGCCAACTATCTTACCTTGCAGATGATTTGCCCTTTTTACATGTCCCTGATTACCAGCTCTTTTTAGATACGAACAGTCTGCATTTGCATAGTATCAAGCAAAACCAAAACTGCATGTAATAAAGAATTCATAAACTGATTTTATTTATCCAAGATATATTTACTTCTGTAAATGAAAGACTTTCAAAAAAATCCACCTATATTTGGGCCAATAAAGTACAATGGATTTAGATGGCAAGACCAAGTAATGAAGAACAAGGAACCAGGAAGACGGAAACAAAGAGGAGACAGCGAAAAGTTGACATCTGAGGAAGGTAAGAAAATAGCCGTAAAAATACTCAAGTGAGGCTCTATAGATTAGTTCATACTAAAAAAAAAAAAAGAGAGAGAGGGAGAGAGAGAAAAAGAAATGCACCAATATCTCCAAAAGACTCCAGCTATTGCTGTCCAGCTTATTAGTGGGAAGTGAAAACATCGTCTTCTCCAGAGGGACATTACGGCCAGTCTTTCCAACCCACCTGACTGAGGGAGAAGGGTTAGTGTGATCTCGCATCCCAGCTACAGTGGGAAACAGGACATATCTGTAACTACTCCTGACACAGTTCTTACCGGAATGAAAAAACAACTGCTCTTGGAAAGGTTTTGCCACGGTTGTTATCCTGTCTTTAAAACAGTTGCTGATAAATCTGTTAGTATTTGTTAATGTTTTGAGACCTCAGAAGAAAATGACAAGGCTTACTTATTTCAGTGTTCTTGGTGATATTTCTTTAAAACTAAGTGTGCTTTGCAAAAGGAATATAAAAACAAAAACTAAAAAAAAAAAAAAATTGAAAAATGTACAAAGCAACACTCAACACTAGCTCTATTTCCAACTTACCCTCTTCTGTATCTCTTTACGGGAATAAGGAATATTAAAAGTAAATTTGTATACTTTAAAGAAAATACTTTAAGAAATATAGCAATAATTGCAATTATTGCTATAACTGTCTCTTCTTGTCTTTAAGACTGTTTCAAACCTTGCATTTTTATTCTTGAAAAAGCTAAAAGCACTCCTAACTCTCGTAGCAGTAGAAACCAATATCTAAACACAAGGTAATGTATATTTTTTTATAAATATCAGCACTAAAAAACCCCTAACAAATCCACAAAAGAAAACCAAACAAAAAAATCACTTATATTATCAGTACAGTTAACTTTCTTAGATGACTAATACAGTTGCATACAGAAGCATTTTTCCCTTTCACAGTCTTAAAACAAAAAAAAACCAAACAAAAAATACAAACCGGTAACTGATAAAGAGGAATATCCACTTGCCCAAGAAAATCGTCTCGAGTCTATGGAAAATAAAAACAAACAAAAACCACAGAAAGTTTAAAGTTGCAAAGTGTTTTAAAAACATTGTCCCAAAGACCTGATAGCATAGTAATTCTTTCTAAGAATTTGAAGACACGCTTAAACTATAGACAATAAAACCTGTTCTGTACAGAATGAGTTCTGATTGACCCAACAGTCAGAGCCTCGGACAGTTCTGCCTTCCTCAAAATAAATGAAGTTTGAGGGAGCTGGGGTGGAGATTTAGATTGTTTTTTAAATCATATAGACTAATGCTAATCAAACAGGAGAGAGTTGTTCAGCATCAGGACTGAGATTGTCAGTATCTCCAGTAGAAACATCATCCTAAAGGGCAAAGAATAAAGACACTTCTTCCCTTAAGCTGTTTCAGTAAAAAAATTGTCTTGGTATATGCTTAAGCAACTAAACTTTTATCACAGATTAACACAGAACTAAAGACGTTCCTCCTAGGAGTGCCTGACAATTTCTATAAGCCTAGACAGCCGTTTAACACAGGCATATATAAACTTTTTTTCTTTTCAAAATAATACAGCTACTGTCACAAATAAGATGAAGCAAAAATAAGTTTCACCTATGATAAGTGCTTTGGAAGTTCCAGCAATTCCAGCGGTCCCAAGCCTGGCAGCAGGAGCTTCAAGTTTGGCATCTCCCCTAACCCCTGCCCAACATTCCTGTTGACATCTGAAAATGTGCTAAAATTCATTATATATACAAAAAAATACCATTTGCCTACACACATTGCGGAGTTTAGTTTTAACAACTAAAATCTGAAAGATTCTGCCCTGACTTGGATGTCTGGACTGTCCAACTATGGCCAGACTATGAACGCAACAACTTTGCAGCCTGACTCCCTCCAGCCTATGCTGTAGTACCAGGGGCGGGACTGACAATACATGGTATCATTGTACAGTTTACTTTTGATCATTGATTTTTGCCTGCCAAAGAAATTAAGATTTTAGTAATTTACATAGGTAATTTCATTATGCGACAATAATCACTGCCAACAGTCAAAGTACTTTACTTGACTTCTTACTGGATTACTGGAGCATATGCTGAGTTATTTCAAGTTCATTTGTGATTTGAAAGCCTTTGCGAACCTCCACAAAAGCAGGAAAATGTATTATATGGGTCATTTAACATGAAGACATATCACTGCTTATGTGCTAAAATCAAAAGGGCATGAAATTTTTAAAAGGTATGTATAAACCTATGGCATTTTTCAAAAACCTACACTATAACAAGACTACGCTTTTTTGCATAGACAGAGTAAGGAACTGTGGAAGTCTTCAACAGTGTAGCCTGTACAGCCTCTGGATTTCTAGTCTTCCTGATTTTTCCAGCTAAAAAAAGATTTGGTGCCTATTCTTTCCTAAATCTGTTGGTGTACCACAAGCTTTTATTCAAACTCATCGCCCAAGGATTTTGATGGCCTTCTTCCATAGAACTTTCCACTAAGAGGCTCTGCATCTCGCTGACATCTATTCCCTTCATCTTAGGGCAAAGCCATGTTTTTCACCTTTCTTCTAGCATGACTATATTTTTAATTTTCAATGCCAATGTTTTACAGTATTAAAACTCCAGTCCAATTCTACTCATTTTTTTGTCCCATTGACAGCATTCACCATTCAAACAGCTCTGACATTTAAGGCTATAGGTATTTCTTGAAGCAGTTCTTTCTCCCTTAATAATTCTGGTACTTTTTTCTTTAGCTCTGTTGTCCTAAGTTTGTCCATTTCATCTTTAAATCATACATGTATATGGAGAACCAGTGCCTCACATTTGTACAAGCTCTAATTTTTACACCTCCAAAAAGCACAACTAGACTGCAGAGTTTGTCATAGATGATAACGTGCAAGAAATCTAGATACAAAACTTTAAATTGAATTTGTAGTGTGTATGTCTTATATTCAGATTTGGGGGTGGGGGGGTGGGGGGTGGAAATAAAAAAAAAAAAACACCCACTTTTTTAGTTCACAAACTCGTTTGAGATAGAAAGCCTCAACAGGTTTTCATACCTGAAGAGTGTGAAGCTTCACTGAACTACTGAAGGAAAACTTTCTGTATTATTATAGACCACAAGCTTCTGGAAAAATATAGCTATCATTTTTGCCTATGAGGTTCTTTTTAAAATGGCATGGCACATACCTTCGACATGTTAAAAGGCTTAGTATTTGTAAAGTTCTTGGCAATCCTCAAGTGGAACATGCCTTTCAAACAAATTACTGGAATGTGGGACAAAAGTCTGCTGTATTTTAGAAAACCTCAGAACATTGTGTTTGTTACCAGCATTATTTTAGTACGGGCTCCTGTTATTCACTTTATTATTCTGCTGTCTCTCCTGCTATTTTTAGCAGAGCTAGCCTCAATAACCAACCTTTAACAGTACTTTCTCCTCCAGCCAGAGAGTAAAATCCTCCAGTGGAGATTTTTGTTGACCTCCAAACAACTAATACATAGATCAAATAGCAGGAATGCTCTTTAGCAATGTGCCTCACTATGACAAGCTGACTAACTGCCTTCAAAGAAGTGCCAAAGAAGCTTTGAAACAGACGTCGCACACATTAACAATTAAATGCCAATGGAGTTGAAACTGTTTGGATCTCTGTTTCATGAGAGCAGGCATCCCAGTTTTTTCAAGACAGACAAGTGGGTCAGTTGTTCTTGTCAACTTCTAATTTCTTAACAGCCAGAGAACTCAAAACTTTCTGCTTGCCAAACCATAAGTGCATAAACCTCAATTAATGATATAGTACACTAACAAAGAGGCCTTTTATTTTACTGATTCATTGGTTTAGTCTATAGAAAGTTATTAAAAACACGTGAGGACAGACAGCTGCTGTATACAATACATTTAAAGAACTCCAGTGCAATGCCAAAGCGAGTGCTCAAAGAGGAAAACACTGAAAGAAAGTAATACAGTCCAAAACTCATTTTCATCTATTTTATGAATATATACTTAATAAGCTTTAACAGTTAAGATTTTGGATGTTTTTCTGCAATTCCCATCAGAAACTGGATAGAAGCAGATTTTAAACAGACATGCTTATCTGAGTCACACACTTCAGAGCAGTACTGAGAACATTACCCGTAATTTATCAGGTTTGAAGACAGTTAACTGAATTTAATGCCTTTCTTATATGCTGGATTCACAACAATGCCTTTTGAAATAGCTCTTGTATAAGACCAGGGTGTTGAAATAACAGGTATTTTCTCTACCAACTTTTGTGACTAATTTTTGTTGGTGTTAGTGCATGAATTAGAACCCAAGTATATTCCCAGTCTTTTTCTGACTAAACAGACAGCTAGTTGTGCATAAGTCAGTCTTCGCACAGAAATCTACAGCTGTATGGTAAAATGAGAAAGCATACAGCTTTTATTGGAGGGAATATAAAGTATCAATTCAAATTGAAAAAACAAACAGTGATCCGGACTATCGCTGCTTAAGAAAACAAGGGCTCAATAGATCCCTTATAAAACCAACATTCTTCTTGCTTAAACACCCAAACATCAACATTAGTTACAAGCTTGATGAGAATGAAAAAAACCTTTCCTGAGCTACACTAGCAACTTCAAGTATTTTTCTTTTCATGCTGCGCTGAGTATATTATTTCGTTCTCTTGAACTCCAAATCGAGAAAAATGAGCTTTTTTTTCTTCCATAAAATACTGCCAACGTATGCTATTCATCATGGGAAAATAACAGTTTCAAAAAAAGCAAAATTCAATTGTCATGTTAAGGTCTTACCAAATTCAGGGATTCTAAAAGTAATGTTTTCTTTATCTTACAAAGCAATAAATGTTGCATGGAATTCATTAAAGTCCCAGTCTCCTATATTTTTAAGGGAGAGAGGTAGATGGTGAGGAGATTTTTTTTTTTTTTAATGACATGTAGGCATTTCTTTTTAGTTGGCATCTATGATCAACTACCTCTGATACTGAGATACAAGAACATATCAGCATTTTCAAAATAGAGAAAATACATACTGCTAGATCAGTAGTTATTACACAACATATGTTTCTGCAGGACCTTCAGCCCTGCTGGCTGCTTCAACAGCAAGGTGTCAGCATAACATGCCTCAGCAGTTTTACCATCTGTTTGACAGCATTTAGAAATGACACTGAAGTTATTTTCACTAATTCTCCCTCACTTCCAAAGATATTTTCAGAGAACTGCTTCTCTAAAAAGACCAGAGCAAAAGTGTCATCTGTTTCTCCATTTATAGCTTACATTTTTAATACAGAACCAGAATCTTATAGCTTCCTTAAAAGTTCATATTTAGTCTACAGTAATTTTATAACAACATTCATATATTACTCCACTCAATGTCTGCTACTTCAAGAACTTGTGCTTAAAAGTTCACTAACAAAGCAATTTAAGACAGCTTTTTTTTTTTCCCATACAAGGACTCATTTTCACATAGGTCACAGGAAGACAAGAAGTTGCCTAATATAACCGAAGCATACTTAAGCACAACATAAACAGAGAAAAGTCAAAAGTTAGTAATGCATATATTTTATTCATCAGGAATTTGAGTTCCTTTGGTTTTATGGACAGATGTGCCAAATAAGCTACCATATAAAAAGCAGGAATATCACATTTTATGAAAAGTCAAGAGCCAATCCAGATTTGGCCTCCTATGTTAAACCAGCTAACACCAAAAAAAAAAAAAAAAAAAAAAATTCAGAAAACAGTACCAAATATTTAATTAGGTACTATTTCAACAAGCCATTCCTGATATCAAGTCAGATAACTTCATAGTAGTATAAAAACATAAAACTTTTGCATCTATTTGTGGAAGCTTTTGTGCCAAATCTTAAGACTTCAAATAAAGTTTGAAAAACAAACTCTTGTAGCAACAATTCCAGGTGCACTTTTACCTTCACTAATTAACACTATAAAGCTTAAAACACTCAAAAAATGTAAAACCCTATCAAATGTTAAACTGCACGTGTAATTTGCTCCCTGAAATGAGCAACAGATAAACCAGATATGACAGATGTTAACCATACTGGCTAATTAATACATGCAGCCAAAGGACTCAACAGACAGTCAACTTTCTGTTATTCAGAGCAAGAGGGAACAAACAGAATTTAAACAAAAAAAAAAAAAAAAAGAAAAAAAGAAAAAAAAAGGAAAGAAAAAGAGACAAACTATTTGTCTCCAAAAGGCAGCTAGGCAGTTGGAGCATCTCTGCATCATGGTCTCACTCCTGGGAAGTTCATGAGGTCCAGTACAGTGCCACACAGATGCACAAATGCGGCTGAGCCTGGAAGCTGCTTTTTCCAGCCCTAAATATAATCTTGAACAGTCGGCCCAGGCTGTACAAGTAACTGACCCCTTCTAAGAAATTTCTGTGAACACGGACCTACAGCAGGGCTGGATGCTAGCTGAATGGCCTCAGCCTACCCCAAAGTTAGTCCAGCAGTTTTCAAAAGCATTTTTAAGTCTACTGTTCTCAGCTACTATTGATGTAAATTAAACATCAACACTAACAACTCAGGAATTCCCTGTGCCTTTGCACCAGCGCACAGCTAGTGGCCACTGCCAGCCACGCTGTAGTTTTCCAAGCTCTTCTGCGCTCTGCATTAGTCCTCAGCCACCACTGATCTGAACGGGAGCCCCAAGCCCTACCTATTGACCTCTCCCAGCTCCAAGGCTAAACCTACTGCTGCCAGTGCTAAATGTAGACAGATGACCTGGCTACAGTAGAACTTACTGGTTTGTCTTAAGCTGTGCTATGCTCAAGTTATAAATCCTATCTGTCCGAAACCAGCCTGCATGAACTGACCTCGGATGCCTCAACCTCTACGACACAAGGCAACTACAACACAAATAATCCACCCACAATTACTTTTACAACAAAAGCAGTGTTACAGTTTATTTCAGATAAGCTCAACATCATCTCTTACTAAAGTTACATTACACTTCCCACATTAGACATGGGTTTTATTGGCCTATAATTTGCCAGATGTTAACCACTTTGGATTTATTCTTTATAAGCTAAATATTTGTCCCAAATCAAACTTACTAGAAACAATTATTACTACAACAACTGGCTAAGGCAGAAACTCTATTAAAAAATAAGTAATGTTTGTAATAAATTCTGGAAACCTTTTTCTTCGAAAAGCCCTTGTGCTTTCACATTACTGCACAAGGCCTTCTCCCTTACACTAGGAAAACCACAGATTGCCAGAGAAATCATCTAGGTCTAAAAGAATCCAGTTGTATGTTTCTTCCTGCATTCCTCTTACTGAGTAGCTAGAGTATCCCATTTGCATTTTAATATGCCCTAACTTCAATGACTCCAATTCAAGTTTGTATGTAATTTCAGCCAGGAACTTGCTGATGTCCTTCTTAAATTCTGTTTGCTTACGTTACAGTTGATACAGCTGACAGCAGCCCAAGGTCTCAAACAACAATTGCACCTATCTGTAGACTTTTCAGTTTACTGTAAACTGCCACAACAGGAAAAAAGTGATATACTCTCTTAAAACAGAGATGATTATAGATCCATAAACTAACACTGAAATGAGCTACAAACATTTTGCTGGCTGCATTCCCAAATCAGCATGATCTGTTGGTCATAGGGAGTGAGGAAGAAAGTTCACTTGAAACAGAGACACTTAACAGAAATGCAGGGCAGTCCCTTCAGACAAGGGTGAAAGTCAGTCGTAAGCAAATGACTTGCCTGAAAAGGCCAGTCAGTTTTGCTTGCTTGCTCCATCTGTGAAATTCATCCACTTCTGGAAGATGAGAAAACACGTGTTGGAACACAGAAGAACACTCTCAGCCCAGGGTGAGGGGAGGACTTGAAAGAGCATTTCTACCATTTGATCCTAGGTGGCTGCAAGGGCTGAGCAGGCACCAAAGAGCCTAGTAGTCAGATTAATGCCCTGTGTAGCCTTGTATCCTCTCCCTAGTAATGGCCAAGAGCAGATGCTTAAGGAAATAATAAAAGCAGCAGTTAAGAACAGTACTTCCTCTGATATATCCCCCAGTTTCTAATGAGTAAGTGGTCGTGGACTTTTTGATCCTGATGTTAAAATACATATTGAGAATGTAAATACCCTTTGATGGACCTCTTCAACTTATCTAACCTCTTCTTAAAATCCATTTCTACTTTTAGTATGCACAACATCTTACAACAGTAAGCTCAGTAACACGTAAGAGAACATATTTGTTTTATAAGAGTGGATTCTCTGTTTAAATTCACCTCCCCTGAACTATAGTTTTATAAAACTTCCTTTATACCACTTTTTTTTTCCCCCCCAAAGCTGAAAAGCCCTTGGTCTACTTAATGTCTCCTCATATAAAATTTACCCAATCTTGTGACCCTTCTTGGTATTTTCCTAGTTCTGTTATACATGCTTCCTGAAAAAGGATGACCAGAAATATGCATGCCATGCACATATGTGGACTTGTACAACTCCATAACTGTGTTTTTAATTTTGTTAGTTTATTCCTTTCCTAATAAATCCTAACCTTCTATTTGCCTTTCAACTGTCAACAAGATTTGAGCTGACATTTTCAGCGAGTCACTCACCATGACATAAACTATTTCCTGACCAGTATGGGAGACCATTACCACGCATGCATCATTAGCTGTTTTTCCTCTGTGTGCAGTACTTGGCATTTATCAACACTGATTTTTAAATTGTCCATTCTACTGTCTAGTCACTCACTACTATGAGATTTTCTGCAACTTCAGAGGTGACAATTTAATTCTCACTTTTATTTACTTTAATTAGTTGTCATCAATGAGGAAGCTTTTTTCTGCACTTATGTCTTGAGAGTATTTTTCAGAACTTCTGCTAAGGGTTCTTGTCAAATATTTTTTAAAGCTCAGTGTCCTGCATTAACCAGCTCACCCATCTTAGCATGTCATTGCTTAGTCTGATTTGTAAGACAAAACTTCCTTTTATGAAAGCAGTGCTCAGTCTCCCTCCTTGTAAACACAAAACATGTCATATGTCTACTAATTCTATTCCATGTACTCTTTCTTCCAGACTGGCCTGTTGCAGTGGCCTGTAGTTCCCCATCTGGTCATTTTAAAATATCAGCATACTACTTACCATCTTCCTTCAGTAAGGGAATCTAATAGCTTAAAAGAGTATTAATTACAGTTAGTATTTCAACAATTTTATAGCTGAGCTTCCTGACAACTCTTGGGAGAATACCTGCAGGTACTATTAGTTTTGTTCAGGGCTTCTGTCTTACGCTATAATGCTTACAAAGACTATGACTTCTACATCACCATAACACTTTCCAAGAAGTGTTTTTGTTTAACCCAAAGTGTCGATCTAATTTCTCACAGAAAGCAAAAAGGATGTACCATTCAAAAAAAAAAAAATTTATAGCAATGATCATGGTCTCATATCTGAAAGCCTGCAAGTTAGTTGGCTAGTCAGGAGTAAAGGGAAGAATGTCTCTATCTTGTCTTGGGAACAAGTTTTACTTTAACACATTCTTAAATGTATACTGAGCCTTAAGAGACAGAATAACTATAGCTTGTGGCTATATTAAAGAAGCCACATCATTAATGCATCCCACTCTCTCATGGTAGATTAAAAGGACATGAATCAACCTGAAGGGTGGATAATTAAATATTTATATAAGCTGTTTCAGGAGCTCTGCTCTGCATGGTTTTGCAGTTTTAGTTTCCCCTTTTGTTGGCATGAGAAACCTACCCAAACTCAGTTCAGCTGCAGACTATAAACAGAATGAGGTTAATCATAATTTGTGCAGAGCACAATCAAATAAAACTCCTCCTTAATATGTACGTGTAGTGTTTGCTGGTGACCACAGTGCTAGAGCTTTGATATACAGGGTTATTCAAGTATTCTCCTACAGCCCAGACACTGTTCCTTACAGCATGATCATATTCTGAAAGTTACATATGGTTCACTGTTGTCAAATACAACTTGCTAAAACTGACAAAGAAAAATTTTAGGGATGGAGCTGATACCAAATAATATTGATTGCTTCCTTTGCTAATGCTTCCATGTAGCAACTGTTCACAGCTAGTCTTCACTGTAAGGTTTATCATATCCTTTGTGTGTAATCTTTTTTTCCCCTGGAGAAGATTGCTAATCAAAAGCTAAAGGCATGAAGAAAAGTGGAGAAGCAGCTGTAAGAAAACTCTGCATTTAAGCAAGATGGAAAATAGAAGAAATCAGTACAAATTATCAAAGCACTACCGGTCATTGTTACATAAAGGATGAAAGTAGATCACCTACAACTAATTATAAATTGTTAATTATTGTGATTAACAGTTTCCACTGTCTTCCCTTTAATGCTTTGATGTATACTTCAACTTCTAAAATTTGTCTGAGAGACAACATAAATAGTACTACGTGATTTAAGTCTAATGTAGTTGTCACCATGATTCCTCAGAAACACATCACCTTCCTTTCAACCCTAATTCTTGACTGAACTGATATACCATGACATAGCAATGTGCCATAGACAGTCCTGTAACATGATCCTTCAAGATACGCAATACTGAACAATATGCAAATTATTAGGTGATGAGGTTATCGTAGCACAATAGCATAAATAGATGTCAATTTGTGCTTTGTCTTGTACTGCCTCTATAATCTTTTGCTTCACCTGCCCCTTTTCCACCTCCCTTCCTTGCACAGATTTGGGACGCTGATACCCGTGCAGCCCCTTTGCTCAATATGCAAAGATGGAGATGGCTGGAGATAAGCCACAATTGTCTTCCCCTTCTCTCAGCACTTCTCCCTGGTTGGACCATTATCTTCTGTGAAGGAGTTTCGCTACGACAGAAGCTCTATATTTAAAGAGCATGCAAGAGAGAAGACAACCTCAGACTATTCAGTGCTAAGTTGTGGTGCAGCATTTATCAAGGGAATCAAGATCTTCCAGGCACAGGTTCCGGTCCCCTTAGCGTGTTCAGATCAGCTGGGAAGTAAGGTAGTGAAGGGAGACATCCTCACACACAGTCCCCTCCAATTACTGTTTGTCCAAAATTTAAATTTAGTACTGAAAGATTCAAATAGCATCTCCTTTTACAAATACAAAAGGTGGAGTTCCAGAACCTGGTGAAAAAAAAAACTCAAGAGTTCCAATTAAAGATTTTCTTCACATGAACCTGACAGTAGAAAAATGTTTTGGTTATTTTACACCACCTCTGAAGTTTTTTGCTTCAAAACGTGTATTTCATTCACTAGAGACAAAACTTGAGTAAAATTACTTGCAAACAAAAGGACAATAACACAATTCCCTTAATTGTATAAGAAATTATTTTAAAGGTATACAGTTGCTGAAACAGATTTGCAAGTATATTTATGATAGTCACATTATCTAATCAGCAGCGATACTGATGGGGAAGGAATGTCTAATGTCAACAGGGATGTCAGCATATTATAATACTTGTGGAAGAGATTAACATAGCTGCTTTTTTTTTTTTTTTTAAGTTTGTTTATGGTCTACAAGAAGTGGAACTGTAGTCACTGCTTCTGCCTTCCTCTGTACCACTTAAAGTTTACATACAGAAGATGACACGCAAACTGTTCCCTTACTCCTACCCTCCCAGTTCACACCTGTGATGTCAAAGTGCTTTAGCTGCAGATTTATTTCTGCCCTAAGCAAGAGATAGATGCACTGAAAAAACATTAAAAACATAAATACAAAGTCAAGGACAACCTTCAACGCTGCAACCATGGACTACCTCTTCCTCCTGCTTCGCATAAATGAAATTCCACTATCTTATTCAATATGTTTCCAGTAAAGATCAGCAGTGGTATGTGGGCCATCACCATTCCACATTTTTCAACCTAATTAAAAATAATCCAAGGCCAGTTGTCACAGAAATGGTGTTGGTTTTTGGTTGGGGTTTTTTGTTTTGGTTTTTTTGTTTGGTTTTTTTTTAAACTCAGCCTTTAACAAGCTGTTGATTATAGAAAGCAGGAAATCTGATACGAGGTGGCTGAAGGCTAGTAGCTAGGCACGTAAGAAAAGAATGCATAGACCTTTTGCTGCTTCAGACTCTGGAGTCTCCGAGCAAAGCACTGATTTGATTTCATGACTGCTCTGTACAGATAGCTGACATTACTAAATGCTACTCCAGTATCAACTTGTTAAATTTGAACCCAGACTCAGCATATCAATATACTAGGCCAGACTAACTGGAGTCAAGAGAAATATTTTGGGAGTTGTTTATTTTTAAATGAGTCACAATACACCATGATAATTAACTGGACTATATAATTAAACGATTACCATAGAATCTATTATATTTGTGATAAAGACTGTAAAAGCAAATACAATAGTATTTATTTTATTCCAGTGAATTGCTGAACTGCTGTAAAGTCAACTATGGGTTTTGCTTGGTTTGGTGGGGGAAGCTTTTAAATTTTTTGGTAACATGTTTTATAGGATATTCTATAAAAACTGATTTTACGTTAAGACTGAAAGGGCCATTTCAGGACTGAAAGGCTCCCGTGCCTGTTGTTGCCTACAGGAATCTGAAACAAGTATACTGCTATAAAACCTTTAGTGTCCAGTTTTCTGATGTCAGAGATCTTTTTAATTTGTATGTAGACATGGCACAAATCTAAGTATTTGCAAATACATGAAAAGTACAAGATAACTACAGCAATTTGGCATTCAGACTCCTTTTTTCTAGTTTTTATTTTTAAACTTGTCTCTCTCATCTTCTAGTCAGAAGATGAAATCTTAAGAATTCAGGAAGCTTAAAACATGCTGCCACATTAACACAGTAAAAATGCTCAACTACCACAGAAATATACTATCAAGTGCTTTAAAAAGTTAGGTCTCCTTAGATTTTATGTCAATCCACTGTAAACACCACTCCTGGGAACTGAAACAAACTATTGTCAGTCCAGTGTCCTGCGAGGTTTTCTGGAAATGTTTGCTAACAATCTAATCCTGAAGTTGGATTCTATCTAAATTGAATTTAATAAATCCACTCAGTATTAAAATATAAAATATCTTACATATCAACTGCCATTAAACACAGAGGCTAGCAGTGCAAGTTGACGAGAAATGTACTTGAAGTGCATGACTCAACATGTTTTCCTTTTTACAATGTTCTTTTTAAAAACAACTAGGTCCAGACTACTTAAAATATGTCATAATCTGTTTGTGCTTATTGTGGAATTTACCATCAACTTTAAAGTTAGATTTTGGGATGAGGAATCACCAAGCAATATGCATAGTGATTACCTGTGATCCACTGTGAGCTTTATAACGAAGCTTAAACATAGATTACAGTTTTACAAGAAGGAAAGTGCATTTTTCTTCAAACTCTTTTTAACCAAAAAGCAACACAAAACTCCAAAGTAGTCAAAAAGTGTAGAATCACCAGGCACTACTCGAAGGACAACAACAGACTGAAAATTACAGGCTAATACCTCCAAGGGAATTATATTACTAGCTTAGAAAGGGACTGTCATAACTATAGCTCTTTGGCATAAAGCCTTTTGCTTAAACAAGCATGTTAGTTAAATGGTAGTAGTGTCAATTCATAGAGAATGAGATCTTAAAACAATTGTGGTAAACATTAATTGTTGCACTTTTAACAGCATTCACAATTAAAACTAATATGTAATATTCAGATCATTCAAGTCTTCACAATGTTATTTAAACAAGTCTTAAAATCCACATTTCGTGTGGCTTATGCCTTACTAACAATATATACTGCCTTAAGAGTTAATAAGAGCAAACATACTTCTGCAGTTTAGTTGGACCTGAGTTTCATTACCAAAAAAATATATTTAATATAAGCCTTCTAGACCCAAGTACTATAATTTGAACAGCAATGTTGTTGGGAGAGGTATTAAGTTACAGTGTACTGCTCAGGCTGAAGCAGTGGTTGGAAGAACAAAAAAAAAAAAAAACAAAAAAAAAAAAAGGAGAGGAAACTCTGAAAATTCCTGTGGTTCAGGGTGTATACAGAAACAAATGGTATTTACAGCTTCTCTGCTCAAATATTACTTATCTTTAATTCTACATACAGCAAACTGTTCTGTAAAATAAAGCCTATATGAAATAAACGTAAAAGACTGTACAGTAATCCACTAATTTTTACCCATTTTATATGCAAACAATTTTAGCAATTACTATTCATTTACTGAGAAGTTATGTATTTAAAACTACAAAATTTCATCTGAAGTTTAAATAATTCCCATGTCTAGATAACTAGACAAGAAAATCCCTTTGCATTCATTTAAACAGGAAATTGTTTATAATATATTAAATACAGGTATTTCACTGTAAGACCTATTCACCTATGCTACTGTATGTACCATATTCTAAGAAACAAATCTAAAAAACAAATGTTACAGATAATATAAAAACTAACTTCCTAATGGTGACAGTTTGACACCATTAGGAAATTCTGAAATCACTGCATTTAAGTCTTGATTGTAAATTTTATTATTTTCCAGTTAAATTTCAGCTGTAAAATACTGTCAAATTTTTCTATAAACCAGAACACTCACCTTATGGGGCCTCCACAAAGAAGTGCTACACATTTCCCTTTTAGAGGTTCCATATCTTTTCTTAACACCAGTTGTTTTTCCTTCATTCCCAGGTTTGAACTGTATGTGCAACTGAGACGTCCTTGCACTGTGACACTTGTATTTAAGGCTGGATAAACAGCAAGAAACTTTTTGACCTGATCCTTCCAACGAAACACTTCTTTGCAAAACATGGTGGGTTTTGCTCAACTGTGCAGTCGGTCTTTCCAGTTCATTTATGTTAATCTGATATTCTGAATCTACTTTTGAGGGTAAACATGCAGATGTGCTACGTGCCAGTTTTAAATGAGGGTATTTTGCACAGGCGTTCAGATTTAACTCTTGACTGCAACAGCCATTAACCGTTTCACTGCTTGATGCAAATGCTCTTCGAGTGAGATGAACTGAAATACATGAGAAGCCGTCAGATACTTCTTCACAAGTTGCCTGCTCAGAACTACTCAAAATTTTACTTTTGTCCTGTAATGATGTATTCAAGTAAAGTGGTCGAATGTCTCTGACTTCACCAGAAGAGCAAACTGTTTTAGACAGCCGAAGTCCATTGACTGCTGTTGAAAGGAATCCCTTGGAAATGGTTTGATCTTCTTTTTGTGCCAGCTCACTAGGAGAAATAATTAGTTTATGGGATGTTTGATAGGCGCCTCTATGTGGTAGTTGACCTGAGCTTACTGGAGAAGCTGGAGGAGTACTGGAAGGACTCCTAGGGAAAATAACCAGTGATGAACAACGTCGCAGTGGAATTTTAGTTTTCTTCCTCACTGACAAAGCATCTTGGTCAAAAGTAGTATTATTTCTACACAGAGTTTCCTGAGGTGAGTTGTTCCTATAGGGATTACATTTGTTTGCAGTGCTTCTATATGAAGAATCATCATGTTCAACACTACTACAGAAAGTACCATCACTTGCCGAAAGAGCGCCACTACCACTGTCACTGATGACACTGTTACTATATGAACCTCCATCACTTGTGGTACTTGCACATGATCCGTAGTCACTGCCAGCACTGCTGAACGATCCACTGTCGCTGGCTGCAATACTGCTAAGACTGCCATTGCACAGAGCAGTATCGCTCAGAAGGCTATCATTAGATCGATGATCAACCACAATTCTAGCGCCACAATTTCCTTCGTTACCAATACCAATGAATGAAGTGTCTTCACCAGTAGCTACAGCATCACCAGACCGAAAACATCCACTATGCTTTCTAGACTGTAGGGAAATGTGCAGTGAGGTGCTCTTTTTTATTTGCAATGAAGAAATAGTTGCGTTTTCCTCTTGATTAATTACTTGTTGCGTTACAGGTGCATAAGCAACTTGTCTAGGAGTCAGTTTCATTTGTGTAACATTAGGTGCAGAACTCTGCAAATTTTTGAAGTACATACAATTGCTACTATCCAAAACATCTTCTGAGGTTTCCGATAATGGATCTGTGTTGCTTCTTTGGGTAGCAAAATGCAATCTTAACCGTCGTGCCATTTGTTCTCATTTCCACGCATGTTAGCAAATGAAAACCACAAGATCCTTCAGCAGAAAGGCTACAGGCAGCTGCACAGAACCTAGAGCTAGTACATCACAACAGTAAAAGCCCATAAAAGTTGCAGTCTTTGTCCTAATTTCTACAAGATACTAGTGTTAAAAAAAAAAAAACTGTACCTCTTGAAATAAGTCAGCCATTCGTTGAACTGCAGTTTCTGGACCGTCTTTGATTGCTTGCAGTCAGAAAGCATTCATTTACAAAGCACTTACATTCCAACGACCTTAGCTGCAACACACTGACAAACACTACTGACCTTCTTTCAATTATAACTTCTGTAATTTGCATAAATGAACACAATGATAAACTTCCAGTACTTCCAAGTTTAAAACAGCAACTCCTGCTGCAGCTGCACTAGCTGAGTCAATGTGTCCGTACTTTCCTCAGCAGCGTATGACTACTAATATTTTTACCCATAGGTTTAGAATTACAGGAAGTTGGTAGGAATGAAGTCCCATATAATTGAGTATCAAGTCTAGGATTGAATTTCCAAATAGTAACCATGCTAGCAAACTGCTGAGGTCTGAATTATGCATAAACCAGTGAAATACGCCTCCTCCCCCTTAAAAAAAAAAAAAAAAAAAAAAAAAAAAAAAGTCTTTCTGCACTATTTATATAAAACTTGAAAGAACTCTGGCATTATCTCGCAATCTACACACTGTTAAGCAATCGCACTTTCTAAAGATTTGCACATAGTATAAACCTCTCCTGCCAACTAATTCGTAATTTTCAGTGAGGTGCAACTGAATTAGAACCACAAAAATTTATTCTAATTAATAATTTGGCACTTATTTTCAGCCTACCATGTTAACTTTTTATTTTGTATTTTAACTTTCCAAATTACAGCTGTTAAAGGTAGAAAGAAAACTATTCTTACAAACTGAACTACCTCATCTTGTTTGCTGGAAGCCCACAATAAGCAGACATTCATTACAGTTGAATATGGCATGCAAATATATGACCAGCTACGTAAACTTTAGAACACTGAGCTAAGTATGCACATAGATAAATACAATTACCAAGCACAATTACAGAAGAAAGCTATTCTGTATAATTATATACAAACTGTCTCATACATTCAGAGCTAATTTTTTTTTTTTTAATAAAATTATCAGTATGTCAGAAAGTTAATATACTGTCAACTCTTACAAGAGTAATGGGATTGAGAATTCCTACAAAATGTTTCACTGGCTCATACTGTCTGAACAGGTCCTTTGCTGGCACCTAGTGGGACTTTTGAAAAAAGACAATCTTGAATCTTGCTGTTAAGTGGGGTTTTTTGTTGTGTTTTTTTTTCTTCTCCTCAAAAACAAACATTTGGCTATGAATGTACTTCTGAATACAGAAGCCATATATGATGCAGTACTAAATGCTACCACACTAACATGAAATTACTTAGTGCTGCTGAAAAAGGGCAAACAGAAGAGAACACTAGGCCATTTATACTTTTATAGGTCATACTACTAGATTTTTTTCCTGCTCCATATTTATTTAACCTTTACTGTATTTTAAGCTAGAAGGCAGTAAAATTAACATTTATACCTCCTTCCCAAAAAAGAGCCAAGAATCAAATTCACAGTACCCTGTTTGCAAGCAACAAATTTGTCTTCTAATTATACTCCAGGGCTTACTTAACCTCCCTTACCTGAATTCCATTATTAGAATGCAGCAATAAATGAATACTAGCTTATTCATAAAAAGCCAACAAATACAATAGTTCATTTATTTCATTATGCTTTACCAACTGTACTACTTCTGATGTTATATGTTGGAGGGGGACTGGGATGGAGGGGAGAAAAGGAAAGGAAAATACCATAAAAGATTCTTTTGCTCACAGTTTCAAAAAGTTATATTTGAACTTCAAGCAATATATTAAAAAAATAAACAAAAAAACCAACAAAACCAACAAAAATCCACCATAAGATACGTGAGTAAAAAGTAAAAAATGCATTTCTTAAAGCTCCTTTTCCCCCCAACAAATTTATTAGCAGCACAGTTCGTAACGTTAGTGCGATACACAACAAATTGCAACCACTTTATTAGAGATACTGCTTTTAGTAAAAGAAAGCAACACTTTCTCCCTCAATGGATGATCTGAAATGTTTTTCCAATTTTGCGAAAGAAACCTCTAAGAAAATTATAAGCTGACATAATTTGGTAACTCAGACTTAAGATTTAAGTGAAATTTCTCAATATGTTGCTCTTCCTTAGCTATAACTGTATAGGTATAGCCAGCCAACTACAGCTTCCTTAGTCAACATAAAACAGCTTTTAAAATGCAAAATTCTGTCTTGCTGAATTAGAGTTGACATAAAAATAAATTCAAAATAATTTTTAAAAAATACCAATAGCTCCATTCAAATCTTAACATCATTGACTTCTTCAGTATCAATAACAGATTTTGGCACTTTGTTTGAAATATACATAATTGTGACAAGTTATAGTAAAACAGAAAGAGATAGCAAAAAGTCATCTAGTGCCTTCACTGGTCCATCTCATAAGTGATCTCACTGTCCTTCTTGACAGATTTTTCTAATGTGTTTTCAAAGACAACCATAATTGAGGACTCCACAAACTGCTCAAGCCCTTTATTCTACTAATGGTTTGCAACAAGTCAGCAGAACAAACTACATTTAGTGTTCCCTTATGAAATTCAAGACAGGCAATCTTCGAAAAGTTTTAAAGCTGTAACAAAGATTTTAAAACTCCAATTGTTGGTGATATAACCAATGCAGCAGGACTTTGAATTTAAGCCTACCATTGAAGAAGATGAGTTTTGAGCCTGGTTTTAAAGAAAGCAACATTTCTTAGAAACAAAAAGCAGAGATACCAGGCTTCAATTTATCCCCAAAAGTTACAGGGAATAAAAGCACTTGGGATAAATTTTTATAAAGAGGAGATTATCCATTGGGAGGATGGTCTCACAAATGTAAGAGAATTTCAGTTTTATCAGCTTGCTCACATCTAGAGTTTAAACAGTCATCCAATAGGTAGAAGAAAGAAAGGCTGATTAACACCGAAGCCCACTAAAATAGTGGAAGATGAAACACCTTCTGATCCTAGCTGCATATCCTACTGAAAGAGTGCAAGGCACCTATGATTTCTGACATGTGAAGATGAATTAATAGAAGGGGGGAGCTTGTCAATGCTAAACAACAATCACAGCGGAGGCAACAATTTGACTTATTTAAAACAGCTCAAGACATCTGGGATAGAAACTTAGTGTTTCTGAGAGCAAGCTAAAGAGAAATAGGGAGATAGCCTTTTCCATTCACTGAATGAGGAGATGGAAAAGATTAAAAATATTGGGGTTACTGTAGAACTATACAGTGACTGATGAGGTCATGACGCTTTGATCTCTAAATATAATCATACATAGGGAACAAAGCACCATTTCCAAGTTGATGCCAATAAAAAGTTTTATTGGTTCCTCTCCCATAAGCAAACAGGTCAAACAACTTATCTACTCTAGATTAGAGAAAGAATGCTAAGGAATTCTCTTGGTGGAAACCACAAAGAAAGCATTGGCCTTCTCCCCCAAAAAATCAGGAATCTGACTTTCTAATCATGCCTCCTGGCTTCCAGGGGGTGGCAGTAATGTTCCAATGACTAATGGACAAAGTACTGTAGCCCACAACATCATGTTGAGATGAACATCTGAGCATCCTCAAAAATCGTATTTAACCTGCCATGTAAGCCACAAACGCTGGTGATTCCCTTTAAAATTGCTTTTAAGAAAATAAAAGACACCATATTTGAAATACTTGGGACAGGTAATACTGCCAGTCAAGAAGTAAATGGTTTGGGGACTGTGTAATGCCTGTAACCAAGAAACAAGCCTCTTCTTTCTTAAATCTAATTATTCTAGACAGTTTGTACTTATATTTACACACATTTTCACTCTTCCCAACTTTAGCAGAGCAGCACCTCCATAAGAGATACAATGGATTACTGAATATATGCAGAAAGCATTAGGAAAAAATAGTAAGTTTTTCATAGCCAACACATTATTCAAGCACAAAGAGATTCTTTATAATGGCTATCAGAATGAAACTGTGTTTGGAGTACAAACTAAAGAGCACTCAATCCCTCCTATTAGTTTCAAACTATTGCAGAAGGAAAAGCTATATATTCCAGTGATAAGGAATGTCTGTGAAGTGGCCCTAGGATGAAAGCATCACGATTGTACTGCTACCAGCCTTACTCATTTACAATAAAACGTACAGACAGAAAGATAGGTAAGTAGACACCTTCACACGTAAAATGAAAGCATGGTCAGAGGAGGAGTTTTGATTTCACTGAGAAAATAAATGCACAAGCTATCCCTATCTTACTTATGACCTGCCATTCAGAGAGTGACACCTATCTACAAGATCACAATCCACTGTCCACTTGCTAAGATTTCCAAAGAAAATGCACACATGCTTTCTTTCATGCTACTCCTCATACAGGGAAGAAGCTTCTCACACCATGTACAGAGATACCTACATTGTTAATGCTACTTTGTTTGTGGGAAAAATAAACATTCAGCACAGAGTTTTCAATATCACCAAAGAATTTGGCCATATCATTTGAAAAGCACTATAAAAGAACAATGCTTTTATGAGTTAAAGCACATTAGAAGTTAAGAATAATAATATAACTGCTTCAGAGCATTACAAAGTGTGGTAGAGTCAGATAAGTAAACAAATCAGGTCTGCCTTTAGCTTTAGGTTTCATTATAGAAGTTAAGGTTATTTGCTGTGGGTTTTTTATCCATGTTGAATCCAGATGAACTTACTTTCATTCAAGTCTTTAATGCATTGCAATGTTAACACAAAAGGACCTACCAAACGGTTTTCATCAAATACTTCAAAAAGGAGTCTGTGTTTCTGAGGATTAACCTAGGAAAAAGAAATACGTTAATAGTTAAAATATATGCTGAATTCCAGCATTTGTCTTCAGCAAAATCTCTATGTTTATGCAGGAGGAAAGAAATATGTAAGACCTAAATTAAACAGCAAATCTACACCTTGCTGACATTTCACTACGCAACACATTTCTATCGGAACCAATGAGCCAAGACTGGTGCTATCCTAAACTGTTTTTAAATCCATGTTCATGTTTTTAAACATTCACGGAATAAAGAAGATAACATCAAGACTAAAAATTTAACTCTGGCACAAATAAAAGTGTTAACAAATGCATGTCTAAGGAAAGCAGTTTGTGAGCCTTTTTGAGCATTAATTATAGACGTATTTCTGATTTTAAGCTGAAGTAGTGAGAAAACATTTTTCCTAATGTGTTAATATCCAACATAGGTAATAAGGCTGTAAAAAACACTTACTCTAAATAAGAGTTCTTCGTTCCACTTTGGGTTTAAGGACTATACATGGGTGGGGGGAAAAAAAAAAAAAAAAAAAGGAAGACAGCATTGGTTATAGTGACAATTCTGTATTGGTGTCTTTTTTGATGTTTTACATCTGTTTTATCCCATGTAACAATCCACTTAAGAAGAAAATACAAAAGCTTTAACCTTGCTATTGCAGGTAAAAGTCACAGGAGTCTTGTACTGTTTCATACAGTGCAGAATGGAGACAATTTATGCAAGTATTCTCAGATTTTGGCTAATGCCATGGATGCAAAGAAGGGCTCGTTATACAGTCCAAATCAGTTAATTTATGTTATGTCTTCAGTAATAATCACTGCCTTCTCCTCAGTCCACTATCCACATTGCTTACATGCAAACATATGTTAATCCTGAAATTATGAACTCTTAGCAAATGCCAAATCTCTCAACAACGTAATGTAGACAGACCAGGCACAGGTGGGCCAAACACAATATAACCTGCTCAACTAAACACATCTTTCAATTGTGGCTATTTTTAAAAATACTAGAGATACTTTGACCTCTCATCATAGCTAAACTAACAATTATTAACATGAAGGGAAAATGCATGAGTGATCTCATAACATCAATCACAGCCACTATCTGAGAACGATGATTTGGAAGAGTACTTTCCCTCTCACATACACCATTTTTTATTTCGAGTTGATCTTACATAAGTTAACAGTACTAAGACTGACTTTTTCCTGCCGGTATTCTAGAGAAACAAGCAGTATCATGATTCAGGTGTACTGTACAATTTTATGTTGAAATACAACAAATGGTGTTTGTGTTTCAAACATAAAAAAGATAAAAGCTGTACAGCAAGAGAGAGTAAAAAGCTGTACAGCAAGAGAGAGTAAAAAGCTGTACAGCAAGAGAGAGTAAAAAGCTGTACAGCAAGAGAGAGTAAAAAGCTGTACAGCAAGAGAGAGTAAAAAGCTGTACAGCAAGAGAGAGTAAAAAGCTGTACAGCAAGAGAGAGTAAAAAGCTGTACAGCAAGAGAGAGTAAAAAGCTGTACAGCAAGAGATTCTTATATCATTAAAGATCTCAGAAAATCAGAACAATTCAATATTTCAATGAATGATGTAGTTTTGAATCAGTACTCACCTTATATACCTTAGTGTTTCTCTACCTTTCACTAAAATTATTGAAGAGAAAATACCAAAATAATGCCATGAACAGAGAAACAGAGTAGGTCATGGAACATTCCTTTCCCTGTGTTCATTCACTCAAGTGACATATTAATTCTCATATTTCCCGTAATATTAACTTTTCCTCTAGAGTCTGATCAAAAAAACCCAGACAAAACCACCACATCTACAAAGATAACATGGCTAACCTTTTTAATAGTTTTTGTCTGAACACTGGTAAGGACTCCATTCACTGGATCATACACTGTCACTTTCACATATGGGTCACTGGGAAGGGGAAAGAAAAAGATAAGCATGCTGCTATATATCCTTTTTTGTCAGCATTATTAGCAGTTGAGTTTTAAAAGGCTTAAATTAATAGAAGCTATGAAACTAGGAGTTACAATTACTTTATGAACACCATACACATTTGTACTTACAATCATTTTCTAAATAGTTTTAGAGAGAAAACTAAACATTGTTACTGATTATGACCATACTAGCTATGCCATTTTATATTCTGTATATCACTACAATTTGATTCTCTCTCCTCTTTCACAGTTATTTCATGAGAACAGATTTAATAAATCCTCATGCATTTCAACAAGACATGCATGAAAAAGATCTCTTCTTTTTAACAATTTAGAACATCTGGAATTTGAGGTACTTCCTTGAACATGCAATAGTTTTACTAAACTTTCTATCAGTTTCACAGAGTTTGAGTTTAACCTGAATGTTTCTGTTAATGAAGGTGCCCTAATATGGTTGCTTAAAATGGCCTACTGCCTCAGAATTTTTTTTTTCCTTCCTGTGGTACAATAAACAACAGATTATATGAATATTTACTTTTCACGAGCAGAGTCAAGGCATTCAATTGCTCAAACAGACTAGTAACAAAAGGTAACCAAGACTGTCTGCCATATGGCAAAAGAGCATATGGTTTTCACATATTTAAGTTATGATGAGAAAAGCTGCCCTATTTTTGTTTAAAGTAAAAAAATTGCACATGAAAAAAAATTGAAGAGAGACAGTCTGGCTTTAGGGAAAATATGAATATTACAAGAGAAATTTTTCTAATGCTAAACTGATGTCACACGTAACAATTTTGCTAGTGCTAAAATAACAACATTCCTGAACATATGCCAAAGCAGCTGACAGCAGAACTAGTACTGTTCTAGACCCTCTGTACATGGGCCATAAGAAAAAGTAGCTTTAGTACAAGCTACGTGCTGCCACTTGCCAATTCTACAAGATCCTACACCAATTCAAAAGTCTGATCCTTCCCGTGGTAAATGTTAAGCCACTTTGATTTCTTCCCTTATACGGATTGTTAACTTCTAAATTTGTACATACCCAGAGCCTGCAGCCACTGGCATGGGTTTACCACATCTATAGAACTGGTGGATGCTGTTCCTCTGCATATAATTTGAGTTGAAATAGTCTTGTTGCTACCAGTCTTTAGTGTTGTGCTCATTCCAAGTCTTTAAAGCACAGAAGAGGCAATTTTGATTATAACTGAACTCGTTATTTTACCTGCAGTCTACTTGAAGTAAAATATATACACGTATCTATCCTCCATGGCAGAACGATTTTACCGTGCAGAGATTCAAACCTTCCCACCTACTGTTTCGCCAATGCATAAGATCTGTCCAAGTGACTCTTGGGCAAGAAAACAGGTATCTTCATGTTTATATAGTCTCTGATCCTTTTATAAGGCTACCAGTTAAAACAGTTCTGATATTTTTTGGAAAGAGGCACAGCAGGGTTTACTAAGATCTAAACAGCTGTGGAAAGAAAATAGAAGCAGCTGTCCCTTAATACATTAACGACATATATTCTTACCTGGCTCCTAAGATATCCTTCTTGGCCAGGCCAATTCCAGCTATAACCTTCACCCTGACAATACGTGTATTCTCCTAAAATGCAAAATAACATATTCAAGATACATTCAGATTTATTTTTCAGATCTATTTTTAATTTATAATGCTAAAAGCAATTATTGGCATAATTTTGAATTTACACTGAAAACTATAGACTAAGTAACACAGTTACTTTGTCTGATAGAAACAGCTCTAAGTTGCAGTAGCAAATTTATTCTACCTTTACTGCTTTTAAAGTCTTATCATCATTGTATCCACATATGATGGTAGACACAGAATCCAAAAAACTGGGTAAGTCAATACAGTAGGGTTTGGGGTTTTTAAAATTAATTTTATTTTGTTTCTCAGCGTTCTAAAGGAGTGGGATTTTGTTTTGAGTTAGGGTGCTTAATCCCACAGGACAGGATTGTTAACCTAGCATACAACTGTTCCTTCCAGCCTTCTTTCCCAAATTCCAAATTGTTCCGGCAGCGGCAGTCACCACTTCCCCCAGCAAGCCTTGCAATACACTTGTATCAGATTCGATGCAGTATGCACGTACTGCATAGCACACGTGAAGATCATCTCCTAGGGCAATGGTAAGGGCAAGCTGCTATTGCCACAATTCACACAGCCCAGTGACTTCTACTGCTCCCAACTGCTCGCAGGAAGGCAAGCATCTGGGAGCAGTTTCCATGAGCAGTTCCTGTGTTTCTCAGCAGGCAATTCTTAGCCGTCTTTTCTACAGAGCAGGCAAGGACCTTTGTGAGAACATGCTCTGAACAGCTGTCATGGTTTAACCCCAGCCAGCAACTAAGCATCACGCAGCCGCTCATCCCTTCCCCTTCCCAGTGGGATGGGGAGGAAGATCCGGGGGAAAAAAAAAAAGTAAAACTTGTGGGTTAAGATAAGAGCAGTTTAATAACTAAAGTAAAATAAAATATAATACGAACAATAATAATAATAAAAATATTATAATAATAATTGTAATGAAAAGGAATATAACAAAAAAAAAAAAAGAGAGAGAAATAAACCCAAAGAAAAGACAAGTGATGCACAATGCAATTGCTGACCACCCGCTGACTGATGCCTGAGCAGCGATCCGCCCCTCCCGGCCAACTCCCCCCTGTTTATATACTGAGCATGACGTTCTATGGTATGGAATATCCCTTTGGCTAGTTCGGGTCAGCTCCTGGCTGTGCTCCCTCCCAGCTTCTTGAAAAATCCTTCACTTAGGATAAGTGCTACTTAGCAACAACTAAAACATCAGCGTGTTATCAACATTATTCTCACACTAAATCCAAAACACACTGTACCAGCTACTAAGAAGAAAATTAACTCTATCCCAGCCGAAACAACAGGACAACAGCATAACAATTTTTGGTGCACATAGGCACAAGGAATGGGTTGCCATTAACATCTCACTAGCCATTCAAGCGAGTTGCATTAAACACTCAGACAAATGCATATGAACCGAGCAAGTTTTCACCTAGTGGTATCTTGGCATTCATCAGACGGTGGGAAATAGACTCTGACCATAAATTTATTTCCTGGCGGGAATGAAAAGGCTATCAAATTTATCAAAACAGATTAATAAAGCAGTAAAGAACTCTGGAACAAGGCAAGAATAAAGAATTCTTGCATCTATTTTTATTTTACAGCACAGAGTAGCCATGCTCAAAATATTGGGATTTCTGAAATGACCTGTCAGCAGGGTATGAGATTTTTAAAAACCAAAAGACTATTTCAGTTACACATTATTCAAATTACAGCTTCACAGGAGTGACATAAGTGATTGCACTCCTCCTGTTAATTAATGTAGTTGTGCAGAGTCTTACATAGCTCATCTGATAAGCCACTGAATTCAAGAGGGGAAAAAAAAATCCCAACAGCTGTGACCATGTCAGAGGAAGAAGACAAATGAGCACTGTTTCTCTGGAAAGCAAAAAGCTTTGCAGATGAAGGACTGTTTGTAGGCAATGGCTAGTCAGAGACACTTGTGAGGAAAGCTGATCCAATCTAGGTGGTTAAGGAGTTAAACAGATACCAAGAGCAATGGGTGAAGCAGCAGATGTTGTCCCTGGGGCCTTCCTGAATTCCACGTATGATTGAAAGTGCTTTCAAAAGGAGACTAGTAGGAAGCACTCAGAAATTTTGCTTTATCATTGGTCTCCTATATAACCACAGGGCTGGACTCCCTAACCAATATCAATTAGAAGGGTTCGTAAAGCTAACGGAGAGAATTGCATGCTAATCCTGAGGCAGAGACTACTGGCTGACAAGGTAAAGCTGAAAACAAACAACTAAATAAAAATAAAATTAAAAAAAAAAAAAAGCAAGTTTCTCCGACCCTCTATCGTCAGAGGTGATTGCCAGGGGACTTAGAGGAACTTCTACAATATCCACTTACTGACAAACAGTCAATCAGCCAAGACAATTCCAGCCAAATCACAAGTCTATCTTCCACCTTCACCTCAAAGAAAATTGTCTCCTACTAGGTAATCTAATAGTTCAGAAAAGAAAGACTAACAACCAACCTCACCCAGCACTGACCACTAGTAGGTGTCCTAAGCTTTCAAAATTCTTAGTCATGATCAGGCTTTTAGGCACATAACTCTACCAATATGACAGCAATAGAACTGACCAGATTAAAAAAAAAAAAAAGTCCAAAACTATGTGTCATGGTTTAACCCCAGCTGGCAATTAAGCACCACACAGCTGCTCACTCAATTCCCTCCCCACCCCCCCGCCCCACGGGATGGGGGAGAGAATCAGAAGAGGAAAAATGAGAAAACTCGTGGGTTGAGATAAAGACAGTTTAACAGGCAAAGCAAAAGCCGCGCACGCAAGCAAAGCAAAACAAGGAATTCATTCACCACTTCCCATCAGCAGGCAGGTGGTCAGCCATCTCCAGGAAAGCAGGGCTACATCATGTGTAATGGTTACTTGGGAAGACAAATGCCATCACTCCAAACATCCCCCCCTTCCTTCTTCTTCCCCCAGCTTTATATGCTGGGCGTGACATCCTATGGTATGGAATATCCCTTTGGTCAGCTGGGGTCAGCTGTCCCAGCTGTGTCCCCTGCCAACTTCTTGTGCACCCCCAGCCTCCTCGCTGGTGGGGTGGGGTGAGAAGCAGAAAAGGCCTTGACTCCGTGTAAGCACTGCTCAGCAGTAAAAAAAACATCCCTGTGTTATCAACACTGTTTCCAGCACAAATCCAAAACACAACCCCATACTAGCTACTATGAAGAAAATTAACTCCACCCCAGCCAAAACCAGCACGCTATGTTGGCATCAAATTAAGAAGAGCCATTTGTTAGTATTTTTATGTATCACAAATATCCTAAAATATCCACCCTTGTCTTACATTCCAAAAGAGCGTTCAATTTATCTTCTATCAATTACTTGGCTTCAGTGACATTCAACATCAGCGAGTTTCAGAGACTACTCAAGCTGAGGAGTACCACGTGTGCATTTCCGTTCTCACTGAGCGCTTATGCGCTTCACTCAGTGCACCACTACCCTCTCCCAACAAGAGGAGGGTCCTCAGTCACAGCCCATGGGACCCAACTGACAGAATCCAGCTCGAGAAACAATCTCACCATCTCCTTCTCAGAAAAAGACCAAGAGCAGACGTTGGTGTAGGATACGCTGCCCTAAAAGACACATACCTTTTCTTGTATCCGCATTTAGTTGGTTAGACCACAAGCTTTTCTCAGTTATTCAAGCATGAGAAAAGTAAAGACAATTAGATGCTTTTGGGCACGGGCCTCTCAGAGTCAGGCTTAACAGGGCATCAACGTAGTCCACACAGGGAAGATCCCAGAAATAGGATCCACACTCCTCAGATTTTAAAGTTGGCTTAATCATGTGGTTTGTTTATTTGTATCATAACAGAGGTCTGAATTTATCTGAATCCTATTTTACAGAAAGACAAGTTGCTTTGTACGTGACCTCAGGAAACTAGAAGCTGCAAACCTGAGGCTGGCATGCTGAAGGTTGACTTAAACATGCCTTGCTGAAAGAGAAAGTATTATTTGTTTGGAGTCGGTGCCAAACTAGGACAGCTACAGGATTTTAGTTAGCCCAGCAAAACAACTAAGCAAGCTGACATCTGCTTATGAACTGCCATGTAGAAATATCCTTCTAGATTAACAAAAACAGTTTTAAAAAACCTCTGAATTGTTCACAACAATCTTCCCCACAGACCTCCTTTTTCACTTTCACTTTTCCCATTAAGTGCTCTCAGCCCCCAAAAACCCACCACACACCTTTCTGTGTATTTTTTAAACTGATAGGTGATACTGAAGGGTCCACTTCTTCCTTTTCCAAGCTATAAAGACTAGAAACTTCAGGAAAAAAACCACGCTAACGTGCAAGGGCAATACTTAATCACGACATATTAGGTTCCCCATTCTCTGGTCACACTAGTGAGCAAGGCAGATCAGGAGAAATTCAGACAGCTCGATCCAAATGCAGTCAGAAGTGCCTTACACTGGAAGGACCCATTATGCTACAACCCCGCACATCCTGAAGAGGCAGAGGCCTGCTGACAGGATACTGGTCTCCGCTGTGACCATATGACCTTTTCTCCCCACTCACTGATGACAGGCAGAATTGCTAAGGAACTGCTGCTACAGCTCACAAAAGCTGCCCCAAACACACTGATCTCAGAAAGCAATGAGCAGCCGAAAAGTTCCAGGACTGTTTAAAGCTAATTTCATGCAGCCAAAAATTAGGCGATGCCAGCTCTGCACGGAGACAAAGCATCAGATACTTGATTCTGGCATCCACAGGGAATAGGTTCAAAACCAAAATTTCATGGTTTCAAAGGCAATTTTGAACCTTTTCTTCTTCAGTCACCTTGCTCAGGAGATCCTTATTTGCCCCCTTTGTAGCCACACATACAAGAAATGGTGAATCAGTAACTGCTTCTGTAGATCCACAGACAGCTGCAACCTGAGAGTGTTTTCATGGTCCAAGAAACACAGCCTGTACCTCTTCTATATTGGCTGTAGACACTCTCAAGCTTGCCTTGCTACTCTTTTCCACCACTGCGGTGCTTCCAGTGGTTCTGGTGGCATACGAAGGGATAGGCACCTAGTCAGTAACCAGGAACATGCCAGTTATGTCTAGCAGCACTGCAGCTTGTCTAGGAAACTGCTCTCTCAGACCCGTTTATCTCCTCAAGAGCCTCTTCCTGGCCATAAATGCCTACCTACGCTTTTGCAGTCCTGACGTTAACTTGAAGGGGTCAGTTTGAATTTATTCCATCTGTACAGCTGAAGAGACAGAGTATTCACTGCTGCTTTGAACACACTAGGAGTCTTACAGGTTTAATGCCCTAGTACCCAACTGCTCTGCAACACAGACATACACTTCTGAGAGACATGCACACATGACAGCCCATCAAAGGCAGCAGCTCTGGGCACAGAGTTGTACAGGGGTTGTTTGTATAGATGGAGCAAGCATGTTCAGCTTCTTTTGACAACATTTGACTGCCAGCCACTTCAGAGGCGGGAGGAGAAGAAGGGAACACAATAATGGCCCGCAACACAGCATCATATACAAAACACAAGCAGATCATTTTGCCATTAAAACTGTGAACTGTTAAGCTGTTCCCTCCGAAAATACAAGTACCCCAACATGAATCAGATAAAAACAGTGTGGGAAAAGAAGTAGTATTTGTTAAACTACTGAATCTGCCAGGGAGTGCCTGCATACAAATGAAGTCCAAATGACACTGAGTGTTTGTATCAGTTAGGCTGCTCCTAACAAATTCAAGGATAAATAATTTTTAGGGGTTATATAATATTTTTAAAGCTGAGGGGTGGGGTATGTGGGGAGGATAAGGCTACCACATATTACAGAGACTGAACTGTCCAAAAATGCGTGGTCTGATTAAGTCAGACAAAACATCCTTTACAGAGCTGAATCAGCAAGTTAGTTATCTGATCATGAACTTCCAGGTTTTATCATTATTCTATTGTTAATCTTATTAATATATTCTAAAGTACGTGTTCAAGATTAACTGGTCAAAATAGCTGGGTCTGCTAAAATGTGCCATTTTCACAACCTCTAACAATGAATCTATTTACTAACAGATAGTATGTAACAAGATGATGAAATAGAAGGTTTCTGAGATGATACATAGACAATCAGTAACTTAAAGCTTTAAAGGCAATGCCTGCCAGCCTGTGATACTTTGAACTGAAGGTAACACAGAAATCCTTTTTATGTATGCCTATTAAAATAGTTTTAAAATGTGTTCTCTACACAGCAAAGCAAGAGTCAAACTAATAAATTGGCACTTCCAGAAGTGGATAGTGTTTCATTTCCACAAAAGTCACTATGAATCTACCTAGATTCAATGAATATATATTAAGGTGAGAAGTTCTTGAACTGTTCATTTTGGGCAAGAAAACAGCATTTGGAAAGAAATTTTAAGCTTTTAAGGAGTTTAAAACTTGCTCACAACTTTATCAGAATAGAATGGTCTTGCCTGGGTTACAGCTGTTTATAGTCAATGACTATAAAGGACAAGTATTAACACTGTCCATTCTCACCCCCATCCTTCCCAAATTCACATGGTAGGAAAATAATGCTAATGACAACTGGGAGAGCGACTCCTACTTTAGTGGTCGAAGTCCAAGACAGAGCAGAAGACAGAAGAAAAGGCATATGCAGAAAGAAAGGGTGAGAAAGAAGGCACAAATTAATGGTGACATGGTGATGACTATCAGTGTACAAAACACTGAACAAACCAGAGAACGACAATCAAGTGTGATCCTCGTCTGAGTCCCCAAAGGTAGACTCCAGTCTGTGAGTGTGCGCACATGCATGTGTACATATCCACGTATGTGCGTGCAGTCAGAGTACGTTGCCAGTTCCACAAACTGTAAATGACAAAATATTTCGTACACAAACTAAATGTGATAAGATTCACAACAAGATTACAACAAAGAGTTGTAACTTGTCACTTTACAAGTTTTAGCTGCTGCCTATACCCGAGTCAGGGGAGGGGGGAAAAAAAGCTCAACATTTTTCATTTTGTGCATTGAAACACTATAATGTTACACCAGCAAGAGGCATTTACCTTTGCCAGTCATTAATGTCTGCAACACCCAATAATTCTACTATGAACATATTACACTACTAACTGTTCTCCTTTGCTTGAAGCAGTAAGACAAAACACATAACATGCTATTATCTAACTCAGTGGCTATAAGGCTCTCTGTGATGTTAATGTAAACACTTCAAGTCCAAATAATTTTACAGGAGTTTTCAGCAAGCTGCAATCCATTTCTCAGGCTAAACAATGATTCCTGACACATCCCAAACCTCTAACACATCACTGACTGGAGTCAGACTCAGATAAACTACCACCATACATAAAAAGCAGTTTGACATGTGTAAGATACATACAAAATTCAGATAAATTAAAATCATTGTATAGCAATAGAAGAGAAAGGTTTTTAACTAGGAGAAGGGCTCTTCAGAGTACATATTTGATTACTGTTGAAAATTTAATTTTACTGGCTTTCCGATTTTAATCTTTGGTTCAAGTTTTGGTTTTGCTTTTTCAATATATTTCTACAGAAAAGATTCACACAGGATGTAAGGAAACACCAAAAACTGGATGGTTAATCTAATGTAGAACATAAAATGGTAGTATCTGCTGGACTACTAGACAGCTTTTTTTTTTTTCTGAGGAAGCCAATATAAAAATGTCTGAGTTGTCTGACAGAGAGCACACTTTGTAGTAAACAACTGCTTTAGGCAATAACATCCTGTTATTCTTTTGTTCCAGCTAGATAGGTCAAGAACCAACTACCACTAAAACAAGCCAAGAAAAGAACATCAAAGGATATTGCAACGATAAAACAGTACAGCAGCATCACCTTTTAAGATTATGGTAACATCAGGAATTATATATTAAGGCTTTCTTAAGCTTCATACTATGTCTGCATACAGTGCACAGATAAAAAGAGAACAGAAAATTCAGATTTGGGTATGTGCAGATAAGGCAAGCTGAAATAAACATACCAATAGTTTGGAAGTTCAAAACTGAAAGCAGTGAATAGCCTGGCCCAGTGAAAGAGCATAAAAAGGAAGGGATGTTCAATGAGCTGAACGTGTTCTACGTCCCATGTAGAGCGATCCCTCCCATGCCATGTACTGAGGTCCAGAAAGTCAGTAGAGGGGAAGGGGGAAAAAAAAAAAAAAAAAAAAAAAAAAAAAGAGAGATTATCAACTATTATAGTGTTCTGCAGTGCACATCTACACAGACTGCTGACCTCATTAAGGAACAGCTATAAACCGCACAAAAAGTTAGGACACTTGCATGGGTAGAAGTGCACTAAAGCCAAGACCCTGTTAAAGAATAAGTACTAGCATAAGAGATACACACCATGAATGTATAGTTTCTTTTATAGCATGCTTCTCAAATCTGTGAGACATCTTACTCAAGGTACCCAGCTCTACCCTACTAGTAGCTTGTATTTCAAGCACAAATCATTAATTAAAAGACAGACATCATCACATAAAAGGCTCTGAAGCCTAGGAGCAGCTCAGAAACGATGCTGAAAGATTATTTACAGCTAAAGTGACTACATATTCCAATTGGATAGCTTCCCGCATCTGCAAATTTTAATAGATGACACTGCTGTGTTTCTGTAAGTTAAAAAACGCATATCTTAGCAAGTTTCCTAGTCTATATCTCCCAGCCAAGAGCATCAAATTGCATTAAAAGTTTGGGTTTTGTTTTGTGTTTTTTCTACCTTGAGATCATTAGTGACCATAAAAGTTATGTTTGAGTGTTTCACAACAAAAACATATTCCTTAATGGCATTTACTGGAGCAGTCTTTTCATCTCAAAGAAACCTTTCACAGTCTGAATAATTAAGGATTTGGCTCTTCCATTACCTACACTGAGGTTAGCACAGAATGTTTTCCCTTAAGCAGTTCAGAAGATACTGCCCTTCTTCACCTGTCTACTGTTAAAAACATTTAAGAACAGACCTTCCTCATATATTATAGAGAAAGAGGTACTAAGAATTTTAAATAAGATTCTTTAGATCTTAAACAAAAAACTCCAACACATAATTATAAGATCAGGCTAGCTAAGAGCACTTATATATGCTATATTCAGCCTGAGCAATTCCAGCAGGAGACAGATAGAAAGTTGACAGCGTGAGGCATAGGTTCAATGAAGTTACTGTTAAAACCTACCATCTCATTTGAAAGAAAGCATTTCACACAGAATGGTGAGCCTTAGCTGAAGGAAAGTAGTTCCTGCAATATTCAGACCTTGCAAGTGAGGCAGACATATGTTAGGTGACCTCTAAATGATAGTAAGTTTTGTTAGCGTGACCAGTTCATTTCACCAAAAGGTGGAAAGTTGGAAGGAGACTTTGCCATCTTGACCATTCCTTCACAACCCAGAGAGCACTCTCTTCCCCCTCTATGGTGACCAACAGAGCCAAATTATTTTTCTTTGAAGAAATTCTCTCAAAGCAAGCAAAGCAAGTTTTAGATTCAGGAAGATTCCTATTATAGAACTACATTAATCAATCTCGTAAACATAATGAAAGTCATTAACTTCCACCTGCCGGTTACAGTCCAGTCTTACTAACTCACTAAAAGAACTTAAATGTTAATTGTACCATAGGAGCATTTTGTGTTCATAAATAAGGAAGTCTCATCCTTCAAGAAATGCTGGCCGTTGCTACAGATTGTATTTAACACCTCCATTCGACTGCAAATTAAGGAAAAGATTCAAGAAGACAAGAGTCCACTAAGAGAGTTATCCTTTTGTCAAGAGAATTTTACTTTAAAAAAAACCAAACAAAAAACAAACCAACCACCAAACCACTTTTCAACACATGCAACCCAATATCCACAACAGTCACAGTCAGTGTTTGTTAGTTCAGTGTGAAAGAAAGGCTTTAAAAAACAAAACAAACCCAGGTACATAAGATAGCTTCTTGAAACCATCAGTTCTACACAAATTAAACTGCTGTTCAAAAAAAAAAAAACCAAAACCCACCAAAACAAAACAAGCCCAAAAGAAAACCAAAAAACCTCCCAAAACCCCAAACCAGCAAGCATCACCATTTCTACAAGTGTCTAAACTATTCCAGATACACTGGATTCCAGATCATGCCTTGCAATGGGAAAGTCCTTCACAGCCTAGAACAAATTCAGAGCATTTCTGAAGCACAGAGGCATGCATGTCTGTTTTTTTATATTTGAGTGCCCCATATAAGAACAGAGTTAGAGGGAGCAGACATCTAGCACAGAGGTGCTGGGGAGGCCATAGGGTTCGAACAGGAACAGAAGCACGGGGCTGCCTCAAGCTCAGGCACAAACAAGCCAAACAAAATTACTGTTTTCATCAGAAGCAATCCAGAGGAAGACTAGTCCATGCCAGTCTCCAAAGTAATGTCTAAAAGATCTCTGGTCATCAGCATCATCTCCAAAATATAGCAATATGAGAAGGGTTGTGAGGTAAGGTGTGCAGAAGTAGAGAAGACAAACCATGTATCCAAGACTTTCAGTTCACCAGCAGCAAGCTAAATAGCCATAAACAACCTACTCCAGTAGTATATCCTAAAGGAATATAAAAATATATCTAAAGCTTTCCAGAATGAAATAACATATGCTTATGAGAAATCTTATGTGATCTGCAGAAAACAAGAACACTTATTCTACATAGGACAGCTCTCAAGTGACTGAGAAACCTGAAATGGCAAATGCATGCAAGTGGGAAGTGTATTTTCGCCTGTCAGAAGTTCCCATTACTAGTTTGATCCCTGAAACAGATCAAACGTAATAGACACAACAGATCAAAAAAGCTAGCTACCTTACCATGTCATTTAGGCAATATAAAAAGAGCTAAGCAAAATCAGAAAGTCCTTAGTTCAGGCTGGGAGCGTAAGAACTTTGACATATAGAAATTTTTAAATTAAACTGGCAATGAAATACATGTACATAGACAAGTGGCGTCATTTTATTAAATGCCATTCCAAAGCCCTACAGTGCAAGCAGGTATTTTAACAGAAAACAGAAATAAATACATCGTCATTCTGGACAGTTCTTTAACAATTACATTTTTAACCCAGCAAACCACTAAAAATGTAATTCCTTCTGTAACCAAAGAAATAACAGAGCATTAGCTGAGATATCAACAATTCTTCCTTCAGTCTTTGAAAGAGAATTCCACAATTACTGTTAGAAAATGCTGTATTTAGTATTGCAGTCAATTGTCACAAAACCACAATAACTGGAAGTGAATAGCTCAGTGTCAGAAAATGCTTGATCAAAGTGTTTAATCTACAGAAATCCAAGTCTTAGCAACCTGAAAGTTTTGTATGAGAAAGTGCCTCAGCCAAAAACCCTGTAGCTATGGACGTCCCACCTCAACAAGCACACTTAAGAGCACCAGCAAAGTTACCACTGCTATGACAAAGAAAAGCAGCAGCAGTTCTGTCAGTCTGCTCCTGCAGATCTGAACCAACACTTGCAACTATATTTAAAGGTAGGTATATCCTGAGTATGCAACAACAGGCACGGTTACCCACTTCACAGGTCAAGACAAAGTCTGCAGCAGTTAATGCTCCCAACTGATTTTTTTAAGCAGCCTGAGGCAAACAGCACCGTGAGAGAAAGTCTGACCTGGAGGTGGGAAGTATACTTTAAGGCATTTCTTTCCTCTTTAAAAAAATTTAATTAGAGGATAAAAAGTAATTTTTAAAAATATCATTAGAGCTCTTTATTTTTCTACATTGAGATCAGCTGTAGTAAGGTGTATAATCTGTTCATTTGCCTTTTTTCTATATACTATCCTGCAATATAAAATAATTCACAATAAAATATTCAGAAATGTGATCAGCATTCAGTTTTAGTCTAATATTGTTCCTGGATTATATTCATTCTAGCCTGTTATTGCATATTCATCCTGTTAGAACTTTTGATGATAGGATCATAAACTATTTCTGAGAGACACCTTACTAAGTAAACAAAATTGGTATTGCTCACAAACTACCACTTTGTATTTTCTCCTGTTTTCATTTTTCAGCATGTGACCCCAGACCTCATTTTCCACACGCTGCTAAGCCCCTGCTCTGAATACAGAATTATTAGTTTTCCCCATTGACTCTTCTAGTGCTCATTATTTCAATATCCAACTAAGTCATAAGAAGTCCTACAGGTGACAGAAGGATACTATATCCATTTTACAGAAGAAAAACTGAACCAGAGAAATTAAGGACAACTGCATCTACTAGATTCAGGCACTGAAATTCAGATACCTAAATACAGCATATACAATAACCCACTGCATACACAATAACCTTAGCTACAGCTTCCTTTTCATCCCAGCTTCTTCATCTTTTTTTTTTGTGTCAGCAACATCGTATTAGCAATCCTTTATTAAGTCCAAGTGACTAATACACCATTAACCAAGAAATCTGGAATAAATGCTTAACTGCGGGGGGGGGGGGGATCCACACTCTAATACTGCATTCAACTGCCTCAATAATTAGACCAACTTCTTCTCACCTTCCTGCCTTATTTTATTTACCATTTATTTACAATTATTATATTTACCATATAATCGTACGCAATAGCTGCAACAAGTGAAGAGGCTTTGCAGGTAACACCGCTTTCTTTTACCAGACAATTTTGATTCATACCCCAAGCAAATCCATTTTGCAGAACGGGTCACAGAGCAGCCCTGGGGAAGCAGCAGTGTGCAGACATAAACCATGAAAAGCGTGCAAAATGAGGGCAGGGGAGGCTTTTACAGAAAACTCCCTGATGCTACTTTGAATATGATTTGGGTTTCTGACTTTGTGTTTTTGTTGTGATTCTGTGTATGCAATCTTCCAGATTTAAACTCTGGGAAGACAAAAAAAGACAACCTAGAGAGGCAGAACTCGTTTCCATTCTAGTACCCTAGGCAAAAACAGCTGGCAGCAGTTTTCCTATAACCCTAAGATCATTCATTTTGTCATTTGTGCATGCAGAATCACACATGAAAACTATGAAGAAAACTGAGCAAGTTCTTTACATGTGAATCAATAAGCACCAACTGCATATCAAAGCCTCTGATCATAAACAAACTGTATTTTTCACATTTGTAACTTGAAAAAGTTTGGCTAAGCTTTTGAATTACGGAAAAAAGTTGGATCTGATAGACTTGTTACATACTCAAACTTTCTCACCCTTCCCCCAGCTGTTCCAAATGAACATGTCCATGTTCAAAAGGATGGAGGGAAGATCAGAATTGTTCATTTTTGACCAGATTTCAAAAATATTTTCCCCGTAGCAAGGGAGGCTAAGAAACAACTAAACTGACCAAAGTTTAATAAATTTAAAATAGAGAGCCTGAGGCATGGAATGTTTTAGTCCAACTAGATAGCCTCAAAAAGTTACTAGCAACTGAAAACAGGATCTTGCAATGGGAAGTGCTATGCAACCCTTGCAGCATGCTGTGCTAATTTTCTATTAGAACTCCCATGCAACTCAAATATTAAGATGAAGGGACAAAAAAAAAATCATTTGAGAGCTTTATAGTTACTTCTCCAGAAGTAAAGCAGAACCTGAGAAAGAGAGCCATGCTGACAGGCTAGGAATAATATTTCATGGTTTTAATAAAGTGAATTCCTGCTAAGGACGCAACAAGTGTGCATTGACACACAGATCATCACTGCCTGGACACAAAAAGAGCTGATCAAAGACAGTCTTGGTAAAATATCCTGTTGGCTCAAAGACAATACTACTGACATTTCACACAGATCACCAAACAGCTTTCAGATGGATACAGCTTTTAGTCTTCCTGTACCTGCAATTAAAAAAAGCAGCAACCTTCTTTCTTCTTGATAAAGTTAACTATTCCATCAATATTCTGCCCTGTGCACAAGCCACAGTTACGATGCAAAAGCCCACCCCACCTGTCTGCCACATAAGCACAGTAACAGGTACATCAGTATCAGCCACCTTCCAAAGATCCACGTGCTCAGGAACTGCGACCTCATGACACAAGTCGTTGTAGAAGTCACTTTCAGTTGCCCACGAGTTTGTTGCAAAAAACACTGAAACGCACACAAGATTTCATACTCTCGCTAATGGAAATGCAGAGAAAAGCACCATCGCTCAGGCCCTAAACTACCTTTTGCACAATTCTAATCCACGCACCGCTTCAGCGGTTCGAATACTGCCTGTGACAAAGCCTGAAACAAAGACTTTATTCTTTAGTACTGGAGGAGGGAGCGGGGGGAGAAATCCCGCTTCACCCATCTAGCTCCGTCACGAGGAAGTTGCCAACGCACGCGAATTTCTCCGTCTATAGGAGGCTCGCACAGCTTTCAAAAAGCAGCCTAGAGACAAGAATGCCGGTGCTAGGAGACACGGCAGCCGCCAGCTCGCCGCGCTCCCCGCGGCCGGCCGGGGCTGGCGGGGTGGCCGGCAGCCGGTGCGGAGGGGAGCTGGCAGGGGGACGCCGGCCCCGCCCCTCAGCCCCGCTCCCCCACCCCCCGCCACGCCAGACCGCGGCGGGCCCGCAGGAAACCCCCGCCCTGAGGGGAGACCCGCCCGGCCCGGCTCCGCGGAGAAGCCGCCGCCCGCCCGCCCTCCGCGGAGAAAGGAAGCGGGAAGCGCGGGGGGGGGGGGGTCGGTCACAGGCCTCACCTCCTCGCCTGGCAGCCCGAACACCTCAACAGGAGAAGCCGCCATGGCCGAGCAGCGCGCGCTCCCCGCAGCCCCGTCGCCGTGTTTACCCGCCACCGCCGCCCCGCCGCGCGGCCCGCCGCCGCCCCGCCCACAGCCCCGCCCACAGCCCGCCGCGCGCGCGAGCGGCGGCCGCCCCGCAGCACCGCGAGCGCGGGCGCGCGCTCCCCTCCTCTCTCCGGCCCCCTCGCCTCGCTCGATTGGCGCAGAAGCCCGCGCCACCGCCCACCCGGGAGGTGGCAGCGCCTCCCGATTGGCTCTCGCTCCGCGCTCCGCCCGGAGACACGCGCCGCGCGGGCAGCCCGAGGGCGCGGGCGGCTCCGCGGCGGCGCGGGCCCGCCTCCCTCAGCTCCACCGCCTCTCAGGGCGCCCCGCGCCTCGGGCCGGCCTGCCGCCCGCCCCGGCGGGGGGCACAGAGGCAGCACCCTGCCTCCCCCCTGCCCTGCTTGAGGGGCACCGCTTAGCTCGGTCATGGGGTGAATAAAATCGTTTTTCTAAAAACTTTCCCTGTGGTTGACATCGTCGGGGTCTTTTCCACATCTCTGAGGGCCAGGCGCAAGCTGTGGGAGCTCTTGCCTAAACCCCTCACATCCAGGGAACCTTCTGCAATTGCAAAAATTTGGGGAAAACTGAGAAGAAAAAATAATCATTGTCAATGCGCAGAAAGGACCTTGCCGGCCAGGACGAGGTGGTGCTGCCTTCCAGGGTACTGGGAGGAGGAAGGAAGTCCCCGCTGTGTAAGGAGCTGACCTGACATAACACCCAAGCAGGGAGAATGCCAGAGGAGAGAAAAAGATGAACTGTAAAAGCCTTGTCTGAAATCAAAGCAACAATGTTGTAAAGACTTTAGATTTTCTCAAAAGAAAAATCTGGCACTGCTCCCCGTTCAAACTTACAAGCGGTATAGCAACATGTTAGTAAGGGAGTATGACAACATTTTAGCTGAATACTTGAGTTTGTTCCCAAATCGCCATTCAGTGGTGCTTCTCAGCCGTCACCCACACTCCCATTGGAAGGACCTGGTTCCATGATGGTTCTGTAAATGGCTTGAATTCACCCTGCCTTCAGCGGCTGCCTGTGAATCACTCAGGAGTCCCTCCCTGCCCACCGGCCTTCCCAACTGGCAGAGGACAACAGGAAGAGCTGTGCTAAAAAAACTATAAATAAAGTAGGGTGTTTTAGTCTTAGCTTTGTAGCCGTAAGCCTTTCTACAAGCCTGAGCCAAACTTCTCCAGGCACTGCACAGCCTCCGAGTGCAGAGAACGTACCTTCATCTTAGGATGAACGCGTGGAAAATCACGTGTTTGCTGACAACGAACAAATGTAGCAGCACCTGTACTGGCAGGGAACCAGTGTCTTTCATCATCTGTCAGCTCATCCAACCTGGCCCCTCACGACCTGAGTGACCTACTTCTCTCATCATCCAATGAGAAACTTTACCCTTTCCAAAACAAACACAGACCTAGGCTCAGCTCTTTGGACTGTGGCCCAAGCAGACCACGAAACACCCAGGTAACTAGCACCTCCACAGCAGGGTTCAGGCAAGCCAGGCAAGCCTGTGCCCGTTATCACACACACTTGCGCTCTCTTCCCAGGGCTAGCAGGAGGCTCCGAGGAAAGGCACTCTCAACAGCAACAAAAGTTTGTGCATGTCCCAAAATAAATGTAGGGTATTGCCTATGAAAAATTAGGTGAGTGTCTGAGAAACAGCCAAAGTGCCATTCGGGCAAGTGTGTTCATAGTCATGATCGTCTGTGAATATGAACAGGTAGATTTACATGGGGAAACAATGTCTTTTATTAGACCAACTGATAAAGTTTGGAAAAAAGACCCAGATAAGTTTTTGAGTAATTCAAAAGAAACAGTCCCCTTCTGTTTCTGGATTGAGCCTCTGGACACCCAATGTTTCTCTCCAGTTCCCTTCTCTCAGCGTTCCCCACAGCACTCTCCCAGCACGAGTTTAGAGGCTTGTCCACATTTAAGTGGGAGGTTCCTGGGTGACAGCCAGGCAACGAAAACCTGCCTAAGTTACAGCAGGCACAATTTCCAGGTCCAGTTACTTTGTGAAGCACTTGTTTCTGTGATTGAGCCTAATGTTGATTAGTAAATTGTTCTTATAGCTTGCTAGAAAAAGCACGTGGGTTTGTGGCTGTTGAGCATGAATACCTGGTTTTGCAGTGCTGCCTCTTACACTCTGCTAGAGTGTACAAACCATGTCAGACAGAAAGCATCAGACCCCCAAAAGCTTATATTTTTTCTTCAAAATTGTATTGGTTAGTCTAATAAAAGATACTGGTTTATTTCTCCCTATAAATCTCCTACTACAACATTACTGTCACTTGCCTGAACTCTGCTCGTCTGTTTTTCCGCAGTCTCAGTCTCAGGTTTTTTGTACACTAGAAGGCTATGAGAAGAAGCACTCTCAATCATCCTGAAGTCCTGGTTAACAAAGGTTTTGTTTGTGAATATTTTATTAACACAGTAGTTATTGGGCTTTTTTGTAAGACATCAAAACTCAAACATTAAATTCTGAGCAACGTGTCACTTCAGTAACTTTGAAATTTGAAATAATGCCCTTTTGAAATTTACAACAGGGCATTAGCACACTCAATTTGTTATATTATATTTTTTAAGTACCGGAGTGTAACGCAGCCCCAAATAAGATCTCACTGATTCATTTTTTGTGTGGAAAGACCACTGATTGTCCAGAACAGGAGTTACAACACAGTCAAACCCCAAATCCATAAGCAGATGATCTGCTATGAAGGCAGCTTGTGTTTCTGGGTTTGTTACCCAGAGGCATCCATATGCTAAGATAAGGTCTATGTGCATTTTCAGTGGGATCAATAGTTATCTTCAATATTCCAGCAAGACATCTAGCAATTCAGTCAAAATAGAAGAATTTTAAATTCAAGTATTCTTTTACTTAAAAACAGGGGAAAATAAACCACAATCTGTTTGTTAACAAACATTCAGTTCTTATGTAAGATATATATCTCCAGCATTTAATATTTTATGGTCTTATGCAATTACGACTAATAGTGGAAGAGAGCTCTTCTGAGAGCTCTTCCTCTTTCTGCACATAATTGATTTTCAGTTGCAGAGAATAACCTGCATTTGGATCATCTGAGTGCAATGGAACACTTTAACTGTATATCAAGACCATTAAAAACATATTAATATTTTATCTCATTACTCCATCCCAATAGTGAATTCTCATCTGGTAACAAAGAAGTTTGACTTTTCTTCCCATCTAAATTAACCTTCAATCCCATGACAGATCGAAAAATCTCAAACTTTAAAAATATTTTCCATCTCTTAGATGATGGCGTTCAGCTCAATAGACCCAATTTGTGGTCTGAATTTTATATACATTTACAATATTTGGTTTGCATCTTTCCTTATTGTAAATGTTTTTATAAGCTGAAGAGAATCCATGCACTCTAATACAGAACTGCTTTGAAAAAAACAAAACACTGTTTGTTCTTAAAGGAGGAAATAATATGGGAAAAGGAGATTTGTTTCAGAATTCCAAAGGGATATCATAATAAAATAATCTTTAGCTTAACAATATATACTAACTATAGTCATGGTTAAGTTACAAAAGCTAGGACTTCAAGTGACATCAAAGTATATTTTATCTTATTAAATATAGGATACACTTTTGCTACAGAGGATTTTAAATCAAATTGGATAAATTATCTTCATTGCTCTTCCTTTAAACCAAAGGAATCAGAAGTCATTTTAACCGCAATTAAACAAAAAATCTGGATGCAAATGACACATACAGATTTTTGTCTTATTGTCTTTTGTTCTACTGAGTCATACAATAGAAAATGTTGTGATGAACCACTCACAACGTCATAGTGGCAGGTAAACGGAAAACTACATACGAGAGGGAATTAATAGAAAAAATTTATATTGCTGGTGAGACATTGCTATGACTAAGAGAAGTAAATACCTATTGATAGCCTAGTAATCTCAATTTCTCTACTACCATGACAATGACTCACTAATGAGACTAATGCCAGAGATACAGTTAAGAGCCCAAGACTCAACACTCTTCTTGGCTCTAGTTACGTGCAAATACGTGCTAGATCCCAGCACTTAATACTAGATGCAATAACAAGATGCAAAATTGATACAAAGATGAAAGCTTAAATTTTGTAAGCAAGAACTTTAGTTTGGTAGAAGTCACCTCAGACCGACTGTTGTCTCTGCATTGCATTGCAACTAGACTGCCATTAACTCACGCTCAGGTTTTCACCAGCCCCTTACTGCTCCTTTTCATTCTCAGTTCTCCAAAGTCACTGGTTCTGTTTTCCTCAACTTTTCTTCTTTCCCTTAAAAGCAACGTATCTTCTGTTTGGACACGTCGCTTTCTGTGCTGCCTGCTGCCAAGTCGCTGCCTCCAGCTGTCTCAAACCCTGCAGCCCTACTTGTCCCTGCAGGATGACAGCAAGGCGTGACCATCACCCAGGGACAGACAAGATGTAAATCAGAAATTCTCCACTCGAGTAGCTCCTTTTCAGGGCAGCCTGCAGACAAAATTGAACACTGCTCTTGAAGCGTGGGTCTGTGTTCCCAAGGCACTAACGCCTGCCCTGGGCTAGCTCCCTCCATCCCCCTGCAGAGATCCCTGTCCCTCAGGAAAGCTGCTGAGATCTCCAGCTCTCACAGGAAGAGGCTGTGAGAAGGGAAAGATGTAAGAAATGTTTTTCCTAATTTCTGTGACTAGTATAACAGTTTACAAGCAATTTCTTTGGAAATATCTCTAGCTTGATGAGCAAACCTGCATAGTAAGAAGCGCAACTGTGGCGGAGGCGGAAAGTCACACTCATTTTGTGCATATGCATTTGAATGAAGCGATAAACACTTGTCTGAATCACCACCGCTCAGATGTCATCTTTCTCTCCCTATTTTCAGCTTGAGGGGGAGGAGAGCTGCCAGAACAGAAACCTGGAGGTGCTGAGCTCCAGTCAACTGCTGTCACGCTGTTCCCAGCTTAATTGACCAGCAGTGATCCCATGGTTAACACAGTCATTGTGGATATTTCTGCTAACAGCTCAACCCATCGCAATGTTACAGAAGTAAGATCTTTCCAAGGATGAGGTTTTTGGGCTTTTCTTCTTTAAATACCTTGAGATTATCATTCTCCGTATGTGTATGAAGTAGTACATGCTATATGCTCTTTGCCAGTGCCTAAAACATCACTAAGACCAGAGGAAGCTACTGTTCTGACTTGGCGGGTGACTGAGCAGCACTCGTGCACTCCCATCTTTACGCCTCTCATTTTCACACAAGATGCTCCTTCTCATAGTGTTTCTCCCTTATTCCATTAGGAAAATGGGAATAGTAAGTAATTGCCATTTTAAGTTGGTTTTAATTACTTCTGAGGTTTTTTTAGTGTTCAATTACTTTTGAGTACTCAGATTTTCAATGTGTTGTCCTTGGCCCACTGATTGGCTTCCAATGAACTTGAAAGTGTTGCCACTGGGAATTAATTACCAATAAGGCCAAACTAGACGTAATAGCACACCATCCAAGAAGTGTCCACACATCTTCAGGTCTGACTGGCATAGAAAGTAATCCCACAAGAAAGTACTCCTAAAAACCAGGACGTCTGACAAGGATGTAGGGCTTTGTGCATGCTGTAAAAGGATACCTATTAGTGAGAAGACTATTCCCTCTGCCAAACAAAGGGAAATGCAAATATCCTCCTGTATTACATAGCTACCTTTTGTAAATGTTATTTATAAAAAAATGCAACTTCAGATAATTCCTAAAGCAGCAAAATGATTCTAAAGTTATGTGCAGCATAACAGGTCTTCAACAATTCCTTATTAGGAAGCGCTGAGGTCTCCTATTTTGCTCTTGCAGAGGCAGCCATTTTAGGCCCCAGCATTAGTTTTGCTTTCCACAATTAAACTTCGTCAGAGCAGATTTTAGTTATGCCATTGGCACAAGAACCTCTGAGGGGGGTCTCTTGGATGTGGGCGCTTCGTTTCCCCTCTCATCTGTACATACATAGCAGGAGAGATTGTTCTGATTTTCAAAGCAGTTTGAAAGAGAATCAAATAGCATTTTGTTCCAGTGAGAAATAATCATTGCTTATACACAGCTTTTTAAACAGCACATTTCAAAATGCCTCTTCTTGTCTCAGAGCAAGGAGGAATTGGGCTTGATCTCTCTGGGAACTGATTATCACAGCCCTTGGAACAAGTGTCCTGTTGAAGTGCTGATATGGAGCAGGCAGATCAAACTCTCAAGGGTATTTTTGATAGAGAAAGGAGATGAGTGAGTCCTAATCAGTTAGTTCATGATGTAATACAGTTATACAGCTGTGTTTTCTCATCCATACTAAAAAACGAAGAATATTTGAGAAGAGGGAGCCCAATAGCTCTCTAAAGTAAGCACGTGAAGAAGCACAGATTCGTAGCGATGGGTAGGTCAGCTACCTGAGGAAGGCTGCAGGGACCACTTCTCTTGATTCCTACTAGCCACCCTCCTCCACCTGATGCTCAGAAAACCTGAGGCTACAGTTGGACTCAGACCCAGCAGCAGCCAGGTAACGCCCTGTTCAGTTTAGTCTTCGCAAAAATCCACTAGCACGAAGTTAATAACTGGACATAAGGCTATCAACTCCTGAATAAATGGAGATGTATTTTCAACTTCCTATGCATCTCCTTTTTCCTACCTTTAAGATACATGAAGGCTTTAAAAACAAGTTTAGATTATTTGGTGTAATTTCTATACTACTTTAAAAATATTTCTACCAAAAATGGCTACTTGTATGTGTAGGTAGCTTAAACTGGAACCTTCTCACAAGCTCCTGAGACTCATTTCCATCCTTGGGCCAATTTTTCCAGTACAATTTTAACTCTTGTGTCAGAAAAATCCCACATATGCAACAGAGTATGCTCCAGATCAGTGGCATACTGCTAACATCATTTGAACATTATTTGAAACAGCAGTTTGAGATCCACTGAAAATTTGATTCTATTAGGCATCATCTAATTAGGTAGTGTGGATACGCAAAGTTCTAATGATACATAACTTACTGTCATCCATATAAAAGCAGTTTATTAAAAGGAAGCTGACAAGAGGAAAGATGAGCCCCAGGGACAAAAATGGACCTTTTTAATGATTGCAGAGCTGAGGCATTATCAGATACAGAAAACGGGTAGGCAGGCCCAGGAAGAACAGACTCAGGAGGAGCCACGACAAAGCTGTTGGAGAATAGATACGCAAATGTTCCAAGGCAACACATCTCAAGTGTTCACATCACTAGTAGGGTATCTCCTACATATTCAGTGCACATAGCAGAAATGTTATGATCTATCAGGAACTAAAATCACTTGGTTATATATTCTGCATTATATCAAGGTGCTCTTCTATTTTGGGTATTTAAACACTGCAATCTGCAGAATGAAACTGCTGTCTTCGTAGCACTGTATGTTTTCTAAGCAAATTTCTGCATGTCCTCAGTTCACTTTTGACTTAATTCATCTGGCCTTGCTTAGTTTGTATTTTACCCTTTTTTCTTTTTTTAACAAGTTGAGCAGGAAAAGCAAAAGAGACTAAAAGATTTGCAATTTTATTAGGTAATGTTAATTATGCACTAGGAGGTGCTGGTTTGTTACAGTAACAGTAACAAAGGCGCTCAGATTCTGTGAAGTATTGCTTGAAATGCCATTTGCTAGAGCTAGCACTATAAAGAAAGAGAGGGCAGTATAGATGGTCTTACATCTCTTCAGATCCCCAAGCTATGCAGCACTGAACAGGCCTCTGATCCGCATGCAGATCCTGCCCATGGAAGGGTCACCCCATTTTGGTCATTTGAGCTATTATAGGATTTTCTTACCAGAAAACAACTCTGTTCATCACTTCTACTGTCAAGCAGAAAGGATGTTCACATGAGAACTTCTTGCTGCACTTTCAGATAAAGGCAAGGACACACAGGTGGCGTCATCGCCGGCACCGAGTGGGAGCTGCCTGCAGGCCCCTCTGTTATGGTTACCTGGCCAAGTTTACCCTGCAGCCGGGTGATAAGCACAGCACAACACAGGGACAGCACAGTGCAGCACAGGTCTGGGCATATTCAGGTTGTTAACTGTTATGTGGATCACTAACTCAATGTGTAATGGTCTTCTGGTCTGGATGATTACAGGTGACTATGAGAAACACTATGCAGATTAAAAGTTTTACATGAACCACTAAGTTTGCCAGTTTTGTTGCACTCCCTTATAAGCATTATTCAGAAACATCTTAAGCGTACAGTCAGGTCGCTGCTCATTTCTTAAGTTTGGAATTGCTTCCCAGAGTTATTCCATCATTTGTAAGCCTCACTATACATTTTTCTTGTATTTTCTCTCCTTGTCCAAGCTTAATTCATGCCATTTGTAAGAGGGGGAGGAGGGCAGCAAGATAACATATAACTATCTTGTAAGAGTGCTTTACTAGTGCTGAAAAGCAAAACCAGCCAAGCACCGCCACTGTGGATGGCTACACCAGCAATGGGATGTTGTATGCCACAACTGCAAGAGCCACCGCCCAGACATGAACACTTAGACCAGCAGCCACACTGGGATGAATGCAGCACAGAGGAGCTGCACGTGATGACAACTCTAACCAGCATGACTATCGCCACCACGTTCTGAAGTACAGCCTCAGCCAAAATATTATTTTAATGTTTGATGGCAAGTCTGAACTGTCAGGTTCAACTGTAAGCTGCAGCTGTTTTTATCCCCGAAACGTAATAGTATCACCACACAAGTACTTTCCACTTAAAAGGGATACCTACAGAAATGGAATATAAAGGTAAAGTGAATGGTCAGAAGGCTAACTTCTCTCAAGAGATTACTCTGAGAGCATAGACTGATCAAGGTATCCCAGCTAGGAAGATTCACCTTCATGCTCAGCTTTAAGTGTATAACTGGGCTCAGCAACTGCAGCAAGCCAGTACAGCTGGGCAGCTGTGATCTGTCTTCGCACAAACTAGAAAGCTCTGGATTTCAGGTCAATCTGAATGCACGTTTTCCTTATGAAGAAAAAACTCCAGAAGTAATTTTAATATAAAATGTTTTTATTGTTTTTGAAAACATTTAAAAAACAATTTTTGAGCACTTTCAATAAAAAAAATAACTGAAATGCTACTGCAATATTCAACTACTGTAGTTTCAGCAGTACAACAGACAACAGAACACTGGGAAAGAGGGGAGAAACTGGATTTCCTGCACTAAATGAAAACGTGGAACAGGGATTTTTCTTTCCTTACGGTGCAGTAAATAAAGCACAGTATAGTACAAGACTATTATATGAACCTCAGATGCACTGCACAAGAAACGCTTTCCTTCTTTTCAGTTCAGAAGTCAGTGCTTATTGCAATTATTTGCAAATTATTTACTTCATGAATTCTTATCATGATAAAATGATGCAAAAATGTTTTCAACACCAGAACAATAAAAAATAATCCAAGAAAGGAACATATTCAACAATAACTAAGCTGAATTAGTTAACATAAAAAAGTAAATAACTTGTGAATAACTATGCTCACCTGGTTAACACTGAACCAGTTTCAATACAGCAAAAGAATAAAAAAAATAAAAGTGGTTACAGGAATATATCTAGTACTGTACAAGATTAAGTCATTAACACTCATGCACATTTTGTGATCATGTATTAACATGGTGAAGCAAACTAAACTTAATTTTTCCTGCTGTAATATTCTCATGTAAGAGAATAAGAAATAGAAATATCTCATTGAGATCAATGCACATTGCTACATAAGACAATTTCACCTGTCACTTTTAATGACATTTTGCCTTTTAATAATGAAACACATTAAAAATTTTTTTTGTTTTGCTTTTTTTTTTTTAATCTGTGGGCCATATTTGTTGTATTTATCCTAAGGAATGTGCCTGCCACAGGTTCAACAGAATTTTAGTGCAATATATGAACCCAGAAAGTTTGCTGGACTAACCAACCAACCAAATTTAAAGTGTTTGCTGCAATACTGTACACAGGGTACAAATTCACTAGTTCGTATACTTTAGCAAAAACTGCTATCAAAATAATTTATTTCTCGTGTTAGTAGGAAGCCGATAATGTAAACAAGGGGTCAGAACTGTCTCAAATTCTTAGTTTTGGAGTATCTGACACGGACAGGCTTCCATTTGTTAGAATCACAGAATTTTCCTTTGGGTATTGCATACTTTGGTGTGCAGTAGTGCTCTGTCTCAATGTATAGTAAAGAACTAACTAGCACTAAGTACAGGGACCTAACATTATTAATTATAACACCAACACACAAACACTTCTAAAATAATACATACCAACGTACAAAGCTGTGCCTGTGCCTTGGATTTTACTTGAAACAATCCTTATCGAATTGAACACTTCTTAAAGTAAACATATATTTGCTTTAAATCCACTGATTATAGAGTATTTTCGCTAATTAAGTCACGTTAGGCCCAATGTAATGCTTGTATTTATAAATAATTTTAAACGCACTTTTAAAAACCTTTGGTGATGGCTGCATAATTTAGAACGCATCAGCTTTAAATCTACTCTTGCTTTTCTGAGAAATGTTCTTAAAAAACTAGTGAAGTTAGGTAAAAACTTATTTCCCCCAAGCCCATCTCAGTCTCAGTGTTAGCGACCTGGAGGTGAGGCCAGCACGTCACGCAAATGCAGGGGCTGCTGCAGCACGTGTGCAGCTTCCCCCCGCAGCGCCGGTGCTCACGTCCTCCCCCATCAACCTCCATCAAAAGGTAGGTGTCACCTATTCACAGTAGTGCTGGCACTTCACACAGGGTCAGGAAAAAAACAGAGGTGCCGAGTGTCTCTCAGACCCAGTGAAGTCACCAAGGTGAGAGGATGTTCAGCACATCTCTGGCAAAAGGCCACAGGCAGGTACAGAACTCAAGCCCTGCCTTCAGCAACTTTAGTCTACAAGAAAAATGGTTCAAGCCTTACTGACAGACACCTGGCAAGATAACAAGCAAAAGGCTACCATGCAGTTTTTAGTCTCCTCTCCATTTTCTTAACAAAACTTAAAAGGGTCACTTGGTCATAAACTAAGCAAACCACACTATCGCACATCCATGTGCTTCGAGGAGGGATCTGAACTCTCCAAGTTTGATCCTGACAAAGTGGCAAAACTTCTGATGCAAGCACAGTGAAATCAGGCCCCCATAAGGTGCTACAGCTTGGCACAACTGTTTGTCCCTGCAGAAGAGGCCATAGACTGGTGATGAATTGGGTCAAGAGCAAGAGAAGCCGTGGTACACCAGCACTTCACGTGCCAATGCAGCAGCACAAGTTGAACCAGCACTGCCAAAAAAACTGACCAGTACTGGGATCTCAAGTCATTAGCAAAAACTGAAGAAACAGACGACCACCAAGACACTTAAACAAAAAACCACTAATCACCCAAAAAATCTGAGCATCTTCCCCTTAAGTAAATCTAGGGGGGCTTATTGTGCCTCCCCCTTCATAAATTCATGACCGCTCCTTCAAAGAAGTAATGCAAGAGAGGAAAATGTTTTCTGTTTTGTAAGTGTCAGTTCACAGGAGAAATAATCAATTTTCTACTAAGCTTAAACGATGGTATTGTAGCATCCTCGGTGCCCCACTTCTTTTGTCAAAGCTTGCCTCTGCGAGTCCTCTTTCTAGCATCAGGGCCACGGCCAGTTAAGTACCCCTCTCTTTTGACCGTTAAGAGAGATCCATGCCATGCTGATAAAACAAAAGGCCTTTTTTGGTTCAAGTGAACTAGTGAGGCAGAAGTCTAAATCTCATTTTCCAGAGGGGCAGCTAAGGACTTCTAAAAAAAATTAGATTCACCAGTCCTGTCAAATCACTTATGAAAATGGAATTCAGGCTTTTAAACCAGTAAGTACTTTAAAAAGTAGTTTTACCAAAAGAAAGATCAAATGTCTTACTGTGTATCTGTAAAGTGCCTGGCAGTATTATGGCTCTATATGACATATTTTTAGATCAACCACATTTTCTAATATTTTAATCATCTTTTGTTTGAGAAAGAGAGCAAGCAAGAAAGACAGAAAGGCTCAACCTACTGAAATACAGAGAAAAGAACATCTTCCTACACCCTCCACTAGGTTAGGAAAGAGCAAACTTAAAAAATGAATCTTTAAAAATAGTATTTTAATGAGCTCCAGCAGCTCTTTTATTTAAAAAAAAAGAGGGGAAATATCACGTTCCTTCTCTAGCATTGATAAATAATTAAACAGTACCTATCACTTTAAAATAGGGTGTTCTGTCTAGATTAAATCTCAGTGCTCAAAAACTCTTCGCATGAATTTTACCTAATGTAAAAACATTGAAGTGAGAACTAAAGTATCAAGTATGTCATGAATATTAATGGATAAAATAACTACATAGATTTATTTCTCTTAAATAAAAAATTTAGTGCATCTTTCTTTTTCCTTGATCATTCCTGTTAGTTTTTCCTATCTCTGCGTTTTTACTAGAGATGTCAATGGCACCAGTGCTACAGAGATTTCCCACAGTTCACCACTGAGCAGTGCTCAAGACAGCTACACAATGATGAGGCACCTGCGTGTCACCTGGTTCACTTGTACCCACTCCCCACCACCTACCTATCTGCAGGCACCCTGCATTTCAGACTTGAACAACAAAGGTCAGTAAGGATCATCTACTAAGAAGTAACAAGCAATACAAAGTATGGAAGGCCTACTAACAAGCTCGACTTAAAACCTTCACAAAGCCTCAACCATAGCGGTCATTGCTGGCTGGCTATTAACCACTTCTTTATTTGCTACAATAAGAAATGTTGAATGGGAAACACTATAAAATTCAAATTTTAATACTGGCTCTTTGATAGCCCATCACCTTCAGAGATTCGTTTAAAATTGGTAAGACTGCCTTTTCCCTGCTGAAGAATGAGCAACAGGTACAGCAAACTTTTTAAAAAATGCCACAATACATAGCAAGTGTTTCTGCTGCAGGAGGCACTTCCATTAAGACAAATACAATACGTCTGTCTTTTAGATACAGTGTGCTACATACATATTATAAAACAAGATTAACCCAACATTTCAACAGCAGGATGATCCTTACTCTCCATCCACTCAAAACCTGATGTAGTCATTGAGTTAATGGATTCATTGCAGATTTGTTGAAACAAGGGGTCATTTTTTAATTCCTCCAGTGTAGCATCATCGTCTTGTCCCTGCTGACGACCTGGATCAAACAGTAGATTTGTGTCCAAAGTGTTCAGATCGTTAATGCTGCCTGAGAGCTCGGAAGACAACCTGATGTCGCTGGAAAAGACAGATGCAACGTTATTGAGATCTGATGCCACCTGATTCACCAGCTGCTGGTTTGTTGGCAGACTGTCCTCCCCTAAAAGGTCTTTTACAGTGCTGCTAAAATCTAATTGCTGCTCTCCGATGTCTGATTGTGCTTGGTTATCTCCAGAAGAAAAACTGATCTGATCGGTGCTGCTGTTCTTTGTGAGGTAATTTGGTGTTTGGAATTCATAAACTGAAGTGCTGGAATTGATCATGTTTTGCGGGTTGGCACTAGGAAAAGCAGCGGATGTCTCTAAAATCTGAGTGAGATTCATCCTGGCTGTGTAATTTGAGGGCATGTTGTTCATTCCCAAACCTCTCACTGCATCATCGCTATCAGAATCAAGTTTGTTTAACAACACATTGGTTATTTTTTTAGTGTTTGTTTGTTTCTGAAGAGACGGGAAGGCCGTCTGCATCATCACAGTCAACGGGACTGACTGGCTTCTTTGCGCTATGTTATTGGCACTGGTGTCTGCATGGATATTAGCAAATACATTGTGAACTTCAGGAGTCACTGGACTTCCAAAAGGTGTCAGGTTAGAGCGTGGTATATTTGAAACAGGGTAAACAGTGCTGCCACTGAGATTACGCTGGCGATGGACAGCAGGGCTCACGCTCCGGCATCTCAGACTGTTGTTGAGAGAGGAACCGGTTCCTTTGTTGTCCAAAGGAGCAGGAACAGCAAAGCCCTCTTGCTTGGTGGTGCTACTGACAGGGGCTGCCTGGTGCTGCACAGGTGAAACAGGAGTCACACGACCGAAGTGAGTATCATGGTGGCGCGGCTGAGACTGGTATGACTGGCCAGGAACAGCAAAAGCGTGAGGTTTCCTGAAGCGGTCGTCTACCAGCTCCTGATAGCTTGTAAGGATGCCATGGTTTGCAACCGACGAATTGTTAACACCGCTGTAGCCGTTATTCATCCACTCAAGCTTGGTTTTGTCGGGATGGGTAGCCATAGGCCGCTGCATTGGCTTCACAGGGCTACTTGATATAATGCTGGCGTCGTGGTAAGCCATACTGGAGCTGATGGGAGTAAATGCAAATGGGTTTCGGCATTCCACAGGACTTGGAGGGACACTGCTACTGCAGTTCGAATGCGGTGTGCCGATGGGCGTATGCCGGCTGCTTCCTAGAGCACTGTCTACGGGAGTCGTCTGAGCCAGCCTTGAACAAGGGCTCTCTCGGGACATGTTCTGAGATCCAGTGATCATTTCGGAGGTGGGTGTTGGAGTCGGGGTGGGGGTGGGAGTCGGGGTGGGGGTGGGGGTGGGAGTGTGAATCGGAGTGCTGTTGTTATGGATTGAATGGTAAAAGTGCGCACTGCTTGGATGAGATGACACAGGAGCTCCTTGAGCTGTGGTCTGACTCTGAAGTGCCATTCCTAGACAACCACCATAAGGATGAGAATTATTCATGGACATTTGCTCCTCCATGAGCACCAGCTCCTCCACAATGCTGTCCTGGGTAAGGTCATCATCAAATGAAAAGTAGTTTTCATTTGACTGAGGGACTGTATGTTCAAACTCTTTCAGCTCAGACTGCAGAGGTAACTGATTTGAAGACTGTGCTTGTATTTGACTCAAGGAGGAGTCCTGGATCTGGCTCTGTAGCTGCTGGTTGTATGCATCCTGCTGTATACCTTCGCAGTGCACTGGCTCCCATGCCGATTCCTGTAAGTCACCAGAACCAGAGTGCCCTGCAATAGTCATAACACTGATATCTTGCTGCTGTTCACAATTCACAGATGCAAAGTCGGAGGTTTTGGTGAGATGGTGCCACGTATTTGGGTTAAAGCTGCCATCAGATTTTGAATCATTTTCTATGATAAACATGTTTCCTTCCAATTTTACTTTTATATCTGGAGATGATGCTGATGCAAGCTGCTGTCCTAAAGTAGAATCACTGCTATTTAAATTGGTGCTCAAAGAAAGGTCTGTTGCTAAGTTTGCTGCAGCTGCAGAAGGTACAGGTACCTTCACAGGTACCTTGCTGGGAACTTGAGCAAGTGTTGCTGCATTGTCACTGTTAGCTAACGATCCAACCTTCGGAGACTTCTTAACGCTGTTTGCTTTTTGACCCTCCACAGCATTACCAGCTGAAAGCTGCTCCACCAGTGGTTTCTTTACAGGTGGTACCTGGGAATCTTGAAGTGTAGAAGGTTGTCGCTTTCTTGGACTTTTAGTGCACGTTTTGTCTTTAATCGTAGACTCACCAGTAGGAGGTGAACCGATGCTGGTGCTGGACAAGTTTTGACTGGCAACTGAGAGCTTTAGAGTGCTTTGATTATTGCCTGCTGAAGAAACCGGTGCGATCTCATTAGATTGTGTTTTATATTTGGTCCCTGCTTCTTCAGCTCCCTGATCACAGCCTTTAACTGGTTTTACCTCCACGACATCATCAGCTGAAACCTTCAAGGTTGCAACCTCAAAATTCATTAGTTGAGCAGGAGGCAGGTCAGGGGTTGCCTTTATGGATTTAGACACATCAGAACTCTCTTGGCCCTGTACCGAGTTCTCATCCAGCAATGCTTCTGGTTCCATTTTGATCTTGACTGCAGGTGCAGCTACAGCAGTGCTAGGCTTGGATCCTGGAGACTGAAGTGAAACAACAGATCCATTTTTTATCTGTGGACCAGTCCTCCCTTCTTCCACTGCTCCTGCACTACTGCTAACTGAAGGCGTCTGTTTGACCGGCACACTACTGCTGCTTGGGGCAAGAGATATTGCTGTCATTTTTACCACATTTAAGGAATTCACATGTGGAGCTGGCACAACAGTCTTGATTGGGCTACTGGTAAAGAGCACCGTTGTGGGAGAGCGGATGGTGAGAGCACTGGTATTTGCTGGCTTCGGTAAGATCTGTGGGTAGCGATGCCGGGCAGAGCGGTCACCAACTGGGCTGGCGGGAACGTTCTGGGGAGTCTTTGGTGACTGCTTGACTGATTGCATGTGCTGAGTGACCACCTGAACATTGAGTGGCAGGACCTTGCTATCAGACGATCCCACAGGACTTGGAGACGTCACCAACTGCCTGGTCCTTGGCACCTGTAGAGAGAGAAAAAGAAAAGGTGTGGCAATGAAGAAGTCCCCAAAGCCCACAGACCACCTCATCCCCAAGCATTTCAAAGGTGAAGGACAACGCAGCTCAATACACCAAAGCTAGTGAACGTCAGTTTGAAACAAAACAAGCTCTTCAACTATATACAAGACCGTTTCTATTTGTCTGCCTAAGGATTGGTAGACAGATACGTGGCCTCAATTTTTAAGGCATGAGGCACTGGTATACACACTAGTCTGCTCTTCTGCTAATGAAAGGCTCATTCTCATACAATCCTTCACCACCTGTAACAAAGAGACAGGCATACAAAGGTTAAAGAGGAGAGGATGTGTTCAAAACACTGCTCGTTGTTAAGGTTTCAAAAGCGAGTTAAATACAAACCCACTATCAGGCAGAAAAATTGGCTTACCTATTGAAATCGACAACACAGCTAACATCTTAAGAACAAATAACCTTCCCTCCCAGCCCAACTGTGTATGGCTGAAAGACAAAGATGTTCCATACTACAGACATTCATGCAAAAATAAAATTGCTGCTGTCACTAAATGCGCCAGGCCAATGAAAGGCAATTTAGATTCCATATTAGGGGCTCAGTGACCCACACGACTGCTGTCAGCTCTCCCATCTGGTTAAACTTCATCTCGAGGGCAATTATTCCCACATATAACCTTAATTATTGCTAGCTGAAATCCCACTGTCAATGACTTCAAAGACGAACTTGGCCTATGCTGTGTGATCAGAATTCTGCTGCCTCTGTATCAATCCCATAACTCCTGTGGTATAACACACTCATTGGGACAGAAAAGCATCGAGGGACTCAAGCCTTTGAATAGAAACCATTTTTCTATCCCACTGACACCACTGCTTAGTTACTGGCAATTTACAACCCCTTCATAAGGTGGTTTCTCTAGAGAATTGCTGGAGAACATTACCGGTATTGGGCTGGGGACAGCTGCCACAACAATGCCAATAGGTGGAGGAGACAGAATTGCAGGACTTCCATTAGATATACTGGTCACACCGTTGGTTGCGGTGCCTTCCGTTTTCTTTGCTGGAGACTCTCCTGGCAAAGGAGACTGCAGTTTCTGTTCTTGCTGCTTCTTCTGGATCTTACGCTGCAGCTGCTGCTTGGCGTCAACAGGAGACGGCAGAGTTTTCACTTGCGGTTGAAAAGAATTACTTTCAGCAGTAGGTATAAAAGCTGAGGGCTGGGGGATCCCTTTTATTCCTGAATACAAAAGAAGAAGAATGAATTATAACCACATATACCCTGTCTGCTGTAGTGCCAGTTCTGTATCTAACCACACAGAATACATGGCAGGCATCTCCACAACCACTCTGGGAACACCTCCTCCATGAGGTGCCTCCATCCACTTCATGCTCAAATCTCTTCAGTGTTTCAGTTTATTTCCACATTTGTGGCAAAACGTCTATCCGTTAGACAAGCTGGGCATTAGCTGCTAAAATACTATGTACTGGCAATCTTGTTTCTAGTAATCCCAAACTGCAACTTTTGGGTCAGCAAAATCTGAAAAACAATGCATTTCATTTAACTGCCAGTAGAGGGCAGCGGATATGTCTTAGAGGAACCTTTAAAATTCATCATCTACTGTGTTTTTGGTTTGTTATCAATGTCTAAGGGAGCTTTAAAAATGAAAAATCTTTCCAGAAAGCTGTGGGTCTGTGTCACAGAAGAGCAGCTCTGAGCAGATGATATTATCTAATGGCCAAGGCATTAAACACAATGCATCTTATATCAGAATGGATCACAACCTGTGTGTCATCAGGGATAATGGTGAAAGAAGGGCAAGAAGAGAAGTGTCCAGGGGAAAAAAGAAAACAAGAAGGAAAAGGTGAAAAAACTACGGAAATTAGAATGGGAGAACATTTTTTCTGGAGACAATGCCTTTGCTGATCACAAGCAAGCAAGTGGTGCTTCCAGGGAGAACAACAGGGAGTTAGTCTCGTCTGTGCAGCTGGTACCAATTTCCCTCACAGAATCACATCCCATTTACGATATTTTGTTTATTAACCGTCAAGAGGATTAGCATGCTCTCTCCGTGACCAACTAACCCTGTTGAACTGCCCCTCTAAAAATGCTTTAACACTGTTTCATTTACACTTCGCAGGTTTCACAGTTTTCAAAATAACTCTTAATTATAAATTAATCGACACCATTTTAGGGCAAGTACTTGGTTTTAGATACCCAGTACGTGCTTAGGAACTCTGGTCTGGGAGCCCACCCTCCCAGCAGCAGTCTGCATGTACCATGAGAGCTTGAACACCACAACATGCCTTCACTTTCACAATTCCTTCTTCATAGAGCAGTGAAATGCCCAAATATATTGCAATTACTGGAAAACAATTCATCTGTGTGGGCTGAATACTGAAGGCAAGTAACATTTGTGAGAACAAAAAATTCATCAAATTTTCCTTTGAGGGTAAAAGTTTGCTTTTTCCTCAGTTAATGCACAGAGACACTGTAGTTCCTTGCAATAAAGAGGAATGGGAATATTTTATTTGCCATTCTAGAAAGAACCTCTCCTGAAATGACTATCCAAGCCACAGACGCATGCACTGGAAATAACTGCCCTTTTCCTTGAAGGAAACCATCTTCTCTTCAAGGAAGTAAGGGGGAGAAGCTACATGAGTTGAAGAGCTGTACATATACCTAGTGCTCCTTCTAGCACCACGGCAAGCAGAACCAATGAAGCCAAGCAACGACAGGTAAAAAAGGAGCATACAGGCAGCAAAACCTGCCACTGCCACCCGTCAGTTCCAAGCTGCAATAAAGGAAAGAGCTGGAAGAAGAAAGAACATGATCCAGAAGGGGATCACCCCAACCTACAGCCCTGACTACCAGTTTCCATTTGAAATCGCCTGTCTCAAGTCAAGAGATTTGCCTTGATCCAAGCACATTTTGCTGTGCCACAGGCCTGGGCAGAACTTCCCAGAGGGAAGTCTGGGGGGCATGTTGTGCACCTGCACTTCCCCCCTCATCCTTCATTTTTGTAATTTACTTCATCCACAGCCACAAAAAAACACTTTAAATTATTAAGTGACTGATTTTGAGCATGAAGAGGGAAACAATGAACACAAAAGTAGATGCACAAACAACCACATCGAATGTAAGCCTTCCCAGAGATTGAATAGAACAGGAATTCATCTGATGTGGCAAAATACAAAATAACTCTTCTCTTTACCTCGATGCTTAATGAAGATTTGAAATCAAGTGCTGGAATCTCAGTCACACAACTGCCCCTGGAAAAGGCTCTCCTGTCCCTCTCAATGCCCCTCAAGCCCTTATTTCTAATGTGATCAATAACAGCAGCAGCTGACATGTTTGTACTACCTGACACTGATCAAACATCTCAGGAAAATCTGCACCTGACATATGAGAAATGCCTGTAAGAAAATCTGCTCTTGAGAGAAAATTAAGACAGACAATTGTTTCCAAATTAGGGCAAGTTTCAGACAGAAACACAGCTACACCAGCAGTTTGTCTACAAACCAGCACTGTACTGGCACCAAACTCCTGATCTAGCAAAGTACATAAATTCAGCACCATTACTCACATGCCCTGAAGTGTTTTAAAAGACCAGGGTCCTCATCAGAGGAACAGGAGAATCACAAACTAAACCTGAGACCACTGCTTATTTTCAGATCTCTTTACCCAGACTACCACCAAGAAAAGTACTTTGCAGCAATGTGGACTAAAATCACGTAAATGCATGCTCAACGCTCAGAGTCAGTGTTTAAAGTTTGCCCTGAAGAGAAGTGCTTCCTCAAAGCAAGACGTTATTACTCTTTAAAAAAAGATCCCCTATTTCATCAATTCAGCATTAAGGTATCTCATTACCTGCTGGTGCCCCTGCCATTACTGTTAAAGCTGCCATTGACTTGGTACCGATATAGTGACTCTTTACGAGGAAACGAGCCAATTCCAAGACTGTATCAAAAGGCTGGCTCAGCACTTTCTGGGCCCATTCACAAACAAGCCGGCAGGCCGCAGAGACAACTTCCTCATCAGCACTTTGCAGCTGCCCAGACTGCTCTGCCCCATCCAACTAAAACAAACAAAGGAGGAAAGGTTACTTTAATTATTAAAGGTCATTAAGGCATGAAAACAAAAATAGAGAGCAAATGATGATCAGAAACACACGAAAAGTTGAGCAAGTATGTTCACAGTTTTTCATGAAATTGGGAGAATGACATCACAACATCAGTATCATTCAAAATGAAATGTCTTAACATTAATCTACTGGTTGTTTCCAAAGGCATTATATGGAGCTGACATTTCTGGAAGAAAATCGCAGAGAGAATCCTAATATCTGGACCACCAACAGTTGATGCTCCCTACATCCGGAGTCTTGTCAACTCAGCAGCCACTGTTACCCAGGAATTGCTTCTTTCACTGGGGTTCCTCTTCCCTAGCATTCATTTAAAAAAAAAAATACAGTAAAACCAAAACAGAATCAGAGTTAAAAAGATATAGCTTGTGGGTGGCAATACTGTGAGTCTGCTTCACCTCCTAAATGAGTTTTTTTAATAGCACCGCAATTCATTCTGAACTTTACAGAAAAACATCAAACAATGATTCAGAATAAGTATCATAAAGAAAAATCTTAAAAACTACACAGCTCTTCACTGTGTTTCAAAAACTTCAGACAGAAAAACACCATAATAAATGTTGATTTGCAGAAATACATATAAATAAGCAAGTATATATCATACCCCATCTCCAGTTTTATGAAAGTCAAGGTTGGGCAGTGTTGGCATATGCACAAAAGCCTTCTTCCTCAGTCCACTGTAGCAATATGTGAACAAGAATTAAGGTCTAAACCGTCTCTGCTTGTTAGTTGGGGGATAGGAGGGAAGGGCAGTAATTCCTCTGATACCCCTCATAAGCTTTATAAGCAAACTCAACAACAGATCTAAGAATTACCGTCATTAACATAGTCTCACAGCCAGCCAGAATCAAGAGTCTATAAATGGCTGCGTTCTTTGGCAGGTCATTGGGCTTCTCCATCTATGCAGAGGAGCAAGTGATGCTGGGCGTGATGAATTTAATTTGATGACTTAGAAGAACCACTAAACCACGCCAAGTAGTTTCAATTAGCTACTCACTATTTAAATCATTAACAAAAATTTGGACTAAACTCCCTTCCTAAACTAGGCCTAAAACAAGATGGAGAACACATTTCCAGAAGTTAATCACTATTAAAAAACGTGTTCCCAAATTTAGGTTTTACTTCATTATGAGTTCTTCTTTTTTGCCTCTTTTTGCTAAATTTCCTGACATTTCCTTCTCCTAAGGGACTTCCACAAACTGAAGAAGTTCTCCATGACAAGCTAAAGTGACTGATGAGAACATTTCTTCCTAAGATTTCACACATTTTTTGTGGCTCTCTCCCCACCCATGATAATTCTTCTTCTGTAAAAATATGGATACAAATACCCAGATTTGTTCTTACTCTGATCTCATCAAATCAGTACACAAAAATATACTCCCTCCATTACTCTTACTCACTTGTTTATAGCTCTAAAAATCAAATCAGCCTTTTTTCCTCTCCACAGTATTACTCTGGGAGTTCACATACAGTGTCTCTTCTCTGTGACACACAAATCTTTTTCATGGTCACTGACTTTTCACGTTCTGTAAATATGTCTGTATTTCTCTTTCCTAGACCATGGAGTTTGCATTTGCTTGCATTAACCTGGATGGAGCATAATTACAGTAAAATAAACGTAAGGAGGCTAGGTATTCAGGTAAGCGTGAGATAAGGTCACATTTTAATCATTCTGAATTAGAAACTTAGGAAACAGAACTGAAAGAGATCCCCTGGGTCAAGCTACAATTACATCATATGATTTCTTCCTTAAAACTTCTCTAGCTCTATCCAGAACATCACTACTACATTTTGGACTCCACTGCTAGATAATCCAACACTGTATTTTATGACACAATTTAACTGACACACAACTTCTCCATTTACTACTACGTGGAAGGGTTTTTTCCCTCTATGGAAGACAAATAATTCTGGGCTGCCCACTAGCATTTAATTCTCTCTGTAAGTGCATGCTACCTTGGCAAAGGCCAGTATTACAGTGCATCCATATCATTACCGCTAGTTCTTTTGAGTGGTTTTTAATTAGAGCTTACAAGCACCTTGATGCCTTTTGGCCTTTTAACGCTCTCCCTCCCTTGCTTACTGCAGTGGCTTAGCCTACCCAGCATGTCAGAACGGAGCAAGAGTCGACCCTGGGGGATGCAGCAGGCGTTCCATCACTTCACGATGGTTTCTAAGGATTCTCAAGGGAAGGTGTAATTCTCAACTTGGAAAAGACAAAATTCTTGCTGATGAAAAAACTACTTTGAAAATCACTAACAGTTTTTGGTTTCTAATGGAACACCCCAGCGTGCTAAAGACTAGGCAAACTGCAGCTCAGTCTCAGAAAAGCCTGAGAGAAGTTCACATCCTTGTAGCCTTTAGACTCGATTACTGCATTTCTTTCCTAGCTGAGCTTCTTGCCCCTACACTGAAGCAGCAGAACCAGCAGTGGTATGAGCAGACTCTTTTGCACAGCATTTGCCCCAAATTCTTCACAGTGGCTGCCTAGTAATTGATAAACTAATCTGTCCCAAGATCTGTGTATAGTTCTGCCTGTAACAATTATGTCTAGTTACACTATGACAACATCAGTTTTTTAAGTACTTTAAGTTTTGTATTAAGTTACAATTAAATGGGGTAGTGTTTTTGCACACCCTCTGGGATGGAGTATTTCTCTGACACAGGGAAGGAGGCAGATTCCAACTTTGGGCACAGGGAACAAGACTCTGCAGTCAAGAGAGAGAGACAGCGCTCCCCATTCTAGAAGCTCTTGCTCTGAATTGTCTTTCCTATCTCAGGAGGTCTGCACCATGCAGTGAAGGAAGCCGTCTCTCCCCTCTGACGGCTGGACAAGGCTTGGATCGTGCCTTCCAAATCTGAAGTCAGCTTTTGTAATGACTTCCTAGTTCCCTCTTCTCTTTCAAGCAATACTAACGGTTGAGGAGAGGCAGTTTTATGAAATATCTGTAGCACAGCTTAAGAAGGATCTTCGGCTTTACAACTAACTTTTAAATTACTGGTGCGCACAAGTATAATATAAACCCAAGAAATGTTCTGATAATTCTGAGCTGTACTACCAATAAAATATTAGTTACTGCACATATATAAGGCAAGTTCCTTTATTCCAATATCTCCCTTTGCACTAAATGATAAAGCTTCTTTGATTCCTCACTGCTGTGACAACTAAACGTCAGAACCTAAATTTAAGTACTTGTTTCCGAAGTTACACCTTGCAACCTAACACTGCCGCAATTAATAATTTTTAAAGAACGTTGGGAAAGTGTCTGCATTTTTTATTTAACATTACTTCTACATTTAGCTGGTAGTTAAGCCATAACGACAGATGATCTCCAGGCAACTGCAGAAGTTACTGAGAAGTGTTCTAGCAAAGGATATTTTGATTTGCCTCTTGTGCCTAGACGACGGGCCTTCATATTTGGAAAGACGTTTTTCATGATCTTTCCAAAGTCAGCAGCACTTAGTGGGTGGTAGCCAAGATTGTCACAATAGCTCCTGCAACAAAGAGAAAGAAAGCGTGAATGGAATCAAAGTTAATACAAGAGGCCAGCCTGCATCCTAGACTCCATCAAAGGTTTTCAAAAGAAAACACTTATACACATCCATATTTAGAACAACATTTAACATTAATGAAGCTATCCACAACGAACTGAATGCATTAAAAATGTATAAACAGAGCTATTAATACCACAGTTTTTGCCTTGTTCTCTACTGAGTTCAAAGACAAGTCATGTGGAGACATAACAAGTAGTGGCATTATCTAGAGCACAGTTAAGATTTACTCCACAACTTGGTTTGAAGCATATGTTTCAATTCACTTATTTTAGGACATAATAAAAGCAGAGACATTGTTCTAGCCAGAAGCATAGCTTGAGTGTGGTAAGGCCTGAAGTCCTGCAGGAATATTTGAGAAGCAGTAGGTAAGAGATTTGTCAGTGTCCAGAGAAAGATTCTGCCTACACTACGTCAATTTAATAGAGCTTAACAGAACTGAATTCACCAAAACATACCTTCCCAGGGAATCAGCTTCACCTTTATAGGTGCAACATAAACATGTACTGAGGACCTAGTCCTCTTACCACTGTACCACTACTGAACTACAAGAGCTGCTTAATTATAGACATTCTTATATTCATTAACGTCCTATGTTAACAGAGACTTCAACTGCCTCTGCATACGTAGATCTTCGTGTGACTGAGTATACAACTTGATGATATACGGCAATAAAGCAACAAGAGGTAATTATTTTACTAAGTTTACTTATTCTAGTAAAATGGGCATTGTTATCTGTCTTCAGTTCTCAAAAACAGCAGAAGGAATTTTGTTTCAACATCTGAGATATTTAAAAAATATCTCCTTGAGGCAGAGAACAAGAATTGTTCATTTCGCTGCAAAACATGAATGTTCTGGAAAAACATAAAAGCAGAGAAGAAAACCGGGAACTGCTCTGGAAGGTTTACCTACACAGCAAGTGGTTAAGGCTGCACAAAGATATGAATGCCACATTGCCTTTTGTTCAAGAGCCTTGTGGTATTTCACAGATGTGAACGTGCTAAGGCCCAAAACATACCATTAAAGCATTCTCATTCAGATTTCCTACAGTCAGAGTCAGTACCAGACAGCAGTGACCTCCTTTCCCCTGAGAAGTCTTACCAGCAACACTCAAAAACAACCTGTCTCTGAAAAGAAGAGGTGACTGTACGCAATCCTGTGTGGGCATCAGCAGGAGAGCAGAAAAACAGTAACTTCATACGCCACGTTGCCTGCTACTCTGATCAGGTACATACACGCAAACAAATCTCTGCTCAGGACGGAAGGAGGGACGAAAGAAAGAAAGAAAGAGCAGCACTCCTGAAACAGATGTTTCATTCCCAGCATCACTTAGTAAAAACAGTAACAATTAGCGATGGCATTTGTATCCAAGTAGGCCAGTCAAAATGTCTTCTCTGAAAACTGTAGCTCTACAGAAAGCAGTATATACTTCTTGAGATACTTACACTGCATTTATTTTCTCTGTAAAAATACTAGTTATTACAGAGCAAGTATCTGCTGCTTTTACCTTGGCTCTATGTAGGTATCCTCCACTTGCAAAGCACCACCACAAATGTTACGATTTTGATCATGATAAACAGCAAGATTTATGCTATTTGGTTCGGCTATTTCCCTGCAGAGCTTGTGTAGGCCCGCTTCCCCCAGCTACCAGGCCACTCTGTCCAAACCAGGAGATGTTGCCTACAACTTGGTATACAGTCAGCCATTAGTCTAGTTTCTGTATGGGTTTTATCCAATTTATATACCAACATATTTCATTTCATCGCATGTCAGTCATAGAATATGGATTCCGGATATGTCCCTTTGAAGTTAATACAAAGAAATACTTCTGCCTTGCTGCATCCTCTTAGGAATCACATTGCGGTTTTTTTCCCCCTTGCATCTTGCCAGGCTCCAATGGATTTTAACTTTACTCTGAAAATTCCTAAACGGTGGGTCTTTGTCACCTTCTGATGCTGATTACAGGACTTCAAGTCTCAACTAGCATGCAATGGAGGGCTCTCTGAATTTCTCTGCCACAGTCAGCAGTATCTTTGACTGAAACTCAACAATGTCAGCAAAATAAAATAAATAAAAAAAAACCAAAACAGCAAACCAAGAGGATTATGGACCTACCAATCAATCAACTTTAAAGTTAAAATTATTCCCTCCCTAGGAAAAAATAAATAAATAAAAAAAAAGAAAAAAAAAAACCCCCATCCGTTCCTCAAGTCTAGCACATCTGTTTCAAGACAGTTACTTGCTAGCAGCAAAACATACATTCACATGGTCCCCTCCTATCCATACTGGCAGCTCCTGCAAGCTTGTGATTTCTGAGCTATTGTTATTATCATGTAATTTCAGTTTTCAGACAGATCATCCCATATGACCCCTCCTCCTCCCGGCTCAGCCAAGAACCCTCCATGTCCATCTGTGGTCTCTCATTGACTTGACAACACATACCAGGAGTCTCTTCCCTGAAGCTCTTCTCTCTGCTACTTGCACTCTTGGCACATCGCTGAGCCCAGGAGCTGTTTTGCTTATTTGAAGGGTGGGTGGGTGGGAATCAGATGGGGGGAGGGAAGATCTACACAGAGACAGGAACGACAATGGACACGCGGTTGCTTACGTTCCATTGTACAGCACTCCCCTACATGATAAGGAGAAAAGGCCTTTTTTTTTTTTTTTTTTTGGTAAGATCTTCAAATTAAACATACTCAAGACATAAAATACACTGGGAGTGCACCTGAATTAAACCACAACAAAAGATTAACCAAAAAGCTAATGAAGACAGTCAGGCTATGCAGCCCAGCTTACATAGCTTCCTGGGCAGAAAAAACATTATGAATAGGAAGCGATAAAGAACCTATTGCATGAAACGAAACAAAGATCTTGGCTCATCCAATCCAGCAAAACAACTGTCTCTAAAAATGGTTAGAGCGAAGAACCTTAGTAAGAGGTAGGCTCTCATTAAGCTGACGAACAACGCTGGCACAGAAATGAGTCCCAAAAATCAGGCAGGATGGAAACTAGATGTCTGAAAACCATTAGAGAAATGAAATTGCAGGTCAGACTCCCAAGAGCAGCAGCAGAGGTGGGAAACAATTGCTTTAGATGGAGTTTGATCGGCTTTTAAAAGGAATATATAGGTAGTTGCTTATGACAGAGGCCTGGACTCTACAACACAATAGGTCCCATCCTGTTCCTATCAGGGAGTTTTATATAAAAACACTGGTTAAGTGCTATCAAACAAGATTAGTATGTATCTTCTGTCTTTTATTTAATAGACATGGTATTGCTACACCTACTGCCCTCTTCTGTGCTACCTATTGTTAGAATATTCTTCTTCTAACTTGTTGGTTAACATTCTTAACACTTAGTGCACATAATCTATGCGTCAGGTGGCATCAAGTGGCCCAGCAGCCAGTAAAGCAAGAATTAATGACTTACAGACTAAAGGAAAGAGATACGGGATGACTCAAAGACCTCCTAATCCATATTAAGCGTATCAAGTGAATCTTCAGGGCACCAAACTTAAATATGAATGACTGACTTTCCTTGTGCCACTGCAGCAGAAGCAAGATAAGAGGACCCAAGTGTTTACTGAAGGCCCAACAAATCATTTTGTAGGCAAGTAGGGATTTTGTCTGCGTAAGTACTGCAGGACTGCACTTAGACTCGAAATCCTAATTCTCTAAACTCAGCTAAATCTACACCTGGCTGCCTCCAGAAGGGTGTTTACTAATAGGGAGAAGATATCCAAGTAAAGCTGACTACAAGAAAACATTGAAAGGATTTGATGGGAAGCAGCATCCATTCTCTGCAGGCTAGATGTTAGGCAGCTCCCCATGAATTCCCATAATATTTTCCAGACTGTATTTCCCCATAACTCCCAGAGGAAGCTGGCAGAAGAACCGCGTGTGCCCAACAGAAACACAGCTTCTTACAGCCCAGCGTATTCTGTCAGTGCAAGCAGCATCACAGCACCAACAAGAGAGGTGAACGAGCTCTCATCTACCTCCTTTCTGAAATTCAGCTGCAAGCTCTCAACCTTCCCAAGTGCTACTGCCTTATATTATGATGCATTTTTCATTTGTTTTATCTCTTTCAAAAGGGAGATGAATCCATTCACTTTTATCCAGTTAGAGACATGAATTCACAATTAAACAGAAGAGTAAGAAAACAGAAAGAACAGTCAATGTGTCAAATAAGCTCAGCGAGAAGAGGCTACTGAAATGTGGAGAAGCTGGAAACGCTATCAACACTTGCCAATGGTGGACTTGTGTGGAGTGCAAGCTTCTGTCTTTCCCTCTTCACAGGAAAAAAACCACGCATGAAAGGTGATGCAGAAGCCCAATAGTTTTGCAAGATTTATTTTGACCAAAATTTACAGCAGGAGTTGAGATGCTGGTATGATGCAGCACTCTTCTGAAGCCTTGTAACTTTGATTTGTACATGCAGAGTGCATAAGCTTGCTCACTGTGAGTTCATGCAACATCTACCTTCACACACAGAGGAGAGAAATGGTAACTTGTTAATATGACAGAAGTGAGTTTTGAGAGATCTTAACACCCTTAGGTAAAGAAAAATGACTTATCAAAACTAACTCTCTTATCTATTTATATGCCTGTTCCCCACCTCCCACTCCAAGACTACTTTTCCTTTGGTGTGCAAGAATAACTCATGAGAATATTCAAAGAAACTGAATGTTTTAAAAACAGAACAGATGCTTTCAAAGGAGAACAGATTCCAAACATTTGATATTTTCCTGAATATTTGCTTACCACCCTTATTTTGTTAGGAAAAAAAATACAATACACAAATACTTGATGCAGCTACATACAAAAGCCATCCAAATTTCACACTCCACAATCTGTAGATGATGATTTTTCCGGGCATCTGCAGCTTGGCACAGCATGGAAGCCAAGCAGATTTGTTGCTGAAGCAGGCCATAAATTATTTAATAAGAAATATAGTTAAGAATAACGCTTCCATCTCTCTCCCGCACAGCAGCTGCCGCTGTTGCTGTGTCTGCGCGAGCGGCTGCTGCTCGGGGATTGGCCACCCCAGCACGTCTGTGCCATTGGCTATATTTCCAGGCTGTGTCACCGCTCCAGTTGATGGCAAGGTTTCAGAAATAGGTGTGTGCATGTTTACCAACCCCAGGCAAGCGAATGCCATCATGCTTCAGCTCAGTTAGAGTAAAAAACTTGACCAGAGAGAGTTAATTAAAAGGAGGTATTTGCAGACGGCAACCCTGCAATAACAATTACTAAGGGCTGAATCCTGTAGGCACTTAGGAGGTGAAGGGATTCAGCTCGCTGCAAATTACTGTAATCGTTTAGATTATGGAAATATTCATACTAGATCATAAATCTGTTATTCATCTTCAGGCAACTGGGCTGAGGATGATTATTTCCCCCCTCCCCCATGGGGAATGTTCTGTAAATGAATTCAAATCCAACTTCCATCAGACAGCTCCCTCTCCCTTGCTTCTAATCGCTTTCTTGTTACATGGTAGCTTTGAGACCTGACAACACAGACTCTCAGTGGCCTTGGTTACTGGTTTCATACATATTCAGATACACTGTGCCTCTGTAGAGATCAGGTTTGCTGCAGGAAGCTCCAATATTTATGCATTATTCCAGAACGAAAGGTGTGATGGCCTAGATCTTATGTGCAAAATAGCTGCATTTCCAGGAGGAACAATTCAACCCCTCATCCTTGTCGAGGCAGTCATATACGTATGTATATACAAGCAGACCAAAATGTACTGTAAGATAGTAACTGGTGCTTTTTACCTGTGCCGCTCTGTCCACAAAACAAAAACAATATTCATACAGGTATTTACTTGTTAAGAAATACTTGTACCTTTCCTTCAGCATATGTAATGCACAATTTAAACATCACAGTCGTATCTTCAGTGGCAGAAATAATGAATACAGTTTGCCTCACTGTAGCTAGTACGTTCTCAGGTACATTAGAATACAAGGCCTTGTTCTGCTATATGCACTTGTACCTGTACATCAGTGGAGTACCTGTAGAGCTAGTGTCACAGAACTATCTACGCTTGCTACAGCCAGATGTATGGATCCAGTTTGGGAGCACTCACTTGTATTCATCATAAACCTCCTGCTTGGGAAGGGATGTCTCAGGGTGCTCTTCCAAGGTGTTCCGTATCCACGAGAAGGCGTGCATCTGCTGGGCACGGCTGGACGACATGGAGATCTGATCGCTAGTGAAACAAGAAGCAGTGCCAATGAAGACTTCGCTCCACAGCTCCTCCTCAGTTAGAAGACTTAATAATTGTCTGCCTACACAGGTGGAGAGACACCAGAGACAACGAGGGCCAGTATCTCACACATTGAGCTGTTTCTTGAGGCGTGGGCAGCAGTTATCTCCCTCTTTCATCCACAATTTAACAAAGAGACTCCACACTCTAGTTCTTGACTGATACACAGCTGTGAGTAGACAGTGATGTGTGAGAGTTCACCTACTTCCCCTCTTGAATTTATTGTTCCTTACTGACCACTTCTAAGCTTCTGCACACTCACTTTGCCAGCTGCCTTTTGGAAACACCCAACTTTCCCAGCAGGTGCTCAGAGTGCTTCCTGTAGGCACCTGCCTGCCTATAACCATTCTACTGGGAACATATACTAATTTTGTGATGTTGTGATCTGTGGGCTGGTTTTCTAGACCTTCCTTTAGTCAAACAAATGTTACCAGAAATACTATTAGTTCCTTCTTTCCCCCACTACCACATTTGTGTTGCTATATTATCACTTCCTACATAAAAAGCGAAGGAACAATTACACTTAGGCTACGAAACACTTTCTCTGATGACTCTTGCATTTTAGGAGGTTTATGTTTACAAGCTATTCATGCACTGAAGTTTCCAAAGTTAAAAAAAAAAAAAATCTTCAGGAAAAGAAGAGTCCTTAATGTTTAATAAAGACTGCTTCTGCTACCAAACACGTAATGTGAATGGTTCCTCAGCAGATAAGTGCCACAGGAAGTAAAGTAAGTTTTCAGTACTAGCTGCTTACGTTTACACACTCACACACATACCTTTTGTCTCCATTATTGGGACCCGAAGGCAGCTGAAGGTAGAGGTAGAGTTTCTCTAGGTCTGTAAACTTCTCAACTTCTTGCTAGATAACAAAGGTGTTTTGGTTAAAAAAAAGGGTAGGGGGAGGCATGGGGAGAAAAAGCAAACAATAAGAGTTGAGCTTGACAGCTAAAAACTGTCATCTGACAGTGTATGACTAAATAATGTAATTTTAAACAAGAAAATATTTACTTATGTGAAAGAATGTGACTGAGCACTCTGGGACTAGAAATGTGATTTTCTATTTTATTTGCACACCGTCACACACTAGAAAGCACTTGTCACCATTACAAAATTCACATGCAACAAAAGCAGAATCTGGAAAAATGTCAGTAACAGATCACTTCTGTAACCAGACATGTAACATGAAAACTTTGTCTTCTCAGAGCACACATGAAGCACCTCTGAGAACGCAGCATAAAAAACTGCTATGCTGTAACAATGCGGGATGTCAGACCTGTTCCTGTGATCCACTATATATTAATAGTTAAGTGTCACAGACTTCAATGAAGACATTTTAAAATCTATCTACATACACACGTATTTTTTTGTTTCCTTTGGAAATCAGAGTTATTGAACAGGTACTGAAGACAAGCCATTCAGTTAACACGAATCTCAGTGATGCCGGACTCCTCCTCCAGAGGATACCAGCTGAGGATCTGACACAAGGGTGAGTTTTACCTGGTGTATGCAAACAGTGATTGCTACATACAGACTAGCTTTTGGTCATGTGAAACCAGCTACATGGACTTAGAAATACTAGGAAAATCAGTTGTGGTAATATGTTCAGGCCTGCTCAGCAGCAGTGCGAGTAAAGCCATGCACCAAGGAGCAAATGGGCTCTCCTTCAGGAAGATGCTGTAGAAGCAATGCAGGAGGTGGTGCACCATCAGTACAGAGCCAAAGACTCACATGATCCCTTTTTAAGTCAGAATACAGCTTTTGGATTACAGTTAATTCTCTTTTCCTTTACTGGTGTCTTATTGCCAACGTAACCTTTTCCAAAAGGAAGAGAAAAGAAGAGAGCGGGACCGACAGGTAGTGAGACCTGGCTGTTTACTTCAGCAATAAGCAGAATAGAGAGCGGGGAAACTAAAAACCTAAACTTCACTTCAAACCGGGGCTCCCTACCCATCCCAGTCATGTCCAGATCCACCTTGCTTCAGCTGGCACAAAATTAACAGCAGTACTAGAGAGAGGTGAGCTCCCACTTCCCCTCCACTGGCTTTGCATCCAACGCACGGTCCCCTCCCTGTCCCCAGACTCCGGGCAAGGACTGGCGGGACATGCTGTCCGGGGAAGGGCGCTGGGAGAGCACGGGGGCTCGCTAATCCCCGCTGTCTAAACCCACCGCAAAACTGCTCCACAGAACTGGGCCACCAGTGATGCAACAGACGTTCTCAGAGCCAAGAGAAACACTTCCAGCAGCAACCAGGTAACAGACACTGGATTTGTTGCTTTTATAAGCTGCAGCAAGCAACAATATTTGGGGTTTTTTCTTTTCCCTCTGACAAACTCCTAAAATTTGCTGACACCAATTTCTGCGTGGCTCTACAGCAGCTTACACAGCAGTGGTGCTCAGACCACCAAATATCCAGAGAGGTATTTCTGAATGGGTGCGTTTTGTCAAATTCTCTGTTCTTCCTTTCCTGCATAAATCACAGCATTTGGACTGGTGGGTTTTCCTTTAACAAACCCATTATTGAAAAGATCAACATTCTTCAAAGAAAAAATTTACAGAAAATTAATCATTTATTTATGAAAAGATAGAAATTTAACAACTGCAAGAAAATTTGCACATCTTTATTAGAGCTCCTCTTCTTTGAGGAACTTAGCTGCTTTTTGTTTTAAACAGCAAATGCCAAAGCAGCACATCAAAGGATGCGGTTCGGCTGAGATTACCTTGCATGGTAAGTGCTAATCCAAGCTGCAAAAGCATCCCAGGCAAAACAAAAAAAACCCCCGATGACTCTGACACTGAGGTGGAAGACAACCTCTCACTTGCAAATCTAATGTGCCAGAGTGCAACATAACGGGCAAGGTTGTAGAAGAACCTTATTTCATCAAAAATTACTGATTATTATTTCACCAAAAAATACTGAAGTAGTCTCAGTGCCCACTGCAGTTGAATCAACTTCTGCTGTGTCCCGGCAGAAGGAAGGGGCTGCGTGGAAGGGCCCTGCCTGAGCTGTGGAGGCACTGCTATGCAGACCCCATCCATTAAACCCCCTAATTAAAAAAAACAACAAAAAAACCCCAACAATATATGTGTAGAGAAAAAATTTGACTGGAATTATGTTAGCAGAGCCTTTTCTAAAGGATGCAAGCGAGCCAGTGACGCTCTCATCAGCAAAACTGCATCTCTAGAGCTGAGGCAGCTGAGGATTATGGCTTTCTCACATTCTTAGCAGAAGCGGCTGGACAGCGATGTTATCTCACTGTTTTCACTCAAACCCCACTCCTCTCCACGCCTGGCCCCAGGCAGCACTTTCTGCACAACTCCTCCAGCTTCCAGCGATGGCTGTGGGGAAGCCCCGGCGAGGCAGGACCTCCTCGAAACAGGAGAGTTAATACGCAGCCAGGAGTCACGGGCAGTTCACAGAGGTAATCCTACCTGGGTGATAATTAGATAAACCTAAGCTTATTAGATGAGACTGAATCTATTTAGAGAAAATCATCTTAAAACTGAAGAAGTGGCAGCGAAGAGATGGAGTGTGACAGTCAGTGCAAGTAGATTCCAGAAACATGTTTTATTTAGTTTAAAAGTTTGTTAAACATTGTGTTTTACTTAGGCTGTTTTCTCTAAACATGTCTAAAACTCTCAAAACTGGGTTTACAACCTCAGTAAGTACAATGTCTTCTTCAACCTCAGCTGACATCCACCAGTTCTCAGTGCTAAAGGTCTGGTGAATTCAGTAATAACTCTGTTACTGCAACTGTTCAAAGTATCAAAACCTTCAAATTTCTTAATGTAATTAAAAAAGAATTTGGGAAAGTGGAGGAACATTTCAGCTGGCCTACTGACTACTGCCCAAGAAGAAAAAGATCCATTCATCCTGAGTTTTTCTTTGTGCTAAGTTGGATGCATATGGAAATGAATATAAAGAAACAAGAACACAAAATATACTATAAATTTTCTCCATCACCACCCCCCAAATAGGTCAACAGTGTAGAAAAAATAGGCCAATACAGTGGAAAAGAGTCACAGTACCAAAAGGAAGACTGCGATGCTGGCACCATCTTGGACAAATTCCCCTTTGCATAGCCCATTAAAGCTTATGCTACAGTAGCTTTAAAACCCATACAGAATGTAAAACGTCTGGGGAATCCTTTTCCGCTACTTAAAAGGATATAAGTAAAAATTTTGCTTGAAGTTTCCTGATCTTGATTGACTGACTGGTTCTATCAAATCAGATGAAGACTATCTAATTCTCAAAAGGCTATTTATAAGCCATATTTCTTGAAGCTGCATTAGAAAAAATGCATAAGCATGCTAAACTGCTTGCAGGACTGAGGTGTAAAGCCATCACAAAGCACCACCTCTGTTACTCTTGGTCTTCACATGTTGTATTTATCTCCTGTAACTGGAACCACATTAAATAAAGGAAGATGCAGTGAAGATGGGGAGCAAGCAGTGTTCATCCTTATTTTCACAACTTGGCTTCAATTTAGCCAAAAATATATCAAGTACTCAAAATATCTGAGTGATCTTATATTCTGAGACAGAAAAACTAAGGACAAAGAATTAGAAACCTCAAGTCACAGCTAAGCAAAGACTTTCAGTAACATAAAGGAGCAGAAATCTCTTCAGTAACATATAAAGGAGCAGATATTTTTGTTTTGACAGTTACCAAATATAGATAGTTTGCTAAAATGCACAAAATATGTAGCAAACAAATTAAACCAGAGATCCATTTATATTTGTGTTATCAGTGGCCACACAGATCTGCTCCAAATCAATCTGTCCTTTTGCTAAGACAGACACAGAACAAGGATCTCTTAGGAACAGATGCAACTTGCTTTTTCATTCTAACAGGCATTTTGATAGAGCAAATAAACAGCTGTGAAATAAACCAGGATGGCCAAAATGTTGTGGGTTTTGGTTTTGTTTTTTTTTTTACATGAAAATAGCAGGTTTTGACATCTGGTTCCATTCTGAGAGACACTAACTAGACACTGAAACTTTTCACCGCACAGAAAGATCAGTTCAACATAGAATGTGGTTAAAGACTTAATATGTGTTATAGGAAACGTGAGTTTATTCATGTTCCTGCTTGAACCAGAGAACCCAGAGATTTGAACGTGAGTCTCCAGAACCACAGAATATCATTTAAGGTTTCCTGACCTTGGAAGACTGGTTCTCTCTATGTGGTTTTCTCTGACTGCTGACCTACTGTCAGGTCACAAACATTAGTGAAGTTTCATCCTAAAGTTGTCAAAAGGGATTACCATGGGAAAACTCCAGGGAATGTACTTTGTCTGGATTGTTTTAAAGAAGAAAATATTTAGCGAGGCCAAACTTCAAATAAGATAGAGGAAGAATATACTAAGGAACAACTAGCAGAGTTACCACTTCTGAAATGAACTCAGTGAAAAACAGCATTCAAATTTGAACTATTTCACATTTCCGCAATGAAGGCAGAATTACAGGTTATTTCTGTCCTCCAGTTCTGGTGAAGAGGAGCTCAAGGCCAGGGGCACTGCTGCAAGCTTTTTGCAAGACTACTATTTTAGAGAGCATGGACTGATCCTAATACTTCTTTCCACATTTTGAGTATTTATAGATAACTATACTCTAATCGAAGTAAAAAAGGCTATGCCAATGGCAATGTAACTTGCACCTACTAGCAAACTGCTTCTAAAACTTGTCATACTTCAGCAGAACAAACATCTATTATTTAACAACCAGACTAAGAATAGCAAAGTAGTCAAGCAATCATCTCCCCGCTTTGTGAACAGAGAAACAAGAAGCAAAGGTTAAATAATTTGCTCAAGGTCAGATGGTTTGTTGGAAATATGATCAAGACAGAAAATAGCTAATACTTGAAACAGAACCTGTTATTCTAAACAGCTACTAATAAATACATTTGATATGCTTTATCTGAACAGAAGCAGAAACATATTTCAGGTGCTAAATATTCCAAACAAGCCCTAAAAAACACATGGCAGCCTTGTACTGACAGTGTCCAAGCACAGCTGTCAAAGCTTCATAGAGCTTCTGCCTGTCTCCTGTAGGGCTAAAAAGACAAGTGACAAGCCACCACCTTCTCTGCAGCAGGACCAAGGCACATTGCTTCAACAGATCTTCACACTGCTGCTGCCCACACTGTAACTGCTCCAGCCATCAGCAGCTTTGGTTTTCATGGCCATCGATCCAGCACTCTCTCACCAGCACTTGACCTCTTTTCAGAGGACTAAAGAAAGAAACCTTAAGCTTCTTGCTGAGCGATTATATGGAGCATACCGTTTTAAAAATCAGGTTCAAGAGTTCACTCAGTATATGGCAACAAATATAATAAGCGAAGTCATAAGAGAATCTACTGCTAGACATGTTTACTACAGTTAAAAAGATGTTATAATGAATTTTTAATGGCTGTTTACACCACAATTCTTGCTAATTATCTTTTTTGGATTGCACAGCATACAATGATTTTCTTATGATCTTCCAGAAACTGACAGTATGTCAGAATGTAAGTGGTGCAGTATAACAAGTAAAAGGCAGATAACTTTGGTCTCTCGTATGAGTAATTGCAGTCCCAGTGCCCTTATACTAGCTGTTTTCCATAGTCCTCTGCTGCTAGCTACCTCCACAACAAGGACTATTGCCATCAGCTCTGTTTCTTCTTCCTATTTCTCTCTTTCTTGCTATCCTGTGTTGAACTAGGCAGTCTATGTGCTAAAGAGCATTTGTGTGCGGCTCTGTGCACTGCGGCTGTGACTGGTGTACCAAACACAAATGGCAACAAGCATAGTCTGATTCTTCTCTACTGGTGTTTTTTCTTTCAAGATTGCTAGCAAACTGATCAAGTTTAAATGCTTTAAGGTATCATCAGCACCTCCCAATATAACTGAAAGCTAGTCCCAAATCTCCTCCTCAGAGTAAGAAGTGAGACAAAGGACAGACGTTGTCCCTTTATGCTTCGTGAGAGTGATTCAAAGGCCCTGAAAAGGCTTCTATCTGAACCAAACACGTAAGAACGTGCACTTAGAGGAAATGTTCTGACCTGCCCATAAGCTTGGAGTCGGACTCTCTGCAGGCAGCTGGCACCCCAATCACAGGACCGCTCTGACAAACCCATACACATTCCACCAAAGATGCAACCTGCTCATCTACCTTCTGCAGGACAAAACGGGACAGGGCTGCAAGGAAGCTCCAAACAAGTTATTTAGAGCTATACAGTCACGGCCTTTTAGTTCAACATACTTCTAGATTCTGTCTTGCAGCTCACAGCTTTCCAAAAGCATGTAAAAATGCAGAAACCATTTTGCCAGAATTCAGCTTAATTTTTATTTCCTGAAACTACTCTGATCTTGGATTTTTCTTTTTTAAACTACCTGAACAGCATAGATCTACCTAGGCCTAGAGTGGCCTTTCCACTGTTGACAGGACTCCTCTGAACTCATCAGCAGGACAGACAAAGAGGCATCCGGGAACAGAGAATTAGATCAACAGGACACTGCTGCTCTGTTCCAAGTCAAGCTATGGAGACTGCTTTGCATCCAAGAGCACTATTCAGAAAAATACCTTGTCCATCTAATGGATGAGACCTACACAATGAATGGGCTCATACAAACCAATAATCCCTATCTCAGTACCCTAGGTCCGCAAATCTGCAGAACTTAATGCAAGAATAGTCCCAGTGTAATTCCATTTTCTTAAAACAGATTTCCAAGAAGCAGATGACCAGTTAACCTCCTACTTATTTCCTCCCTCTCTGATGCTACTTAGTAACACCTACCCCACTTCCCATTTTTCACCACAGAAAAACCTGGCGTTAAAAGAATTTTACAAGTCCAATTTTGCAATTTGCCCTTTTGCCACTGAAGGCTCACATAGAAAAAAATTAAGATCCTAAGACACCTGCTTTGTGTCCACAAATGTCAATGAGGAATAAAGTGGACAAAAATGACATTTTGCATCACTATTTTAGTTGGATGCATCCAAGAATTTTTAAGCATAGGCAAAATTGGGTCCAAAGTTTGTTTGCAACACACCAATACAGCTTACTTTAAACCCCTTACCACAATAAATTAAGGTAACATTTTAAGGAAAGAGAATTCAGTGCCATCTGAATTAGCCTTTGATAATGTGACTTTAAGAAGTATTCTTATTTAGCTCAGCCGTACAGCTGAACAGATTCTATTTGATAGTATCCAGATGGCTGTCTATGTCATCTTTTTATCTTACCCGCTGGTACTTCTGGATGAAATGCCAAAGGTAGAAAGTCAGAATAAGCAGTCCCTTCCAGTCTTAAGATTTATGAACTCAGGATTCTGATTTAAAGAAACTCGCAACCTGCTCACTATTAAAAACAAACAAATAAAACCTCTTTCTGAGTTAGTGCTAGACATTTGCTTCCCAGAAATAATCTCTTATCACTGTCTAGATCCTGTTATTTTAATGCACAAAGGAAGACAATGTTTATGCATTTCAAGGGCTTTCCTTCTTCAAAAAAGGATATTATCTCTCTGTCCTAAGAAGTACAGCAGAGCTAACAGGACCTGTAGTGTTGCACATTTCTGGGAAGGTACCCAAGATGGTGTGCAACTTCTGAGGTTAGCAAGATTTTAAAAACCAACCAAAAATTTGATAATTATGACACCTGCAAGATTTTCACAGACCAGAACATTAGTCTGCCAGGTTTTGTGCAAACATGCAGTTCAATCTAGTTTTTTCCTTAAAATGTAGTACCAGCCATGAATTAACTGTTTCAAGGAAACACCAACGAAAGCAATAATCACTGTCATTAAAGACCTAAAGAGCAATGGAACTTGAAGGCACAATTAGCTTCTTGCATACTCTGATCTGTGCAATACACCATCTTGCACTTAATAAAATCATGCTTACAAAAGCAATAAGTCACCTTTCTGTGCTGTATGTATACTGACAGTTCTACAAGTGGCAATCATAGCCACTTGCTGCTGGCAACAAGAGGTCAATACTTCCATGGAAAACAAACACCAAACCCACATCATGTATTTTTTTTGGCAATGGGAACTAATTTTGATCACATTTAGTGGTAGCACCTTAAAGCACTGCTAAGGAAAGGCTTCATAATAGCTGTCAGTCTCCAGAGCCATCTATTTTGGTCTTGCAGTTTATTAAATATTAAAAAGCATTCTGGAGTTGTACTTACCAAAATGCAGTCCACTTTAGATTGTACAGTTTTGCTAGACGTGAGGGAAGAAAGAGAGAATAGAAATCTTGAATTAATCTAAACAGCAATGACAAAAATATTACATATTAGAATTTCTATCACTGTACTACAGGCTTAATCTCCTGCTGTGAAATATCCTGCTAGCCTATGGAATAATACTCATCTGGCTATTTTTTTGTAGAAAGCCACCCCAAACTTAACTGTTTGTTAGAATTCTTGCTGTTTTGCTCTTTTATATAAGAACTGTTGGTTTGTTTTTTTTTTTTTTTTAAATGAAATATCACTGGAACCAGGAGCTATTACCCCAAGTTTCGAAGCAGCCAGGATGGATGTCACTACTTTTACTGTAAGCTCTTCCACAATTCAGATGCATTTTACTTGTTCATCTGTAAACACAATTAACAGCCCCCTCTCCCCACACTTCAATAAATCCCACCACTTCAAGTCATTTATTTCTAGCTTTCCAAAGAGCTGCTACAAAGCAGACAATTGGTATCCCACTGGCAACTTAGGAGTTTTTCACTTCAGTCTCACTACCTCCCAGGTGGCTTATTAAGATGACATTGGGTAGGGACTGGATTAGAGTATGCCATAAATGACCTCAGTACATGTGCCAAGGAGTGCAAACAGTATGGAACTTATTATACTTCATATAAATACACCCATAAGCAGCTTTTTTGTTTCCTAAGGGCGCTGCATTTCACATGCTTGGTCTGACTGCATTAGTTGAAGGCATTTTATCATTGCTCTGAAGAGGAGCAGGAGCTTTAACATGGAAAAAACAATAGTCTTTACTGCTGGACACCTATTGAACAAGCACTAAACAACCATTTTTGGAGTTCAGGGAGCGATTCTTTTCCTGGTAGAATAAAACATAGTTCAATCTCCTGTTAACACAACAGAACATCTCATTTCCAGTTATTTTACTTTTGTACAGGTGCTACCACATACAAAGAAAGACCAAGTAAGGTATCTGATGGATATACTAAAATCGTAAGTAAGAAACAAGCAAAACAAATGGCTGTAGAGTCTGGTGGTGATAGGAACCAAAGCTACTGAACCAGCATCTACTGTTGTATCAGATGCTCAAAGAGGCAGGAGTTTGGTTGTCCTGCTTATTACACCACCTCATTCTGAAACCAGACGGTCTAAAAATTTGTTCTGCAGGAGCTGGTAATACTGATGCCCCTTCCCATACAAGAACTGGATATGCTATAGTGACAGAATACAATAAAAAATTTCAACAGGTAAGAATACACAAGTCCACTGAAGTAGATACATCAGCAGACATCCACTTCAGCTGACTTTGTGTAGAAGACAATCAGATGGGTGGACACTCGAGAACACCAAGGAGGGAGCAAAGCAGAGCTGTTGGGGATTTGTGAGAACAGGGAACGCTAAGGACAGTAAAATGGGAGCTTTTCCTTGCCTTCGGGAAGATGCTCACATCTACCACAGCAACTGAAGAAGGGAACCCAAACGTCATCTCACTCTTCAAAAACCAGCATGCTAACAGAAAAGTCAAAGGACACCAAGCATGGAAACCTGCTGCTGCTGCTAGGAGTTATCACTGGGTCTGACCCAAACAAGGCATGCTGACCAAAGTCATGCTGAAACAGACGGCTGCTCCAGCAGCACCTCTTTCACCTTGGACTCCACCTCGCCCCACTGCCTCCTGCCCCTAGCAGGGTCTCACAATCCCTGTACTGCTCCAGATCCACAGCCTCTCCTACAGAGCAGCTCTCGTGGCAGCAGGCAACAGGGCTCAGGCATATGTGCCCATTTTTGTACCTAAACCTCTTCTATGGCTTCACATGATAGCTTAATGCAGAAAAGGAGCATGGAGGATAAGGGGATACAGGGTACAGGCAGATCAAACTTAGTCCAAATACAGCCTCTACTCTACAGACTTGCAGACGACATTGTGCGCTAGGCTTTTCAGGAGAACATGCTTCAGCCAGCACAGTTTCCCATCCTGCTAGGTTCTGCCAAACTGCACATAAGCACATCCATTTGCATTAATATTTTCTTCTTGCAAAGAGAAAGAGGCAAGTTGCCAGGAGGCAGCTGGGCAGGAGATCCCTAGAGCTGTCCTTTTGTCTCCAAATATCAGTCTGAGTCAGTAAACGTAAACTCTCAAATTTAGTTCAGGCTCTTCCAGTTGTGACCTCTGCTCCTACAGCACCGATCAACAGTGTTGAGAAGCCGCAGCAGCAGAGCAATAATAAGGCCAGCAAATACAGTTTTATGTTTCCTTTTCGTCAATGGTGTCACAAAAAGGATAGTCAAGTTCATGTCCTCCAATATGCAAGCAGACGTCGTGACATTTTAAAAGGCAAAGGTCCTACGGCTTCAGCAGGGATAAGCGTGATGTCTATTTTAACAGCAATTTTTTTCATCTCCTGCTCCATGTTCCCTAGTATACTGGGAGGACATCACAAAAATTCGTTAGTGGTAAACTGAGGCTTCTTTCATCCTAACCAGAGCACAGGTTAACATGGCCTGATTCTATAAAGCCTACACCTAATGACATAAATGCTTCTTATTTACCTTCCAGTGGAGTTCATCCATGTCAAAGTCAAGCAATGGCAACCCTGAGGAACCAGCCCTTTGACCGGGAAGGTGCTGGGACAGTGACCTTCCCGTGGTCCTGAGCACTGCACAGAAAAGCTGTCTGGTGACACTGCAGGACACATCTCCATCGAATCAGTAGATAAAAGGACAAGTGACAAAGATGGCAAAGGAACAGCCATCCCAGTTACAATGTATTTGCCACTTCTGTTTATTTCACCCCACTTCTTCCTTCACTAACAGGACAGATGTGTTTTGAAAGCTGAAATTTCATTTACAAATAAGTAAGTCTGCTTCTGCCTCTGCCAAATGCATCCCTTACCTAATTACTACTGCAATTACAGTAACTGCAACCAGCAATCCCAAGAGCAAGGCTGGATCAGGCCCTACACAGAGCTGTTTCTAACGTTTGGAGGCTGCTACCGACATGCTTTGCTACACGTCTAGGAACAGCTGCGGGAGAGTAGCAGGAGCGATAGATGTTCTTGCTAATGAAAATAACCGTTTGAATCTATTAGGGACCTGAGCCCATTGGAAAACTAAACTTAGAAACCGTACCGTAAGCCAACAGCCAGCGTTGCTCCTCCTGGAGAGCTGCTCCTGGGGGCTCGCTGTGACTTACCCCCACCTAGAAGCACAGCTGACGTTACTCTCTCTTTCACAGCTCTTCATGCTGACAGTCTCCTTGAAGTTAAACTAGTTCACTTACTTGATCTAAAACTTAATTCAGGCTACTTCAAGCAGTTTCATCCAGGACAAGAAGGTGCCTTTTCTGATTCTGGGGGTAGCTGTCTCTTACGAGTGATAACAAAGGTGGCTGCTTTTACAGCTGCCTTGGATTTACCAGCTTGCACCAGATACTGATCCACCACAAGAACGTGGGAGCATAAAACTATAGATCAAAACCTCACCCAAAAAAAAAAAAAAAAAAAAGACACTGTCACAACCAATGAAACTTTTGCTTGGTGGATACCACCTTGCAGACTGTTTGAAAGTTAAGGCACCCTGAGCGACTCAGGAGGGATGTAGTCCTGTTCTACTGTCTATAGCCACGCTCCTCAAAAATGTTAACTCTGCCCCAAACACCACCAGTCTGGTTCAACCTGCTCACCTCTGAAGAACTACCATCAGCCACTCAGAAACAAAAGTCCAGCTTCTACTTATCAGTAAAAAAGCTAAGAAAAGGGGGTTTCTTAGCCTGTGGTTTAGAGAAGCATAGCAGGGTGGCTCCCTGCAAAAGCCATTGTGTTTCATGGAGACCCCCAGTCCTACGTCCTCCCAGGGAACATGTGTTGGCTGCTTTGGGTCTGCAGTGGAAAGCCTTACTGGAAAGCCTCCAGCCCACCTTAACAGCCTCAGCTTTTGTTTTAACCTTTAGGCCCAAGACCTTTGAGAGAATCTTGAAGGTAATTTTCAAAGGCTGCAGTAATTTAAGCTCCTAAATGCTGAAGCCACGTTGACAAACTCCTGGAAGTATGTTGGGGAGGACTGGGAGGGGGGAAAATCAGACTGAAGCATTTCCTCAAACTGTTCTTCTATCTTATGCCAAAGTACGCATGTCTGCTTTCCCTGACCTATTTATGTATTTCTACTCAAAACAGCCCCATTTTAACGGCCCCAACTTGGCACGGGCAGAATGAGGAGTGTGTTCTCTCCCCAGGTGTGCAGCTGGGTTTACTTTGCACTGAGGGAGAGACGAAGGGGAAAAAGCCGGGGGAAGAAGGCAAGGAGATGTAATTTTTTTTCAAAGTGGCATAAAACCAGATGCTGCCAACCTTCCTCTAATTAAGCAATACTTTACTTTCAGGAATAGGTAGCTGAACTATGCTGAGCAATATGGGACTATCATGTTACAAGAGGTGGCAGAATTCAGTTGCTCTGAGCACACCAAGTATTTCCTTAGCGCTGCAAATAGTAGAAGCCATATAACCACAAGGGATATGAGAAGCCTTATGCCTGTAAGACCAGAAAGAGGAAGGTGGTTGGGAGGGGTAAAAGAAAGCCCTCGAACTTATTAGCTACTGCCTAGTTAACTCTAAGCCTTCTCCAAGCCTGCACAGCCACTGAAACTAATCCTTATCAGCTTTCCAACTGCTGATCATTCACTCCCTATGAAAGCTAGCAGCACGACAAATACTGGGGGAGCACATGCACGTGCACAGTGAACACACTGTATGAACATCCACCCGCTGCAGCACAACTCCTGTCCTGGGACACACTGTGCAGAGGAGGATGCTGGCAAAGGGGCTCCCGGTTGTGTCCCCGGCAGGAGTGGGACTGCAGCACCTCCAGGACACTGCGGTTCTGCTCAGACAGGGGACCTCCGAGCCCCAAAAGTCACACGGGACACGGCTCATCATTCAGGCACTAGCAGTGGACTCAATCCGTGAATGGAAGAAGATGTCAATAACAGCAACAAGTCCAGTTCAGCAAAATTCAGGGGACAAGTGGAGCCACAATTTATTGTGCAAAATATCATAATGGTTTGACTAGGTGGTCAAACCCAGGGAGCCCAGAGTGATTTTTTCATCCTAAGTTTCATCCCATCAGTGAAGTTGCCACAGATACTCTGTATCTCCTTCAGCCCAAGACTGCAAATATTTGCATAAACTGGAACACCCTCCCAAAAACAGCCTCTGTAGCTGTGTTTCGTATGCTTGGTACATTTTGGACAGCCTAGGGAAAACATTATTTCCGCCAAATCCTCATGCAATTTATGAAAAGGAACCACTTTCCATCACTGCTAATAGCTGTGCCATACATCACGAAGACAGGATACAACTCCTGACCTGACAGCAAGGGTTCCCCACTGCAGGGCTCCCAGTTTCCAGTACTCATGCATTATGTTACATTATTACCTGATATACAGGATGCAGTAAGTAAAGTTGCTGTGCTGGTTTTGGCTGGGGTGGAGTTAATTTTCTTCATAGTAGCTAGTATGGGGCTAGGTTTCGGATTTGTGCTGGAAACAGTGTTGATAACACAGGGATGTTTTCCTTATTGCTGAGCAGTGCTTACACAGAGTCAAGGCCTTTTCTGCTTCTCACACCACCCCACCAGCGAGGAGGCTGGGGGTGCACAAGAAGTTGGCAGGGGACACAGCCGGGACAGCTGACCCCAGCTGACCAAAGGGATATTCCATACCATAGGATGTCACGCTCAGCATATAAAGCTGGGGGAAGAAGGAGGAAGGGGCAGACATTCAGAGTGATGGCATTTGTCCTCCCAAGTAACCGTTAGGCATGATGTAGCCCTGCTTTCCTGGAGATGGCTGACCACCTGCCTGCCAATGGGAAGCGGTGAATGAATTCCTTGCTTTGCTTTGCTTGCGTGCGTGGCTTTTGCTTTGCCTATTAAACTGTCTTTATCTCAACCCACAAGTTTTCTCACTTTTACCCTTCCGATTCTCTCCGCCATCCCACTGGAGGGGGAGTGAGCAAGCGGCTGTGTGGTGCTTAGTTGCCAGCTGGGGTTAAACCACAACAGTTGCAACTAGGAAGGAAAACCCCAGTGTAGTTACTTATCATCAGCACTGTTAACTAGTTACCATCTCAGATGGCAAACCACCTACCCTCTCAGACAATTAACGGAAAGAGAGAGGAGGTTTATAAAGTTCTAAAATAAGCTTTCTTTGGAGAAGGGGAAAAACCAAAACCAAACCAAAAAACTCGTAATTTTTTTTGTCTTGAGAGTTCAGCACAAGACCAGCAACAACTCAGTGCAGCTCCAGCAGAGGAACAGGAGCAGGGGCTGTTCAGGGCCACAGAAAACCCTCCCAACTGCTCACTCGTAGTCCACGTGTACAACCCTAACGCTGTATGAAGACACATTGCTGCCCCAATATTTTTACTCAGATCTCTGAAAACAAGCCTTCCGTATGAGAAGGATACCCAAGACAGCAGTTAGAGCTGTCTGCCAAGGAAGAATTATTTTGGCCACGTGGCCTTTTAAAAATTACTCAGGTCTGAAAAGCCTCCATTTCCCACTGCATCAGTCGTTCCCCCATACAATCTCTGAAGGCTGTCTGTCAAACTATTTAACAACAGGGTCTACAGGTAGTCTTGAAAGGCTGTTTCTATGCGAAACAATACCACATGCACAGCATTTGCCAGGCCTGTGTCTCCCAGGCACAGGAGGTATTTGGGTGTTGACAGCACCCAGGAGCTCTTTTTCCTGTGCAGTGTCCTGCTGCCTCTTTGCCTCTTGCAAAACCCCAGTTAGCTCCCGAGGAAAGCAAGTTAGATTTCACTACTAAATACCAACAGTGACAGTTTTGGCAAAGTCATCTTTCTGAAAGCCATGTTAAAATAGAGAGGGTCATTATTAAACTGACGACGCATCCTTTTGGAAAGATTCGATATCTCTTCCAAAACTCTGATGCCATCAGGTGCCATTTTTAAAAATATCTATTTACTCTGCATGCTGTGAGGAACCACTCAATAAAAGGATTACCAACCCTATTACAGTAAGTGGTACTATCAGAAAGGTACTATTATCACATCCTTACCATGACAAGCTCTGTGTCCCAGCAGTGCCTGCAGGATTCAGCCGTTAATTCTTAATCTTAGTGAATTAATGCTTCTCTTTCTTAGACTAACAGCTCTAAATATATCTTTATATAACCTTCCATTCAGAAGCACAAAGAAATGTTAAACTGGAGCCAAGGATCATCTAAGGAGAAAATTATGAAACAGCCGCCTATGTGTGCTGCTACTCAATTAACATCTTAACATATGCCATGTTACATTGTCTGGCTTGGCTCACGTTGATAAAGAAGTGAAATGGCTGTAAAAGCATTTCAATTAAATATTTAGAAAGCAGAGCTGCAAAAGGTTGAAACATGTTTGAATTGGTGAAATGACTATATATACTGCTCAGCTAATGGAGTAAGAGCTTTTGCTAGCACAGGTTACTGAGAAAGGAAAGCACACCCAAGCCAGGCACATCCGCAAGTCAACCCTGGCATCCCAGAGCGCAGGACTTCCCTCCCATCTGCACCTCTCACCCTCTGGCATGCAGGAGCCAAAAATCAGGGAGCTTCTGATGCCACCTAGGGGCTCTCTCCCTGCCTGCACTTCTCTCTCCCCTGGGGATAATTCAATGTCATGCCTTAGAGACAAGGCACTTGAACCTAGCACAAACAAGCAAAGAGAAGCAAAACATTTAATACAAGACAAATCTTCCAGTATTCAAATGTAGACATAGTCTTACTCCAGAGAAAAGCTACAGGGACCATAATTGCATACTGGAAGCATATGAAGTATTGTTATTTCCCTAAAGCATAAAAATAGCTACAGTGTTGTGTCCACTGGAAATGTAGAAAAGCGTCCAACTCTCAGGCCTCAAAAAGTAAACAAAGCAAGTATTCAGCAATTTGTAAATACTGGCTCTTTCAGCATGAAGGCAGACTCCTCCTCAATCCAAGTCAAACCACTCTTCTCAGCAAAATAAGGAAGCAACAAGCACAACAAGCCGATAAAACAGTGCAACAAGGGCGAGCTGCAACCATTTCATCTTTCCTGTAACCTAATCTACCTCCTTCCACTCACCGAAGAGAATATACCCGACCGGTTTTCCATCAGACACAAGCAGGAGCAATGCCGCATCACAGTGCTGGAAAAAGTAGTAGTTCAACATGCAACGACATCTTAAGTTAGTGCAGGTTAAAATTGGTCAAATGCATGACTTCAACACTTGTTACTAAAATAAATGCAATTAAAATATTTCATATAGGATAAAAATTTAATCCCTTCACTGCTTCTGACACTATGATGATTTTATGAGTATTAAACAATGCCAACTATACAAACCGCTGAACAAAGAAGGAAGATAAGGCTGCTAATGAAACGCCCAAGTCCCAAATGTAGCCCACTGTACTGAACCGCCAAGAAATAATTAGCCAGCAGACATCAGAATACCTATGTCTGAAATTTAGGTCTATAAACATCTCTTTCAGCTCTCTGAAGAAATCTAGCTGTATTCAATGCTAAAGGCTTGTTCCACAATTCTTAAAATAACAGGGAAGAACTTGCAACAACCACACGCTATCAGGTGCTCTATTCCAGCAACAAGACAGTCATTTAAGTTCCTGGGGGTTTTTTACATTTATTTAAATGCAGTATTTTGCCACAAGTTACTTTAATGAACTCTTAGAAGAGAAAAAGAAAATGCTTTTACACAGCTCTCACCCTGGTTCTTTCAGCATTGCTCTGAATTAACATCAGTGCATATTGTTATACTCAGGCAGGACACTATACCAAGGATGCGATGCCCTCTGTACATTATGTGGGAAGATAATATGACTTCAAAGGAGCTGCATCCTATATTTATTAGTAAGAATCTACATGGGGCACTGCAGGGCTTTGTTCTAAGATCAGTCTGCAAGGATCAATTGCCTAGAAAGGCTAAATACAAAAAGCACAGGGTGATCTCAATGAAGCGACATGAAAACAGACTGCTTGAGTAGGAACTTTAATCTAAAGTATGTCCCACTAAAAGCAGAAAGAATGGATACAGTCGCCAGACAGGCAAGTTTGTGGCTAAACGGCAAATCATCCATCGCAATGGCTCACGTATTTCACAATGAAAACTTCTGTTTTTAAAACTAATTATGAAAAAACATATCAATCTTTGGTTGCTTCTGAATTCAGTCCATAGATAGCTAAAAAATCTGCTGTGGTATTTTCAGCCATGGTCAGCAGAAGCCTAATCACAACATTATTACTTAAGGCTAGTATTTCTAAAGGGGTCTGAACTGGAGATGCTATAAAGCACAATGAGATTTTTCTCAAGCCTTTGTCCCACATGGCTCTAAGAAAGGATGCCCAGTGAAACTAAAGGGGTGACACTCCTCAGCAGCACTTAAAAAACCCACAAAGAAAAAAACAGGAAGAAAAAGCACACCTACAAAACACACATGCACAAAATCGTTTCACTTCCATGCCTGCAGAGCCAACAAGACGAGGAGGAGGAAGGCAGCGCCTCGCTGTGCATCGCCACTGGCCACAGGGCACAGACCTGGTCCTCCGCTGCCTTTCCCTTGAGAAATGGTGGCTACAGATGGCTGACAGCAAAGTGAAACAATCATACTCATGAGAAAATAGGAATGGTTCTACACTCTGCTTATGTTTAATACACACCCATAAATGTACAAATCGGTATAGGCCTATGTTTATTGTACATAGTTACACAAAGCTCAGCTGAATCCAATATAAAAGCTTCCAGCGTTAGCAGCTCTACTGCAATGCTTTCCTACCATACGCATTTCCCAACACTGGTGCAGGTGCCCGGATGGCAGATGTAAGCCTGCTGACAAAAGGCGTGTTTCTTCTTTATTTCTCATTATTTCCTTCAACATTTCCATGACCTACAACTATCCTAGTTCCTTTCTGTTAACCAACAGGTTTGCTACTGGTTGTACTTCTTCATTACCCTATTCGTTTGGTACCCAGGGAGGTATCATCTGGTTAGCAGTGCCATAGCCCAGTCCTATCCGAGCTCTTTCGTGGCTTTACTCTGAGAGAGCACCAGCCTGCGGAGCAGACCAGACCCTCCTGCACTGCCAAGCCCAGTGCTGAGCCCCACACACTGCTCGAGTCCCACCAAGACAAGCCAGTACTCAGACACCCCAGGCAGTCGTCCCCTCTCCAAAACCTGCCGGGTCAACAGCTGCAGGTGTCCCATTGTCAGCCTGGAAAGGAGCCCCAGCCTTCACACCGTGCTACCACCTCAATGCTACCTGGGGCCTGACATACTAGGAAGCGGAGAAGCATTCTGAGGGCTGCAGTGGGGCTGGTCAGCCCTTCACAGACGCTGCACTGGGAAGGTTCAGCTTAACCCCCAGGGCTTTCCTGACACACACTTTTTCCCTCCTCCATGCCACAGACATCCATCTCTCCCCTCTACATTGAACAGCTCATCCATAGGCATCAGCCTGTCTTTCTGCAAAGAAATCCAGCTTTTATCTAGCCCCCCTCTCCTGATGCTGCTTGCAATATCCTATTACTGCTGCTTCTGCATCCGATCTCTGGATGTCTGCATTACTCCTCCTCCTCGCTCCCTTTCCTCTCATGGCTGTCTACCACACAGCTCCTCTGCACCCTTTTTTCCACTTGAGGAACCTGTACCTGAGTGCTGACCTTGGTAACTCCCAGGGAATGCAATCCTTGCAACCTCTTAGGTTTCCCTGTGCTGAGTAATGCCCCGAGTATCTACAAGCACTCTCCAAGGATCTGCCTACTAAAAGAGTCACTTCTTTCGTGCTAGATGGGCATGGCTTCACCGCCACAGGAAAGGCAACTTCTCCCCCTGACCTGTGCCACACTGCTCACTGGCACATCCCATAACCCTACTCCTGTCCTTGACTTTTTCGTAGAGGTGAAAATTTAAAAGCTGAACATATGCAGGATGAACATGGCACTGCTGCCTGATGGTCACAACCATACAACCTCCCATCTCAAAAAAATTCCTCCTTCTTGTTCAGCTGCCACAGGTTCTTTCACGCCTCCATCCTTCAGCCTTGCACCTGCACCCTGAGGCATTTCTCTCTCACCTCTGCTTACTGGCTTTGACCCACTCCAGGCGCAGAAACTGTCTGGTCTCTGCAAATAAAAAGCTGCAAGTAGCCAGAAGTCTCTTGCCTACCTCAAAGGTCAGTTCACCGAATACTAAAGCAGTATAACTCATCAGTTTTCAACTCGCTGTTTCTGGGGGTAAAAAAAAAAAAAAAAATCCTAATTGCATCTTTTAAAATGATTTTAATCCCTAAACTAGGATCTTCAAAAAAGTTACAAACATGTGCTACTCCAGTTCTGAAGGATTTACTTTGGAAAGTTTGAGTTCCCCTAGCCTGCAACCCAAGTGAACTTTAGTTTACTTGCAGACTAAAGAGCTTGTCTAAACCTGTAAGCTGCGCTTGCTTAAAATTAAAGCTGCACAAAATTTAATTAAGCTAAAGCCGTGTCAGTTCATACCTGCATGCATCTATTTCAGTTTGCACCTACAAAGCTGAGTTTGAACATAACTGCACTCACTCCTAAGTGGTAGCTTAACTGTGTCAAACAAGCATCTTACATGAGCCCGCACTGCAGGACCGGCTGCTCCAACCCACTATTACATTTACCAGCTCTTGGCCTGAGGCATCCATCAGGCCTGTACAGCTTCACAGCAGCCAGAACAGACAACTCCACTGCCAGCATTGCATAAACTACAAGCGTAGGGCAGACAAGCATCATTCACTCAGTCACCTTCACTCCACCCACTGCCTCCTTCACTGCTAGGCTGCCTCTGCAGCCGTGATGAATGAACAAGCAAGTCTACCAGATTATTTCTTTCCTCTAAAACCTAATTTATGAATGGAAATTATGAACAGCAGGCACCTGAGCAGTACTTAATACCTCACAATTTTAGGGTTCAGTACTCTGTCTCCTTGGAACAGAGGACGATGTATGCAGCCAGTTCATTGCAGGCAGACTGTGCTATGCCTGGCTCTGCCACCCCATCCTACTTCTGTAGGCAACTGGGGGGATGGGACCCAAAACCCCAAGAACTTAGCCATTGTCTTCTCAAGTAACATACCTGCTTTGCATGCATGGCATTGTCCATAAGCATTTTGACATCTATTTTAAAAGTTTTCATATTGACATGGTTTTCTTTTAAAAACATAGCAGAGGGCATGTGACCTGTCCTAGTACAAAGTACTGAAGCCACAGCCACGCAGGTCACTGAGTTTAGCACCCTATTAAGACAATTTGCAGAACACCTGCATGGATTCATTATTCATAAGAAGTCCATTTCAAACATCCCAGGAAACCGCAAAGTTACACCACAACTTACTTAGTAAAATAGTCAGAAACAGAAAAGGCTGTCCTTGATTAAATCTAGAACAGTTTTCAGAAAAGCTGCATTAAACTTCTGACTTTCCAAAAATCACAGCACCAGAGGATTATATTTAAGACAGATGTAGACAGAAAGCTACTAAAGCAATATTCACTGAGATAACCGCACTGTTGAAATTCACCTGTAGGCTGCAGCATGTAACTGGCTAACATCTTTCAGCATCTAACAATTTACTGAACCGTGCTTGTATAAAAGTCTCACACTAATGTTACCCACAATTACTTGTCTGATAGATCCTTCCAGAAGGAGACATTGTCTAAGAGCACTACAGAATTGGTCTGTTTGGATTTTCATTCCTGTGAACCACATCATGCATAAACATGCCAGTGGAAGAGCAGGTGTCTGCATTAAGGGAATGAAAATGTATTTTCCTGATTATTACCACAGTTTTATTTCAATTTTCAAGGTGAACTATATGCTGCTTTACCACTCCCTGACTGAGCAGCTGAACTAACCAAGCCAAAACCGCAGCTCATCCTTCTGAGTTTGATGAATTTAGGAAGGACCATCTCTTCCAGAAGAATACAATGTACTCAAGCTATCTCCTGATCCTACACTGGGCCTAATTTGCCACAAAGCTACCGGTATTTAAAGTATTCAGTGGTAACTAAGAACTTTTCTGAAGCGACAAGAATCACTGTGAAGTGACAAGTAACAATTATTAGGTTCTGCACTGCAAATACCCGTTGTAAATATTTTCACCCTGAACATCTGGAGCTATTTATTGACAACATCCCAGTACACACGTGTGTCTAAGTGTTCACAGAGAGAGGGCTTCCACACACTGAATCACTGCACACACAATCTAAATTTTGTTTTTCAATTAAGCTACAAGTTTCACCGACTTGAACATACAGGCCATGATGGTACACGAACCTCATGTTCTTAATCCCTCCAAGAGAAGTAAGCTTCTAGCAAGAAGAAGATGCAGTCCATGGGGATTTGTGCAATGAAAGCTAAATGGGGACTGCTTAAACTTATTGGTACTAAACAAAACAAACAAAAAAAATCTTGTTTTTCATTTTTGTTCTCAGCCTGAGAGAACAAGAGTATTACCATTTTTTTAGCCATTATTAATCAGGAAAATCGACTACTCATAGTGTATATTCAGGCATATATCTACAGGGTAATCAGACACCTAACTTCTACTCGGAAGTAATCAGTAAGAGATAGTTGTCTGAATATCCTCATGGATCAGGGACTTAATTATATAGGTTACCAAATCTTCAGGGTCAGCATTTTAGCATTTTTTGCATGATAAAATGATAATTTACAAGATCAATTTTTAACTGAAATGTCACTATAAACCGCATTTAGACAAACTTTTGTCCGATGTAATGGAACACACACAAACCACCATTTCCAAATTGCTGTATAAAGAAAGAAAAGCGCTTTTTCTTACGTCTTCAGCACATTTGTTGATTACTTGGGATTTTTTTATTTGACTCAATAAGCTATCTCTAGTTGTTAAGTACAACTGATGGCTTCTGTTCAAAATATCCCTTTCCACATTTTTAAAACTAGATCTGTCAATCCCACTTCATTCACTTGTTCAATGGAAGAGGCAAATACACTTTTCTCTCAGCTGCCAATTCATTTCTCAACTTTTTATGAGTTAATCATTGAACTATACCACTGGAAGCAAGCATAATGAAGGTAATTCTGCAGAGCAGGCTCCTGGAGCTAAAAGCTGGCTTAGCTCTTCAGCAAACTGTGGTTCCAGGTGTGCAGCTTGCGATTACTGCCAGTGAGTAATTTGACTGTCTTTTAAATATCAACTAATTTATTTAGTTTACATGACCACTAATAGCAACTGTAAGCCCTAACACAGCTCATCATTTATAATGCTAACAAGCTTAATAAAAAATAAATAAATAAAATCAAACCATAAAGAAAACAGGCAAACTTTTTATGTACCCTTAATGAAAGGAACACCATACTTTGTCAGAGCTTGGATAAAAGGTTCCTGTGGCACAGTCTCTGACTCCTGCAAGATTATTTCAAAAAGATTTTTGACCTTTGCTTCAGACAGTCCCATCACAGCAGAAAGAGCTGCAGCTTTCATGCAAGGGCTGAGCGCCAGCTGGCCAGCCTCACAGGCACCTCACCCGCAGCTACCGACTTTCATATAATCAGCACAAGGATCATGGAGTGATCATTTACCTTTCACTGAGAAACACTGCGAGAAGCACAAAGCATCTGAATCTGAACGTAACGTGGGGAGATGGCAGTCGTAGGCAGACGATGCTGTGTAAGTACCAACAAGCACAGCTCGTTTTGGCAGCGTACCTGTCCTGCAAGGCAGCCTCCCTCGAGGGCGCAGCAGCGACAGCAACAGGCACCTGCCACCTGCATGCTCTTCCAGAGAAACTACTGCCTGCACACCACCAGCATGGACAATAAACCGGTCCTGCCAGAGGATGTTCAGCCCCGAAGTAGAAGCCTCGAGTCCCAGTTTCAGATTGCCTCCAGACATGGCACTCACATGGCATCCAGCACCACCTTGCCCCGTTCTTCCCCCAGCTTAATAAGCATCCGAGCCTCTTGAGTACTTTTCTCCACTGAATTAGCAATAAAACTAGCATGTAGTTCTGGAGGAGGGAGTTGTCGCTATTTTTCAAAGCAGATTAAAAAAAGACTTAAAATTCCATGCACAAAAAATAGTAAACAAACGTTAAAACTTTTCAGTTTACAGGCCTTCAAACAGTTACCACTTGTGGTACCATGTAACTGTCTTTTAAGTCTGTATTTTAATACGGCAACAGTTCTGAAGAGGAAGGGAGAAAGCACACAGGAGTATTTCCACTGAAGTCACAAAGACAACTCCAAGTATTTTCAGGTGACTTGAAAATAAGGGCAAGAAGGTGAGGAAAATGCAGCAGAACAAATTGCTCATCCAACTATCCAGCATACCTTGCTCACAAGCTAATTCTTGTTTGTCCGAGGGATGCTCGAGGCAGACACTTTCAGGCAACCTTGTACTAAGAGTAAGTTACAACAGTCTGTTTGTATTGCTGACAGCTTTAAAAATAATTTAATTCACTGCTTTATAGGCAACCAAAGTAATCAACTGTAATTCCTGCTGTCCAGTGCAACCCAACTTTTTCACTGGCAGGAGTCCCAACAACCTTATAATGGCACTTAGGAATCTTTGACTAAGAAATACGGATTGCCTCCATGCCTGTGAGACCATCCATCAAAAAGGACAGCCATAAATCACAGGCCTTAACATTTAACCACAAATTTCCTCTCAGGGGGAGATACGAATATGCCTCATTTAATAAACGAGTTCTTCCCAGGAACAAGATTTTCTTCCCAAACTTGAAGTACCTGACAATCGGTAAGCGATACCATCCCCAGGCAGCTCCAGGGAAAAGCTAAGCAGGACCCATCGCCCTGGAGGAGCGCAGGTACGCCCCGAGAAACCCACATCCCTAGATACATGCCCTACCTCCGCAACCGCCATGCACTGCGCCATGTGGTGTGTTTATAGGTTATAGTTAGAAAAAGGTAACAGCTCATGTAGCCTGAGCAACAGATAAAGACCAGACCACTCACTGGGTGCGGTACCGAGCAGGTCCAAAAGGAGAGCCTGGCAGGTCTGCCACCCATGGGAGGCCCCTCCACCAGGACTCCCAGGGTGCAGGTCCCACCCACAGAGACCATCCCCATCCCTGGTCCCGCCTGCAGCAACACCTGGCCTCCCCACCCTTTGACTGGTACAATGTCACTGCAGCAACCACAAGCAATTAAAAACAAGCAACAGGGAAAATATTGGGGAAGTTTTGAATGTTTTTTCCACTGTCTTAATGATTAAACATTCAACAACAGAAAACACTTGGCAGCTTACTGAAAGCCTGTTGATGGCACAGCAGCCGATAACGAGCATCCTGCTTGATGACAGATAATCCTTTTTCCATTAAATCAAGAAAGTATTAAAATTGAGATACTGGCTAACTCCATTTAGAACAAACCAAACCAAACCCTCAAAATTCCCAAAGATCTGAGGGAACGCAACAAAACACCCCAGCACTTTCAGAATTTTTAGATGTATTTAAGGGATTCTTCTCACTGGCTTGAAAGTACCAATTTGTGCTGGCCTTCTGGTTGGGCTCTTTCTGGGCGACGGAGCACTGCATTTTCATCTATTCAATTTACCTTTTGAATCATCTGCTGATAACTTTTCGGACATACAGTCCGGCATTTTACCTGGACTAGTCCAGAGGCAAGCTAGAAAGCTACCTCCACCTCCTCATCTTCGCAGTTTAAAAATAAGGAGTTCCTTATTTATATATGAGGCTTTGTAATATTAGATATTAGAAAGGCTTGAACCAAAAATCCAAATCTGGATCCTGATCTGAATTTTGCAGTTCTGGCCCTTCTCCAAATACTTCTGTTTGGCAAGCAGCGGAGTGGAGTAACAAGAGAAGGCAACATACATAAGTTATGGGATCTGTATAAAAACATTAAGCTCAACTCCTGCTCTCAAAACTACGCACACAAAAAGACTAACAAAACCAGCCCAAGCTTCAATTAATTAAAAGATTAATCAGTGCTTCAGTATAAATCTGATCACCCAAACCTGAGCAGTACCATCATCTCACCCAGTTACAGTATTTTTTCTGATTAATTCATATGGCACCCAGAAAATTTTAGGGAGTGTTTCTAAGTGTTCTTTTCAGATAGATATTTGGATTCCTACTCGCCAATGGCATACAGACACATGCAAATCAAACAGAACTGCCCCAAATGGCAAGCAACCCAGCTACGGAGGCCTGGGATGACAATCCTGCAATCCTGTGCTTATTAAGAACTCATTAGAAATGCTGCTCCAAATCACAACGTCACACAATCTGATTTGCTTCAACGAAGGGAACTCCTGCAGTGGAAAGTAAAATGTTTATGAAACAAGGAATTGCATACGTTTGATGCTGTGAAGTCAACAACTTAATGCACTCCTATGCATTTTAAATGAACAGCAGTAGAACTTAGCCAAATCTTTTATTACTTATTGTTTTTCCCCCCATATACTTTATTAGATCCTATTGTTTCAAGAAACAAACAAAAGCCATGAGCAAGAGTGAAAAATCCACTCTTCCTAAAAGCAGTTTTACAAAGATCTTTTTTCGGCAAAGCTATTCCGTCCAACTCGGAGCCAGGATATTCAGTAAAACCTCAACTCCATTCTCAAAAGGTTACATAAAGGTCAGCATTCATTTTATTCAGGTTTATTTTCTAACCTTGTAAAAATGCCTGCAGACCAAATTGGCTTCCACACCTGCTGACCTAGAAACTCCACCACCGTGGTGGCCGTGCCCCGTTTTGGAAAGTTGCTTCTCCTCCCACGCCGATCTGGCACTGACTGCTGCATGCTGCTGACCTGCCCGCTCCCAGCAGTCAGCAGCATGGGGGAAGGCTTTCCCAATAGCAAGGGGATACATTTCAGCAGAGAAGAGTAAATGCTTTTTTAAGCCACTTCGGTGAAAAGGAATTCTTCCGGGGGGCTTCCCCCCAAAGGGAGGGTTTCCTCCATACAGTAATGTGTAGTAATAGATAAAGGGTGTACCTGGACCTTGTTCAAGGGAATGGAAGATCTCCAAAACAACCCACGGAGGGGATGGAGCAGCCATCCTCCAGAAAAAGAAGTACAGTTGAAAAAGTGACAAATGGTGTAGGTTTATTTCGCCCAATTCAAGAGATCTGCACCGCAGACAGTTACACCCTGGCACACAGTTTACAGTCAAAGAGAAACAGGCACATAAAATGATCAGATGGATTGTTTTATGGAAATGTCTTCCCTAGGAGATGGCCCTCACCTCAGAAGTGCATTCTTCTCCACAACGGCTATAAGGGAGCTACCTCGACCAACTCGTACAGAAACAGATGGAGTCAAATGAAACAAATTCCACTTTCTGTTCCTATTCATTTGGGGAAGCAGAGTGTGAAGGAGAATGACATGCTGCTAAATGCTTTGCCCAAGGAAGGCTGACCTTCCCTGCAATCATCAAGAACTACTCTAAAATATGGTCCACAGCTCAATTCTTTCCTATGTATTTGATTGCTTATACACTGTATCGGGAAATACATTCACGACAGGCAAGTCTCACCGTCACCTGTAAACAATGGAACCATAAAGCCAGGGAAAACTGGGTTAGTGATAAGAAATTTTTGCAGTTTTATACAGCATCTCTTAGCTGAGGGGCTCAAAGAACTTTTTCAAAGGAGGTAAACATACTTCTGATGTTACACAGATTTAGTGAAATGACTGCAGCCTGTACGCCTGCGAATGATAATTATTAGCTCTTCCTCAGAATAGTTAGTAATCTTTTACTGAAGAATTGTAAGTTTTGTTTCGCACCTCCAACAATGAACTAACCAGGACAAAGGAGGGAATGGTGGCTGGTGAATTTTGGGCTGGGGGCACAGAATAACCACAGAGTCTGCAATCAGTTACAGGAAATTTTAAAGTTCTCCACTCAATTTTGGCAGACCATTTAACAAAATATAGACGGTTTGTTGGGTTTTTTCCCCCTCTTATTCCCTGCCTCCCTCTCCCAAGCTACAGAAAATAGAAAAAGAGTAAATGCAGATGGATTGGTCTACAGATTAATCCAACCTGACCCAAGAAATGTGTGTTTTAAAAAAAACACATAAAGGGCGTTACAGGAATTTCAACTGCAGAAGAAAACTACCAAAAAGGTGTTTGCACCTGCATTTGCAAAGAGCCTGAAACACATACCCCTTGAGCTTCCCTCTTCATTGCCAGGTATTTTATTAAAAATATCAAGACTGTCAATCATTTTTTCTGCTGACCTAACCATACAAATAAGTAGCAATTCCTATTACAAAAAAAACTCAATGGCATTTCCCAAATTGCAGAACACTTGCTCTGCCAACAGCTAAGTGACGATCCACACTTGCTGACAACGCCTAATGAGGAGTGATGGATGCAACTGCAGGAGGGAGCGGGAATGATGTAAGTCATAAGAAAGAACAGAGCCTTCCAAAGATTAGAAAATACTGGTGTTATGATCAGCTAATCTGGTTTTCTAGCATGATACCAAGAGCCCAAAACTAACAAGGGCACAATTCACCTCCTAATTCCCCTTCAACATGAGACAAACTGGGCTGTAGGACATATAATTTTGGCACTGCCCGGCCTAGCTCATGTGGTTTTCCCATACAACTTCTAGCTAGAAGAGCGATTTGAGGACAGAAATTATGGATCTGAAACCGACACCCACGTCCAACTGACATGGCTGCAAAAGCAATGCTTTGTGTTGGCTACTCCACGCCACGTGGTCCTCAGCTCGGTTTACACACGAGATATTGGGGAGAGGGAGGAGAGAAATTAATCTCTCGAGCAGAATTATTATATTCAAATCCTAACAGATGCCTTTAGGACAAAAAGAGCCGAGATGCAGGCAAGGTGAAAGAAGCTGGGGCCAACCCGTGCACAGATGCAAGCATGAGATTACTATTTACAACAGTAAACAAGTACTCATTGAAGAATCATCACCAGTTATTCGCAACAGTGAACAAGAAAACAAACCCATCCGTTCCTTCAATGTTCGCAGCTACGGACTGGATTTTAGATTAATACAGTGAGCAGAGGGATTAAATTGCCTAAAACTGTTGGTCTTTTTCTTTCATGCCAGCGAGAACAGATCCTCAGCTGACACCTTCCTCCCTTGGTCATCTCCGCATCTCAATCCTTGTGCCACCCTGCTTTTACATACGTACATCACTGGCTGTCTTCAGCTATAGCATATTACTTGGCAACTTAATGTAATATTGAGTAGACTCTGTCTTCACCACCATATGTTTGGGTACAGAAACATCATATACAAATAACACACATTTGGAAATACAGTACCCTCACCCGAAAAAAATAATTGAAACCCCATTAGTCTATATGCTCAGACAGCTGACTAGGGAGGTTTTCCCGCCTCAGGCTCTAACGTCTGGACAAAAAGCTACTAATAAATATGAAAGCTTTAATGAATCTAAAGGGAAATAAAAACAGGCAGATTAAGGCCCAGTGTCCAGCGAAGACCAGGGCAATTTACAAACCCGTCCAACCTGACACTAATCAGCCAGGCTGGGCTCCCAAAGACGTGTTCTCCCCGTCTAGACTTCTAATCCGCCAATGGGAAAAGACATCTAATGTTATTTCTGCCCATTTCATCGACACTGTAAGAATACATCCAACTGCCCCAGCAACTCACATACGCAACACGAAACAAAAACGGACGCCACTTTGCTGGATGTGTTCAAGTGGGGCAGACAGGAAAAAAAATACAGTTAGATAGTGATGAACTTTAATTATTGTAATCAAACAGCAGTTAAATACCTGCATGTGACGGTGCAATGCAAATAAATACTTCCTGATTTGTTTTTAAGCACAGCTAAGTAACTCTTTTATCTTCCCCTCCTCAGTCCAAACTAATGGTCACTTTATATGCAAAAAAACAACAAAAAAAGCCAGAAAAACAGACTGGACTCCTAGCAAGCACATTTTTAAGTCTTCAGTACATATACTGACCATGCCTGCAATTTTAACCAGCAGGATTTAACCTATTGTTTCATTTTAATGGACTCCACATGTTCACAATTACTTGAGCTACTTTTGTCAAACTACATTTTAATTTAATAAACAGAATAAATTAAGTATGAGTTGAGATAATGAATAACTCATTGTCCCGCTCGAGGCCTACATCATACACTATATTTATATTTGTCTGTACAGTGGAAGGACAAGCACAGACTTGTTTGTGATCCTCAAGTCCAGTATTTCAGTAGCTGCTATATTTTGCTATACTATTTTCATTGACAATACAATTTGAAGACTGATTTTTTTTTTTTTTTTTTTAAAACAAACACAACCAACTAAATACATCCATCTACTATGCATAAACATGTGCAGGAGAAAAGAGGTGGGGGGAAAACAATACAGAAGAGTACTAATCTAGATGTGCTAAACCCTTTGGGAAGCAAAGGAGGAACTGAACGTGCCAACCTGCCAGCACACAAAACTGGCACAGTACGGGAAGAGGGGAGGAAGAGGAGGGAAGGCAGAAAAGAGGAAGCTCTCTTCTGCACGTTACACCGAGTTCTGTTAACAACAGAGCACTGCCATTTTCACAAGCAGCCTTCCACAATCTCTCCCACTGTTTATCCATCACCAGCACACAGCACCCACTGAACAGACTAGCAGATCCGAGACTGCAACTACAGGAGACTTTCCACTGTTTACTCCGAGTGCAGTGTGCATGACTTCCCTGGCAATGCTCCTCAACCTTGCTGCTCAAAAACAACCACCACATCTATACGAAGATGCAAATTAACATTAAACTCCAGCCTTGAGTTTAAGACTGCTTAATCGCAATACAGAAACACAGAATTTCTAGCAGTCCCAGACAAAAGATTTGAAGATATCAACTAAAAGGTTTTCTTATAAAAAATAACTTTATCTTCAAATACTGCATTTCAACAGTATAACCTGCAGGGAGTGGATACTGCCTGAAAGCAGCAGGGAAGTCCCAGCCCAGTGCAGGAAGCAGGGAGCCATGAGGAACACTTGCACAGAGGTGAGGAACATCTGTGAAAGTACCAGGAGACAATGCTGCGAGGTGCTGGCAAAATCTCTGCTGGTCACAGGCACTTGGCACCAGGCAAGCCACTTACACCGGGCAAAACGCTGCATTCCTTTGTACCAAACATGGGCTGGGGCTACTCATCAAGTTTACCTGAATCAAATAAGCAGCTTTCATTTAAAAGGCTAACATATGCGCTCTTTTTCCTTGAAAAGAAAACCCATAATAAAAGCAGAGGTTTTACTTAGTAGCCATTTTGTCTTCAACTTGGACATGATACCTAATATGAATGCAATGTCAACAAGCTCTCTAAGGCTCATTTCCAAACAGCATGTTCATGGAAAGAGAAGAAAATATAAAAAGGCCATCAGTAAATACCATAATAAATTAGGAGGGTGTGAAGATTTTGTGATCTAAACAGACAGGAAATTCTGCAGTTCTTATTCCTTCCCTAGGTCACATTGCAGAGAAAACCAAAACAAAAGGTAGCAAGTGTGGACTAAGGACAATGAATTATTATTTACTGTTTAAATTAAAAAAACCAGCCAACATCCAAACAATAAATGCAATTTCAGTAAGCCATATAATAAAAGAATCTGAAGGTAAAATTATATTTAGATTCTCTTTCTTTTCCAACTACATCAATTCAAACTATGAAATCTAACTATAGCATGAAGTAATATGCAAGCTAGATCAGTATGTTTTTATTAGGATGAGTACATGTATATAAATACATATATAGTGTGTACATATAAAGGAAAACATTATGTATGAGTAACCAGTATTTACAACTCCCAACTTTCACAATACTTTATCAGCTCCCTCAGCCAAAAGCAACTTTTAAAAACATACACAAAATATAAATGCTGCAGGTGACAGCCTCTTGCAAATATTTTTTTAAAAAAACAAAATATTTTATTTGCAGGGCAAGCTAAAATCAATTTATCTCTTTCCCCCAAATGCACACAAAATAAATATTCTTAAGTAAAACGTTGGTTTACTACGAATTTTGGTTTAATTTTTAGAAAACAAACCCTGGATTCCTGTGCAGGAACTTGCAAACCATCACCACAAGTTTCAGCCAAAATTGCATTTCAGTTGCCAGACTGGAAACTCAGAAGAACAGAGGTTTACAGGGAGGCTGGAAAAATGCACCCTTACTGCAACGCTCTGCATTCCCTGCTGCATCAACACTCTGTGCTGGGGGTCTCATGTGAACGTTAAAAAAAAAAAAAAAACAGACGTAAAAGCAGAGGGCCGTGTAAGATGCCGACTAATTAAAATGCCTTCAGCAGGTGAGATTGTACTCATCCGTCTGAGCAGAGCCGCTCCGTAATTACCATTATCGCCGAACACAAGCAGGCAGCACCACTAACCCACCCCGGGCACACGGGAGGCTGCCTCATTCCTGGAAAATAACAAGTACCAGCCACGGCAACAGCCACGAGCCTCCCGACCGCCTAACCGGCACACCTGCCCGCGACCACGCGTGTTTTCCGCACGGCCGCCCGCGGTCTGCGTCTGCGGGCGCAGCCCCGCGCGGGAGGGAGCGGGGGGGGGGGGGGGGGCGGCGCAGGCGGCTGTGCGCGCAGCTCCGCGCTTCCCGGCACAAAGGGGCCGCGCCCCCCCCCGCGCCCGCGCAGCGCCCCCCCACCCCACTCCCCCCGCGTACCCAAGCGCTGGCCTGGGGCGCAGCCGGCCCGGGCGGCGCGGCGGCGGCGGGGCCCGGCCCTTACCAGATGGAGCTGCGGATCTTGTGCTGCAGCGCGCTGGCCTCGCCGCCCTGCAGCCCCGGCACCAAGGCCGGCAGGGCCCCGCCGGGCGCGGGGGTGCCGGCGAGCCGCCGCGGCGGCTGCCCCTCCGGCTGCTGCTCCTCGGCCATGGGGGCGCGGCGGCGGGGACGCGGAGCGGCGCTGGCCGCACTAGGCCTCTGCCGCAGCCCTCGAGTGAGTTGCCTTCCCCTGTTGCCCGGGGGACATCACGGGCGGAAAGCCGAGCCGCGTCCCGCCGCTACGCCGCAGGATGGCGAGCCCGGCGCGCGGCACGGCGCATGGCGACCCGGCCTCCGCCGCCGCCCCCGCGCAGGGTCGCTCCGCGCTCCCCCGCCTCGCAGCACCTGGCCCGGCCCGGCCCGCCCCGCGCCGCCGCCGCTCCTCGCCCCGCGGCCGCCGTGCCCGCCCGGGCGCCGAGTGCGCAGGCTCGGCGCTGCCCGAGCAGACGGGCCGCCCCGCGCCGCCGCCGCCGCCGGGGAGGGGGCCGGGGCCGGGGGCGCGGCCGGCGGCGGCGAGCCGGAGCCGGGGCGGGGGGGGCGGCCCCTCCGATAGCCCGGGGCCGGGGCCTGCGGGCCCCTGCCGCGGAGTGGTGGGCTCCTCCCGGAGTAGCCCGGCTCTGCGGGGGCGGCCCCCACTGCGCGCCGGCGGCGAAAATAACATACGTGTGTGTGTGCGTTTTTTATAGATAGATAGATAGATATAATACACGTAGATGTGTATGATTTATGTAGGGTGCACCGAGCGCGGAGCTGCGCACTGGAGACACGTGAACCCCGCTCCTGCGGCAGCGGCAGCATTACATCAGCTGGCTGCACCACAGCCGCCCGGCTCCTCTCGGGGTGCTCCCTGCATCTTCCCTTGCCTCCCAACGCGGGCAGCGCTCCTGAAATGCTTCTTTGTTAAAAAAAAAATTAAATTCCTCACTGCTCACCTGTCCCTGAGGAAGCCAGCCATCGCGACGGGGCGGGGGCAGGCCGGGCTGTCCCTTGCCCTCGGCCTTTTCGTGTGTTCCCCAGCCATAAATGGGGCTGTGGTGCCATTAGTCCCACGGGCCTTTACCCCCAGCTTTCTGTGAACAGCAAAGACGGCTCAAGCTGCCCCTGTGTTGCCCCTCTTTTCCCAATCACTCCGATTCTGGTACTCTTCTGATGGGAATTCACAATTTTCGTGCTCAGCCCACTGGGGCAGCACGCGGCAGGGGGATGGATGCACAGGTACCCTTTCTGATGGTGGTACACAAGGATAAAGGAGTGACTTCCTGGCCTACGCTGATCACAGAAAATGTGGGCCTAAAGACGACTAATAATGTAAACACACACATGGAGACATGGCATTGCTAAATTTAGGAGATGAATATTTGTAAATTACTATGTCACCAACCAAAGCGAGACTTTTCAAAAATAAATAGCGAGACTTTTCAAAAATAAATCTTCGCTTACGTTTCCACTTCTCCAAAATCAGAACATTGATGGCTATGACAATGATGGTGATTTTCTTCTCCTTATAAAACCTCTCATCAGAACCACAAAAACTAAGCTCTCTTGTTCCTGCCTCTTATTAAAAGCATTTTTTTTTACTTTACTTGGAAATTTCTGAAGGGCATCCAAAAAAAGAGAAAAATACAAGTAAAAATTGTAATCAGAAGTAAACAGAAAAGTAATATCCTTAACCGCTTTTTGCAGGAAAACTACATCAATGCATGTATGCAAACTGGCACAGGAAGACAAAGGTGAATGTCCTTGGTGATATTTTCTAGTTTTGTTGCAATTTCCGCTTAATACCAATTGTATCAACACAGCCAGGGTTGCCTCTGTTGAGATCTTTTGTTGGATCCTGTGAAATCTGACTGGCCAGAGCTTAACCCACAGGGATCCCAGCCCTAAAAACATTCTGGCCAATGCATATCTATCAGTCCCAGATTGAAATCGATGGGCCTACACATCAGAATAAAGTTCAACAGATGTGCATCATGTTTGCAGGATCGTAGACTATTACAATAAATTGGAAAAATATATATCATTTCAGTGTTGCTTTCAGTCTAAAGCAGCAGTTGGAAGACAAATTTATTATTTAGTTCCTCGTGAATTTAGTTCCCAGCCATGTCAAATTGTAATCACACTTATTTACAGCTGTATGGGCATCATATGACCAAAAAAATAAATTAGTCACATCTCTTCTGCAAAATCTGCTGGGCACAGGCTGGCACCCCAGGGCTGCCACTGACGCTTTGTAATCACACTGGGTGTTTCAGGGCAAAATGTGATTAAATTGACACAGAGATTAAATAAGTGGGCTAGACCCCCAGGTTGCAATTTTGTGGTGGAAGTCGTCAGTGGGCCTCAAAAGCTATGTCTGTACTCCCATATCTCACCATCAATTCACCTTTTTTAAAAAAAAAACTTTTTTTTTTGTCTGCTTTTTTGGTGTGAAGCCTTTGAACTGTTAGCCAGTTTCTATTGCCGGGTTTGAGTAGTAGGCCCAAAATAAGATTGCAGAGAGGCCCAAAATAGGATCGGGGTCCCATTTTGTGTAAAGAAGAGATTTCCTCCTCAGGCCTAGCAGTAAAGAAGAATGTAACATTTTTTCCCAGCATGATACTTGAAAGAAATGGGGCCGTGTTGTGTATAGCTAGAGCAGAGAGGCCCACGCTCTGCTCTCCAAGAGCCTTTTTCATATTAGGAGTAATTCTCCCTCAGTGCTTTCCTCACGTTCCCTCAGTGCGACTGAGTGCAGGGTTTGGTGCAGGTTTGTTACACGCCTGTTTTAACACCGAGTGAGGAATTTTTCCCTTTATGCAGAAGGTAGGCCCATGAACGGAGGCCATTTTAGCTGACTCCTACACAACCAGCTGAACTTGCCTTGTGTTTCGTACAGTCTCTGCACCTGTGCAAAATGGGTGAAAGAAAAATGGTGGCATCTTATATCCAGTTTACATGATTGTATGCAACTAAAGCAAAGAACAAATAGATCCAGAATAATTGTATAAACAAAGAGCTTGTGGTGGCAGAATTAACTTGAAGACACTGAGGGGAATTATTTAATGGCTAAGAGACGAACCTGAACTCAGATGGACTGACTGGAGACCTTCGGGGAATATCCACTGAGGACCACTGTAAACGTCTGCTGGAGTTCTTGTACCTAATGGCTCTGAACACCTTCGTTTGATGCAGAGATTGAGCTCCTGGTCAGCGCTGTATAAAAAAACCACAAAAAGTAATACGAAGGAGTTAATTTTAAGTCCCATTACTGTAAACGAAGGCATGTGTGAAAGTTTAAGCATGTCAGAAACCTGACCAGTATTTGCAGGACTGGGATCTTTCTTGTTCTTTGCCATTTTCCAAATGTCTGTTTTTATTGAAGAGCGCAGCAGCTGAGATCAGAGCAGGTAGGCTAGGGACTTCCAGTCCTCCTCTCCCTTTCTGCAGACAGATTTTGCTCATCTAGAAGCTGACGTTGCTGTATTAGTGCTAAAATTCCTGTCTTTTCTAACTGAAAAGCACTGGAAGCCTGCTGCGCTGGACAGATATATTCATTAGAGGATGATCTTCAAAAGAGAATGAAAGAGCTGTTTTGGGGAAAGAAAGAGCCAGCTGTCTGCACGAAGCCAATCTCCACCGTGCGGTCCTGTGACAGGCGGGAGCTAACTCCATTTTGCCAGGTTAATTCCAAAAGCTGTGTTTATTTTTCCTATATTTCTGGAGCTTAGGATCTAGCGCAAGCCCTCTCTGTGGGGAAAAGTTGTGCTTAAACACTGTCTAACCTATTTTCCAGGATTTTCTCTACTCTACTTTAGTGTGGCTTTGTTTTGTTTTTTCTTCCTTGTTATGAATTGTCTCTGGCAGTCGGGGAATATAGCGTCTCATGCTTTCAAGGAGGAATGCCTCGCTGCCCTTTCTCCAGCTAGCAGCCAGCACTGAGGGGAAGGCGCTTTTCCCGCTCTCCTGTCAATAGAGAGGGATCTGCCACCTCTTGCCTAGCACAGGGCCAGAGACCTGCACGCTCAGAGACTAACCTGAGGTATGAGGCAAATAAATTATGAAATCTCACTATCTTTGTCCTCAAGACAAACATAAAACATATTCTGTGAGGATAATTGAATTTAAAGGCTTGCTAAAAAAAGACACTTTCCAAAAGCTTTAAACGCTGGTTCAGTGAACTCCATTTTGATGCCTTTTTGCAACTCTCCTTCCCTAGGGATGTCTGTGTCTGTATCCTGAGCTATGCCCAAGACATCTCCCTCTGGTTCTCTTTGTTTCATTATCTCCGTTCATGTGTAGCACCTGTAAAATGAAAGTGCAATAACTAGTAATTTGCCTAACCAATTTTAATGAATGTTTCAGATTTTATGGTTTCAATTATTTAAAAAAAAATAGCCAGTTTAGCTAGGAAACCTTCAAACTCATATCATACCAACTGACAGGAGAAACCAGGCTGTGTTCAAACCTGGCAGTGAAAAGGAGGCTATTTTAATTATAATGAGAGCCTGCTTGACCAGAAGTTTGCCAAGCTTTGCTGAGTCTTGCAGCATCTGTTTGGAGCGGGTGCAAGTGTTGTGTGGTGGGCAGTATCGCAACTTGGCAAATAACAGGAAACATTAAAAAAAATGCTAGGGAAGTCTGAAGTAGGCCCTGTGATCACAAGCCCTTCTCCAACAAAGAAAGAGTATTAGCTACCACTCTGACTAGTTATGGAAACAGTTTTCTTGGCAACCACAGCTCTAGTTCTCTGCTTTGCCATCCATTTAGTAATTTATGTCTCTGCGAGACAGTTTTAAGGTGCTAATGAAATCTGTGCAGATGTGGATGATCATCAGGTGCAAGACAGCGATGGCCCAGGCTCACACAAGCCTGGCGGTAGCTTGCCATGGTCAGTCAGAGGAGGAGTATGGCGTTTTGCTGGGGTAATACACAGATCATTTGCATTCTGTAAGTCATGATAACCAGATTAAATTCCCAAGGTCCATCCAGGTTCTTTGATGATACAGATAGTTTGAAACTTTTCATTTCTGTAGATTGCCTCCTCTGTACAGTACAATAAATCTTTGTCTCAATGTAATGTCAAATGGGCTCAGCTGCTGAGCTTGAAAAAGTTATGAGTATGGTGTCGCTATATTCTGCATTCTTGTCTTCAAGCTGGAAGAAGTCAATAAGGAAGAAAAAGGCACCAACTACCACAGCCTAAGAAAACTACTTGGAAGGGGACAGTGGGTCATGAAAGCAGTAATTCGGACTGTCCTGTACAAGGCTGATGAGTAGGAAGGAAGGGCTGTCACTGAAAGAAATACCAAAGTTTGATACTTGGCTGAAGGAGGTTTTAGAGACATCCTTCCATTTTCAGTGTTGTTGAATATTTGATGCTCCTGCAGGTAGAAGTTAGGGGAAAAATATTTTCAGTCAGACCCCTATGCAAATACCTGATCTTGTCAGTTGTCTCTTGTGCTGGCCCAGAGGCTCAGTTTTAGGGAGATTCTGACAGAATCAAGGCCAAGGAGAGAGAAATATATGCAAGTTTCATGTAACAAAGCAATCAACACTTCAGTCTTGATTTTTTTTCCTTTTGAGATCCAGTAGTAAAGTGGAAAGGCACAAGCATTCAAAACTAAACATTGCCTACCTGCAGAATGGCTTTAGTGCAAGGAGGGGGTCAGCTGCAGTTCGCAGGGGCCTTGCCACCTGCACAAAATCATGACCCAAATAAGCCTCACACAGTAATGCAGTGGCTCCAGGTATCTGATAGCGGAGGATGGGAGAGCACCAAATCCCCAAATGCAGAGCCACGCGGCACAGGAACCCTGAATTTCAGCTACGTTGGTCCAAACTCTGGATCCCCAGATAAACTATGGATGTCCTTAATCTTACTGCTGCCTGAAGGAATCCTGGAGGAATTCCAAGTCCTACGGCCTCCCGAGAAATTTGTTTGCTTTTTCTCCTGTATGCAAATTGGCAAGGCAGTGATCCAGCAATACACAAGTGCTTGCCATTATGGCATTGCCCTTTGATTCCCTATCTTGCAAGCAGGCAGTGTCTTGAAAGATCAAACACCAGCCTGAGGACACATTAAGGATTTTTGTTCTCAGAGAAGTTGCCCCCCAGAAATGGGGGGAAAGGAAAATGCTACCTGCACATTGTGCCTATAGAGCAGACAGGTAAACCCACACAATGGTACGATGCCATAGCCTCCCATTTTGTCTTTCTTCTTTCAGCTTTCTATCCCTGACAAGGCAGTGGGGTGTCCTGTCAAAGATCAAAGCAATCACATCTCATCACTACTGGTTTATGTCCATCTGGTTTTAACACTTAAGTTCTTCTTGGTCAAAACTCCAGCCCTCCCCTTGCTGAAGGTGCTGGCAGCTCCACCACCTCTGAGCACCACATCAGGACCCTCTTGTCCACCAAGGCTTTTGCCCCAAGGGCTGCTTCACAGACTCTTCACAACCTTTCCTCCAGCAGTAACTGCACCTCCAGCTTCGGTGGCTGCTGAAGGCAGTGCTGCCTGTGCCTGGGAGCAGTGCTATCAGTGCCTCGTCAGGACGCAGCAGGAAACGTCTGGCCTCCGCTCCACAACCATCTGCTAAAACCAGGCCTCCTCTGGCAGGAGTCCAACACAAAGTAAATAGAGTTTCACAGCCAGATTTCAAACAACAAAATAACTGAGAAATATGGCTCGGTGCTCCTGGTTTTCAAATTCAAAACATGGAAGTCCCTAGAAGCAAAAATCCTTTATGGATCCTAAGACCTTTTGGTTGCCAAATGGGTCCATTGCAACTAACACTAGGGAGAAAGTGCAGTGATGTAGCAGTTTTAGTTAGCTACACCTAATTAGTTCAATTTATGCATTTGCTAATTTTTAAGATGATTTCTTTCTCAAGATCAGTGATGGAGAAAAATTAAATTGTCAAACTGGAGACTTTTGCTTGCAATATTTGTATGGGAAACTGTACAGACATAGAAGAATTCTGAATCTTGCTATTGTACGATATTTTTCATGGTATAGGAGAGAGAGAAGGACTCAATGAAGTGTAAATGATTTTTTAAAAGAACAGATTGCCATGTGTTTTAAAATAGGTCAAGTTTTTGGCCTAGTTTCCTTTACAGTGTCCCTTAAAGCAATGGGGTTTGAATATCCATGATAGTGCCATTGCTTTTTTGTTTTTAGCCACATATATGTGTGGCTCTAGTTGTAAGGCAGAAATGTTCCAGCGTAAGACTACAATGGTACTTATAAGAACAAACCAAGGCCACCCATGTTGAATGGAGATAAAATACAACGGTCAGCTGTCAAAGGAAAAAGAATCTGTATGTGTACCTCTAGATTCTAAAAAAGGATGTTCAAGATATTTAAAGAGGGAGGAAATTCTGCATGCAATATTAATTAATGTAGAATAAATACCATCTGTCTTCTACATACGGAGCAGTCTGGTACATATATTTATGGATGCATCTTTGCTCTGTGAACATAACTTAGGTATAGTACACATGTATTTATGATGTTACATAGACTTAATTATTCAACATAATACACATACCAGTAATTGCGGTTGGCCTTAGTGCAGCTATATGGAATGAGGCAGGACATGAGGAGGATTTCCTCCATCCCAGAGCCCTGGAAAAAGGCCAGGTACAAATCAAGAGCGGTTGTGCTTGGGGAATACAAGGACAGGACTTGTCATTCTACCTACTCTCCCCTGAGGCTGAGGTGGGAGCTCAGCACATCCTTATTAAGATGCAGGTTCTTCTCCCCACTAAGCTGATCCATAAGGGATAGTGCCCTTTAGGCACAACCCATTTCAAACGTACCTTGTTGTGGTGAAACTCTGGATTGACCTATGCGCAGCCGGCAACAAACATTAGTTGGCTCACAGTGTTGTACAGTAATAAACATACTGAAGAGCTTGTCAGTGCATGCTTCAGGAAAGAAGTACAATCTGGAACAACAGGGTCTACGCATACACTTGGAATACAAATCTTTTGCAGGCTGTGGACTTCACTATGAAAACTGTTTGTGATTCCAGTTAAGCTGTGAGTGAAGGCAGTGCAAAGGCTTGTCCGGTATTCATCCCACTATAATGTGGAAAGATAAGTCAGCCTTTAATAATGGAGACAGTTTTAAGAATACCTTTGTTTTAATGATTGACTTTATTTTGCACTGAGATTTGTAGTTGTAACCACCATCATGGACTGGAACCTTTGTTTTGTACCTGTTCCTACCCTGCATCCTTTGCTGAAGAACCAGTGTGAGCTGTTACACATGTGGCTTTGTGTGCATAGTTTGTGACATAAAAAGGCTCAAGAAGGGGAAAAAGGATCTTTCTTTTTGCAGAATATCACAAAGTGCAGGAAAAGTCATCGAGAGAGCTCCCAAGGATACTGATTCGTGAACAACTCTTTTTCACATATTACTCCCACTATTTCCTGCGAGACAAGAATATTATGCATACAGATCCAGTTTGAGTTTTCACACTGGCAGTTCCTCCCAATACTGCTCATATATCAAAATTGCTTTCACTTCATAATGGATCATAAATTCTTCCAATATTATCTTTGTCTGCTACACTCTAAATAATTAACAAAGATGCCAGGCAGATTTGTGCTGCATTTGATAAGTAGCAGGAAAACGTTAGTCTCTTTGCAATGATCCCACCTCCAATAGCTGGCAAAGACTGCAAAGAATCCCACTGAAATGTCTTCCTCAGCATGAATATGTGATTGCAGAATTACTCGGTAAGGACTGGTGGACTAAATCTCCTTCATTTATAATCTGAATCAAGTTGGGAAAAAAAGTCCTATTATCTATTTGCATTGAATAGGTTTATAAGCTTCACAGGAAGTTTTCCTCACCAGCATAGAGCTCAGTAGAGCATGGACATTATTTTGTCTTATCAGGGTGAATTGTAAGACATGGAGGACTGTTTATTTATGATACTATACATAGGTCCAGATTCTTAATGCCTTCATCTGCCTTTGTAAGGAAGTTCACACTGTGTGGTCCTGAAGTGAGCAGCATATCCAGATTTCAGGTGCAAAACAGAAGCTCGGAGTGGAATACCTGTTATATGGAACATACAGGATAATTACATTGCATGCTAAAGTAAGGCAACTGGCTCAGCTGCCTGAAGGATGGGATTTTATTCTGTTGGGCTGAAACAATCTTCTGTGGGGTTGGAGCCAAGAACATTGAAAAGAAAATGTTGTTCATAATCCATCTGGCTGAAATCTTATACTTATCCTATCTAGGCACTGGATCTAGCTCAGAGCCAAAATTAGGCTATCAGAAAAGGTACCACTGAGATGGGGATGAAGCCAGAGAGCTGTTGAGGGAACCTGGTCCATGGGCAGATAACAACACGTGAACAGGGGTGGGAGGGAAAGGCTGGGTAGCGGTTCCCATGTCAGATGAGTGTGGCAGTGAATGAGTCAGCAGTGGTGGTTATAGTCTTCTCAGTACCCACAGGGATCTTTGCGGTCTTAACCAACATATTTGGGTTGGATGCTCAACCTAGCAAAAAACCCAATAGCAAATCAGTGTACATAGGAGAAGAATGGCATCCTTTATCAAGATGCTTTATCAATGTCTTAATTAGTTGAACAGTTACAATATCACTACTCTTACAAATCAATACCGCATACAGCCAAGAAACAGCCATTCCCATACTATCAGGCTTCTAACATTTCTCTAACAATTCAAAAGAAAAACAGACTAAGGTATAAACTTCAGTACAAGAGAGCACTTCATGTCCTCTGCTATTTTTAAGTGAACCTAAGGGATGATTGATGTATTTAAATAGCTTTTTAATAAATATTATATGTGAAATTACAGAAATTTAGATAAAAGCTGCCATTTTACAACTGTTATCATCTGGCGATATGAGGAAAGCGTGGGGATTGTAATTGATAAAAACCTGGACTTTACTGTTTGGGATGGTGCTCAGAGTTTTTCAGCAGTTTTAATCTGAATAACCTCTAGTGGAGCAGCTCAGTTTACAAACCAGTGCACTTTGCAGCTGGATGTTTTATACCACCATGAGAAGAGTAAAATACATCAATCAGTAGGTCACCTTCCTAACTTGATTTTCCTGAGGCAGATCATTTTCTTTCCTTCACGAAGCAAGGAACAGATCTCTTTCAACATCAGGAAGAAAGGAAGTAGGGGCAGCTTTCCCTCTGCTCTTCATTTTCACTTTAACCCCTAGAATGAGTTGATCACATTTTGTTTATTAAAATTTCCCATGTTGGGGAGGATGGGGCATTTGTTTGTTTGTTTGTTTGCTTCTTTCCTTAATTTCTCCCCTTTCAGTTTTTTAAAAGTCCTCCCTCCAAATTTTGGCAGATCCCAAGCTCAGAAATCCGACTGTCTAACCCCAGCTTAAGAATATTGCTATTTACACAATGCTGTCAGGGCCAATTAGCCAAGTGTGACATCAGCCCAGGAGTAAGCCTTTTCTCAGATACAGGCTGTGTTCTGTCCACGTTCAGTAGGTAGGAGAAGTAATGTTTAGTCCTTTTACTAACATAGCAGGCACCCAACTTAAAGTTGTGCCTATTTAGGCTTCTAAAAACAGTTTGCACTGAACATGCCCTCTGGCTTCCTGGCAGGGCTACTCCCATACCAGTAACTTGATATACTCGCTCATGGTCACCATAACACCAGCCAAGCACACGGAAATAAGAGCATCTTTAGCAAATACCTCAATGGGTTAAAAAAACAGCAGGGCACAGCTACCAAAGCCATGGCTGAGATTCTTCCCTCTGCAACACAGAGAGAGGGGCCTCGGTACCTTCTGGCTGTTTGCTACTCGAAGAGGAAAAGGATGATTGTGCAGATGGCAACTTCTTGCACATAAAATGTGTTTTCAGGGTTGCAGCAATTGACTAGTTTGAGTTGCTTTATGCCTTCAGCACTGAGGTAGGGGAGGGGACAGAAAGGTATCATCAGCTCTGCTAATGGCACGCAGAATGATTAATTAAATGCTACAGGCCCAGATTCTGCCTTCATTGTACTGGTGCAGCTTATAGCAGATGATGCAGTTGCACAACCATGTTAGAGGACAAACACTGTCATGGCAGAGATACAGAGCTTTATTACTAGTAATTTAACTGTCAAAAAGGAAACAATATACTGCATAAATGCCTGGTAGGTGGTTAGAAAAGATTATGTTTTTAATCTTATCCACAGTGTATTTAATCTCAAATTACAGATGCGGACATAGAACATACTGATATTACTTTTAAACATACCAGACTTGCCTCACTGTAAGATATTTTTGGGGGTTTTTTTTCTGAATTTTTTTCATTTTGAGGGATTTCTTGAATAGAAAATTCTACAATCACAGCACACAGTTGCCTGTTGTAAAAAAATACTACTCTGCTTTTCAAATTTCCTCCCTTCCTTTCTGAAAGCATAGACAAATTAATGAAGAATAATCATAGCTTAGTCATAAAAACAATCTGTCAATATTTACATGGTGCTCTTTCATTTCTTGGTCTTTCTTTGCTGGTTTGATACTTCAACTAAGCCCAGTATGCATCATCAAGCCCTGGATCTAATAACTTGGGAAGATGATATTTTGAGATGCATTTGCATTAGCAAGTGAAAATCCAAAGGGAGTGAGGAAAAGTGTCCTCAGCATGATTCAAAATAATTGCTGAATGAGAGGTCAGGATATAATAGGATGAAAAAAAAAACCAAAGAAAAAAAAAGCAGGCAATCAGACTCCAGCGAGTGAGTTGAGCAGCTATGTGCAGCAATGAGAAGGCCTGTGGGTGCATTTGCAACTTCCTCAGACACTGACTGTAAAACTTTAAATTTATTTATACTTCCGTTCAAATAAAGATGCAGCTAAGACATAGTTATGTTAGGTCCATTTTAAACTGTTCTGCTTATCTGTGGGGTTTTGATACCACTTTTTAGGGGTCTAAGGAAATCCTTTTGAGAAAGAAGAGAATTGGGGCTTGGAAACTCCCAGCTACAACAGCTGGTGCCCCAGGCATTGTCTGGAAGAAAGAGCAGTTTAAGAGCTATTGGATTGCTTTTCCATCTCACTGGCATTACAGCTTCATAGTTCTGACTTACTGGGGATCAAACTTGGATATCGATAGATATTTCAGCATAAATATAATTTCTCACACCAGAAGTGGGAGCTTTTAGTGCGATAGGAGCAGGCCCACTGCTTTAGCAGGGGCATTGGGATGAGGCGAGTGAATGCTTTGACTCTTTCTTTTTCATTGCAAGTATGTAAGCGCTGCTGCTTCTGAAAGCCAATTGCTATAGTATTGCAAAGAATAACTCAGACCGAGTATGAAACCAAAAGTACTGCCACATAGACACAGCATATTTCTTTCAGATGGTTTCTACCCAGAAGCATGATTGTTAGCTATAAAAATCTCTCTCATTCATGCTCCCCCCCCCCCCCTTGCATCGTTCTAGCAAACCTGCAGTTTGGGGACTAAGCAAATAAATTTTATACCTGAAACAGCTTTATCACAACTGATTAAATGAGCATCCTCTCTCTTTCTTCACATTGAAAATCTCTCTTAAGATTTTTAGTTATTGGGGCTGGTGATATTGCACAGTCAGAGAAGGTATCTGGAACACAGCACGATGGAGGTGCTTTCAGGGGCAGCATACCTGAATTCACCTAGTGAACTGGCATCTGAATCCTCCAGTTCAGGGAGCAAAAATATGACACAAGGCATCCCAAATTCCACAAACCGTTCCAAATAGTTTGTTTTCCAAACATTTCCAAGTGGTTTGCTTATTTTGAATTTCTCAGACACTTATGGATGACATAATCTTAGCACGAAATTATTGCCAAGTGTGCACAAGCCTCTTCCCAGAAGATCTGGCCTGGGGGTGAATAATGTACTTTCTGCATTTGCAACACAATTACTAGGCAGAGCACAGTGCATGCACTGCCCTGCTCTGCAGTTTACCTCAATTCAGACACTCTCACTCAAGCTACTCGGGTAAAAGAAGCAGCTTTACAATTTTCCCCACAGTACACTTCCCTCCTAAAAATCTCCCACATAAGCATTCTCACTCCTGCAGCTCCACAAATGCTAGCAAGTGTGGGAGGGCTGGCATTTTTGGTACAAGAATATTTGGACCCTCTCTACAGTGTCTGCTCTGCTCCCTTGAATACATTTGCAATTAATCAGAGGAACATATGACAAAGGGTGGTCTGCTGTGAAAGGTACCCAGTGCACTTGGACTTAATATCCCCTCATTTCATGCGGATAATGATGCTCTCTTTCCCCCTGGACTCCCTCTTTTCCTCAAAACTGCTGAGAGAGGAAGACTAGAAGTTCTGTCAGAGGAAACTGAAAACAATAAAAGCTCTGATCTACTTATGAAAAGTGCTGTAAGAAAGCCAGGCTCTATATTATTATATTGTCTAATATACTGCAGTAAAACATTATTAAAAATGAAGCAGTTGAGTTCATTTTCAAATAGATGATGTGTGGAGATGAACGTTCTTCAGATTATCCTTATTAGTACTTTCATATATGTTACACTGATTTTTATATAAACATTGTATGATCTTACATGTTATGTAGTCAAATAGCTGGAATCCATTAAAACTATGCTCCAGCTGTGCAATCACTGTACTCACAAAGATACATTTTTACATGTGGTTAATGCCAGGAAGAATCCACAACTTCAATTATGAGAACATCAAAACACGTTGTTTATTGCAGAAAAAAGCATTTGCAGCAATTTAAAATATCCAGTCAACACCACGCTGCTAAATCTAGATAATAGAAATCCTGGAGAAATTTGAGCTAAATCTGTCTGGATTATAGCTGTGGGATTATCTGAATGCTAAATTACTGTATATGTTTTACTCACAAACATGAGCACAGACAGTATAGGACGATGGATGACTATGCAGATCGCAATAAAACCCATCCCCAAGAGACTTTTTCATACACTAGGTAAACAACCCCTCTCAATTTATCAAGCATTCTGGATGGAATTAATGCTGTCATTTACTTTGCTGTTGCTGTGTAGAGGAATATGATTTAACTTGAACAGCTCCTTTAGCACCAGAAAAATAACAAAGGTTTTCTCTGTGCATCCTTCACAACACACAGAGTGCAGGAATATTAACTGGCTGCTGTGTTTGTATAACTGAATTAAAGAAAATACAACTGTAGTTTAGAGTGTAATCAGAAAACCAAATTATACACAATATTGAAAGAAAAGATTAACCCTGGTTGTCTTGTTAAACCTTCCCTTCCCCTCCCCCGTTGTTTACACACCAGTGTTGCTGGCTTTCTAAGGACATACAGTGAATGAACCTGGATTGACCTGACACACAGCATCTCTCAAACTTTCCCCTTGAATGATTCACAGATGTGTGAGCTGTGACCAAAAAAAGCAAAGAGGAAAAAGGCAGGGTAGTGTACAAGCTGAGTGAATTTGAAAGAGGTGATACTGTCCGAGTGTGCCATGCCTGAGTCTGTCCTTCGCTGCAAGTGCATAGCTACTGATTACAGATACACATTCCTTCGGTTGCCAGTTTAGCTCAGTTTGACAATTGCAAGTAAAATTACCTTCAGTTATATTCATGCAGGAGTTATTCTAATTCCTATTATTCTATTCATGTGTATTAGTTTTTATTGCTTTCTGATGATCTTTTGTGTTTTGGGTGGCAAGGCTGCATGTCCATGCACCATGCAGTTACGTGGTACGTGAAGCAATCGGGAGGGCTTTCCCCGGGAAGAAGGCTAGACAGTAATTGCGGCTTCCTGTGAACAGCTACCAGCTGATGTAGATACGGCTACTTTCATTTCCTTCTTTCTCATTCAAATAACGTATGTAGCTCTGTAAACAGATTAAATACAATTTTGGCTCCTGGGAAACTGTCAATGTAATCCTTTGGTCAAAGTACAAACAAACAAACAAACAAAAGAATTGGCCTTAGCCAGAGACTTCAGCTGCATCCAGATTTTAAGATACATAGTTTTCAGCAGAAAACAAATTCAGAAAGGGCACTAAAACCTTGCTTTTTTACTGAGAAAGAGGGACTACTATGAATAGATGCCATGGAAATTTGGGCATGATAGCTGTTATTCTCAAACTGCGCACATGTGCTAACAGATTCACAGTGTCAGGACTCTCTGGTGTTTGAGATAACAAAACGTGGGTTCCATTCTTCAGTTTTTCTCCTTCAACCAAAGGAGTAATTTCTCACCATTTCTGCCACTATTTTGTCTGCTTTTGTGATGAATGTCTGAATACTAGTTGACCTAGAACACAAAAGCTTGGTTGTTGCATGAACTGTCTGTAGACTAGTGCTCTCACGGAGCTGAACCAGAGGCATAACAATGAGATATTTTAAGAGTAAAAGGTTAAAGCCACCTAGACACAAATATCACAGCATGAATGGAAAGCTGAGTTAATGAGCTCAGGTCTACCCCGTGTCAATGACTGCAATACACATTGCAAAGACTCCAGACCACACAGCATCAGTCCCAAAGGGGGTCTCTGCATCATGGTCTCTGCCATAAAAAAAAATACACAGAATAGAAAAACTTGAAAAATAGGTAAGGCAAGTGAAGGAGTACAGGTTGGAAAGGGCTAACATGAACGGTTTTTTTTAAATTGAGCTAAACTCATGTATAAAAGTAAATTCTAAAAGAACTTGGAAAGAGACAGTATGGTTTCATAGCATTTTACTAATTTAAAGGATAAATACTTTGGGGGATTGAAACATTAGGAAAAGATTTAAAGCAAAAGAAGAAATCTTATTAGTCTCAAACAGTACAGCATAGCCATAGATCAAACAATAAAATAGGGCGCTTCATATTACTTGCAGGAATGCTAGATATGCTTCTCCCATCTCTTATATATTCATTATGAAATTCGTTCTACTGTAGCCCAGACATAATTTAAACTATTCCCTCTGCCAGGAGAAACCAAACTTTAAAGGCAAATATTAACTCAACTAGCATGTCTGTCTGGAAAAATAAATATGTTTTGATTAGCATGAGCAGTGTTTCAGAAGATGGATCAATTTCCATTCAAAAGGAGATGAAACAAATTTAGAAATCTGATTCAGCAATGTAGTTAGATAACAGCTCACATGCTTAGCACTATATATGAGCTTAACCACTTTCCTGAAACAGAGTTCCAACATTAGAATAAATCTCAAAAAAACCTCAAATCTTTGTCAGACGAGATCTATAAAAATATTATGCAAGTTGGGAAAAATATGTTTTCAGTTTTACACAAGTAGTGCTTTCTTCAGTGTAGCCCCCTCAGATCAACAACTGCCATTGTCACATAGGTAGCTTTGTAAAACTCCACTGATACAAACCTGGACGCTGCTCTATAAAACACTGAATGCTCAGACACACAAGTGGTTGGCACTTATCTAACGGTTGTTCAATGTGGCCCAGAAAAGAGGTAGTTTATTTTCATTTCCTATTGGACAGCTGACCACATAAGGAAAAACACAATTATACGTGGCATGGAATAACATTATGTGCAGCTTTACGGTTAATGTCAACACAGTTGGAAAAGCTGCATGGAAAATAAACCACGACCTTAGCGGAGGTGGTTTCTCTACTACAGGCCAGCACTTAGTCATGGTGCCAGAGTAGCACAGGGAAAGGATGCATGATTGCTGTTCATGCTGTACTGACTTCAAAGATAAAAAGGAAAAAGGAACTTATTTTTCATTGCCATTACCTGCTTTTTTTCTCTTTCACAAGCAATACGGTACAAAGATTTTTCCAGTCCTTAATTTCCCATTGTGTGCTGATTAAATGATCTCTTCTCTGCATCTTTCCATGTGCTTGATTTGAAAGACAGTCATCAGACAAACCTCCACTAACTCTGCTCATTGCTCTTTCACAACTGGTGTGCTAGACTCTCAACAGCTCTCTCTTTGCTGTCCCAGTTTGACTTTGGAGACCCTTTCTTTAGATCATTCACCAAGGCTAAGTGAGCTCTGACAACCCTTTCTAGGAATCTGTTTTCCTTTTCCTCAGTTTGTGTGATCTCTAGCGTCATCTCCCAAATCAGCCAGAGAAAGTTCCTTCTCTGATTTCCTCTGCACATGGGACAAACACTATTTTACTGTGCCTCAGGCCAGTGAATGGAGCAGAAGAACACACGTGAGTTACTCAGGCCTACAGCAAATTTGTTATATGGCAAGAGAACAGAAAACAGGAATGCTGTGAGCAAACCCCTGAGAGTTTGATACTGTCTCAGAAAGCCAGAGTCCTCTGCTAAGAGTTAGCTTATTAGAAAATATTAAGATTATTGTATTCAATGTCGCCTTAATGTGATTTCAAATTGAAACTATTCCTCTTCTAATTGAACTAATTCATCTTCTAATATTTAAAATAAGGAGAAGGATTCATTAATAGACTTCAGCAACTTTACATGACCAGCATCACACATTACTTTTAACAAGACAGTCCCTAAGAAAAGTCTCAGTATGTTGGTTGTCACTGAATGCATTAAAGTTCATGTCAGAGATAATGACTTTCTCTATAAATAATGCCTTTACAGTGAGTACAGCAGCTTTTCATGTTGCACAGTATCAGTTGTGTGGGTTTTTTAGTGCACTTTTGGACTTAAAGTTTGCACTATCATCTACAATATAGCTGTTAGTTCAGCCTGGTTAAGAAATGATAGGCAGGTGATCCTCACAGAAGTGAAGTCACCATTCTGGATGTATGACACAAGCTTATGACAATCTCAGTCTAGAATTTTAGTATTTTAAGTTTTAATTCTACTTAAGTACCTTTTAAGACTCAATATACAATGAAAAGAAGCACTACAGAATCATGTTATAACCAGAGCTGTTTTATATGCTGATTTTTGCATTTAAAAAATGTCAAATGTAACTTTAAGCTTAAGCATTAAGTGTAATTTTTAAATTTACTGATACCAGCAATAATTTTACAATTAATATTTTCACTATCCAAGCTATCTGTTTACAGTGAGAATTCAACTTTTCTTTGATAGCAAACATTTGCTTTCATCTCTACATTCCACTTTCTGCTTCTTATGCAGTGGCACGATCTTGCAAAATCTGAGTTGCCAACACTGGAGAAGAATGTCCATATCTAAATAAACAAAATAGCTCTTCCAATGGATCTTTTTCTTTTGATCAGGTTTTAGGGAAAAGAACCCACAACCTAGTCTTTGAACTTAAAGGCCTTTGGAGTGCTTTTTTTACTCAGGACAGCCAAAGGCATAAAAGCTGAGTCATTCAAAACTAACATCAGCCAGTTTCTCTTCTCTCCTGCCTTGTTAACGAAAGGTTCAGAGCATTTGAACACAGACATTCATTTAATGATGCTAATAAATTAGCTGACAATAAATTTTAAAGGAATGCACAGCCTTCTACCTGCCACTACATTTCTTGTACATCTGTCCTATAACACTCAATGAATATACAACACCTAAATTAAAGTAGGGATTCAACTTTGTTTGGGAAAGAGGACAGTAAGGAATGATGGGACAGAAGTAAGGGCGTTTTTCCACTTCGTTTGCATATGCAACTAATACATTTTGTATTTATGTCAGGGATTTGAAATCTTATGTGTTTTGTTGGTTTTTTTCAGAAGGCCTTCTCAGTTATCTGTTAACTGTTACCTGCTGAGACATCAATCCTGGGGATACCTTAGCTGCTCTAAGGGAAAAAAACCATTGTGACCACACAACAGAAACCTTTAAATCTCTATCAGATGGACCTAGCCTGGGAATTTAGCTCAGTATTCAGTCCAGGGTTATTTTTTCCATAGGTAGTTTCTTCAGAAGACAGATGTTTCACTGTGCCTGATTGTCCCACAGTAGTTATGTCCAAATCTTACCTCTGCATTCCTTCCCACAAAGCAATTCACATTAGAGAAGCCCTGCTTTAGTTTAAGCTAGATTGCACATTACTACTAAGGCTGATTGCTCTGATGATACCTTGGCAAAGTTTATGAACACACTCAATATATGTACCTTTCAGAAGACTCAGTCCAATTTGAGTTCTTGCATAGAAAACAAAAGCCCTTGTGCTTTTCCTGGTGGCTATCCTCACATCAGAGATGTTCCCTAACGTTGTACTTGGATCTCGAATCTGAGGGACTCCTTAGAGTGCTGTGGGGCATCTGCAGCAAGAGCGGACTTCAATTGTGGCAATTGTGGGGGCTCAGCACGCCTAAAAATTAGGCCTTGTATTTTTAAAAGCTATCAAACATTCTGTTGTTAAAATTACATCTCTTTTTTGTGTGGCAGAACAACAAAAAGAAAACCCCTATGAATTTCTGCTGGCTCTGCAATATCAACAATTGCTGTCAGCATTTGTTTACGAAAACAGGCAAAAGATAACAAACTAACATTCTCCCCCCAGCTGACACTGAGCTACACATCTTTTACTACAGTTAGCGAAAAAATTTGTACCTCCCCTAAGTGGAAATAATTTTCCAATGCATTTTAATGCATTAGCAAGTCAAGTGCGTTTATACTGGTGGTTTACACAGGGGCACGTAGGTTGACTTTTAATCCATTTTATTGTACTGGAATAAGTTTTCTAACAGAGAGCAGGCATTAGTAGGGAAGCCAAGGGCTGAACTGACAATATAGACTGAATTAGCATTTCTTTAATCAAGCAACATAGAATGAGCAAATGCCAAAACATGTGTTATACTAGTTTAAGGCCAACATTGAATGCTAACATTGACACATTTAAAGTGTTAGAATTTGTTTGTACTTGTTACATAATATTAATTTGCTTGGTGATGCCACAGTATATTCACTGAATATTTTAGAACCATTATGTCTTACTCTGCACTGAATGAAAAATTAATAAAAATATGCAAGTTGATAGCAAAGGCCAGATCTGTTGTGGTGGTGTCAACACAGCAAAGTAATTTTGAAAGACCTCATCTGCATTCACCCTTGATCTGCGCACTCAAATATACAATGTGGCAAGCCCCATGAAAGCAACAGTATAAAAAAGAGTTTTCTAAGTGAATTTTATGCTATGTAGCAGACCATAATCTTGCAAGTGAAGAGGAATTAGATACAAGTGATGACACACCTATGCAAATAAAATATTCATTAAAAGAGCAGAAGAGTATTTGGCTCTTTCAGGCTCTAGGGTTTTCAGTACTAAATACACAATTGGATTTCTTACTGACAACTGCATGGACAGGAATAATAAATGCAGGCCAGTAATGAAGGCTGTGATGAACAGGAATAACATGGATAGATTTGCACTTACTCCTGTTATAACTGCAGGGCTCTGTATCTAGGTGACAAAATTGTTTCTTTTTCAAAATCTGCCCCATCAATTGGATGCCTCTCTGTTGAAAAGTGAGTGATTTCTTAAAAGCAGCTTGTTACCTCTCTTAAATTTAAGTGAGATGGAGTTCTGTCTCTTTAGACAGAGACCTAACATGTAAGGTGACAGTCTTTAGGAGTCCCAGTGATCAAATATAGGGAAAAATATTTAGCCCAATTTTATTTCTAGTTTGCAGTAAGTGAAATGAAACTTGGGGGGAGGAGTCACTGATTTGTTTCAACTTATGTAGCCTTTGTTTGAAATAGGATGAGGAAATCATCTCATTTAGGAAAAAACTGTATACTTCCAGAACAGACCAATGAACATTTGACAAAACTATCTGGTTAGTAGGGTCTAAGGGACTGGTTTTGGTCTACAGATGACATGCAAAATTCTTTCTTTTTTTCTAATGTAACTTCACACATGACAGTATTTCAGGTAGGAAATGGTATAAGATTTCTAGTTTCAGTAAAATGAATTATTACTTTGTAGCTCTGGGAACAAGCTAGGAAACCAGCATTTGTATATGTTGCAGCAGCCCTTTAAGGGTACCCTCCATTAGAAAATGTTTTGTCTTACACAGTAGGAGGAATTTCCATCATCAGTGAAGGATATTTCCCTTTTACTTTGACATTGCCATGTTCTGAAATCCTCTGAACCACTGTGCTGGAGGACCATGTGCTTTTTTCTTAACTTGCAATGTGGCAGACTGTTGCATTGATAGACTAACTTCTCTGTTTTTTCCAAAAATACCAGCTACTACTACAATGAAAAATCATACAATTGTCATAACAACCTGGTAATACTACAGTGGCCACTTTGAAGAGTGGTCTGAAGAGTATTTGCCAAACCTTTTGATCCCTAGTAATCAGAACAGAAGTGCCCAAAATCCAGAGATTAAAGGATTAGGCCTCAAGAAAGACTTGTGGTATTTCAAGAAAATGTGACTGATGCTCACCACTTATTTTTTACAGTGCTGATGAGATTTAGTGTTTAAGGTCCTTTCCTGTTCAGACATAAAAGCTGCTGTAATCAGAGTATTACTAGGGAAAACCACTCTGGTTAGGGATTCAATATGTTTAAATTGTTGAGCCAAGGTTATTGTTTGGATTAGGTTAGGAAGGATGACACTGAAATAAGTAAGCCCCAGTAGTGCAGCAAAGCAAAGAAGAACAAAGAAAAATGTTTGTATTTTTAAATAGCAATCTGCATAGCCTAAGTATGCTGGTTATAACTATACAAAAAGATAACTTAGACTAGCCTAGAAACTAGGTATTGTATGTGTCTACACAGCTACTAGAAAGAGAATAAACATTTCCATTGCACTGAAATCCATATGAAAGCAAAACTGGAGACACTGGAGATGGAAGAGACTTATTAGGTCAGCTTGCCCATCCCCCAGCCCCGTTGTCCCTCAAAATCTGCGTGCTTGGTTCCCACACACCTCCCCGACTTCTGCCACACAAAACTTGACACAAGCAACTCACGTCCATCAGGGTCATTCTGCTACAAAACAAAAGATATCAGGCTATACTGACGGTAAACCAGCTTAGGATATTTGTCAGGAAGGTCTAAAGATTTTTTGCAGGCTTCATATATCCAAACAGCTAGTAGCTTTTTCATAAGAAGTACGGGGCTATTAATAATACTTGGTCTTCTTTCTATTTTAGGGAGCCATTAGAGACACATGAGAAAACATCAGCACAAAAATACGTTCCGATATACAGTCATGCCATTTCAAACACCATTGGATTATTATTACTGATTAGGGGGAAAAATCCAACAGCTGTCTGGGGAATTCCCTCGATATCTGGATTATTGATTTAATAGCTACACATTGTCTAGATCCTACCACTCTAATAATGTTTGAAAATGCTGTACATGAGTTTACATTATTTTTTCCTATCATTGCACAAAAATTATTTATTTCAGTCTGATTTTTAGGTGAATTCAAGATTAGCTGTTACTTCCACTCCACACAATAGGAATATGAAATAGCAATTGTATCTTTTAAAGTAAAAATTAAATGAGTATTTAGAGCTAAAAAAATTCAAAGTTTTCAGAAAGCTGCTAAGTATTAAATTTCACCTACAATTCATCCCAAAATTCTGCTCTTCCCTCCCTGCCCTCCAGGAAATTGGAACTAGAAAAACGAAGCAGAAATTTAAGGTAGGGAAACTATTCAAGTGTGAAGGGGCTGTAATTGTTACAGTTGCTTAGGTTACGGTGATATGCTTTGAATATAAGTTTGACATCCTCTCTGGTACATTTAGAATAAATAAGTAAACAAACAAACAACTCCCTACTAGCTTTAAATTCTTTGTCTTCATCTGCGAGTGCTGCAGTCAGCCTGTCTCTGGTTTACTTCCTTATGACTGGGTTCAGCCTGCACAGGCTGTGGTTTTTGTTCTGCGTGAGGCTCCCTGTGCATGCCCTGCTTGTGAAGCACGCCGATAAGAGGTATGGTGTGAACAGCAGCTTATGTCACGTGGACCACAAGATATGGCAGCGCTGTGTGGCACACTGCTGCAACAGAGGCAGCCCTGGTGGTAACAGATCTCCTTCCAGCGTGAATTGGATTGCTTTGGATTCTCATGCCTAAAAATATGGGTGTTGACTGTGAAAAGTACCAGCGTTCAGACCTGAGAGTGTAAATGTGGTGCTGTAAACAGTCTCTCCATGACCGCTTAACTCGGAGCAGGGTAATCTAAGCAGTACAGACTGTCCTGGTCAAATAAACTATTGTGCAAAGAAGAATGACACACTTTGTGTTATATTGCCTCAGTGAAGCATCTCTCTTTCCTAGGATGGAGGTACAGCAGGCAGCAGCAAGTCCTGTAAAAGACTTTTCCTTCTAGAGGTGGAATCAACAGAGGTAATATTTTACTACAGGCCTCTCTCATATATATAAGTTTAATTGAATTTAGCTCTACCACATACCAAAGACAATGTATAACTCTTAACATGATTCTTGGTCTAAAAATGGTAAGCATTTTTGCATATATATGATGCTATTTATTTGTTTAGCATGGGCCCTAAAAAAAAAAAAAGAACAAAAACTTGAGCAAGGGTATCAGCTGTTGTCTGTTTGACCTGATACATTTGCAATGATTTTTATGGAAGAAAATGTTGTCCTAAACCACTATTGTTCCTCTGTTTCTGACAAGTAATGTGATATACAGTGAAATTCTGTCCCTTCCTACAACATTGGCTGTCGATAGTATTCTAGGTCTCTACTAAATGTCACAACTTTTATAAGAAGCTTGGAAAATTCTGTATAATGAATCTTTAAGCCAATAAGAAGATATTATGAACAAACAATGTGTCTAAAAGTCTAAAGATAATAACTTAATATAAAAATCTCATGCTTTTAAATTTTTATTGGGGAGGAAAGGAAGATCACAAAATTTGTGCCTGCAGAAGGAAGAGGGCCACAGGTAACAATTAAATAACGCATGTCCTTTGGTCTAATCAAAGGTAAACACTGTAAATTGATCCTCAGCGGTCTTCTGCAATAAACTATTCTAACATCATACCAGCAATGCACACCTTTCTGTCCTGAACCACTCCTACCAGCTATATTGATTGAGCTCTTTTGTTCTGTGATCTACCTCCTCCTTTGCTGGAAGAGCAACAATGGCAATGCAGTGAACCACTTAATTTGGAATCTAACATTTCTGTTAGAGCCATTTAATTCTGGTATCTTATAATCCTCAAAAAACAAAGAAAAATTGAAACACTTGGAAAATACAGAATGATGATGTACTAGTCTAATCATGGAGGTCCCAAGCAATAGGTCCCAAGTACAGCTCATTATGATCACAAACATCAATCTGTTTGAAATCTGCATCTAATCTGATGTACGCTTAATTTCAAAATGACAAAAACATTTTGATTTTACAGTCATGATGTTTGAGTCAACTTTTATAAAATGATTAAATGGAAAATGGGGATCTGCTAACAAATAATGTTGTCTAAATGTTATAATTCCAAATGTTTGGATTTTTTTTCAGCTAAATACTGAGATAAATTTTCCTAGCTGCTTATGTATCTCGCTATTGGTTGTCATCTCTAATATAAGCCTATTCTCTACCCAGTTACCAACTATGTATTAGAGAATCAACCACAACTGTTAAGGTTACATCAGGTCAACTTTAAAGTGATAAAACCTTAATGGAGTACAGGATCAAGAATGTAACAAAATCTCTTATTTCTGTTTTCTACGTTTCTGGAGAAATACTTTAAAGTTCACTAAGAAATACTTATCTAAACATACTAATCTTTTCATATTATTTCAAATATAGGTAGTTGAATTCTAAATCCAGTTGATACAATATTTCAATAAAATAAATGATATTAAATAAATCATGTTGTGGATCCTAGAAAAATTGTGCAAATCTGCAATCCTAATATATATGTATGTTATTATTCCCAGAGGGCTCCAAACAAAAAGAACCTTGCATTGCTGTGTTTGTTAACATATTTAATCATTTATGATATAATAAATTACCCCTCTCTTGTTTATTAAGACTTAGCTAAAAGCTGGCTAGAAAACCAGTGGCTCTAAGCTCTCTAATCTCAACCATTGACTTTGTTGCCTCGGTATCTAACTAGCAGAGATCCTCTAGCTAATACTTTTGGCATTTTTAAGGTGTTACGATCTTATAGCTATATTGGATGAGAACTCAAAAACAGTAAAAATATTACTAAGATGATATTTTAGTTCTGCAAAAAGAAAGAGTACTTTTCTTTTGAAAAAAAAAATTTGTTGCTGTTGGAAAGAGCATGTTTGTCCTTGTAGCTTTCATCCTGCCAACCTTGTTTCCCTTCTGTAGCTCCTCTGTTTCTCTTAAAATCCCCCAGAACCTCACTATAGAGAATTCTAAAACTTTGCTTTGGTTATGATGCTTTAATCTCTCATGGAACCTACAACTTATTTCTTAACAAAATCTGTCTTTCCCCCTGTGGAGGTTTGGTTTCTACTATTGACCTTGCTCTTTCATGGTTCTCCAAATCAAAAGCATAACTGATGGAGTTAAATTCTGCGTATCTTTTTTTGAAAGGCCACCATTAACCTCTTGCTATTCTTATTACTAAAAAAAAAATTTAAAAATCATTGTAATGGACTGACTTCTTGGCTGACAATTTTTCCCAAAATCTCCATAACTTTTTTCATAGGCTTGCTCTTTTCCACCTTTGTGTCAATACCTTTGTATGAACATTACTGTTAAGCACTTTCATTTTCTATATTGATATTTCTTTTTTTTGCCTTCCACTAATCACATTTGTCCTGTCTTTCATTTCACCTCCATTTATCCCATTACACTGCATGTCTCAGTGCTCCAAGTTAATCTCCTCCAAGCATTTCCTCTGTTTTGCAACTAATACTTCTGCAGAAATCCTTCAACTACGCATAGACCATCTACTTCCAGTCAGCTAAGCCCTTCTGATTTCCCCTGTGCAAATCTCTTCATTGAAATCATATACAGTCCACGTAACTCAGGGTATAGAACTATATTATTCTTGCTATATACGTACCCAGCTACCTATATGGGTGCAGGGCGGCAGGGCTGTTGTTGCATGGAGGGGCAGCATCTGTTAGAAACTTGGGAAAGGAAACCGGAGTGAATGAGCAGGGGAGTGGGAGAGTGACGGATGAGAGAGGGAATGGGCTTGTGGGTGACTGGGAAGGAGAAATGCAGCAAAATCAAACAGTGCGGGGGTGAGGGACAAAAATAATGGAGCGATTCAAATGCATGGCAGAGGACAAGGCTAAAAACAGACAACAATCACAGAAAACTAGGAGCAGAAAACGCAGAGAGACAACAGCACAGAAGAGCAGTAAATAGGGTGGAACAGTTGCCATGATGCTGCAAACGCAGAAGTTTAATACACCGCAATGAAGGGACAGTGGCAGGACAATATGTAGCAAGGCCAAAAGGCTTGAACTGAAGGGCTGTAATAAATATTTATTACAATAGTAAGTGTACTGCCGCCTCCGACCTTATCACTTCCCCCTCACCCAAACCCATGGCAGCCCAGCACCATGCCAGCAGCCAGCTGATCCCTGGCCTCTGGTCGGGAGTCCTGTCCCCGTGCCCTCAGACTGCAATCGCTGTCAGAGGGGTCCTGACATGGTGTCACCCTGGCACCAAACTGTGCGAGGGAAAGGGGGACCAAGCGTTTCGGCTTCCCACCGCCTGGCAGCAAGGGATGAAACGTGGCTGTCCCTGTCCCTGCCCTCCGTACTCAGCAGCGCCAGGAGGAGGCTTGGCAAGGGCTACAGGCCGCGGCGGGGAGGAAAGCAAGCCGCGAGGGCGGCCGTCCCTCGGCCCCACGGCGGAGGAAGGGACGGAAGCAGAGCCATCATCGCCGCGGCGGCAGCCGGTTGCCCTGGCGAAGGAGACGCCACGCAGCAGCCGCCGCGCAAACAAAATGGCGGCGGCCGGCGGCAGCGGGGTCCGGCGTGGCGGGGGCCTGCCCGGGGTAAGGCGGCGGCTCGGGCACGGGGAGACGAGCCGGGGGCAGCGGGAAGGGGCGCGGGGCAGGGTGGCCGTGCCGTGTCCACCCCGTACACTAACTCGTCCTCGCTGCAGGTGCGGAGACCGCCCGGGGGCCCTCTGCCGCCCGCCGCCGCGGGGACCGGCGTGGTGAGCGGCGACTTGCTGGCCAAGGAGGAGGAGTACAAGTAAGGAGGCGGCCGGGGGCGGCGGCCAGGCCCTATCACCTCACCCTTATCGCGCTCGCTGCTGGCTGTCCTAACGGAGTTTACAGTTAATCCCCTGTATCTGAGTCCCTCAACTAGTTCCCCCAAAGCGTACAGATGAGAGTACGAAAAGCAATGTTTTAACTTTCTCCCGCCGCGGTGCAGCCTTCCTGCCGCCGATTTACACAGGCGCCTCAGCTGTGCACTGCAGGCTGTGCGCTGCTGGAGGCCTCACTTCGATCCCACAGCATTGGACATCAGATTTTTCTGCATTTAAAACATTGACACTACTTTTAAATTGTGAATATATAAGTGCTTGAGCCTGTTAAAAAAAGCTTAAAAGCTCTAAAGTTTGTGACAAATGCAGTGAAAGAACATTTAAAAGCACTCGCTCTGTTACCTGTGGGTTCTCAGGCCCTGTGAATGGTGAGGATTTACTAGGAGCCACGTCTCAGAAATGGCTGAGATGTGGCTCACTTAGTCACACTGCATGAAAAGCTATAAAGTGAAGCATGCAAGAACACAAGCTTATTTTAACCTGTACATATGTATAGCGACATATTTTAATTATGTGATCAAGTAATGTAATCGTACATGACTCCTTCCCTAACCCCTGCTGCTAAGTATACCTAAGGTAAGGACTGTGTTAAAAACAGAAAGCATTGAGGAAATAAAGACGTAAAATGTGTATTAAGCAATGACATGGCCAAAACCAAGGACACCCTTTACCTCTCAGAATTATAGTCTAAACCTTACTGTTTAATGGGTATAGGTGTTTTATTACTATTGATTTGACAGAGACCCAGGAAATTGTCAAAACATAACTTTGTTAATACCCTGAAGTATATTTCGGTGTTCCTTTGTAGGAGTTATTAAAATTTCACTTAGTTCAGGCAGAGATACTGTCATATGTACATTTATTTCTTTTAAATCTTTCAAAAACTCAGTGACAAGCATTCTTAATCTTTCAGGCGACTGAATGCAGAATTAGAAGCAAAAACAGAAAAACTGGTGCGTCAGGCTGAAGAAGTAATGGTGAGTGGGTTATGCAGACTGTTACATAATTTAGCCTTGATTCACATGCACACAGGGTCAAGTTTCAAAAGAAATTATTTAGACCATGACAACTAAAGTATTTTGGTTTCAAATGCAATCTAAGCTTTTAGTTTCTCTTTTTCAAAATTGTAAACCTCTACTAAAAACACATTCAAAAATAGTTTTTGTATAATTTCATCAGGTAGATAGATGTTCACACAGATGTGTAGAGCATTTGTGCAGATATATACATAAAACCACATAAAAAACTTGAGTTAAGAAAAGTATCTGTAGGTGGTTTTATGTCTTAAATACTAAAAAAATTAGTATTTGAAAACCAGATACTGTTGCAGTAACATCCTAGTGAAATAGATTCTACATTGTTCAAGTTGAAAGAAATACAAAGAATAAGCAACATAAGTAGAAAATACATAGTTAATAAGAAGGAAACTTTCTTAAAAGAGAAAAATTATCTGTTTATTGTCAGTATTATCTTTTAACATTGGTGTGGCTGTGTACTGGATAGAGTCAAGTTTTTATATGAAAGTTGGACAAATTAAAAAAAGGGAACAAGGGAGGTATGGTTTTTACCCAAAACAGTTTGGAGAAAGTGTTCTGCATATTAGATATATTCATTGTAAATGCACTCACTCAGATAAATAAGGCTTAAAAAGCAAATTAAGTCTTCTGGAAAGCTATACTTGTATGCACTTTTCCTGCTGTTGAAACTTCATTTTTATGTCCTGTGAAAACATATTGTTCTCTTGAGCTGTGACAAGCTGAGGCTAACTGCTTGGCATTTGAACAGAAGCAGATGAAGCGGCCAAAATAGCATCTAGTCTCTTTCCTTTAAAAAACAGCAACAACAAAATAACTTTTTTTTTTCCTTCTCTAAATACAGCAGAAGATCAAATATTCTTAGGACACTTAATATACCACATGGCACTGCCAGATTGCACAGATATACGTTTAACAACAAAAGACAAACAGTCTAAGTTTAAAAAAAAACAACCAAAAAACCAAGACACCAAACAGGACAACTGCATTTTGTTCTGGATTATGCTTTCTAACTGTAACTTAGCAACATAGAAGCTATCTGAACATTCAGATAGAATTGTTCTCTAAAGTACATACAAGATACCAGTGTCCAATTATGGTCATATTGGACGAATATAGATTTATTTTTAAGGCTTATGGCGCAATATGGAAAATGGAAAAGTTGTTCCACCTGCTGTGCATTTGCTACTCCTATATTTCAGAGAAAATGGAGGGAGGGTAACAGCATGTCAGATGATGTTAAGCTGGGCAAAAGTTTTATGGGCAAAAGGCAATTACATGTTGTGGAGCAGAAATAAATGTTGGGGGATAGCAATGGTATTTTAATTTTTATCCATCTTTTCCTGTGTTTGAGAAGTTCTTTTCCACAGTAGACTATAGTTTCCATTCTTTTCCATAGTAGACTGTAGTTGTTGTGATCTGTGATTTACAAATATTTAATTCATCTTTAATGGATTATATTCCCCCATGACTATTTTTTTTTTTTAAATAAAGAAAGGCCAACAGGAGATACTATCTAGACCAGTTTCAGTACAGACTAAGTCATGTGAAGACAACAGACAGAGGTATGTGCTTTACAACTGCTGCATATAATTCGTGAGGAATCTTTCACGCTGATCCTGCACACCCTGACTTGCGCTCTAGTCATGCTCCTGTTTTATCTATCTTTGCAGCATACTGCATTGGCGGAGTCTAAATTTTTTCCTATTATTTGAAACAATTGATAGTAAGTAAGTGTTGTTCCTTGTTATTTCAAGGAAGTCTTAATTTTGCTGAAATGTTCTATGTAGGATGCTAAGTAGTGCTGACATCTGTAAAAAAGCAAGGTAAGGTAACAGGTTTCTTTGCAGTACAAAACAGTAGACACTCAGCAGTAGATGGTTTTTAACCAGTTCAGCTGACAAAGTGAAGAAATAGATACTGGTTCACATTTAACTTGGCCTAAATGTTCCTGGGACAGGAAGTGCTTGATAAAAAAAAAAAAACAACAAACCAACCAAACACAAAAACCTAAGACAGACAAACATTCAGCTGCCACCCTCTGGAACTTGGATATCATTACACTTCTGAGACCAACATACCTTTGGCCTGTATGAACATATGTACAACTGTGGGTTTTGGCCTCTATGTTAAAACCCATTAGAGCTCTGGAGCAGATACATATCCGTATTTACTTCATTGTTCAGGGGCATTATTATTTACTTAGTTGTTCAAGGGTTTGTATACTGATAGTACAGGAAGTGGGTGAATTTAAGATAGACTACTACACAGTTTATCAAGGATCTGATCTGGTAGATTCCTAAATTTATGATGTCACTAGTGTGGATAACAAAGATACAGGACCAGACTACAAGCTGCTTCAAATGTTAAGTTGCAGTTGGGAAACTGTTTTGAAGCAGTATATGTGAAAGTCTGCTAGAGATGATCAAATAATTACTTTTGTGCAGAGTAAAAGTTAAAACAAATTGAGGGGTTTCTTTTTGTGTGTGTGTGTTTTTTTTTTTTAACAAACGTAAAAGGGTTTTTCAGTACTTAAAAAGGTGTGACAGCAAGTCTGTGATAGAAGCCTGGCTATACCAGCAAAAGTTTGCTACTATGGTTAAAATTATTCCTGAGCTATTTTAAAGCCATATCTATCAGTTGTAGGGGGAGGGGGGGAAGAAACTCCATGTATTATCAGTATAATCATGCTTTGCAAACAAATTCTGGATCTTGCTTTAGTTTTATGTTCTGTTAGATGGATTTTGAACAGTAGACACAAGATTTTAAGAACTTCAAACTGGAGTTGAGTTATAGGTCTGTTTTATGAAGTAATGTGATCAGAGGGTTCAGCCCCACAAAGGGAGTTAACAGCTTTGATGGTATACATTTGAAATAAATGGGAGTGCTGGAAGAATTAAAAAAAAATATTGGCAATTAGCATGTCAGAATAGCAACTGATCTATCAATTACCTACATAAATTAAAACATCTTAAAACAACCACAGTCTATGTTCTGGTAAACATTTATGTGAGAGAAGAATTGAAATCCCATGCTGTAGTGAAAAAAAAAATTAGAAATGTGTGCTAGGAATTAGGCACACTGATTATTCATGAGTGCACATTGAGGCCATTCAGTTAGATTAGTGCCAAGTATTTAATATTTAATTAAAAATTTTTTTTCTTCCAAAATTTTGCAAGCAGATAGGCCATAAATCTAAAGGAAGCACTTGAGATATTTTTGAAATATCCATTTGAAATTTCCATTGATTCCTTTAAGGAGAATGAACACTAAAGCAACTGGAAAGAAGAGGAGAAATTGAAGCAAAGAAAGAGGTAGTATCAGGGGGAAAAAAAAAAAAAAAGACAGGTTAAGAGAAAAAAAATGAGTAAGCAAAGTAAAAAAAAAAAAAAGGCAACAAATATTTAAGTCACTCTCCATGTCAGTGTATATTTTAAAATAAGTTGTTCTGGAGTGTTTATAGCATAATTTTTGCAGAGAAACTTGAATTACATAGAGACAAAGCAGCTCCCGTGACACTGCATTGAAATCAGCTTTTGTTTACACTTTCACTCTTCAGAGCATTGCCAGGCTCATGGCGATGGGAACTGTATGCGCATGGGCAAGCATGCTATAGGCTTTGAATAGGATTAGCAAACACAAAGGGTTTGCTCATGCACATGCATCTCATGTTTACATGCAGAGATGGAATTGTTAAACATTAGCTTCTGTTTCAGTGTTGCCACAATACTCTAGCTACTTATTTGGATACCTTTTCAGGATTTACACATTAATTTCACTTGCCAAACAACTATAGAACTGTATTATGAGGTTTTAAAAATGGGTTGTCATGTATGGGGAAGAGGAATGAAACCATTAAACAAGTTTGAGGAATTTAGTGAACAATGAGGGTTTTTTTTTTTGTTTTGCTTTGTTTGTTTTTTTAAAAAGAAGGCCCTGAGACAACAGATACAGTAGGAACAAATCAGTCTATTGATGGAAAGAACATTATTGTTTTCTTGAGTATAGAGAGTGTTGTATTTTCATATTTTTCAGAATAACATACAACTGCTATTTCTGTGGCAGCAAATCCTCACCTTCTGCATGCTCCTAAAGCTAGCCAATAGGAAGGAAGCATGAGGAAAATAGGGTAAATAGACAAAAACTAATCATCCTATTCTTGAAGTCTGTTGCCAACCACACACAGATTATTTCTCCAGGGTTTTTTTGGATTAATAAAATACAGAGCTTTGTGCAGATAGTTCTTGTTGATGAATGGATGTTTGTGAAATTTTTAAAGGCAAGATCTAAACATTTGCTCAAATCAGCTGGGCAAAAAAATAGAGGTGACTTGATATGCCTGAAATTTAAATTTTATTCCAAATCTTTTATAAACCAGCATTTTAATTGAAGTAAAAAATTATAGAAGGTAGTAAAAAAGTAACCTTTCAGTGCAATAACACAGATTCAGAGAACTCATTCTGAAAGTAAAAAAGTTATATATATATGACAAGTAACTTGACCTGAAGAGTACACAGCATGCTAAAACTTTCTGCTTGTTTCCAGCAGATTTTAAAAATAATCATTTAACCTGAAGTTCAGTTACTAAGAAGCATGGTTTTCAGCCAAATAAGCAGATAAGAAAGCTGCTTTTTTATTCCTGTTTTTTTCATCTGTAAAATGGATACAATATTTCTAATATGTATTTCAGAGAAAATTCTGAGAGGCTTAATTTATAAATTGCTCTCACCTCATATTCACTTGATAGTCCCTGTCGATTGACTTGACAACAGTCAATCTGAGCATACAGTTGCACTCCCTCTTAGGATGTAGAGGACACTGGTTTATATCTTCATTTTCTTTGTATTAGTTCAGGGGTTTGTATGTCAGGTAGGTGTATTAACCACTGAGCTGTTGGTGATCTTTGGTAATGGATTGTCAGTCTCTCTTGTTGAAGCTGATAACACTCTGCATACTGGCTAAGTACTCCCTGGTACAGGGAATCATTGATCTAATAAGCCAGTAAGTTGCAGCAATCGCCTGAATTGCAAGAGACGAGATTCAGATTCTGGGACATAAGTAAACTGTTGTATTAGATACTCTAGACGCACCAGGTGACTTAGATAGCAAGTGAGGTAGAATGGAAAGACAGAGAATGAGACTGAATTTGTGACTGAACTTAGTGTATGTTCCCACCTTAGCTATGTTGTTTATTCTAGGCACATAAAATGTTATTCTCCTGATTCTGACATAGGGGTTGAATTTTTGTTGTAAAATGTTTATTTTGTTTTATGCATTCAGTGATTTTTTTTTTTTTTTCATTTTTTTTTCTGCAGAGATCCACTCTGTCCTGAAATTTCATCTCTTACGCACTCACATGCCAAGGTATCAAAGTCAAAACTATCCTGGTTAATTTCTCTTCTAGTGTCATTTCCACATATTACTTCTGGTTTTAAGGCTGTGCTACACTGGGGACTTACATGGGTGGGAAGCCAAAAGGAAATGATGTTCAAAGCAGTGCTACAGGGACAGTGTTACCAGGTTTTCTCAGTGCCACTGGTGGTTAAGTGGACTTACATCACGTTTAATTTTTGTGTTCTAAGTTTCCTCATCTGTAAAGCATTGACAGAAGTGTTCAGTGTTTTGAACATCAAATTAAGAATTCCAAGTGCAAAATATTAGAACATAATTAATTTCTTCCTTTCTCCTCTTCCCTCCTCCTCCCATATGATACTAAAGGCAGTACTACTGTCTTCTAGATGTAATAATAAACAAGTAGTCAAAATAACTGAATACAGGAAGGGAAATATAATGGAAAAAGGAGACAGATTAGGAACCAACTCAATAGTCTCTGATTACAATTACATTGAATCTTATAGGAGGTGAGCTAAAGCTTCCAAAATACTTAAATAATAACAGTCTTCAGTTATTTATCAGAATACAGTAGAAAAAAACCCTGATTTTTGAAGAATATTTATTTGGGTGGAAGCAACAAAAATATTGTTAGATCTTCCTTCTACAGGGAATTTATAAGATTAAAATAATGCATAAAAATAGTGTTCAATGTTTTTGAAGGTATGATAAGCATTTTTCAAAGAAATGCACTTTCTTGACAGTCCAATAGTTAATATCTTGACAATAGCTGAGAGCTTTGCTTATGCATGAATTTATTATGAGTATGTGCGCAAAAACTCCCACAAGCAAATGACTATTGGATGTATTATAATTTGGGCATACGGACATAAAAGTTGCAAGATAAAGACGAGTGCAAATAAAACTGAAAAATTGTGCTTTTGAAAGTTTAAAAAGCATACTTTGAAAAGTATCCTTGAGTCTGAATATATGAAAAAGAAAAAAAACCCAAACACAAAAAACACTAGAAAAAAGTAATTCATAACTAATTAAAACAAAAATCACTACTTTCTGAAAAACATTTGTAGCTAGCAAACAAGAAGCAATGTACTTCCGTGCCCACGGCTCAGAACAGACCGTACTCTGGAAGTAAGGGAAAAAGAACAACTTCAAGGTATATTATACTTATTTCTTTGCTTGTAATAAAATATTTTAGTTGCTATTTTTGTCTTATCAGGTTATTTTTATTCATGTATGCTTCTACGTTTATATATATTTGTATAAATAAATGTATCAAACTTGTGGTCCTCCTCGGTTAGTTCCACCATGTAGCTATCTGTTTACTTGCATAGAGCACCAAAAAGTATTAGTGAACATATGTGATTAATATTACAACAATGAAACTTGCTTTCTGCTCAAGCACTCTCAAGCTAAACTCTGTTAACTCCTTCAGTGACAGGATGCCTAATGAGCATACGTGTGGGAAATATATCATCTGAGGCAACCTGAGAGAGCACACTTAGGTGGTGCAGACTGATTTTTGATCAGACTTGTAATGGGAAACATGAAGCCCTCAGGGGTCTCCTGTTTAGGTGAATCTTGGGCTCACAGGGCAAGAGAGAGTCAGTAATAGTACCACAGCTTTCAGAGGTTTCAAGCTGAAAAGCTTCAGCTCTGCAGATAGCAAATTCAAGGTTGTAAAAGCAAGAAACGGAGATCTGGACAAAAGAAAAGATTAGAGAAATGCATAAAATCCTGGGAACAAATTAAAACTGCCACAAGATATGGACAAATACCAAAACAGGTTGAAAATTGTCTGCAAGGTGGCAGAACATGGAATTGACAGAGGCCAAGGTTGTCTTTCAGGACTTGGAAGTCACTTGTGGACCCTTTGGACCTCCCTTGGGCAGTTCAGGGGAGGCTGTCATGCTGTCACCACGTCATGAGATTTAGAAGTGGAATTGTGCAGATATAAGACCTGCAAGGTGAACCCAAAGTTGTGGGAGAAAGTTAGCAGCTCGAAGGAGTCTGGACGCTGCATTGGGATGAGGATATATTGGAATAAGAACTTAGGAGCTTCAGATCCTGTGGGAGCTAATGTCATCTTTTTATAGAAGAAAACTGAGGAGATGATACCCTGTGTAGCAGATGTGTCACATATCTTGTGTTTTGGTTTTATGAAAACTTTGATATGCAACTTCTGGGATCAATGAAGTTTCCTAGGTCAGACATAATGATTCAGAAATTGTGGTAAGGTAGGAACATAGCTAGAGAGGACAGAATTCTAGAAGTTAACGTGGGGGGAAAAAATAGCAGAATTTAAGGCAGAGGATAGTAGCTAAAGCCAAGAGAACATTCCTCTGTTTCTTTATTCTACTCTGATTTAGTTATGAAGTTGTTGGATGAGAAGACCATGCCAAAATCTTCTCAGTAGAAAATGGTACTGTTTCTCTGCCTCCTACATTATAATATGTAAAATCCTGTAATTGTTTATGTGGAATACGGTAAAGGTATCTTACATAAAGAAAATGAGAAATTGCCATTAATGTATTTTTCGTATTGAATGCGAGCAATGAAGTTGCGTTAGGTAAATAATGGTATACTCGTAAAAATAGCAAATACGCTATATTTTTGTAAACTTTTTTTTTATTATATATTTAAAATCTAGGGTTTGCTTTTTTTCAGTTCAAAAATAAGAAACCTGGAAGTACAAAGTGCTGATGATGTTGCAGTACTGGAGGATTGCATAGATTTTTCTTTAGCAAAAACAATAAGCAAAATTGAAGAAAAACTAGAGAGAGGAGGCTTACCAGATTGTCTAGATGGTGATATTATTCCAAGCGTTGGAAATGAAATTGGAGCAGGTAGGTTTCCTCCCATGGTTAAGTACTTTTATTCTTGCTTCCTGACTATTAGAAATGGGTTCTCCTGGGGAAAAAAAAGAAGAGTTTCTGTAGAAATTACAGGGAAAGTTCTAAAGCCCTTAAGTTAAACGAAAATGAAAAGAAGGTTTTTCTTCTTTATGCAGTCCTAGAGGAAGATCAGGTCACATATGACTAATCATGGGAAAAGAAAAAGTGAATTTTTATCTTGGTTTCCACCTTTGTAGGAAGATGTTTGGATGGTTACATGTGTTGAATATGTGCATAACATTTGATTCATTTCACTGAGGAAGTAGAAATACATGATGCTAAGCTTGTCTTTCCAAAAAGATGAGCTTCAGTCCTTTGCACAGATTCTGCCTTTAGAGGAAAAAGCCTTTCCTCAGAGCAATGCTGTGGATCTTAGAAAGTGGCTTAAAGGAAGTAATGTTTTGGCTACAGTGCTTGAATGAGAATCCTCCAGACACTTTCCCACTCCAAATGGTGTGTTTATGTTTGTCCTAGAAGTAGAGCAGGAAAGGGGATTGCAGTATTTGTCAGTGAAGCTAAAGGCATGATGCACATCTGTCTTTTTGGCGTTGGTGTGATAAAAGTGAGTTTATGTAGTTTCTTACAATGCTAAAGCAAGCATGAAGTTAGAGATTCACTGCAGTAGTACAAAAAGACCCAAACCTCTTCTTTTAATCTAACAGCTTGGTGTCAACAAGCACAGAATGCCAGCACAGAAATAGCTTAATTTCTAACCTCATGTAATTCTGTGCACATCTTCTGTTAATAAGTCTCCCAAAACAGATCCTCAGATACCTATTTTATAGTTTTTATTCCTGAAGTAAAAAGAAATTGCTTTGGACTGCATTAGAAGCTTACACCAAATAAATTCAAGGTAACTCAAGAAGAGTTATTACTGGTGTCTAGTAATCAGGTCTTGTGGACCAAGAGCATGTATTTGAGTATTGAGAATTTTTTCTGTAACTTTAATGATGAAATGAAAATACTCTGGATTGATTTTTGCTTTTTAAATTTGATATTGACTATTTAGAACACTCTGAATGTCTCCTTAATATGCTAAATAAGTTATTGCAGGGCATGCTAGCAGTGTCAAACTCACAGAACAGTTACAGTTTTCACAAGGAAGTAGATGTAGATACTAAATAGGCCATGTTACAGCGTGGGCTGATCCCTTAGTGGGAATCTCCTAGTAAGGGATTCCTTAGGTTTATGTGCCTCTGCTAGACTTTTTAGGCCAACGTGCTGATAAGGTTCCATAGCATTGTCCTTTCCCTGAGCTTCTTGCAGCGCTCTTCCTGGACTTCGGTTCCATATCTTTATTTCATGATCACAGGTCATCACAGCGCAGCCATTTTTCTGCCAACACAGTAGCTTACACATTATTTTTCTCAGGGGCTGTTTTTGTGGGTTATAACTCAACTCTGCAGTAACAAGCAGTGATAGAAGCACACAGACATGTAGAAGGCTGAACATGAACCTCTATTTTTATCTAATATACCGCCCCCCCCAAACAAAATACCTGAACGTGTTGTCGCACTTCACATTAATCTTCAGATTATCTCAGGAATTCAAGACACCTATTCTTTCTTATAGGGTATCGGAGTCTCTCAGATGTCCTTTTCTTGTTTACTGTTCCCTAAACTGTTGGTTACTTTATAACCTAAGACCATCCTGTTAAGTGATACCCCTCCCCCTTATCAGCCTCATCAGGTGATTAACATTGACCAATTAGGAAGCTAATTAATTATCTTTACCTCTTGTAAGAATTCAAACTGATTCTGGATCATAGCCACCTCCCAAGGCTAATCTAGTTCTAGTTGTACTCTTGGATTTTCAACAAGGTTTACTACTACATGCTTTTAATGACACAGAGCTGTCTAAGACAGAAGAGAAGTTGTCTGTAGACTAATAACTGAGTAAAAGAGAAAACAAAATAGTAAAAAGAAACAACCAGTTTTTGCAGGTAGTGGTATAGCCCTAGAGTGATCTATCATGAAGCTTACATTGTTCAATATACAGAAAAATAATCTGGGAAAAAGGAACGATAGCTGGTAAAGAAATTTGTACGTGAAACAATGATTTTAGGATAATTAAAACTGATTTTGAAGTGGTGTAGAAGAATCTCATAGTACTGAGTGAGGTGATAGAATGGAGGTTTATATTCAGCATTAAAGAGTGCAAAGTAATGCTGATAGAAAAACCAACTCCAGTTACACCTGCTTCTGAGCTGGACTTTGTTTAGTTATTACTAATTAAGACATCTCCAAATGCGTAAACTTATTGCTTGTTCACAGTGGAAAAGGCAAATTGATTGTTAGAAATCCTTCAGAAGATAACAGAAAACAAAATATTGTACTGTTATCATTAGCTATTATATAATTGATACTACCCCATCTTGAGTAGGACACACAGTTCTGCACACCCCATCTCAAAACCAGGATGTAGAACTAGGAAAGATACAGGAAAGAGTATATAGTAGCAATTAGAAGCATGGAACAACTTGAATTTGAGTCTTCAATTTGAAAACAAAACAATTGAGGGCAATACGAAAGATTCTGTAACAAAAACAGTAACGGTAAAGAGAAAGCTGTCTTTTTGTAATGCAAACACTAGTAAATGCCACATTAAATTGGATTTAAAGCAAGCTATACTAAGTGTTTTTCTTTCACATAATGCGTAATTAAATTAGCCAACTCCTTGCCACAGGATATTGTGAATGCCAAACTACAATAGGTTTTATGAAGAAAATCAAACAACTTAATAGTATAGAAGTACATGAAACTTGATGGCTTCAATATGGTCTCCATCTCAGGATAGCCACTAGTTACCAGAAGCTAGCAAGGATGTAACAGGAGGAAAAAAGTCAGTCTGTATCTTATTTTTTCATGGTGTTTTCCTAAATCCTACTTATTATTGGTGTCTGCGTAGTTACAACTTAAGCTGCAATTGACGGTTGATAAGGGAAGGCGGGTGAAATTAAAAGAATTCCTGTAACAGCAAATGAACGCATGTACCCATCCATCCCTTCACATTCAGCTCCAGATACTCCTCCGCTTTATTCTTTTCTCCTTGTACCTACTATGAATACTGGTGATTCCTGTGTTGCTCAACTTGATCCTCATACTGTTTCCATGCTTTGTGCCTGCGAAAGTTCAGGGGGCGTTCCTTGTGAATGATCTGGGGAAAGGGTGGGGAATAGGGAGTAAAAGAACATACAGTTCACACAGCTTGTTTTGTCATGCCAGTAGTACGTTTCTTAGCTGTCCAAGAGCAAGAAAGTACTTCATTTGGAAAAATAACCAGATTAAATTGATTTAATTTTAAACTATTAATTGAATAAAGTTAGCAGTGTACTTTAAAAAAGCATGGACTATTGCGTGGGAGGGGTATTTACCTATTAGGAGGGTTTTGCAGTCGACATTTAATTCCTTGTTGTGAGCAGTTTAAAACTACTTTGAGTGTAACTACACAAATTGCAGCTACAGATTGATTGCAATGTAGACATACCCTACAGTATAGTTTTCTTGACTTCAATCTCAAGGAATGCTGTAATGTATTGCATAGTATGACAAAAGTTTCCAGTAAGTTTCAATTTTGAGAATTACGAGTCTTTTAAAGACGTCGAGTTCAGTCGTTAAAAGGAAAAATCTATACAAAGCTTTGCCTAAGAATGAGAAACTTCAAATATTTTTTTAGAAAACTGCGTTTTTATTTGCCTATTTCTCTTTAATAATTATAAACAATGATGTAGTGTGTTTTTAAAAACAAGAAGATGAAAGTGAGTTCTTACATCAGTCTTGCTTCTTTTCTGCATTGAGTAATGCGTACTTGTGGATATTAAATGTACTTTTTATGTTCACAGAAGCTCAAATCAGATTTCTTAAGGCAAAGTTACGTGTTATGCAGGAAGAGCTGGATAGTGTAGTGTGTGAATGCAGGAAAAAGGTAAGAAGAGCTGAGTTTTCTTATCTGTAGAAACGGAGTAGGTTCCCCTTTAACAAATAATCACAACAGAATTCCCTCAACGTTTCCTTTTCATGTATTAAGAGCTAAGGTTCTATTTTTTTAAATTTCCTAAGAATTTAAAGTCAAGGATAGTAATTTCTGTATAAATGTGATTTGGGCTAAAAGCTTGCAAAGTATACTTAATGAAAAAGAATTTGAGGCAAGAAAGAACTGCTGGGAATGAAGACGTGCCCCAGCTGTAGGGACACTGTGGTGCTGCAGAGTGCCCTAGCCATCACTGCTGGGAAGGAGAGCATTACCAGAGCCCGAGAAAAAGGAGGAGGATATGGTAGCAGTCAAATACAGATTTTGGTGTAAAGGGAGAAGACGAGTGGTGCCCAGAACTGGGTCATGGGAGGAGAGGGATGTTTAAGGCAGAATGAGAAATAAAAAAGCTTGAAAAATTTAGGCAGGTGCTTTGGGTGTCCTTGGTGGAACAAAGTGTGGAAGCAGCTGATCTGTGATCCACTTTAAGTGGAATATTGTAATCAAAACAGAAATTAGGCTTTCTTTTTTCTGAAGATCACACTTGATGCAGAGGACTGTATTTGGAATTACATATTTGGGCAGATCAGACTGAAGTTAACGCATTGTGAAGCTACGCTGATATTTTACTGTTAGAGTGTACTACAAGCGAGTTTTATGATGTGCACTGTCTGGCAATATGTTTTCAGATGATGTTCAAACATCTCTTGAACTATAAAACCTTAAATAGTTTGTGTCTATCTGCCAGAGGGATCACCTCTTTTTCGTGCATTTGTAATCCAGCAAGGTTTTTGAACTAACTTTCCATTTTACACAATTAGATTATTCTTAGTTGTGGTCTCTTAACTTCAGAATGCTTTTTTCCACCTATTTCCCCAGGCCCAAATGTGATGATGACATTCAGAACATACGGCAAACCACTTATGTGTTTGCTGTCAAGCTTTTAATTTAGAGTTAAAAGGAGCAGGATGATATTAAATAAGTTTTTTGAGATAGGTACCTGGAGAAAATCTTTAGAAGGAATTAGATTTTGATGTTTTATATCTGTACTTTATTTCATTTTTATCAATACAGGTGCTTTTGCATTTCAATACTTTTATGCTGTGATCAAAAGAAAGTTGTTACATTAGATTTTAAAGACATTTTCATTTTCAAATCAAATATAATTTTGTCAGTAGCTATTGAACTCCATCATTCCATGCCAAAAATACTACCGAATTCAGTTACTATAGCAGATGACAGAAGATAACCTTGTACCTGTTCTTGTCCTGCTCCCATAGCACTCTGTACGTAAATGTATCATTTTGGGTACTAGTTTCTCTGGTGTGAAAATAACTTTATTACATTCAGAAGGTCACAAAAATTTCATATTGGCAAAGCCTTGAGGTAGATTCTGAGTTTTGTTCTAATTCACAGTCCAATTATTGTAAGGAATTAGTAAATCTGTTTTAAATATAAGGAAGTGGGAGTTTCTGAGGTGCATGCGGTCATAGGAAACTTAGGGTAAAGCACATACATTTCCCAGGTGAGAAGCATGTATTCCTGGAGGCTGAGAGGACAGGAGAGAAAGACTTGTTTTCATAGAAACTCCATTTCTGTATGTGCCTTGATTTCTTCTTCTTAAAGAAATGAAGGGCATAATGTATCTCTGAAATAACCTACATTACTATTCACTTACAATGTTTAAAAAGTTATAAAAGAAAAATGCCTTTAAGTTATAATGCTTAATGTGGGATGTAATTGCCAGTAGATCATGAATCTAATATAGGATTCACTTGATGTTAAGAGAATCTTGAATTTGAATACTTGATGTATCCTGGATCATTAGCTTGCTTTTAAGTCAAAACCAGATATTCTCCTAAAAGATAATGGATTGATTTATCAGTAATTATATTCTCTTCTTTTTCCCCAGAATTTTTCCTGATGTGTGCATTTAGCTATTCTCTAAAAAAAGTCACAAAATATCTACGTGCCACTGTTACTCATATTACTCCATAACATTTTGATAGTTAGTTCTCAAAACCTTTGAACTATGAGAAATTAAATGTTTTGCATACTGCTACAAGACAGTTGCAAGTAAAAGACTGCAGAAAATTAAATGAGAAAAATGTTACTGTTTTTTGAAGTATTGTCCTGGTAAATTGGTGTTTTGTTTTCTTAGTTTGTCTTAGTTGTTTCCTTTCTTAAAATTGTTGTGAAATCCATCATGAAGGATCTAAACATTTAAAAATAACATATTTTTAAAAAATCATTATCTCCATATCTACAGTATGTATATTTTTACTGCCTTTTATTTACAAAACATTACTATCACATTATCCTCTTGCTTCCTTGCAATAATTTAGTTGGGTTTCTTTGCTAATTACTGTCAAACAGGATGATGAAAATCAGAATTTAAAATCTCGGCTTAAAGATAGTGAAGAAGAAAACACCAGACTGCAACAAAGAATCAATATGCAACATTCTCAGACTGAAAAGTACAAAATGTTGTCACAAGAAGCAAACAAAAAAAGTGAAGCGTTACAACAAGAGGTCATTGCGCTAGAAAAGGTATTGCAGATATTAGTCTCATTTATCTCACAAAAGGGAAAAAACCACATCAAATCACCCTCTGTACCCTAGCTTGATAGATTTATATCCAGTGATCCCATTGGCGTTTCAATCTCTGATAATAGTTTTAGAAATTGTATTTTTAGATGGTCTAATCACTTTTTTAAAGGAAGAAATAATATATTTTGCTAATTGCTTTTCTTCTGCTTCTACAATCATGTATTTCTGTATTTAAAAGTTAAATTCTAGTGTAAAAGACCCGCAAGAGACAAAACAACCCTTTCAGAAACCGCTGTCAAGTTCACAAAGGAATCTTGAAAAATACAGGGAAATTTTACTTTTCTGGTTTTAATTATAATTGTTAAAAATTACTTCTGGTGATAAGAGTTTTATTGTAAACTGTAGAACCTGGTGAACATTTTAAAAAAAGCACCTGCAGCTTCTATTAGTATCTTCTGCAGGTAGAGGAAAGGATGTGTCTTTGTTCTTGAAAATGGGCTGTTTGAAAACCAGCCGCTCCAATTTGGATGAATCAAAATTAACCTGGCTCCTGCTGTAGGCCACATATGCAAAACTGTATACGTGCCTAGTTGTAGCAGATGGCCTGCATACACAGCTTTGTTTGTTTGGAACTTAATCTAAGAGCAGCATGTGTTTTTCTTTAATTACTCAGAGCTAGAGAGGTTGACTTCAAAATCATGTAATAGATACAGTATTGTGTAGTACATGTAATATAGCCAGGAGAATGTTTCACTTAAAAATTTGGGGAAAACAGAACACAACTCAGCCTAACAAAGTCTCATTATACTTCCATTAAATCATACTATGCATTTGTATAGGCATGCTTTCATCTTAACGTTATGTAGTTCTGGCATTTTAAAACTAAAATGTTCTAAGTTTGTGTGTCCTTTTTGTGCAGATACTTGGAGGTTTTAAGTTCCCTTAAGTACCCTGATTGTTGATTCTGTCAGGAAAAATGTTCAATAGTAGTACTTATACTACTCATCGGCTCATAGTAAATAGGGCTAAGAGATTTACGAAGTCATTTAGTCCATTCTCTTAAACGAAGACAGGCTAGATTATATCCAAACCATCCTGGATGTAAGTGTTTAACCTGTACTTAAAGCCTCCTGTGATGGCAATTTCCATAATTTCCTTCAACAGCCTATGCTGGTTCTTGTACACAGTCACAGTTACAAAGTGTATCCCAGTATTTAGGAGATGTCTGTTGTGATGAAAAGTTTATTCACTTCTGCTGTACAGCTACCATATCCAAAATATGGTCGCTTTCCTCACTTGTCTTTGCTCTGGATTTACCATCTTCAGTTGCTTCAATTATTCCTAATAGGTTGTGTTTTCTAGAATTTCTCAAGGTTACTGATCAGACATGATCATGACAAATAGTGGTAGTTCCTTAAAATACTAAGAAGGCAAAAAAGGCAAGTATATGTAATGAATGGTTCTCTGCTAATCAAGAAGTTATTTTACATATTTTTTCTGATATAAAAAATTATCTAACTGCCAAAACCAGGCATTTAAAAATCATTTTGCAGGAACTGCTTAAATCTCCTTTGGACTTAGCAATCTGAAAACTTTTATTCTTTAGGTATGAAGTATTATTCAACACTATATAATTAACGTAGTTGTAGATTAATTCTAGACATATGCTTAAACCAATTTCCTGTGAACATGGGCCTGAATTTGTACTGCTATGCCGCTAAACTCTCAAGACTCAAACTTTCAGTCTAGAGAAAGTTTTCTGTATAGTTGAGATAGCACAAATGTAACTTCTGGTTTTTGGGCTTATTGCTTTTGTTGTGATTTCTGTTGCAACATAAATGATAGAAGACTTAAGTTGTGATACGTGCTTTCCCAAGCTTCCTTAGATTACCAACAATTTGTGCAATTTCATTAATCCCCCAGCTACTTTTTTTGTATGTGCCTAGGCAAAGATTCTCAGCTAGTTTTCACAGTTTACCTGAAACATGGTAGTTAGTTTGTTATTTTTACATTTCGTTCTTTTGGTGTTTGGTCTCAGTGAACGTTTCTGCTGGACCACCCACCTCAGGCAGCAGCTGAATTCTGATGCTCCCCAAAACTTCCATCCTCTTCTTTCCAGCTTTCTTCTTTTTTTCCATCTGGTTGATCTAATAAATGATATCACCTCTCCTGTCTTTTTTCACCACCTGTCTACAAGAACATTCCTTCCTCTGTGTTCTCTCTCACTTGTTAATTCAGTCTAGCTATAATGTTAGATAAAGGTCAGGGAAATACCAAAGTTGTGCTCTTATTCCTTTTAAGGCTTTGTGCAGGGATTTTATAATTTGCCTTGAAGAAAGGCTTGATGTTAAGCAAACATTCTCTCTCAAATGTTTTTGGGGTTGGACAGGTGTTGTTGAGCTTTCTGAAGATAGCAGTGCTACGTATGCTTGCTACTGGGAGGAAAGGCGGCCTGCTGGGAGGGTTACTCATGGACAAGCTCTCTGGTATCACACCCCCTACTGATGTTCAAGTGCCTCAGCCATGTCAGAACAGTGGAGAAAATCCAGAGATTGAAATGGGATGCAGTTTCAGAACACAGTAGTTTCTTCCCCCTCTTAGAGAAACATTGTATGAGAAAATTAATCCAGCTTTTACTTAAAGTATTGAAGAATTGGCAGAAACCTTGCCTACTTACAAAAGAAAATACTCATTTCAGGCATTTTTAAGATGAAAAACTTGAAGTGGAACACTATACTCTCACTGGATGAAGTGCAAAAAAATCCTTGATGTCAAAAAGCCCTAAAAGAATTATTAGAATTCTTTCATTAAATGATATGATTAGCTGATATGTAATTTGCATTGCATACAGATATTTTTTTGGTCATTAAATGCGTCAAAGGCTATATTCCAAAGCTTTTCGTATTAATGCAGAATAAAATACATAGCATGAAAGATGTAGTTGACTCTATTCACAGCTCTATCATCTTGATACAGGCCAAAGAGGTTTGCATGCTGTACAGCTTGCTTTCTTTGGAAACACAGGGGTCAGTTTCCAGCGAATGAATTTGCATTCCCTGATGATGCACGTGCACGTGTTCCAGGGAGGGGCTCTGCTGCCCTACTAGCCGCGCTTTTACCCATCTTTTTTTAATCAATCAGATGGACAGGTTAGCGACAAAATACAAATGTTGAAGCAACATCTGTTTTTGTGAACTCTTGGAGGAGCCACATTCACCAACAGAATTTTGGAGGATTAGTGAGATGCATCTTACTCTCCTGTTTTCTTCATCCATTTTGGAGAAGGTTCAAAGCTTCCCAGAAATACCTGTTCCAGTCATAACTTTACCATAACGTCTTTGCTGCATACACTTGTCAATTAGTATGCATTTCTTGGATAAGTGATGTGGAAATCATAAGTAACCACCACAAGAGCTGGTGTGGAATTGAGAAAATAGAACAATTACTCAGAAATAAGGCAGTCTGAGGGTAAAAGGTTAACAACAAGCCCCCTCTCTACCCTGATTTGGTTAAAAGAATCTTTCTGTGCCCATTACTAAAAATTTGATAGTCTTTTAAAAAAAAGTCTCTTTCTTTTCCACAAATGACAAGATGTGCTCTTTCTGCCAGAATTGTTTATTTCTTCTGCTTTGTCTTTTATCTATATTCCCTGATCTTTAATCTCATTATTCTGTTCCTCAACTTGGTCTCTTTTTCTCATTTCCCTACTTACATCATTATGAAATACTATCATCAGAGACAAGAGGGAACCGTTTTGATTGTTGCCATAAACACTGGATGAACTATATTCTGCTAGATGAAATAGTTACTACCTTCAGCCATCTTCAGTAGGCTGTTTTAACTTTTTGTTGGTAATTGCACGTAGTAATCTCTGGGGCAAAGAGGTGAAAGGAACAGGTGGGAAGAAGCAGCTGGGAATACTAACCACCGTTCCAAAATCTGCCACAGAGTGGACATGCCGACCTTTTTTTCTGACTGAGCATACAAGGTTTTTCAGTCACTCCTGTGGTCTTACATGATCAGCTCCACAATTATTCTAAGAGAAGTTTAAAACAAAGATGAGAAAGATCCCTTTTCAAGATTTCAAAGGAGAAGGGGATGTTTTAATAGTGGAATTAATGGTCTTTGAGACAGATTCTATCTGCAGGCCAAAAAAGTCCACAGACTCTTAAGTTTTCAAGGGTGAGCCTTGCTGTACATGTGTTGTCTATACAGGATTCATCAAAATACCGTTATTCATAATGTTTGTTTTTATCCTTTGCTTCTTAAACAGGAATTGGAGAATCTAAAGCGCATACAAAAGCAGGCCACAATCAGTCAGAGTGCAACAGAGGTTCGCTTAAACAGGGCCCTGGAAGAAGCAGAAAGGTATAAAGTGGAGCTGAACAAACTGAAGCAAAGTAACAAGGTACAGTGGCTTAGGAAAACAAGTTCCACTCTGTAATCACTCAGTAATGCTAGAATGAGACAAAAGGCTTGATCAGCTTTGGAAGCATCGTATCTCTTATAGACGGTCCCAAAATTGGAGCAAGTCACCAAAGGGCTTGAAAGGTTATCTTGGGTGACGCTACTGCAACCTATGCAGGAGGAAGTTATAGCCTTTCTGATTTTCCCCATTTGTGTGGAAATTAGATGTGTTTAGAAAAAGGGAGAAGTACACATACACACCTAATACACACATAGGCAAACCATGGCTGTTATCTTTTAAGATTTTCTTTTCTTTTTTTAAGTTTTGATGTGGGAATATTTTGATTAATCCCATTTCTTTTCAGAAGTATCCTGTGTGGCTACTGTTTGTCATTTTGTTATGTAATGCCAAGGTTCATTGTTTAAAGCACCACTTTCATAAATAATACATTTCTCCTTTTCTTCCCATGGTAGAATGTAGCTAACCAAGAACTCAAAACAATTGAAGAATTAAAAACAGAAAACAAGAAACTGCAGAAGCAAAAAGGAGAGCTAATGACAGGTTTTAAAAAGCAGTTAAAGTTAATTGATATTTTAAAGAGACAAAAGGTAAGGACCAGAGTACTGTTACATTTCAGTTAACAACCTCTAGCTAAATGTGTGTGTTGTCAAGTAAGGTAATCATGTAAACTAGAGCCCCAAGACTGGGAAGTTTCAATGCAAGGGAGCAGCAGTCTCACTTTTATTAGTGCATATTGCTAACATTTTGCTTTATAGCAAATGCTGGTCTTCTTTGGGATTGACCCCATTCCTAACTTGGAATATATCCTGTCATAGTGAAAGATTGCTACTGACAGGCTTTAGGACCGAGAGTATCTATTTGTTCAAGAACAAATACTGTTCAGGTAACAACAGCAACTCCCTTTGGTGCTGTGTCAGTAGAATCCATTTTAGCATGTGAGGGGTTTTTTTAGTTTTTTCCCCCCAGCATATTACTTCTATCAGCAGCTGTAACAGCACGCCCTCTCAGGAGTGAGCCATTACATTCTTCTGGGGTTCTCAAAGTGTGTCCTTCTTTATCAACGTTGTTTCTTTTTATTTATATTCTGAGGTGTTCTGTACATGTACAATTCTGCCCACCTGCAGATCTCTGGTGTGTCAGACAAAAAAAGAAAAAAAAAAAAGAGAGAGCACTTACCCTCAGTGTGAATTTAGTAGACTGAAAGAGGGGAGTTGATCTCCATCCTTTTGTAGTTCCTGGACTATTGTGCATACTTTGAATCGCACACAATGTAGTAACATCTACATGGCTGCATGGGTGTTCCCATCCACACTGCACTTGCAGCTAGCCTTATTTTGAAAGTCATTTGATTCTATATTCGTTTCATATCTCACTCCATTCCTCTCCCTCAGGGCATAAAAGGGAGGGCAGGGGCTACTGCCTTTCAGTTTCTTTAGCAGCTGCAGCTGAAACTGAATAGAGGGTAGGTAGTACAATACTTGCTGACAATTCATGCTGAACAATTAGCGATACAGCTTTTACAGAAAGCTGTTATAGCAAAAAGTAGATTAATACTTCAGATAGAATATAGCTGAAAATGTATTTAACTATTGTATTTGATAAAGCTATGCTCATGTCCCCAAAAGGAGGGGTGTTTTACTTGCAAAGAGAAACCTCAGACACTGCAGAGTGGGTATATATTTCTCAAAATATATTTTCAGCATAGACCTGTCAAATGAGCTTTGATGGCACAAATGGAAAGAACCTGTGAGTTTACATGAAAGGAAATTAAAGTGAGAGGAACGTATACTAAGAGATGTTGCCCAAATCAAACTATTTTCCACTTACTGATGCATTAGGTCTTACTAGTTCCATCACACCTTTCACTTCCCCCATACTTGGGATTGCGTGCTATCATTTGTATCAGTTTTCCTTGAGGCTGCATGAGACATATGCACAGCTATGGGCTTCCCAATTGTCTAGATAGGATCTTAACATCATAGAGTGGTTCACCTCCGATTGCTTACTCCGCTGAATCTAATGTGATTCATTTCGGGACGGAGTTAATGCGGTGCTTTTTGCACTCTCAAACCAACGCCGTAAGAGAGCTAAAGCAAGCAACGTATGGTGACTTGTTGAGCAGAAGCACCTTAGAAGGGCCAGCCCTTGAGATAAGAAAATAGAACATTTTCTTTACCCTTTGAGCACTGCAGTGATCACCAGACATTTTGTAAACACTCTTGAAGCTGTTGAGCCCCCCCGAGGAAGAACAGTTCTGTATGAAGTGGCGGCTTCACGTAACAAAATACACATGCTTATCCTAAGAATTGGGAATTGCAATATGGCAATACCCCCTTGAATCTGGAATACCTCTCCAACACAAGACAAAGGAGGGGAGGTAACTGGAATAAGAGGAACTGGGGCTGCTTGTGCATTTCCAGTGGAAGAGAATTTTTCTGGCAGTAACGGGATGCAGAGGAGATCCTGGGGATTCATCTAACAGGACTAGCGCTAGCTTAGCCTTTGGCTGGTCCTTCTAGCTCTTCAAGTTTATTTTGAGAATGAAAAAAATACAGCATTCACTCAAAATATACTCTGTACATGAGGTAGCTCATTGTCCTCTGGAACATGAATTCACTGAAATGGGTGTCAAAGAGCAGTATTTCTACTTGACTGCGAACCAAAACCATAGTCTCAGATAAACGTCACTAAATATATTTTTAAAAAATTATGCATACTGTATCAGAACTGCAGATAGTAGAGGAAGCCACTTACCTTTTCTTACAAAAAATGTTATTTACTCGCAGAAGAAGGATGCCGTTAGTTGTCCTTTCAGAACAGACTATGATTGGAAGAACCTGAAAGAGAATGGCGCTAACTCTGCCTTTTATAGCTTCTGGCAGAAGGCACAGGGGAAGGGCAGCTAAAGCTCACATGTGCTCAATATACGTAATCACCTGAAGAACTTCAAGTCTGCTTCACACTTGCCTTTTGTTGAATGAATGAGGAAAACCTGATTTGGGCTATTTGTGTAGTAGTTGTGTGGCAGATTTAGATGCCCATAGCAGGTACAGCTAGCCTGAAGGTGAGGATATGCTACCACGTGAAGAATAATAGAGGAAAAAAAATCCCCCAAAGGTCTTAACTGTCAATAGTAGGATGAGTTGCAGCTGGCAGCAAGTAGTTGCTGGTGTTCCAGTTGGTGTCTTCAGACCATTCTCTGCTTGTCTTGAGGGAGGAATTTAATAGAAAATCTTAGTTTTAAAAGGGATTAAGGGAAGTTAGTCTGAGCTTTACAGAGCTAGAGGGTGTTAAACTGCCTGTGGGAACTGCAGTACGCTTTGTTGTCATTTTGAACCAACAGTATGTCTATATAAAAAAACCACAACCCAGACTCCTTGTAGACATGAATTGTTTCCTGTTCTTCAAACCATAACCATTTTATTAAAATTTGCAGTAAGAACTATTTAGCTGGCACACTTCCCTTTCCACTGGGAATGATGATAGGTAAGGAGATGATACTCTGGTGTGGTGATGAGGACGTGTGGCACTGCTGTGCCCTCTGCTGTGACATCAGCTGGAACCCAGGCAGCTTTCAGGGCTTTCCGGCTGCTGCGCCTTTTTGAGTGGTAGTTCTGTGCAAAGACACTGACCATTTAGTACTTGTTTCCTCATCAGACACTGATGATCTTGATGACATTTTTCCAAGCAATTGCATTATTTGAACAGAAAATAGCTTTGTTATAAATTAAAAACTTCTGTTTGTTCCTTTTAAAGTAATGTGCTATATCCTGTGTAGTGGAAATACAAATTCAGACTACTGTATGATTTTTAAACACATACATATGTACACGCAGGGGGGTGCGTGTGTGTATATGTGTGCCATAATGGACCATAGATGTATGCTGTGATCACAGCTACCAGTGGTCAGCTCCAGGTATTTCTCATTAAGGTGTAGTACAGTTACTCTTTGTTTTATGCTGATTGTTAATTTTTAATGGTGTTCTATTATTTTGTTAAAATCCTCATTTAACATTAAATCACACATATTAGAGGCACTAGCACGCTGAATCTTAACGATGTATTTGATTTGTAATATCTTTAAAGTTAAGGTGTATATTGATCAGCTTGAAAGAATGTATACCAGTTTTCTTAGACGTGTTCTTTAAAGGTCACAAGAGTTGTCAGATTTTCAGTAATTTCCATGCCTTATTAAAACTGAGGTATTATTAAAGCAATATAAGGAACTAAGAAAAGCTATTGGTCCTGTTTTACTAGAGCTGAAGTTGCAATGTTTAGCATAAAATTTATCACATCCCTACACTATAAATTTTTGCAGAAAAATATGAATAGCAGCTTCAGCTTAAACAGGTGAACATCCATCAAAACCATAGTACAACAAAATAGAATGGTAGATTTGAAGCCCCTTTCAGCTATCCCAGCTATACAGGATTTGGTACTGGGCATTCACACTATTCTACTACCTTCTGCTCCTAATTTTTTTTTTTTTTTTTTTTTTTTTTTTTAGATGCACATTGAAGCTGCTAAGATGCTTTCTTTTACTGAAGAGGAATTCATGAAAGCTCTTGAGTGGGGAAATTATTGATTCCATTAAAAACAACTTCTGTTTGAAATACAAGTCAGATGGTACATTATTTTGGCACTGCATATGAATGCTTGTTAATAGTTAATAACCATATATCCCCATGAATTGGTATTGTTGATTTTGCTTATGTTTAAATTGTTTAACTTTTATAAGCCTGATAGCTTGTGTTGTAATATCATAGGAAATACAAATTTCTACTGAAGTTTCAGGCCAAACTGTCCGTTCTGTAATGAGCGGAGAAGCACAGACTGTCCAAGGAATATTCCAACAAGTGTACTTTATCAGTTTGCTCTGGTTTAGCATTTAAAACTATACCTTATCTAAGGTAATATTCAGTCCAAAGAAGCCAGGGTTTAGTCTCAGAAAATTCCTTGTTGCAACAGAAATAAATTAACCAGTGATCCAGTCGAGAAGAAAATGTCATGTCCTTTTTAAAACACGTGGTTGGAAGATGGGCCTCGTCTGTTCTCTGTAAGAGATCTCCCCTCAAAGCTAGTTGGTCTGGCATCTAATTTAAGCACCACCAGCTCTTTTATAGAAATGATCATAACTTGTTTCAGCTATTACATCTCACACCCTGGCTGGCAAAAACATACACGAGACTTGCCCCTCGCTGTCCAGATAGACTCCATAATCTGATACCGTTGTATTGTGTAAAATTGCTACTTGAGTCAAGGTAAAAATATTAAATCTTGCCCTGGCCATCAGCTGCTGCTTGGGGCTACAGTCAGGAGCGATGGCTCCACATTCACAGGTGTTCTACAAGCATTACATCCCTAAAGATTTCATTATATCATCATTATAATCAAGAACTAGATAAAAATTTGAGTGTAGATGAGCTGAGCATATCATGTGTACATTCATGAACAGGAGCAATAAAAGCCTGTGCTGCTTGCATGACCCTCTGTCAAACCTTAGCTATTTCAATGGATTCCTCCCTCGGAGTAACTGAATAGGAACACGGCACGTAGATAGTAAGTTTATGCACTGAAAGAAAGGTATAAACGGTGATTCTGACCTCCAAATGGAAAAATGTCTCTGCTTAGATCCTACCAGCAAAGTAACATGAACTAACAGTGAAACAAGTAACTCAGACCTGCCTACCCCTTTGAGATGAGACAAACTACACTTAGATTAGTATTTTAATAGTGTAATGCCAGTGCAGATAAATCTTTGAATTACAACCAGAAATAGTGCATTAAGAGAATCTTATACTGAAATACACGTGTGGATTTACACTAGCGTAGGTTTCTGCAGAGTTGCTGGAGAAAACATTTTTAACATTGCTACATCACTAACTGAGAGTAACTGAGACCTCCCTAACTGTTCATTGATGAAAAATGCAAGTACAACATACACTTAAATAAAACTAACTGCTCATCAGTGGAGAACTCCAGTCTTAAAATGGAGACTTTTTATGATATTAAAAAGGAGTTCCTCACTGTTAACAGCAAATGGAAGTTTTCATTAGAAATCAGATGACACCTAGTGGCAAACCCGGAGATGAGATGGGGGAAATTTCAGCTCTCTCCTGAAAATGCATTACCTCTTCTCTTCTGATAAGCCAATCTAAATTCCTCTCCAAGCATGTTGATGTCATCTTCGTATTTGAGTATTCCCTGCAATAAGGGGAAAGAAACACACGTCAGAAGGTAAAACAAAGGAGAGAGATTATTATGGATCTCTGAAATTTCCTACAGAAGGGAATGTAATAGCTCGTATCCATGGTACCAGCGTTACCTTTAAAACAAACACCCACAAAACTTCAATAGGTGAGTTTCAACCTGGTGTACTTGGTGCTAACCTAGAGCCGCCTCTTTTGTTCGCCACGCAGATGATGATGAGGACCCCTTCCAACATGAGCACTATACAAAAGACAACATTTACCTGCATTCTCTTTCGAATAAAAGTGATTATAGTCAGCACAGCACCAGTGCAGGTTCAGTAAAATCAAGCAACTGCATTGAAAAGAGGCGCTGGCTGAGGGTGGGGCTCGCTCTCCACCTTTAGTTGTGTTGATATTAGCCCATACAAAGAAATTATTTCGGAAATCAACTGATACTGAACAACTTAATCAGAAACCATGTTTTGGGGAAGGGAAGCAGGGGAACCTAGAAATCTAAATCTCTAACTAATTCTAAATTAATATTAGGGCTAAAAATGTGTATGACCCACAGAACATACCTTGCAGCATTTAGGGGGGGGGGGGGGGGAAAGTTACAGGTTGCATTTATACTGGAGACTTTAGAATTAGGTAGCACTTTTCTATTTAACCATTTTGAGTGAAGTAACATGATGTATGACCACACGATTCAGACACAGTGCTGAAGCAGAGAAAAGAATAAAGTACAACACCAATACCATGGAACAGGTACGAGCCTTGGACATTCTGAAATAGCCAAGACTTCCTCCAACAGTAAATACAAACCAGAAAATTATATCAAAATACTGCCAATTTGAGTTATCCTTTAATTAAATCTACATTAAAAAATAACTCGCTCACTCCAAATTTTACAAGTTCATGCACCAAACTAGCATATTAATATTTGAATAAAAATTATACTCCGCTATATTTACCATGTTTTCCAGTATTGCAGAAAAGAACTTCTTTAAATAGCTGGATAATTCCCTCCCTACTGTAAATGCATTTTTACATCCCTAAAGCAGCTCTCTGGTCATTTGTGTACCATCAGGTGATCTTTCTGATTATGAAGTAGAATACAACATAAATTGTAGTTTATTCCTATTACAATAATTGCTTCCATCTTTGGAACTTTTAAAAACACAAGGATGAACAGAGTGAGCTTTGAAATGCTTCTGTAAGCACTGCAGTTTATTGCACTGCAACAGAGACGAGGCCTTGTTTCCATGGCAACAGAAGACTTAGAAGACGGCCGACACTGTGAGAAATTGCTCCCAAAACCCCAACGGAGAAATTTGGTGGAAACGGGGTTTAAGATACGGTGGGCCCCTGTCTAGCTAGAAAAGCCCTGCTTTAGAACTTACATTCCATAGTCCAACAACGGGATGTGCAAAGCGCTGTGGAAGCTTTCAGCAAGTTCTGTACAAGGCGTCAATATTGCAGTAGCGCCCAGAGCCCCTCATACAGAAAGAATATTTTTGTAAATTGCTTCCCAACTCAAAAAGAAAAAAAGACAAAAGGAAAAGGTGAGCACAGGAGACCTGACACACTAAGGACACGCGCTGACTCCAGGAACTTACACGGTTCTGCAACTTCACCTTAAACTATCCAAGAGAAAACTGATTTACGGGACAAACATTTAAAATGTTTAAAATACAATTCACTTACTCGAGGAAGATAACCCAACAATTTAGACGCGTGCTCTTTCAAGAGTTTCTGTCTCTCCTCTTCAACAATTGCACGGATGTTTTCTTGTCTTCTCTCCTCTAACTGTCTGTCTTCAAGTTCGCGCTCCTACAATAAACAAGCAAGTTTTCCTAACTGTTCAGCTGCAGCTCTGTGAACGTTTGTTTCCACCAATGTGCACCACAGCATAAAGAGAAAATTTTTCTAGTGGAGTAAATTGCGAACTTCCACTTATTCATTCCTGGTCACAGGAAATTCATTTGAAAAGGATGGAAAGGTGTATGTAAAAAACCACAAAGCACTGTTTAAACAATACATGTTTGGTAACTAGAAAAAAGTCTCAGACAAAGGAGAAGACTGAATGGCAAGACATGGGGCTAGTCTGCTATGTAAGTGTCTGGTCTCATACCAGAAGCCCTTTTAAAGATAGTTAAGTTCTGGTTCCTTCTTGGCTCTCAGACAAGTTAGTCTGTTCCTGCCCTACTGTTCTAATCCAGGAAAAGGAGAAATAGGCAGGTATTCTCATGCTGATGATGAGAAATTGCAATTCACGTTACACGTGATCTAAACCCTATAAACAGGTCCAAAAGCTGCAGTACAGGATTCCACGTCTTGTTTTCAGTTTACACCCTTTCTTCCTCAGATGATAATTCGAGAGACTTAATCTAAAATCAAGGCTGGGACTTCCCCTTCTCACACATCATTATCAGTGCCGCCGATCAGGGACGCTGAACTGGACGACAGTTGTGTCGCTGATCCCACGGCTCCTGAAGAGAGACTTGCAGAGCATGTCAGGTATGCAGGGGTCTAGGGATGTTCCTGACTCTAACCTCTTGAGCTACAAAAAAAGTTAGCTCTAAAAAGACTTTTCTTGTCAGCAAACCAAAACAAAGGCCTGCTTCCCCCCTGCACGCTTCTCTGCAATTCCCCTGTCACCTTTCCCAAGTAAACAACAGCCTGGTCACTGAGGACAGCAGAAGTAGTCTCGTATTGAAGCACTCTGGCTCAAAACTAAAGGCGAATGTGAAAACTCTTACTTTATCTGCAATGAACTGTTTGCGACGGTCCTCAATGAGTTTTTCCACAGCCCTTCTGTGTTCAAGCTGTTTCATTCTTCGTTTCTGAGCATTCATCTGTTCAATGCGATCATCCTCTGCAAACTTGGCCAACATCTGTTGTCTGAAGGCTTCTTCTTCTTCTTGCATAGCTTGTCGCATTACCTTCTTTAGAGCAACTTGCTCTTCATATGTTTGCCTTAAGTCTAGGCGTTGCCTTATTCTCTTTTCAATTTCTGCCTATAAAGGAAATTGAATAAAACGCTGTATTACTGAACATACTTTGGAAAATTTTGATCATCATCAGCCAATCTACTCAATTTATCTTGGAATAAATTCACTATAGCTGTTACCTTCTAGCATAAGTAACTGGAGCAAACACTCCATATCTGACAGTGCTCTCCAGTACTAACCAGTTTGGCAAATGTCTCAAGATTCTCAAAATTAAGTCCAAAACAAAAGGAGATTATTTTTTTCCACTACCATGAAGTGAATCAACAAGACAGGCATCCTGAACAACTCTCTAAAAATAACAGCATTAGGTATCTCCGCCTGTGTTACGTTTTGTTTGTCACCCATAGCAAGACAAGACAGAGTGTGGGCGGGCCCACAGGAAAAAAAAAATGGACATGCAAAAAGCAAGCAGTGAATTAACCTGCTTAGCTTAAACCTGAACTTGAAAGTTACTGGCATTCTCCTTCACGAGATAAATGCATAAAGGGGACCATAAGGGTATTCAAAACCTTCAGTTGTCTGCCTGGTTGAAATTAAAACATAAATCCGTTAGGAACAGCAAAGGAAACTCAAAGGACAGAGTCTTCCCTCCAAAAACTAAGGTAATATGCAAACTGCTTGTCTGACTAAGAACATTTAGGAAGTAGTGTTGGAAATAGACACTTTGTGCCAGAACAGAATTGAAAACAATTCAAATTCATTTAGTACACCTAAAACCATGTCAGAATTAAGCTTTTTGCTTTGAGACAGCTCACAGACCAAAATGGGCTCAAGGAGTCCTTCAAAAACATCCCAAAGTCACAAATAACACCGCAGACTTAGCAAGTCCAAAGTGTGAAAAAAACCCCAAACCCAACCCAGACTAGTCCATGAACAACCCTGCCACCATTGTGAGAGGAAAAGTTGTGGAAATGGGAGTTACACGCCCTCTGAAGAGCACCCTCAGATGCAGAAGGAATTGCATGTGGGATATACTCTCACAAAATGTTCTTTAAGCATCATGACTCCAGTGACAATGTCCAAAGACTGAAGGAGCGCTGCTCCATCACAAAGACGTCAGAAGTAGTGAAGGGGCAGAGGAAGACTATGTAAACTACGGCCCCCTGTATTCACTTTATTACTTATTTTCTGGATCAGCGATTCAAAATGGTTTCATTTTCTCTTTAAATTTTCAATTCTGGTCGGTTTAAATTAGGTTACTCTACCTATAGCTACAAGTGCTCCATAAATTATATGTTTTCCTGCATATACACTACTATTTTTATTTTATAAAAGTTTCATCCAGCCCAGCTCCGCTAACCTGAATGTTCTGCAGGAACTATGGCAAAGTTGCAATACTCCTCTCCACTTGCATTTTCCCTTAACAGTTTATGCACAGGTACACATAACGTACCAGTTTTTTTATATGTTGTATGGATCTGACAGGTACCAAAATATCCATATCTGTATCTGCAGGAAAAGTGCAGGGAAAGTGAAACATTGCCCCCGCCCCCAATACACAGGTACTACTCCATCTACCTGCCAGTGCTTACCATCTCCTTCTTCCTTTCTGTCTCCGCTTGTTCTTCCAGATACAGCTCTTGGCGGATTTGTTCCAGTTCTTCACGCTTCTGTTGTTCTCTTTCCAGATTCTGGGCAATCTATTACAAGAAGGAAAGATTTCTAAATGAAAGACAAGAATGTACAATAATTTTTTCTACAATTTCAAGTTTTGATACCATGCTCTGAAGTCTTTGTTTTTTCTCCTCAGTGTCTCGAACTTTAGCCATCCGATCTTCTTCTCTTTGTTGCTGAATGTTGGCAAACTCCATAATTTTCCTATTTTCTTCTTCCATCTCTTCCCGTTTCCTTCTCCTCCAGATAGCTTGTTCTTTTTTAAATTCTTCAATATATGTCTGAGTTGCTCTCATTTTATCTAACTTCAGTTGTTTTTCCCTGTAGGAGATGGAAAAAAATGTTTAGTTATTTAACATACTGCAGAGTAACATTAAACAGACCATATGCTCGTTGTTAACAATATATTCCAGAGACTAAGATTTAAATGACTCTCCTTATCCGTTCAGCTGGAAACGAGATACCTAAATTGAAAATACTTATTAATGAATTGCCCCAAAAAGGGAATCTCATGTCTAATACCCTTCTTCAGGAGGACAGGCTGTACCCATAGGTACTCACTACTACTCCATTTTATACATGCTCCATCAAAACAAAAAGAGGAGAAGGAATCCCAATAGTCTAATGGCACCAGAATCTCCTAAACTTTTTATTTATTTATACTAAACTCTCCTCCCCGCCCCAACTACAACCCTGCCCTCAGAAGCCTCCCTTTCTATCCCTACCCATAAGACAGGCGTACAACATGTCTCATGAAGAGGCAGGGACATGAGGCGAGGCAGAAATCTGTGATATGCAGTCGTTTCCAGCATGAAGGGCCCAATGGAAGCGCTCCTTGAAATAAGCTGGATTTCATATTTGGGGAACAAGGACATGAGATTGACTGGAATGACAAGAACATTCTGGTATTTAAACAGCAAAATCCACGCAAGTCAGTCTCTTGTTAGTAAAATGTGACCAAGGAAAACTAAAATGGGCCTTAGTCTATGAAATAAATGTGTACAAATTAGCTTTCTATACAGGATTATATGAGTTGTTTTGTTTTAAATTAATAAATAATAAAAATTCAAAGCAACTAACATTTGGTCTTCCTCATAGATCTTTCTTACAATTTCATCAATCATGAGTTTCTCTCTTAGAAACTCTTCATAAGCCTCCTGCTTCCTCCTCTCTTGTTCTTCAAGCTGTTTCTCCAGTTCTTGCTGATACGTTATTTTCTCCTTGTTTCGCCTCAGTTCTGCAGAACTTTCTTCTTTTATTACCCTTTCGTACTCTTCCTTCATCTTTTGAGCTATTTCACCCTCATGTTTCTATAGGGGAAAAAAAGCAATGCAAGATTCTTTTTCACTCTCACTAAAACAACTTGTAATGAAAAAATGCACAGCATAAAAAGGAATTATACTGCATTACAAAAAAGGAATGTTTTCCACCTCAATCTATAAATATAGTATCTTAACATGCTTAATAGCTTAATTCAGTAAGTAGAACCCTTGAAGAGAACGCTCAATAACAACTTTGAGGAAAACTAGTAATACTTAGAGGAAGCTATATATCGAACGAAGACGAAGTAGAGCATTCAGCATAAGTGAAACTAGCTCACATCGGCATAATGACTGGAACGTGGTTTAATTATGTAGAACATCCTCAATAAACATGTTGTCTTTACAGCAATTTGCGTAAACTGAATTTTGTATAAAACATTAACGTAATCAGAATCATCTGCCTGATCACCAGTATTATTCTATACGCAAATAAAAGTTGACAATTCTTTCTGAAGTTATGCAGATATATGTTTAATAATAGTAACAACATTTTCAAAAATCTGCTCCTGAGGTAAGGATTCACCACAATAAGCACTTACTGTACAAAGTGTATCACAGTTTTAAATTGGATAAATATTACAAAACCAGTAAAATAAAAACTATATCCATTCGTACAGCTTAATTCGCTACTACTTCGATTGCAAAGCAAAGTAAACCTTTTTCTTATAGCTGGTTATTACCAGCTAATTAGTCCTTCATAACACAAAACATATTTTCAATAAACACTGAATGCCAAAACCCAACAATATTTTAGATAAAAAGGTCAGCTTCAAAGGAAAAATTTTCAACACAATCCATACAAAGAGTTACAGCACTCAGGTGCTGGGATACACTGCAAAGCTAATTACCATTTTCTCATACTGTATAGCTTCTTTTTCAGCAATCTGTGCAGCTCGCTCTTTATTCATATAAGCGGATTTTAGCTTTCTTTCTAACTCTCGAAGTTCAAGACTGGGAGGGGAAAAAAAAAAATTTATCCTATTACAAGGAAGTAAGTACCGATGGGGAAAAAATTGAAATTTCCATCACTATTTAAACACAATTGAAAAAAAATTTATTTTTCAGGGAAAAACCCAATTTTAGATGAAAAATATTGCTCTAGTAAAAGAGCAGAAAAAGAAAACAGAACCTGTTTTAAAACAAGAGTTATCTATATTTGTACATATGCTATCAATAGTTTTGCATGCTTTACATCTACCTATATAAATACCTGTATACATACATAAATGCATGCTTATAGATACATGTAAGTGTACACACATATATATAAGCATATATTAAAAACGAAAATTTTGTGGATCACAGAGTTTTTCTCTTATTGACAAAATTTGCTTAAAATTAACTTTTTATCATACCTTGATCTTAAAATAACTTTTCCTTCCAAGTCAGATTCATTTCTGCTTCTGCTACAACTTTCACAAAATCTGTCTTGTCTCCACTTAACTTCCATCACCTCATGCTGTTCGGACATCACACCGCCCTTCCCCTCGTCTGTCTCGCATTCACCGCCAACACTCCTTTCTGAGACTGTTCACTGACATCTGGAGCAACCCCTCCGATCACAGCCTTCTCCTAAGCACGTCTCAAAATCTACCTTTTCCCATGTTTTTTCCAGTTACGATCTTCTCTGCTACACAAATTTAAAAAGTTAAAGCCTGTTCTAAAAAATACATTATGTATCTGATTTTAGCATACTAAAACTTCCTCTCCGTTGCTTGAAAACATCTCCTGCCACCATCTTACTGCATCTAAGGTTCAGTCCAAAACGTGATGAAGAAAAATAAAAAACGAGCGGGAGGTACACGACTGACTGAATACTTCTATGAATAACACTTTTCAGAGTTGGGACTGATTTACAGTAACACCTAGTTAAATAACGTAGCGAGATTTTTGAAGCATTACCTGTTCTCTCTTACTTGTTGCCTCATCTTTTCATCTTTAAGTTTTTCGTGGTTCAACCTCGCCAGCTCAGCCGCCAGCCTTTCTTCTTGCTCCAGCTGCAGCTCTCGCCGTTTTTTGTTCTCTTCTGCCTAATGAGAACACACAATGTCCATAACAACTCTCCTCCGCACGGCTGCACACGCAGTTGGAAGCGGGTAAATTGCAAGACTGTGTAGTCAGTACGTAACTTTTAAAGGAGAAAGCTGTTGAAAGGTAAAGCCGGGCAGAGCTCTCCGGCAGAACGGCGCCACAGCCGCCCCTCGGCCTTCACCCAGCCCGATCACAGTCGGACGGACACGCGGGCCTGTGTTGGCACGTACACGCAGACGCCCTCGGGGCTCCGGGCCAGCCCCGCTCCCGCCGCCCCGCGGCTCTTACCCGCAGCACGGCCTCCTCCAGTCGCCGCTCGCGCTCCAGCGCGGCCCGCAGCCTGGCGGCCCGCCTCCGCCCGCCACGCTCCTCCGCCTCCGCCGCGGCCGCCGCCAGCCCCGCGCCCCGCTGCACGGACGCCTGCGGGCGACAAGAGAGAGGCGGTGCCGCAGGACAGCCGCGGCCCGCGGCCCCCGCTTCCCCCCCCCCCCGCCCGCTCACCATCTCGGCCGCCCGCCCGGAGCCGCCGCGCCGCGCTGTCATGGCAACGACCGGGGCTGCCGACCGGAAGGGAGGGGAACCGTTTTAACTTCCGGGGAAACCCGCCATACTGATTGGCCGAGAGGGCGACCCGACCCTAACACGTGACTCGGAGCGGGCGGGGCGAGAGCAGCGCGCCGTCACCGAGCAACCGGGGGTGCGGCGCCCGCGGGGGTGACCGGCCCCAGCGGCCCGCCCGCCGCCCCGCCCCGCCCCGCCCGCGCCTTCGGCCTCTCACGTTAAGGTGGGTTATTGCCGAGAGGCGCTGGTGGCGTCCCGGGAGCCCAACGGGCGAGGCGAGGGGGAGAGGACCGGGAGAGGCAGAGGTCGCCGTGAACGGCAGGGACGGGAGAGAGAGAAGACGGGGGAGAAGAATTAAGTTTCACGCAGCCGTAGCTCTGGCCTTCCTTATAGCCCTGAAGCAGGCCGCCCTGTTCGGCGGTGTTAGCAGGTTCAAACCCGAGGCTTTCGGTACACGGGGGTGACGCGGGACAGGAACCCCCAATAAGCCGGGGCAGGCAGAGCGCGCTGCCCTGGGTCCTCCCTTGGGTTTGAGACCTCCTCATGCACTGGCACGAGCTGCACCGAGAATGTGGGTTTTTTCAGTCTCTTTTGAGCTCCAATATGAATGAGGAGAGTAGATGCCGCACATTTTCATGCATTCAAATACGTTACAGAAGTGGCTAAACACAATTTTCCAGAAGAGAACAGCCCGAGGAGCAGCCCGTGCTGGGCTCCTGGCACATACATTCATCCTCCCTTGCTCTGGTGAAGCATGAATCAGTGAAAGTTGAGCATAGAGAGTTAGGAGAAACATGATTACCAAAATATCTTAAAAATATATTCAAGAGCATTTCTTCAATTATTACTTTAAGTTAATGCACTTTACTCACCTATAACCACAAAACCTAGGTGGCAGCATTTAATTAAGAATTTCTCTCCTCCATAACTATTATGGATGGATCCCAAACAAGTATGGGGGATACAATCACAGGGGAGAAATCAACAGCCAGAACATTAACCATGAGCATCACCAAAATTCATAATTCTACATGATTCTGGTAAGGTTGCTTGGTATGTAGTAACGCCTCATTTAAACCTGATAGGCAAAAGGAAAACCCAGCCCTTAATTTTTCCAGAGACAGATCTTACACAGAGCACAACGGTTCACTCCAGAGAGGTTCTCTGGACTGGCTTTGCTCCAGGAAGGAAATAACATTGTGGCATCCAATTCCCCAAACTCTGCCACCCACTTACATCATTTTTCTCACCTTTATTTTGCTTTCTACATAGTTATGTGGACCTGAAGACATTTAAGCTTCTTTAAAGCAGTATTTAAAATTCATTAATGTCACCTACTTTATAAAATTAATTAAAACAAATAAAGCTTAAGAACACCTCTCAATTAGGTAAAAAGAAGTCTGCATGTTCCTATTGATTCTGTGCTAGATATGCCTATATCTTTATATTTATGGGATGAGAATACTCATTATTTTAAATCAGTTCCCAATCTTTTACAAAATCTCCCAAATTAGTGGAATTCTTTCTGAAGCTCTGGTTATTCTTTGCCCTTTTCATGAGAAAAATGTTTTCCCACAATGCTGGGGGGGGGGGAAGTAAACTATAGGAGACCATGTCTTTAACTGAAATGATATACGCAGAGAGAGATGAGACAGAAAAAGATCATAAAAACTTTCCCTACTTCTTTCCAAGTGGTGTAACCACTACAGCTCTCTTTAAAAAAAAATTTAGTTTCTTCAACAGTAGGCAAGAAAACAAGTAAACGTCAAAAAAAAACCCTATCTCCCAATGATTCCAAGGGGTTGACTTAGAAAGAAGGAAGCTTTTAACTACACTGACACAGCACTGACTTTCAGTGCTCAAGGTTTGGAGGTGGCAGGGCGTGGGGGGATAAATGCGCAAAAGATACTTTTGCTGTCCCTTCTCAGTAAACAGCTGTATGCCTCCGTGGAAATAAATGGAATTTTCTTTCTTACCAAACAAAGTAACAAAATCAAGTCCCCTCACCTCACTTCTGGAAATAACAGCAAATAACCTTCAGATGTAAAATTTCATCTTTGCTCACATGATGTCCTCAGTTTGGAACAGCAACACTCTAAAATGAGAACATAAGTATACCTTGATTCAGTCTCCAGGGCAGCAAGGCATTCAGACAGAAAAGTAGGAGTAAAAATGCTTGAAAAACACACATAAATGAGAGACCAACAAGTCAGTTCGCAAAGTTCTTTTTAAAATTAAGAGGTGGCTTGTATTTGCATGCGAACAGTATTTGTGAGCAGTGTATCTTTCACAGAAGGGACAGGACACAGCACTAATATCCAGTAAGATCCCAAAGGGAAAATATTTTGAGGTTTCCAGTCCTCGGTGCCTCATTGTTCTTTTATTTCCCATACATTTCAGATTTGCTGCAGTGTGTTTAAAATGCAAAGAAAAAAAAAATGCAACCAGAGAATTCTTTTATCCTCCATACTTTATGGCAGTTTGTGCTCAGAAACTCTTATCTTTAATGCCCTGATTGTTTTCCCCAACATAAATTAAGCCACAGGGACAGTTCAGTAAACATACTGTGTGTGCAGATTTCCAAAGGAAGGTAAGTAACCTTTCAGCATGTACAGTCACCCCATGTAGAGAACAGGGAGGGGAGAATACTCCAGAAACTCCACAGAAACACCCAGTATACCCTTGCCACGCTCCTTTTGTTAAACTGAATACTTAAAGAGGGAAAACAATCATTTCCCCCGATTCAAATACAACTGCTGGTCTCATCTCTTCTTCAGCGCTCCCCCAAGAACTGCAGGCTCCTGTCCTAAAGCTTGGTCGTCTTAAATTTTGTTTTTCCCCTTACATCCAGCCAGAATTTCCTCTTTTTCGGTTTGCGACCATTGGCCTCTCAGACTCCCACTGTGCTTCTCAGCAGAGAGCCCAGCTTAGTCTTCTTGGTGCCCTCCCCACGGCAACCAGGGGCTGCTGTTTGGTCCCCTGGGGCATTGACTGCACCTCCGTTTGGGTTATCTGCAAACTTGCTGGAGGTGCAGGCACATGGGTAGCGCACCTGCACCTGGGCAAGCGTTTCTGTCCTGTGCCCCCCTAGCACATCCTGTTCTGCTCACCAAGGTCGTCTCAGTTGGAGGATCCACCTCCACCTGAGGGGGAAGCATCTGCTTTTGCTACTCCTCCCAGCTGTGCGGTCACAGCAAGTCGCTGCTCCATCTAGGGGCCTCCCTCGTACGTTCTTATTTGGGAAGACATCAAGCACTGTGTTGAAAACAGACCTACTTTTTCTTCATGTCAAAAAGCAGACCTCCTTGATGGCACCAACTAGTTTCTCACAGTTAAAGACCTAAGAATCTAACACTTGCAGAACAGAGTTCAGTCCGGGCAGAGTTGCTCAGCTCACCTGAAGGAACAGAATAAAAATGTACTGGTTTTGTAACCAGAGCTGGGTCAGACTCCTTAGAAGTCAAGCGTATTTATATTTCAGCTTTCTTTCCATAATATAATTTATGAAGTTTTTTTACAATAACAGATAATGAAATATCTGCTTTACTATAGTTTGGAAAGGAATGAGTCCTAGCTGCATAATTGCTATCAAACTCCTGTTTCATACAGCATTTCTTCTTGCAGCAGCCTGGTTACAGCTTACTGGTCAGTGACCTGCTTCTCATTCCTTTTTCCTAACAGCATTAAACACTCCTAGGGCCTGAAAAGCTTCAGGTAACCAGCAGCCAACTGTACAAATGTAGAGTTAAACTCAGCATTACTTTCTCAGGGTTAACATAGCATACTAATAAATGATTTGGTTCTCAGTCTCAATATCACCACCTACTGATCAATTCATGACAGCAGAAATGAAGACTGCTGAGGAATGAAAATTTTGCTAATGATAAAAATGATGAAGTGGAGCAGAAAAGGTCATTAAAGGAAAATGGTGAAGCCATTTTGCAGGTTTACCTCTTTTCTAGGGCGTTTTACCAGATGATCATAACATGAGACAGTGACAAATGCGTTCCAGCTGAGATAAGATATGTGGGTCATGCTGACTTTGCAACATTATAAACCACTATTGGGGATACCACAGCTTCTTTGTGAGGTAATTTACCTTCTTTGGATGAAAAAGATAAATGTGAATTAACAGGGAAGAGTCTGAAACATCTGAGCTGTGCTATTGATCTACTAAAGACCTAGATAAGTCACAGAGAAACTAATGCTTGCTTTGCTTGAGATTAGTGATGGATGGGATAGCAGATTTAGCAGCTAAGGGGCTATCACTGTCAAGAAAATCTTAGCACTAATTTTTTTTTTTTTTTAATTATCCTGCAGTAGTAGCGAAAATATGTCCCATAGCAGCAGTAAGCAGAAGTGATCTTTTACTTATGACATTATGGATTGTAAACAAAAATATTTCAAGAAACAAAAATACTCAGTGCTTCAAATGTGTTCAACAAAAATACAGCTGTTCCTGATGAGAAAAACGTGGTTTTAGTAAATATTTAGCTGTACTATTGAGTTTTCAAAGAATAAAGAGAATAAATGGAGTGTCTCAGGCCAGAAAGGATGTTTGTGCAAAAGATGAACAGAAATTAGTCTTTTAAGGGCGCTATGTTCTTTGCTTTGTTTTTGGGCTTCCATCTCTGCACAGTCCTACTGGTCAAGAGTAAAAGCTGTGAGCTGTGCGTCTAAAGGCTGACGTGACTAAAACTATTAGAATGCATTTATATCCACAGCATCTTATAGCATGTATTTCTGGGTAAACTCAGAGTTCTTAACATTTCCTCTTAATATTTATTACTGATTTATTCAAGTTTATAAAGCACCCACCTACTCTTCTGAGGAGACACTGTTTTTAACAACTGAATACATAAATTCCAAAGACCACAGATGAATGTTACTCCACAGTGACATTACACTCCAATGTTTCTTACAGAGGGTATTTTTGCTGGTTGGACTTGAAATAATTGTTATTCTAGTTAAAAAGGCAGAATAACACCAAAACAGACTCCTTAGGTAGTTTGTAGAGAGGATCTTTAAAAATAAAAACTGTAGTGTAGTGCAACTACACTAGATTCTGCTTCCATGCAGGCAGAAGGATTAGACAGTCCCTTCCAGGCTTACGTGTTGACAAAATCATTTTTCATCCCACAATCTCTTACCTCTACACAATCCTTGTCATTTCTTTGTTTCCACGTTAGCAATGCCAGAAAACGTAAGTGCTTCTTGAAACATGCAGCCCAAACTCATTTGATGCTGTAAAACAAAACCAGGGAATTAGGACATTATTTCATCACTCATTTTCAAGTCTCTCTGCAGACAGCATTCAGCCTTTCAGGATTTGTTCAGGGTAAAGATGGGAGACTGCCTTAGGCTCTCTGACTGTTTCTTTCATATTTTCTTTGGGTGCTTCTGTTTCTCTGCAGTTTCTCTCCCATTCCTATTACTCCAGCCAATACCAAGTTTGTGGCTTTCTGCATCCCTCCCATCGATCAACATTATTTACATTGTTTAGTAGTTTGTAAGTGTCCTTTATGTTCTATAGTTTCTTATTATTTCCCTACTTTAATCTATATTGCAGTTCAATTGCTTCTTGGAAGTAACCTGAAAAAAGGCAGCAATTACACCATCAACATCAGCCAGGTTTTGTACAACACCCAACATCCATTCAGTGAGCTGGGAAATGAGCTTTTATAGCACACAGCAAAGTCTGAGCTTTCTTGCCAACTGGCTGCCTGGTTAGTAGATCTGTTTGGGTTATGGAACAGGGCATTTCTCCTGTGCATTTGGCACAACTTTGCTAGCATTCAGTGATTAAAAAACAATTAGAGAGCCATGTCCACCATGCTCTTTTTAATCCAACTAGCAAACACTGGGGAGAATACAAATTGCAATTGCCAGGTTTTCTGCTTCACCTGTAATAATTTCTTTTTAAGCAAATGTTCTAGGCAGAGCAAATATAGTTCTTCTATGTAAAGAATGGTGTAAAACCACTGCTATAACGACACTTCTGGTTTGTGCAGCAAGAGCTTTATCCACTTACCTATCATAACCAAACTCCTGTCCCCCGTGAAAAAGAATAGAGATTGTAAGTTCAAGCAAAAGGACTGAGTTCTGTCTTAAGAAAATGAACAGTGATGATTTTTAGTTGAGAATCTAAATGTTTATGTGTATCACAGTTCTGTTTGTAAAAGCTTTTCAAAAAAGTTTTATCTATTTAATCAGATTTTTACATGTGAGCTCTAATTTAATTATTTGTCAAAAAGTGCCCCTCAAGATAACAAGCTCCATTTGTAGCTTTTAATTTGGAAGCAGAAAGACTAAATACGAGACTTACATTTTTCCTACTCCATCCTATCCTTGTCTTTCCTGTGCGGGGTTTAGAGGAGGCATTTGAGTAGCCAGCCTACAACAAGCTCATCTGCCGAAGTGCCCAACTGAACGGGGAAAAAGGAGTGTCTCGGAGGGAAACCAGTGACTGCCTCCAACCCAGCAATCATCATCACCTCAGCTGATTTTGGCTGTCATTTAAGCACTTGACCAGGTCACGGTTTCCTTTTCAGTATTTTGTATGCAGTGCCATCAGAATGTACACCTCTGGAAGGAAGATTTGTAATTTCCAAGGCCAAATGAGATATTGAGAAAAAACTATTAAGTAGTAAGCTTTACTCTTCTTCTTCCTATAGCAGTGCCCATAGGAAAATGTACACTAAGTAAAAGGGTAAGATGGCATATGCTTCCTGGACTGCGTACTCCCTTGGAAGCACCAAGTCCAGGTGTTAGTATATATTCTAACTTGAGTGCAAAAGAGAGCACCAAGAAATGTATTTAGAAGAAAGCAGAACCCCTTTCATTCCTGCAAGATACCACCAGACACAATTAATTCCAAAGAGTTCAGTTTAACATTTGTGAATAATTAAAAGCTGAGGAGCTCCAAAGGGGAGCTTAGCAAAGAGCGGAAAACTAAGAAGAAAGATGCCATTTGCAAACAACAGCGTATTTAACAAACTAATCCGTAACCATAACCTTAAGCCAACCAACGGAAAGGGCAACTGAAGGGCAATAACAGAAAACAAACATCAGTCCCAGAAAGGGCTGAGAGCAATGTGAAAGTAATTCTGCTGCCTGTGTCCATCTCTTACACTGGCACTTCATCCTGCCCGTCAGCGTCGGCAGAGCCCCACGACGAGCCCCGGGCTGGCAAAGGCTCTGCTTCCCTGCCCTGCATGAGGATGTGTCTGGAGGAGTCCTGGGGCATGTTTAGTAAAATCTGTGATGTTTTATTCAAGAGCCTTTAGAGAGGAGAAGAGCACACAGTGGTTAATGATACATTTCACTGCTGATAAAACAGCAATTTTGTGCTCCAAAAACAACTCACCACCGAAATGGTGAATTGCCTCTGTATTGCTATGGACCAGACAAAGCCCACAGATTTCTGTTTGCAAGGTATTCCCAGTCTCTCACCTCTCAGCATGATTCATTTGCTGGCACCCTGCGTGCCAGGTGTGTCAAAAGGGCACACTGATGTGGGGCACTGCATAGCTGGGGGAAATCACAGCACTGCCAGCGGCTGCAGAGAGGGCTCGAGAGGCCTTCTTCAGTGGCTGCAGCTCAGTGCCACGCTCCCTGCCTTGCACCATGCTGCTCTGCACGTCATGGATCCGCTGCCCAAAAGCGGGGCTTACCCAGCCCCAAAAGCTGTGTTTACTCTGCCACCTCGCAGCTAGACTCTCACTAGTCCCTTCCCTCAGTCAAAGGCTTTCACTCTGAGCAGTGCCCAGCTGGTAACTCATCCGTGCAGGAACCTTTGGCAACTTTTTCCCAAAGCAGCGTGTGCTCTCTCACGCCTGCCGCTCAGCACTTGCTCTAGCAGCAGCAAGGGGAACCAAAGATGCACAGTGTTTCCCCTAAGCAGACAACAAGCAGGCAGTTCACTCATCTGACCTCCCTCAAATTGTCATCATTATATTCCCATATACTCTCTTCCTAACTCTGACCTCCTCGGCATCCTTCAGAAACCTGAAAGCGCCTGCCCTGCAGGCTGTCAGCGTGGGGCCCATGCCACGCTGCAGGCAGCTGCCCGCTCAGGGGCAGGACCGGCGCAATCTTACCCAAATGGCTTTGCTATGCATCAGTCCCTGTGTCTGCTTCAAAAAGTGCTCATGTAAGCCAAGCTCATTCTTAGTACTGAGGTGACCACAGAGTTGGTAGAGAGGCACCAGCTTGACTTTGGTCTCAGAGCTACTGCAGAAAAGCAGGGCCCTTCTCCGCGTCTCCATAGAGAAGATCTCATGACACCAGAACTACTATTTTCCTTGGAAGGAGATAGGAGGATGAGGGAGAAAGTCCTCTCGTTTCACTGAGAAAATTTCAGGTCATCATATAGAACTGTAAAAAGTAAAAAAGACATGATTATAAAAGGACTTCCACCAGTAAGCAACATTCATTTCCCATTTGATATCTTAAGACAAGTTGCTTACTTGAAATCAGAAAACAACGTATACACATGTACTGTAACAAGTAACTATAGAGTTTGGTTGTGTGTTTATGCCTTGCACGATAAACAAACATAGTTTTGAAATAAACAGTTGCACTGAAATTATATTTCTACAATTTAGAAATCAAACCTAATCTAATTTGCTGCAGCTGGACACCACCTGCAGAGTACTGTTTAAGTACTCTGAACATTACGCACTTATCTTTTAAATATTGATAATGCCATTTTTCATTTATGTGACATGAAGTCCCACAGGGAATAATTATGCTAATAAACCTTAATGATTCTTGCAAATAAATGATCAAACAAAATTGCTACTGTTGATTTATATTAATGGATGCCTTTAGGAGGAGATTTGTCAGGATGTGCTGCTTCTTGAATCCCAATTCATCTTATTTAGCAGAAGAATGTACATAGTTTGTAAAACAGATTAAGTGTTTAAAATATAATGTGTTCATGGAGTTTCTGCAGTTCATAACGTTCAAGCATTATTATCTTGCCTTATGGCAAATCTGCATTAAATGGCTTCTTTGTATACAACTTTCTTCAGTCCTTTTTTTCCCCTCCTTTTGTCCCTTGTGGCTAAAAAAGTCCTCCTCTTGAAGATCTTTAACTTAACCTTTCTGTTACTCATGTAAGAATCGCTGATCATTTTGCTGTCCTAATAGATGAGCACCGCCGTCGGAACAACTTTGCTTTCACTGCAATGAGTCTAGAAACATTTTTGGTGCTTTAATAAGGGCACATCACCTGAAGATGGTGACCTACAGAATTTTATAAGATATGTTAAGATAAGCAGTTTCTACTTTTCTTCTACTGTCGGATATGCTGGAAATTCCCACTCCCCATCCATCTATACTTTTGAAGTTTTAACCAAGTTCATTTGGAAAACATTTTACATGGGCTTGCCTTTTAGATAATACATACATTTGAAAGCAATATCAATGTGCTTGTTTTCCTCCTGATTATAGGGCAGGACATATTTTAAAAGTGTCACAGGAGAGGAAGCTAAGGAAATAACAGGAGAAGGAACTTCTAAGTTTATGAATTTAAACTTTAGTGGAGCTAGAAGAAGAGAATAAGCACATGCTTTGTATGTATGTGTTTTGCTGAATAGACAAGTGCAAGGTGGTGGTGGGTCAGGGTTAGAACCAGGCAGGCAGGGGAAGCAGAAATGTGCTTTCCCTGCCTCTGCAATACTCAGTGCCCAGTGGTGAGAGTTGTACAAGCAGGCTTAATTCTTTGCTTGAACAACTTTGTTAAATTGATTGACTCCAGCAGGATAACAGCAGAATGAAGGCACAGGATGTTTTTGCCTTTGAGGCAAGTAATACGGTTAAGTAATATAATTTGCTGAAACTTCCACCCATCCAGAGGTTTTTCAGCATTTTTTTCCCTTTTTACCTCCTCCTGCTTGTCCAAAAGTTCAGTTTCAAAGAAAAGCTAAATAGCCTACTATGCAAACATTTTCTTTCTCTCATAATGTAACCAGCTCCCATGAAACATGACATTGCATCCACAACAGGCTGGTATTTCAAAGAGTTGGCATGAATGGATTTTACTGCTGACTGGATAATACAATCATGAAATCCAGTTGAAACATGGCACTAATTCACTCCATACACAAGGAAACCAATAACTGCAGCATGGCAATGAAGGTCTCTAATAATGCTCTAGAATGAACTGGTGGTTTGAATTATTTCTTCAGAGAGGAACATTCCTCAAAAGCCTGTCAGGTAAGGCTTTTCCTTTTAAACTGGGGCCTAATCTTGCAGACCCTGAAAGCAATGGAAGTTCCAAACCGCTGCAATATTCAGATTAATTTTCTTACAGTTTGTGGACTGATAATCCTCAGATTTGTCAATTCCACTTTAAACACTGCTACGGAAGTCTGTCTTCTGCGATTCAGAGCACCAAACCTGCACGTGATGGGGGAGTTTGCCAGTCCTGCATTTCTGTTAAACAATGAGAAACCTACAGTCTCGTTCTGTTCATCCCTTGCATGTGGGTTCTTTAATAGCTCTCCAAGCAACTAGCGGGGGAACATTTTCAAATATGTAATTACCTTTTGTATGTGGCAACGGCAAAGAGACTTCGAGCAATTAGTAGGATTGGACACAGACTGAGGATTAGGTTTGCCTGAATTCTGGCTTTGTCTAATCTGCTGCACAGCATTCAGAAGACTATTTTATCTTACTGCCTTTTTGCATGCTTGCAACGATGCTTGTCATACACAGGAGGAGCATCATATGGATTAGTACATTTATACCTGTACTGCATCTGAATGCGTGCATCACTACCTATTAAAGGCTATCACTGTGCTATCAGGACTTACACTTCTCCAGATGCATGACTGCCATTCTCATCAGCCTCTCTGCTCATTGCAAATCGTAAAGCAGTACTGGTCTCATGCTCTGACTGATACAAGCTTCCTAGGAACAGGTGATGGCCCATTTTCGCAGGAGGTCCCTAGGGTAATTTGGGCTCTCAGGGACACCCAGAGCAGAGGGAAGCACCGTGCTCCCAGCCACAAAGTGCTGCGCTGCAAGTCAGGAGCCTTAGTCCCATCTCTGGCTCTCTGTGCCTCAGTTTTTCTAATAATAAAATGGGAGTCAGGCACATACGCTTCAGTGTACAAAACATACAGCGCTTGCATAGGCGTGTATCTAAGTTGGCACACAACTGAACACCCCGTATTGACTTCTAACACTGAGGTAGTACTAATGTGACATGGTGAGGAGTGACCAGGAACTGTCAGTAAAAAGCCTTAATTGTGACTTGAAGTCAAAGGGATTTTGCCACTGGCTTAAACAGGGTCATGATCTCACTCCCTGTTTTATGCATGTCACTTTTTGCTTAAAAAAAACATAAAATTATCCCCCCTCAATATTACTTTTTGCTTTAGCTTATAAATAACCGTTTCCTGTCCCCGTATCTATTCAGACATGTACTACAGAGATACACCTGTAGGTTAAGAAGCTCATTTTAGTCTTTTCAGAGGGATTATCGCTACCCTCTTTCTTGCCTCTGTTACCTGTTTCGCATTTTCTTACCACAGGCACTTGCTCTCCAAAGTGCTCTTTTGGGCAGTCCTAGTTCCTGGCCTCAATTTTTCTCTTGTTGTGAAGCATTTTTCAGGCCTTGCCTCACTCCATTTACATGTGAGGACTATTACTCCTCTGCCTCTCTCTGGGGTGACTTCTCTGTCGGTGGATTTGGAATGACATCTCTCATTAGGCTTCTCCAGGATCCAAGAGCTCTGTTGGGACCTGACTTCTGCAGACAGAATAAGCAAAAAGGTGTGAATAACACAGTGTCTGTGTTAAATGAGACTTTCTCATTGCCCCTCCAACACAGAGAATTCTCTCTGCTTGGTTTTGTTTGGCCATGGGTGTTTGATCTGAGATAATTTTTTGAATGATCACTTACAGCCTCAAAAACACACTTGATGTCTAGCAGAGTAAATTGCCTGAATCAGTCTGTCTCTTGTGTCTTGCCATTTCTACTATAGATTTTTTTTTTCCTCCACCTTGGAATGGTGTTAAAACCTTCTCTCTACCAGTTGCACAGGGAAAGCAGTCACTCCTAAACTGTCTCATCTCCTCCTTTCAGGTTGTTTTAAGATGTGGTGGTCAGTTGAATCCCTCTGCACATGATTTCTAGGTGCTTGTTATTTATTTGAAATGCAGTCACTTCTTATTCTCACACCATCTGGCCAGACATGTCTGCTTTCATATACTGTAGATGTTCTAACTTAAGATACTTGATCCTTAACAGTTAGTTCATGCAGTTTAGTTAAAATTTATATATAATTTATTTACATTTAGATAATGAAATAGTCACTTACACTTTGTTTTTATGCATGTAAACTGAGATTCCAAATGGATGTCACTATCAATTTGCTAGGAATTCATACACATTCCTTAGTGCTTATACAGTGGATTGATTCTGTTTTAATACTTCCTCATTTTTATCCTGTGTCTCCTAAATAATTCATGTTTATTGATTACTGCTTGCAAGTACCACTGCATTTTGACACCAGACTCTTCACTGGCAGCTGCATAAAACAAAATTACAGTTGTCTAGACTGCAAGATTCACTTTCTAAATATTTTCCTCTTTTAAAAACTGACTTGAAAGGAACAATTATTTCTTACCTACTTATGTAACGCACCAGTTTCCTGAAGAACTATACATTTTTGTTTTATATCTAGTTGGGGGAGGAGGGGGGACGGGAAGAAGCAACCCCTTTCTTCTTATGAATTTCAATATTTGAAAAACTGATTCTCTTTGCCTTCTAGGCAGCTTGTCAGCAAATACCCACCTTGCTTGGCTCTCAAGCTGGATTAACAAGTCATGGGAAAGCATCCTGTTACCCTGCACACAGCCTGGGATGAGAATGGTGTCCAACCAGTCCAGACCTAAGGTGTAGAAGGGAGTCCCCCTGCACAAGTCCTTCTCTGGACACCTTGAGCTTGAGGATACAAGCTTGAGTCCTTGTACCTGCTTGTCCCCAACTGAAAGCAAGAAAACAAACAAACAAACAATATTCCACATGTACTTTCAAAGAGGGACGTGGAAGTTGAGACTATAAAGTGAGATACATCTTAAATAATATATAATCCTAAATACCCAGTAGTCTTAGATGTAGAAGATCCCCCTTCCATGCCCTCAACTGTATCAGATGGAGAATTTGTCTCTTTTTCCTCAAGAAGCAGTGAAAAAAAAAAAATTGAGATTTTTTCATCCCAAAATGTATGAAGCCCTCCCTAAAAATTCATTTTCTGGCCAGTCCTCGTCAGTGCTAAATGACTGTTAAGGTTATATATAGACTCCACTAAGCTGTATTTTATCTCAGATTTGAACAGTTTAATTTAAACTGATCTGAGTAAAACCAGAAAAAATCCTAGACATTTGTTGGCATTTATTTTCTAAATAATATTGCTAAAAATTTATAATTCAGCAATAAAATAGGCAGAGCTTACAAGCAAATAATATAATAATAATAATGCTAAACATAAGCTTACTCATGTCATACTGTAAAGGCAAAGCCCTTGTAATGAACTCATAATGAGGTATGGTAGAAACATTAAAAAAATACAAGAATAACAATACCAGTACACAATAAATACCAAACCACACATTTTTGTCATCTCTACCTACATCCCAAAGATGTTTACTGTGAATTCTTTTTATGCTATGTAGATGTCATTTAAACAAAGTTTTAAACCCGTTCTAGTTGGTAATCTTCTAAGTGTAAGTAGCTGCAGTAATTAAGATGCTTAAACATAAAGCCATGAAATAACATGACAGTCGTGACATGCATCCAAGCTTTTCTGTAGGTCTCTTTCAGGTATTATTTTTATTGTTGGTACCCTGGAAACAGTGACATTTTTTAAATAGGTCAAGTAAGTTTTAACCTTAATAAATTAAAGAATTAACATATTTATAGCATGCCATAATGTTGTTCAGGTGGAGGAGCTGAGTCTCGTACCCTCTTCAGGACTGACAGCGGAAAGGGGGGGCTATCCCCACACCCCCCAGTGCTGCAGGAAGGTTTAGTACCGTTCTCACAAGAGTCATGTGGAACAGCCACATTTTTGCTGCGCTTTGCTCAGGGAGTGAAAGCCACACTGTACAAACACTGATTTACCAAGGGACAGAAAGGGAAAATGAGCTTTTGCACCTGTTTGCATCAGACCGTGTCCAGCCCGGGGAGAGGATCTCAGTCCGGGGAGGGCTACTTCCACTGATACAAACCAGAACTTGAAATAGCGCATTCACAGCAGAATGACATTTCTAGATACCATGCTCGTGACTACAGTTGTGCATGATGACCTAGTCCCAGACTTCGTAACAACCTGCTTTTCTAACAATAACATAACACGCCTTTACAGGCACTTGTCATTCACAGATCTGAAAGCAGAAGGCTGCACTGATTATAGCTGTCGGAATTGAGTACTGCTTAGGTCTGCCTAATATCCTACATAGTTTATTTTTAAAAGATGACTTTTGAGGTACACTGTTAGAAGACACTAAAATACACTATAGGCCTTGGCTTAATTTAAGAGTTTGCTATATTCTGCTTTTCCTTTAACTTCAAAATATCAGAAGTGCCTTGTTTCCCTGGACAAGTTTCTGTATGACTCACCATTTCTGTAACTTCAGCCTCACATTCATGAATCCACACCAAGGCTACTGAATATTTATCAGATTTTGGACATTTCTTTTTTTTTTTTTTTTTTTTGGCTGAAAGATTTGCATTTAAATAAATAACAACAAAAGAAAGAGCTGAAAAGAGTCTTCCAGAACTCCCTTTCCCCCATGTTACCTCTTTCAACTTTTGTACCATCACTGCAGTCATTGTCTATCAAATCTTCCCAGGCAGACAGAGAATATATTACTGCTGCAAAAACCAAGATGCAGTTTAGGAACAATAACTGCATGCGATTACATGAGTTTACCATGCATATTGTTACGATACTTGTAGCTTCTTATTACTATTATTAAAAAGTCTACAATATTTGCTTAGTCCTTCTTGCTAAGGACTCCTTGCAGTTTATTACTTTTTGTTATTTTATTTGATTTCTTTTCCTGGAAGATATTCTACCAGAAAATGTGAATTTATGTTCCTTGAATTAATTTAAAATTAGCTTCTCTCAGCATAATCTTCTTCTATCGTCTCCCTGGGCAATAGCCACTCTTCACACAAGAGAGTCTTCTGGCAGCATTCCCTTCCCATTTTGGTACAAACGCCACCAATGAGGACCTGCCACCCTCTTTGGTGCCAACAGAGCCAAGATGTTTCTGTTGGACTGGCTCCAACAAGGGTGAAAATCAGAGCTTTTGCCTGTTAGTTCCTGCAAGCAACAAAAAAGAAGCACCAAGATCTCCTCTGCCTACTCTTTGCATAGGCTTTCCCTTTTCCACAGGCACCCCTGCAACACCTCAAACATCCACAGAGTGGTGAATAAGCTCAAGACCAGAGAAATGGAGACTTTTGCTGCTAACGGAAGTGGCTGCTCAGGACACAAATAGTTGTGGGGAAAAGCTCTGAATCAGTTTTCCCTTCATCCTCACTTAGTAATGCAGAGAAAGGGAAGATGTAAATACACTGAATGAAAAAAAAAATTATTAAAAAAAAAAAAAGGCAGCAGCAACCTTGGGAGCTTGACACTGCTTCTAAGGGTCTGTAAGAGAACAAAGCCAACCTCTGCTAAATGTCCACTAACCTCAGAAACAACTGAGCTTGTCCTCCTCTCCCTAGCGCTTCCCGAACTCAACGAAGAAATGAACAGGAGCAACCCATGCTCCTCTCTCCCCTCCCCATGTCATGCCTGAGGAAACCTGTGCCAGGGAAAAGGCAGCACCAGATGATGAACCAGAGGCATTTGGGTGTGTAATACCGCATACTAAGTCACACTTGTAAACAGATGGTTTCAAGGGCAGGTTTTCCATTTGTAAGGGATTTTTTGGCCTTGCTGTTACCATGATGTGTTTAGAGGGTCAAGGACAGCAGAGCAACGACTTACAATGCCGCAGCTAGGGAGACGGGATGTCTGTAAGAACAAGAAATTCCCTCCCTTTGCTGGAGGTTTGCTAGTCATTATGCTGGTCCCACTAACATAGCTGCAGCTGCTAAACTGCATTGCAAGAATATTAAATGCTTTTTTAGTACTGCTCTTGCATGCTAGCAATTGCTGTAGTTACAGAAAGGTATTACAAAACCTCCACAGAGAAAGGCTGTATCTACTCAATTCCCAAGTGGGCACCATGAGAAAGTTCAGCAACTTCCAGACCATCACGCTGTGTCCGTTCTGGTGGCAAGTGCTAATGCTGAGAGTTTTGCCTTTATACATTTACTAGAACTAATCCGTACCTTTCTAAACTCAGAGCAATTTCCTGTCCTGAGGAAAAAGTGTCTTCTCATTCTAAATCCGCTTTAACGATCATGCCTACCACATTCCACTGAGACTGTTCAGAGGGAAGAGACTCTAATCTATTTAGCTTCATGGAGGGTTTCTCTCTGACGTGCTCTCCTAATAGACCATTTATCAGGATGAAGGGTGATCCCCAGAGAGTGCAGACAGCAGGACAGGCCTAGGCTGAGTGACAGTCTGTCCAGCAGAGATTGACTTTAATGAAGCACAGAATAAACAGGAAGATTAAGAGAGTGCAAAAATCAGTGACAAGTTTTGAGTTCACCTGGCAGCTTACTGTGCAGCACAGATCTGTCATTGAGTTATAAATGTTATATATCTGTTTGGTTGCTAAGGATCACCTATAACACACAGAAATCCTGCACACATTACAAGAGAAAGCTTTCCCCTTGATTCTCACCCTTGAGAGAAGGTACCTGCTTTAAACCCAGAAACACTCACAAGTTGTAGGTGGACGGGACTCTGGCGGTTGTCTGGTCCGCCCCTCTGCTCAGAGCTGAGCCGGTTTCCAGCATGTTGCTTTGGGTTTCAGGGCTCTGGGATTTTCTAAGTAATTCCTTTTCAGCTGACAACCTTTTGTAGATACTCATCATAGAATTTCTTTCTCTGTAAGAGAAATCTGGCGACAGCGTGGATATATTATATGGGATCCATCCTAGCAAAGTTTGGACTGTAGCATCTCCAGTTGAGTCTGAAGTCCTGTTACTGCCAATGGATAGAAGCAGCTATGCTTGCCAGTTACAAACGTCTACCTCAGGGTGAGATCATGTCAGCATCTCTCTCCACTGGCTGTTAATGGAAAAAGATCAGCTCAGACACAAACATCTTTGGACAATGACTTTCATCCACAAACATCAGGCACATAGCCCTGAGGCGTAGCCAAGTCTCATTCTTCATTCTGACAAGTGTGACTCTTACTCCAGACATCTCTCCAACATCTTCTTACTTATTTCTTTTGCTGGACTCTGATAGAAATTGATAAATGGAGGCTGAGACTGAGGCTATGAATGCAGAGAAGTTTTTCACCCAGTGATAACAAGCTACAAATGTGGAAAGGAACCTTACTACTACACCTCACAGCTAGAAAAGCCTGATACAGTGTAGGCATCTACTACCAGCAAGTAAGACTCATGTTAAATCCTCTTGTCTCTGGATGATCTACTGAATTTAAATACACCATTTTGGTAAAGCAAAGAAACCAAATCATTCTTCTTTCTGCAGATGCTAGTATTGAAGAGGACACAGAATACTGGTAGGATACTCTATTCCCAGAAAAGTGAATGGGAGTTTTAGCTCTAGTTTCTAGAACAGCAGAATTAAGTCAGTGTTAACTACTTTCAAATAGTTTTGTTCATGCAGGTCAGACAAACTGTTTACCAAAACAAAGAGCAGAAGTTTCCAAACAGACTAACAACTACAATACACGCTCTTGCTGCAAAATCTCAGGAGCACCTGTAGTTTTTGACATAAAGCAGCTACATAAAATCAGCTTTATAGATGCTGTTCTAGAGTTCACACTGTCTAGTTTATTCCCCTGTAAAATTCCTGCTTTGTCTGCACTAGTATTCACATGACATCCAACCCAACAGACAACGGCTGCTCCACTGTATAGACTTTTGTGGGTTTTTTTTCTTTAAAGCAGCATATATAAGGTCCTTCTGTGAGTACAAGAATTGAAGTTATACGTGAAACAAGCAATACAAAAAGTGTAATCTTAGATGTTTTAGGATCCCAATCTGCCCATGTTGCAATTATACACTGTCAACAGATGATGGCACCAAAATTCAATCCGTAAGCAAATGCTACTAGATAACTGACAGATTGCTTGGACAACTACATCAAAACAAATGTACTGAAATTTAGCTAATTTAAACTGTATAAAATAGACATAAACTAAGTAAAGGCTGGAATGCACCTTTTAAAATAAACCATCACCTTTCCCCTGCTCCCTCTTCCCCATGTCTCAGACTTCAATCCTTAACCAGTAAACAAAGATTTGCCTTTCAAAGTGTGCGCAGCAAAATGAGACACTGAGTCGGAATCTGACTTCTGAGGGATACTGTGGATACATATTCATGTTACTGGAGTCATCATACTTTCAGCCTTTGCTAATCTTGTGCTATGTACAGCAGTAAGCATTCTCTTAAAAGCACAGGCTAACTACATGATCAGATGCACAATCAAGAACGTGAAGCTCAAGAATGTATCAGCAGTAGGCAAGCTGTACTTCCAAATCCATAAATAATTTGGCTGTTAGAAGTCACAAATGTATTACTCCTCCATGATATTTTCATGAGTTTCTTTCTTCAATCTTTGTCAATTGCTCTGGTTTAAACACCATCAGTTTTGGCTAGCATTTGAAAAACCATCTGGTATATAAATATTCATCAATTAATTTATGAGAAACGTAGTCTCCTTTCACTGCTTCTCAGGTAAACATTGTGTACAGATTTAAAATAGCAGGAGCAGTATATATGATTTAAGATTTGGTAACCTGATTAGTAATAGTATTTCTAATGCAGATTATACCTTAAAGCAGGAAGGAGGAAAGTGTTAAATAATTCAGCAGAAAGTACAACAAATGAACACTTAGGTGGTTGACAATTTACTGTTCTTCAGTCCTTGCAGAGATTTAATGGAAGCTATGTTGCTTAATCTATGAAAAGTCTTTTCTATTTGCCATATGTTAGCAGAACCATCATTAAAACTGTAATTTATTATTGGAATGAGCCTCAAAAATATTATGCCCCAGCATCATGTCCTGGAACCAATGGTCAGGTCAGCATTTTATTCATGGTATTATGCTCTGATATGCCTCGAGCAAGACAAAGAGGTCCATTAATTCTGAAAGGCCAAAACCCCAACAACTATACATGTTAGAAGTGTAATTAGTAGGTTGAATTCTACAGTCCAGAACAATGCTAGTGGCTAAACAATTTTTAAAGGGTAGAACACACTAATATTTCACAGAAGATATTTAAAACTAAAAAATACTCCAAAGCCTAACTATGGAATATAAATAGTAAAACATTTTTAACACCTAACACATTCATATGTTGCTATTGCCAAAATGACTGCATTGAAATTTGAAGGCTTAAAACTGCATCTTCTGTGTTCAGAGATCACTGTGAAAGCAATTTCTATAAGCTGTCCATTTATTCCTTCTAGCTCATTCATTTACCGATAGGACTGTCATTTTTTGACAGACAGTAATGAAGGTATTAGTAGCTGTTTTACCCTGCTTTGTACATTTTCTATACCTGTCCTCATTAAAGAATATTTTGACACATTATAACAAGACAACGTTATTCTTTATGCTTGATGCACAGGTAACATCTTTATACTAGTATGTGTCTGTTAAAAAAGAGCAAAGATTTTTATTACTAGAAACTGTACACTCTCTTTGCTTTTAAGGTATGACAGGAAAAGGCTTTATATGAGACATCAAAATCTTCCTATGCAAATATGCAAATATGATTGAGTTTTACACCATCGAAAATAAAAACAAGATTCAAAACATACCTTCATTCTTCATACAGAGTACGTTGTAGGGATTTTTTTTTTTTTTTGGTAACACTGAAGTTATCTGTACTGTTCCAAAATAAATCTTCTGTTCTATCTGATTGATGCTTTTCCCTGTGTATTTTGAGTATTACACCTTGGTCACTTGCTCGGGAAAGGCCTTGTAAATGAAAACACTGGAATGGAAATGAAGGAAATAATTTGTTTCTAGCTCTACTAAAAGTACTATATACGCTCTGCTTAATCTGATTTTCACGGAGGGCTGATTTTGGAAAGTTGCTTATTCTCCATATTTCTGACTTTGATCCATTAAAACCCTTCCTTTCTCCAACCTCCCACTGCAAACTTTTTACAGGATTTTTTGTTAAATAGGGAACAAAAAAAAAATATACCATATTTATACCATATATACCAAAACTATAAATCTGGGTTGGGCTTCTGCATGCAGCTGTAGTAGAAGTGAAGAACGACAATAAGGGTTGGAGTTAAAGGCCAAAGTTGCACAGTTAAAATAGCAGCATGTTATTTCTAGTTCCCTAAGTAGCTAAAATCAAAAGTCTGGGCAGACTAGAACCAATTACTAAACTACCAAAGTCTAACCCCCATCCTTGTCAACAGCTACATGGACCACAGCTTCATCTAAGCACTTAAATATCACTTTATCCCAAAGAGCCACCGTTGACGGATGAGCAAACAGCCTGCCAGTCTCATATACAGGCTGTAAAAGCAAATATGATACCCAGAGTCATCACGCCAGCAGGCCTTTCTTTCAGTTAAGCAGGCAACACTGCTGGTATGGAAAGAGTATTTGCAGAGAGGTAGATAACACTGACTCATCTAGATTAAGTTATTCTTTTGCTCCTTGCTCACTGAGGAAGGGAATTAAATAAGATACATACAAGCCTGACTTCCTGCTAGAATGTAATTTGACCTGCACTGCAGCATGCATCTTCTGCAGATTAGATTCTTAATGACTACATCTCAGCTAATCCCATATTTTAATTGGTGTGCTAGATCTATTCTGTGATGATCCCTGTTGGGACCACAGTACAGCAGAGACTCGCCAACAAGACTTCAAATGGGCTGAGTGAGGTGTCACAAGGAACATAGTTGTGGCAGCAGAAAACTTTGTATGGCTTAACAGCTCTGTCTCGGACTGTTCAGCCATCCTCCCTCCCAGCCACTGTACCCAAGCTATTTTTGGGTTAACTCAAGTGCAAATACAAGGCTGGCATCCTGAATTGCCTGCACTGTAGATGAACCAAGGCAGACAAGACTGGTTCAATAGGAATCTCAATCAGACACCAGGTTAAAACACCCATTAACACATCCCATTAACACATCATTTGCAGAACAAAGGCCCTGGAAATTAATAATCCCTGAAGCAATACAATACCCACCTGATATCTGGCTAACCCCTCCCAGGAAAAAAAATTAGCAAAGCCATGACTGCAGCTAATATAAATCAGAAGAGATGGACTAGAGGGGCAGGGGAGGAGCCTATGACTGGTAGTAAAACACCTCAAGTATAAATGGAATGAGTTCCTCCACTCCTGGAACATCGCTCAATGATGAGGGGATAGGGAAGATGAAAATCTCAGGAGGAGCTTCAAAAGGCCACACCTTACCGGCCACATAATAAAAATTTTCTTTTGTTTTAAAGAAAGGCATGAGGATCATAGTACTGTATTTACCTTTGGCCAGCTTTATATTCAAAACCAAAATACCATGCTCTGTTCTTCTGGGACAAATGTGTGTGTGTATCTGTGCATTTTAGTAATTTATATAAAAGTTAATCCAGTGGTGTGATGAGAAACGCACATTACATTTAAATAAGCAGAGGGAATAACAAAGAAAACAGATGAATCCCATTACAGGTGTCTGTGAGGAAGAAAATACGGATATGAAGCTCCAGTCTGAGAATTTTAACAGCTGTCAACATTAAAATATACCCCAGTGGGAATTAGAAGAGTAAAGCCTTTAACAAATCTTGCAGGTTACTGATGTTTGGCCTGTGCATCCACAGAGGGTTGAAATTAATGGAGCAAGGTTTAAACTCAGCCAATGTGTTTCGGGTAATTTTGTGTTCTGGTGAATGTTGTCTTCATCATGCAGAATGATATTTCTGTCTTTTACTAAGAAAAATCTAGTAAATGTAGTATTTTTAACCTTCTGAATGTTCAGACCAATATATGCAACCAGAGGACTAAAAGTACTGTCTCACTCTTAAATGTAGCACAAGCAAGATTTAAATTGTAAGCTATCTGAAGAAGCTATATAAACTGGCAGCTTGCTCTTCACTTGTTTTTAGTTACAGCACTAGAAGGGTGAGCTAGGTTCAATAATAGAGCATACAACAAAGTTCAACCAACTTAATTTCTGTTAATTACAAAAAAATGGAGACCCTCCTTACGAAACAGATATTTGCCTTGTTTATAGAAATTCTCCCCACTACTATGAAAGCTGCAGTCTTTTCACTACGATTATTAGAACCAAAACTATGACATCTGCAGTAGGATGGGCTCGAAGTCGCTCCTTCCACTGGCTGCCCAGGCTACTCCAGAGGTGAAAGTGGAGGGGTGTGAGGGGGAGCCTGGCAGGCACACTCTGCTCCTGCTACAAAGCGCTCACGCACAAGGAAGCCTAGAATAACAGTTGACTATTTCTTACCTCAGTTACCCTTCTTCTAAATCCAGTCCGCTACCTTTGAAAAAGATATACAACTTTGGTTCAATCAAGTAATGAAATTAAGCAAAACATTCTGCATAGAAAGCTTACAAAACACCAGCCATATGTATACATACATTATCTGTCATAGCCTGTTCCTATATTATAGGGACATTATAAGAATAGTATAGTGTAGCATATAGTTGCCTTTTGATTGGCCTAAGGGCTTAGTTATTATATATCTGTGTTCACATAACTAGTCTTCACTCAAAGCTTAGGGTGAGCAGGGACTTTCTTGCCCTCCCCAACAAGAGGGGCAAGGTTGACATAAAGAATCATAAAGTGTATACCTAGGCATCACTACCTATATAAAGATATCAAAATTAATAGAAACCCCATAGGCACAGCAGCCTACCACAGCCTTGTCTATTGTCTACATTCATTTTTACTTTTCAACAGATCATAATCCCAGGACAAGAAAAATGAGTTCTACTGCCACCCACAGTATCTGGTGTCTTCCCAGTACCATCCTTCCAACGGCTATTGCACAAAGAAAAAGTCAAATACTGGAAAAGTAACAAAACCAGAAGATATTAGAAATAAAAGACGTCTGCAAGAGAGATGTAGCTTATTTAGCACGTTCTCTACAAACAGCAGTAATGCACGAAACCAATGATGGGCAGAGATGGTTACCCAGTGGTCTGTAAATAACAGTTACCTGGATTACCTGTGTGAAGTTAGAAGACATTGTGGCTTATGGATGAGCCCATAATCACCAAAACAACCCTCCTCTATTTTCAACCTACTTGTGCAAGACAAGTAGAACATAAGAATCCATTATAATTCTAAAAATTACTATGAGATATTTAGCATAACCCAGACCTTCTCTTCATGGGGAAGATTAATGGCATTTGAAAAATGAGGAATCCGTAAAGTGTGCAAATGAACAATTCAGCCTACTATAATGCAAGACCCTTTAGGTCCGAACATATTATGTAGCATTTCTTCTAGAAGCTCTTCAGACAAGTCAAATTTATTGTATCTTGCCACAAATAAAGAAGAAGTTGCTGACAGGGGTACAATGCTTCTTTCAAAGGATTGCAGTATAAATGGAGTCACTATAACTTGTTTTGTTAAATCAGATACTAGCTCTTGATATCCATAAAAGATTATTTTGAGAGGGAAACATGTTGTCTTACCTTCACACAAGAGCTCTTTAAAGTCCCAGAATTTTGGGCAAATAACTATGTGGCTTTCTGCAATATGCAGCACTATGCTCAACATTCAAAAAGAAAATAAACATTACAGGATCCAAACTACATTGGGATTTGGCTTTCAAGAGTCAGAGATGCTTGGATTTTAATGCTTGTTTAACTTACTTCAGTATTTGAATCTGTATTTAGACACGATTCCCAAAACTTCTACAAATAGTGGACAGTTCAGACTGGGAGTTCCCATCTGCTCTGGTAACAAAGAATTAGTTAAAATTTTTCTTTCTAGTCACCTGGTAAAAAAGGATTCTGATATTCTGCTCTTCTCCCATACATTGATCTATCCAGGTAATTTAAATCAGTAAATAATTACAGGTTCCTAGAAGACATAATGCTTACTTACAGTTTTGCAAACCATTAGAATACTTACTTCAAAACAAAATAAGCTCCTTTTATGCTTGCTTATCCTTAAAAGAAAATAAAAATCAGAATTAAAAAACTCATTTCAAAACAGAAGATGTTACTGTGTTTGTGAGAGAGGGAAAGAGCAGCTTTAGCTTTCCATGCCAAAGGTGAGAAACTACTCCATTTGTAAAGTCAAACCTGTTAATTGTTATTTTGAAGGTTATTCATATCAACTGCAAATGCAAGGCCATTTTCAATCATTTGCAGTACAGGGGATGTCCAAAACACACATCCAGAAACAGGTTAAGAAACTGAGCATTTACATCATACAAATGAAGGGTAATTTGCACACACAAAAAATCTCATATTTAAATCCAGAAATATCAGTATTGTAAAACTGTGTTTAAAATTCAGCATGTTTAAAACATAATAGAACTTTGGTAAAATAACATGTCCTTCCAATTGTCAATCATCTAAGCGAGCAAGAAAGATTGGGTCCAAGAGACACTCTTTTCCTACAGACTGCCTCCTTTTGCAATGAAATCTAAACTACGGTTAAGAACAGTTTTTTAGCTAACTACAACCCAACACAATAGCATTTGGCTGAGCCTGCAGACAATCCAAAACCATACCTCCAGGAATTATTAACCCTTTGCTAGTAAATTTAACCTTTAAATTAACTTACTACAGACTGAGGAAAGCAGAAAAGAAAGCAGCTGGATTGAAGATCTAAGGTGAACAGAGCACTGCTCTGGTTTCTTAAATGAGTCAAACCTGTGTAGTGGCTGGAGCACAGGGAGCACGCTACTCATCTCAAAGCTGCCTGAAGGTTATGTGAAAACTGGCTACATCTTGCAGCACTAACTCATCAACTGCCATGGGGAAATCTGCTTAAGTACAGACTGCAGGGTATGGTTTGCAGTATGCACTTTTCAGAACGTTGCTAGAGAAATGAGGCAGTTATCAGCATACTTGAAAGAGAAAGGACCTGACTGTAATTAGGAAATAAGTGTGCATTAGAGGCTTTTAAAATTTAATTTGGATACCAAATTACATCTCAGTTCTCTTTCTTTAACAAACAACAACAACAAAAAAGCTTCTGACCTAAAATAAGCTTCTTTAAAACTGAGTACAGCAGCTATTACTCAGCCTTTATATTGTACTATCACCCTGAAAACACCACCCAATGAGGCCTTATTGTACTTGTCCTACAAATATATGACACAATCCCTGCCCCAAAGAGTTTGCAGTTCATATGTTATAAAGTCTAATTATAGTGTGAGCGTAAACCAGAAACGCTCTCACAAGTGGCAAAATTCTGAAAAATCAAGATAATTACAACCCTAGCTCATCCTGATTTATGAGGCTATTTTTAGAACAGTATAGGCTGATGTGCTCTGAGCTTTTTTCTATTTGCATTAAGTCCTCTGTGATTCCTTCTCTGAAATGTGTGCATATGCTGAGTCCATGTGAGATGCTACCGCTGGCGCTTGTCATAAGAATTAAATCCCTCTCAAGCTTGTTTACAGCTCAGCACTTGTCATACTGCTCCCCTGAGCTTCACGGCTGGTTGGTTTTTTTCTTTCTCTTTGGCTCTGTGAAAGATTTAATTTCTTTTTTGTTTATGTGTGTACTTACACTTGCAGGTGCAGAAAAGAAAAAAAATGCTGTACCCAGATGTTTTGAGGCTGCAATAGCATACATACAGCTGAAATTAAGGAGAAAAACTGTAGCAGATAAAACCAACTTTCTCATACAGTATTCTATAGCACATTTAATAAACCTATCATGTTTCATTGACAAGAAGACTCTTGAATTCAATTTTAGGAAGACCAGAATATTTTACAGTTGCTGTCTCTGCTCTTTTGCAAAGAGCTTTTTAAAGTCTGAAGGTGGTCCAGTTACTCCTATTTTCAATTTCGCTAATATCTTCTTGTAGCGTTACAGACTCAATCATCAATACAGCTACTGCATACCAAGCTGTCTTAGCTCATTACTGAATTAGTTGAACCTCAGAGAGTTTTATCCGGATTTTCACCCATACTTTGAAAAATATATTGTATTGTTAAAAAAAAATTACCCTCTTGCTTCTGTAGTAATAGGAGAAATCACTGCCTGGATTGCCTGTAGAGACTCTAGTTCTAGTATCTCAAATCACATCTAGTTAAGTATGTCTCCATTTCACAACTGCAGCTGGTTAACCTTGCAATTCATTTACCCATCACATACTCTAACAGTCCATAAAAGGGTGCAAAGATTAATGAGCTATGGTTTCATAGGCAACTACTGTAGCTATCCATCTACAAACACAGTACAGGCTTGTCTGCTTCACCCTAACAGCATGTGCAGACAGAGCCTTTCTGCAATCAGTAGAAGGGCTGGCTAATTTCTTTGTTCAAGCTCAGCACATGCATTGAGAACCTTTCCTTAGATATGCATGTTCCTAGTCAATTAAGTTTATTCGCACAACTATGTGCAGAACAAAATAGTTCTTTTAACAACTTTCTTTGATCAACTTTTACCTTTTAACTTTTCTAGTCATGCACAATCTGTAACACAGAACGTGCTGATGATGGGAATGGTAAAAATACAAGCATCTGATGCAGAACCCACTGGAATTTTAAAGGACACTCTTGTGAAACCTAAATGGATGAATCTGCTTTTCTTTTAGCTGTTTTCAGCTTCAGTAACTTCCTCTAGAGGTTCCACTGGGCACTGTGCAGAAGAGCCTGATCAGTGGCTCTGTGACATGACCTCTACAATCACATTGTTCTGCCTGCTGTCGCAGTGGGGAAGATGATTTTTTTAAATATCTGTATCTTTGTTGGTGTCGTGGTTTAACCCCAGCTAGCAACTAAGCACCACACAGCCGCTTGCTCACTCCCCCTCCGGTGGGATGGCGGAGAGAATCAGAAGAGTAAAAGTGAGAAAACTTGTGGGTTGAGATAAAGACAGTTTAATAGGCAAAGCAAAAGCCATGCATGCAAGCAAAGCAAAACAAGGAATTCATTCACCACTTTCCATCAGCAGGCAGGTGTTCAGCCATCTCCAGGAAAGCAGGGCTCCATCACACGTAACCATTACTTGGGAAGACAAACACCATCACTCTGAATGTCCCCCCCTTCCTTCTTCTTCGCCCACCTTTATATGCTGAGCGTGACATCCTATGGTATGGAACATCCCTTTGGTCAGCTGGGGTCAGCTGTCCCGGCTGTGTCCCCTCCCAACTTCTGGTGCACCCCCAGCCTCCTCGCTGGTGGCATGGGGTGAGAAGCAGAAAAGGCCTTGACTCTGTGTAAGCACTGCTCAGCAGTAAAAAAACCATCCCTGTGTTATCAACACAGCACAAATCCAAAACATAGCCCCATACTAGCTACTATGAAGAAAATTAACTCTACCCCAGCCAAAACCAGCACAGTTGGTTTTTCTCTGGATTTTCAGTTATCAGCAAAAAAAAAAAAAAAAAAAAAAATTCTTTATCCAGTGAGGTTCAGTATGTTCCTGACCTTTGAACTGATCTGACATAGTATTCAAAAGTTTAGGGTATTAGAGAGGCACCATGAAATTGGTGAATATTAGACCTATAAATACATAGAACTATTTCTTCTTTCTAAACACTTTGATTTTATATCTCAGCATTACTAACTTGACTATGCACAACTAAAACATACACTGTCAAACTGATGGCAGAGCAGTAAAGATATGTTTGTGCAAAAAAACACAGGAGAGGAAGTCTGTTTCCTATGCTAGGAGAAAGAACACGAGGATAGTTAAACTGAAACTGTTTTTACAGCATCCCCAAAATGTGAAGTGTTGCACAAATAAAAAAAGACAGTACTGACTTAATATGGTCTCCGGCAAGCATAAAGGTTTCCTACTCCGTGCACGTTCTTTTCAGCAGATTAAATAAAAGACAAGAGACCCTAGTGGATAATACAGGTGAAGTGCAGAAAGCGCTTTTCACCTCCCCTGAACCAGATATGGCAGTGAAATATATTTAGCTTGACGGACAGGAATTATTACTGGAGTTTGGACTGAGTGAACTTTCTCAATTATTGACCTTTACCTAATTGATGTACATTATACTCAAGAATATCAGTTTACAGTCAGGTCAAATCTCTTTGTGCTGTGAAACGACTTGTAACAGACAGTTTGGTCAGATGCTGCACAGAATCTCATGTTTCTTGATAGAGACCTCTACTCTCATTAACTAAAAGACTAAAAGCAGAAGCATTTTGCCTGCACATGTTCTATACTCCACTCACAGTAAAGTTCCCATTTGCTGCTGCTTCTTACTGATCTTTTATTGCAATGAGGCATCTTGACAATCCAATGACACTCTTTGTTTGCTGCTTTGTATTTTCTCTGGAGATTCTGTTCAGCAGAATTCCTACCAGCTTTAGCATCACCTACGAGGAAGAGAACATGGCTGTTATTGCAGGGAGTCAGAAGTTCAGGGTGGATATATTTTACCCACTCTAATTAGGGATAAGCAAGAGACTGACCTTTAAAACATTTTTTCATAGTTCCCTCCCCCTGCTTCCCCCAATTTATTTTATGCAGGGTAACATACAAATGATATAAAAGAGATGTGATCAAGAAACTCTTATAAAAGTGCAAGTGCATTGTAAGCTCTCTCAAACAATACATTTTATTTTAATGGAAAGAACCACCGCATTTGTAAGGACTGTGCAAACACAGCAAATAAAGAATACATTACTATAAACCACATATGATGTGAGAAGACAACAGATATATTTTTATTATTGCCAAAATACAAATGGCAATTAAGAGGTAACGGCACGTTAAAAGCTTCCAAGATACCACACTGCTAAACAGCAGTTCCCTAGTGCAGTTAAATCACTCTGTGAAAGCTCACAGTCAGGAAAAGAGGTCCACTTTCATGCAGAATTCTTTTTTTTTTTTTTTTTACTTCAGCAATGAATAAACTTTCCCATATATAATACTGCCTATGGATCAACTGTACCAGGAAGGGCCAGCTTTAGCCTGGTGGAAGTGCACAAGCCTAGCAACAGTTTGAGAGGCACAGCTGTCCTGGACAGGAACAATGCTTCCCAGAGCCATCAGGGAGCCCCACTTCCTTAGCGCACACCTCACCTACTTTTATGGAAAGTGGAGATGAAATCCCATTTCTCTCCATTGAGTAGCTCACCTAGTCAGAAGCATGCTTGGATTAACAAGATGCTCTAATTCAAGTATAATGGCAATTTTATAACAATCTGTTTAGACAACTTTGTGCTCAAGAGAGCATAAGGATTGTTGCTGAACTCGACCCTCTTTTTAACATGGTAAGAAATAAGACCTCTTTTGTTCTTTATTACACTGTTCATCTACATCAGGGAAAATAAAACCAAGTTATGTTTTCATTACAGTTGCACATAAACAAGTGTGCATGTGTGCGTACAAGGAAAAATAACAGGAATGCAGTAACATTCCAATGTAGTTAGGACTTCACCTGACTTCCTATACTGCCACCACTTACCCTCTATCAAGTTCAGTTTTTCTAAAGGTTTCCTTTCAGGCTGAATTCTTCCTAACTACTCACAGTACTGGGGTTCATTTTGAGTCCCTCCATTCTGTCCCAGGTTTACTTAGTAATAAGATTTCATATATAAATAATTAAAAATTAAAGTGTGAGTGATTAACATCTTCCTGGGTAGCAGACTAGTTTTCTGCTTTCTAAAATCGTACACAATAGCATTTGAATTTTCAGAATTAATTATATTGAAAATGAGTCTTCTGTAACTGCAATAGGGTGCCCCTACTGCAATGTGCTTGCTTGGATGAATCAAATATGTTGAATTTGCATAGATCTAAAGACATACATCACATGCATGCAAATTATAAAATTTGTATAATAACCTTTAAGCCTTTACACTGAAGGATGTATAGGTCATACTCAAAAAAGGTTTCTACCTTCAGTGACAGCAGTTAATTGAAATATACACAACTAATAACATCTCTGGAGATCCAGCCATAATAAGCAGACAGTTTCCAAAGGAACTGATCCAATAGCTTCATTACTTGCAGCTGTTTGGTATACTGAAAGCTCACTGTGTTTATTCCTCTTATAGAAAAGCTTTCTCCCTGACAAGGTAGGAATTTGTCTACAATTCCCTACAGACTACTCCAAAAGCTGTATTTCTCAGGCTGTGGTTTCCCATTCAGCAGCAACTGAACGGCCTAAACTGGCCATGTTCTCTGCTGCTGCTTGTTGCTGCTGCCAGTGGTGTTTTTTCAGCCTGATCAGCTCCATGATTTCGCTCAGCATCTATCCACAAAAATTGGTTGCAGTGAGACTTAGCAGCTACAGGGGAAAGGGCTACTTCAATCACTGGAAACGTTCTTACAGAATCAGAGCCTTACAAGCCTCAGTTTAGCAAATTTATGAGATTAAACTTGGACTCCTCTTGTAAAACTCAGCTACCTTCATCTAAAGAAATTGTAATGGCTAAATAAATGATTTATAAAGCAATAGTCACTTAACTCTATTTGTGGTGGTGTAGTATGATCGTCCAAAGGGTATTGGTGATGTAGGTTTACAAGGGAAGAGAATAATCTTTTTTTCCCCTCAACTACATCTGTGGCTATAATAAAAACATAAACTTTCAGGTACATAGCCCTTCTTGGGGTTGTGAAACTGAAGCAACAAACTGCAGCAAAGTACAAGCTAGGAATAATTATTTTGAATTCTGTTATGTTAATTCCCCAATTTGAGCGAAAAGGCAGATTAAACAGGTGAAGAGCACAAGACACTATCTAGTGGAGAAACTAGGAGGGTTTTAAAACCCTGCAGGATGGACAAAGAAATCGCTATGAAACAGCCAAGGGTCAACTAGAATAATGGTGCCAAAATTCTAACTGGACTATGTTTTAGTTTTACGCTGTACTCAGTTAATTATTTTTAATATCCATTAAAGGCTTGAATTTTAGCTCCCAGGCTCATCTTTCAAACATCTTTCATGATAACATTGCTTCTGATATTTAAAGGCCATACAAATGTAACATCTGGTTTGATATTGGCACTACATCCTCACTAGTATTTTAAAAATGCTAAGGGAAACAACTGCAAAGGGAAGGGAGGAAGCTTTATCCTTCACTCCAGCGAATAAAACTGAGAAGAGTTCTGGACAGAGTGGATTATTATACATTCCCATCCACAAGTAACTTGCATTCCTTTGCTAGGAAAAACTTTGGTATGTTTACTGTATTTTAAATCTAGGTTGTACTTTCATTTCCTTTTACATCATCAAGACTACCTTCTGAGGAACCCAGAGGACAACAGATTTTTTTATCAAATAGAAAAAAGTTTTAGAGTATTAAAAAGTATGTTCTGCTTTAATAAGTTTGTCTTACTAATTGAAATTGAATCAATATTAAGTTCCAAGCAGGTCTGTAAACAATAGAAGTTCTGTGCATTGAAGTTTCTCTTATAACAAACTTGAAGAAACTTCATAGGTTATCCTCAAGAAAGGCTGAGTCATTAGCAGCCTTAAAACAGAAGATGCCACAGCCAGCCTTGATACTTTTCTGCTATGGTACTTACTAGCCTGCTATCTCAGACAAAGGTTACTGAAAAGTGACAAGCTATAGTTTAAAGGATGTTTATTTTAAACAGTATTGTTAAGAGACTCTTCAGAAGAACTGACAGAACTTCATTACTTAGCAAAGATTAATAAAATGCCACTATTCAACACTAAGGCATATCTTACTATATTAATATAAAACAGCATACATGCCACATGTTAAGAGCTTCGCTTTGGTTCCATCAAGGAAGATCATACAAGCACTCTTGTCTCCTCTAGGATAACTGGCCTTTCTATGGTCTCAAGAGGGCATCCAGTATATGTTATCTGGGAAAGAAAATAGAGTGGAAAGTCACACAAATAGAAGAAAAGCTTCCCTAGCATGAACATGTTGCCTTAGGCTCCTTTTGGGAATTCTGATCTGATACACATACCTAGAGCTCTTTGCTATCTTTCAGATCCATTAAAGTTGGATGTGCCCAACTGCTCTGGTTCCTCAAGTTGCAGTTTTAGGAATCAGTAAAAAAAGCTTCACTGAATCAGATAAAGCAGGTTAACCAACCTGTCCTGCATGTTGCACACTACTATTCATGATGAAAATTCTGAACTTACTTTTGCTTCTCCTCTGTAGAACTGTCTTTTGCTTTCTATCACCAGCCAACAACCTAAAAGTTGATTACACACCAACCGGCAAGAGTAGGAGACATTCCAAGATACAAAGGATTGTGACAGGGAAAAACAAATACACTGCATTTCACCAAATACCCTGGGAAAATTATACCATGTGCCATAAACTTGCTAGCTCAAAGAGGAAGTGAAGTCTTTCCAAGAAGATTAAGTGGAAAGACACAAATCTCAGCTGAATTCAGCTGAAAACCTGAGAAACTGGTACACAAAATTCAATCCTCATTTCAGGCAGCAAACACCCAGGTAATTCAAATACATACAATTTAAAAACTATGAAGTATTCATGTGCCACTTCTTCTACAGCCTTAAAAGAGAGGAAAGCAGGGACTTCAATTTGTTGCTAGAATATCATGACAGGATCAGAATGAAAAAGTCACAAGAGGCTGTAAGAAACAGACCTGCAGGTTACTTTCCTTTAGTCAAATAGATTAATTCTTAATTATACTATTTATGAGCAAAACATATGAAGGTTACATCATATGAAGGTTACATTTTCAAGGCTACCACATTATCAGTATGAGACAACCTTCTTTATAAAGATACCACTATATGCTACCCCATTCACCAAAATTTTTGAAGAAAACAGCTCTTTCGAATTAAATGCCTAACATTGAGAATTTAGTGAACTAAAATATGAAACGAAGTTTATTTACATTAAATTCATAACATAAGGGATTCATTTAGCAGTGCTACTTAAAAAATGCTTGAAGAATGGAGAATTGGTTGCTGACAAGCTAACACTTTTTGGTCATGGAATTAATCTTATTTTAAATCGTCTGATACAGTCTATACATGTAATTTGAGCATTTAATTTTCTTAATATGAAGCTAAATTTGCCCAAATTTAAATGCAGATATACATATAACATCACAGTTATCCTTGTGGTTGTCACAAAAACCTCAGCCTCTCTGAAGTAACAGTTTGAACAGTAAAAACACCTCAACAAAACCAGCATATTTTTACATCAATGAACACATTAGCTTTATAGCACCTTGCAGGCATAACAACTACATTAATCTCGCTCAAAATGAAGTGTTTCACAGCTGAACATTTTCCACATTTTCTTTTTTTTAAATCTGGTGCAATACAGGAAGCATCAACTTAACATGGTTAATGTGGGTCAATGAAATGACTGAATACAAAATTTTAATTAAGTGTCTTAGAGCTAGAACAGTGATCCAAAACTCAAAGGAACATAGCAAAGAACTTTCTGCATAGTGTCTGTAAACTAGCATGAAATACCAGTCAACATACTTTCCCTTTTAGCACTGAATTAATTGGGAAAAATTAGAGAGTCAAAATTATGTGTAATGTAATATTCAAAGGAGATAACATGGTGGGCTTCATCTAAGAACTAAGAACTGTCCTTCTGAGCTACATTAAGACTGGAGTGAAGGTTTTATTAAAAGCAAAAATCATTCAAGTAATCATAAAACATACTTACCAATTTTTTTTATTAGAGGCATATTAAGCATACATCAAAAAAATACAGGATGCAACTAAACAAAATAAGCTCATGAGCCTCAAAAAAATCAAACACTAGTGAAAACAAAGAGAACAATCAGGTATAAAATTTGCCCCACACAAAAATTTCTAAACAGTCTCCAACAAAACTCTACTGTGACAGCCTACGGCCAGTCTTTGGTGGAATATTAATATATCCTACCACATAAAAAAATAACTGCTTTCTACATGCCAGCATATAAATAACAATGCTTAATGCCTGCAGAAAAGCTTCGAGATCTTTAAGGTTTTCCAGAATACCAAGTGTTGCTCAAGATTCTTTACCCTGACCTTCAGTTTCTAATGCCTTCTGGCAGTAAAGCACCACAGAACGTGATTTAACACCCATTGCCCAGGGTTCTTCTCTCTCTCTGCCCATTTCCAGGAAAAGAAAAGTGGACATGGTTTTGTTATAAAAAATTTTCTTGTTTAAAATACATCACCCAATACTTAGAACTCAGTATGTGCTACGATTTGATCTGACTTTTTTTTCCTGGGTTTACTCATCCATTCTGTTAAAGAAAAACTGAACTGCAGTTAAGCCAAAGTTACTTTCCCAAACTGCACAAGGCAAACCGGGATGTCGGCAGCACTTGAGGAAGCTCCACGTAACTGAACGCTCACTGGCCATAAGCTAATAATGACAACAGTTTTCCATTAAATGCAAATAATGAAGACAGCATATGCATGGCATGTGATTTCCTTAAAAATAAATGTTATATAAACAATCTGCAATGGTTATTCAAGCAAATATGGTGAATCTCTTGAGATGAGGGGAAATGGTGATTCTAGTATGGATACCAAGAATTAACTTTAAGTTACTGTTTTTTGGTAAGGCAATGAAACTTGAGGTAAAATATCTTCCCAAATACAAAAAGAGAGGTGGCACAGAAGAATTACTGACAGCTGGATGAAAAAAAAAAAAAACCCAAAACTTTTAAATGACTCAGAAACAAACAAGAAACTGAATTACGTGCAGATACGTTCAAATAACTCAAAAGGCATTCAATGTAACTTGATCCTCCGGAGTGACTTCAGCAGAAAGTACCAATGCAACTTATCTCTAGGAAACCTCCCAAATAACATGATAGAGATTAATCTTCATAATTATGCAGTCTCCTACAGTGTCTAGTCAGCAAATGAATTACTTTATATAGGAAAAATTGTAATGAATTTTAGTTTTCCTCCTTCACAAAAATACCATGTCACCGTTTTCACGATACACCTTACTTGCCTATTCAAAGCTACCTAATGGTCTTGCTAGAACAATCTAGTTCTCTCTCACCCCTTCCTTTGGAAGGGCTACTAGATATTTGGGTGTTTTATACCTAACATTACCTTTTGTGTAAGCATTCTCTACATGGTTTGAAACAAACAATGCTTTCCATATGAAGTATTGGAGAATATATATATACTTCTGCCAAATATGCAGATTTTTCAATATTAGTTTTATTTTCCAACTTCTCTCAACAGTACGTGGCCAAATTCTTCCAAATGCTTACTATTAAAATGATAAATGTTTTAAAAATTTAATTGCATAATAAAAAACAAATGTGAGGAATTTACAAGCAAGTATCATACAACTGGTTCCAGTTGAACTTAATCTTTTCCAACACCACATATCAGAGTGTTATTCAAAATATATCATTTGCATGGAAGATCATCAATCAGATTAAAAATACTACAGATATTTCTCTGGGTTTAAATGCAGATGCATTCAGGAACTCATTCAGTAACATACACATCAAGTTCCATAACTGATTAAGTCCTTTAAACTGTCCTCATTGTGATGCTGTATTTTATAATCTTCCACATGTACATGCATGAAAACATCAGACCGGTTAATCATACCTCAAGTTAACGATTTCACTAAAATCACTAAAAAATACAGCAACTTATTGCTCTCAGCTTTGTCATGTGTCTTGTTATTTGAAGTTCTTAAAGTGCCAGATCTTGAAGAGCTGTGACTATGTTCCACTTTTCTTTTTAAAAGTCTTCTAAACCTGCATGGATGAAAATTAAGATGCAATTCAAAATTTAAGTCATATAACTCTTTAGAGTTTGAAGCAATTTTTGAGATGTTGAGATTGATGCGGTTTATTTAGAGATTCCAACAATAAGCTGGACAGTCTCTAAATTTTAATACTGTTGCTGATTAGACTCATTGAACAGCTGAGCCCAGTTAACTTAGGACAGAGTAGGCTTCAGTTGCATGCTGATGGCCCAGAAAAATATATAATCTGGAAAAGTCAGCACATCTTACAACAATACACAGCTACAAAAATATGTTTACGCATAGGCACTTGCTCATCTAATTCTAAAAAAAAAACAAAAACAAAAAAACAAACAAAAAACCAACCACCGAAACCCCAAACCCAACCAAACAAAAAACCCCACATAAGTCTCAAATTCACATTTTTTAAATGAAATAGTTTTTAGGAACTGTCACTAAATCTTTTTAAAAAATGTGGGAAGACTATGCCTAAAGTTTCAAGCAGAGCATAAAATTATGCACAAAGACAAAATTTTGTTGCAAATATTTACTCAAAAAGTAATAATTTACAGCAGTGCTTTAACAGCTGTTCAAAACATTTAACATTCATTAGAAACAAAACTGTAAGTCAAAAGCACATTCTGAATGTTTCAAATGGAGCAATGAAGTCATAAGAGCAAGCTACCATTAATCATATGCATTCTTACATCTAGCTGCTAACTAGAAGACAAAAAAAACCCAAACAAAAAAACCAAACCAAAACCAGCAGCCATCTTTCTGTACACAATTTAGACTACAAAAAGTCCTGAAATTGAACTGTACAATTCTACTTTATATGCCCTTGTGTCCTTTTTGTAACAGTTAGCCAGTAGCAGCTGCAAAATGGCAGAACACATGACAGTTGGTGTTTCCAGTTTGGGGTTTTCCTTCTTTTTGCTTAAAACAGTTTTTACATTAAACCGTACTTTGGTGTGACTTACAGACCATTCCTACGGGTCTACGGCTAAGAGTAATTAAAACAATGGTAAAAGCCTAACAGCTACAGTATTTTCAGCAGTATGTTCTACTTTATACAATTATGTTCGGTATTTCCGCACAGCCTGCACACTGAAAACCCCACAAATATATATTTTTATTGTAATAATTCCACTTTCACTGAAAGTTTATTAAGGTAAGCTCACAGCCTGGCAGGATTACACCTGTACAGAGGTGCATAGATTCATATAATTCTGTTTACATGCTTTTACAGACAGGAATGTGACACCAAGTTCAAAGGTTTATGTTTACCCAAATTATCAACAGACCAATAACCATCATTACAAGTGTGCTCCATTTCAGCATCAGAAGTGAATTCATTCTAAATTCCACTGTTTAATGATATTCACACTGAAGGATTTAAAAAAATATTTTCTTGGCAAACAAATCACCTTATCCCAGGCTAGTTAACTATAAAAATTAGAATTTATTCCTCCTTTCAAATGTCAATCTAATAAGATATATCACATCCAAGAGACAGGAAGATATATTTGAACATGTTACCTTTTGTAAATCTAGTTAATTCAGTTGTACGTACACATACATGCTATCTTCATATGCAAAAATTCCCTTTAGTGTCTTTCTCTCTCCTCCCTCTCCCCCCCTTTTTTTTTTTAATAATTAGCATCAATGAGCACACTCATCAGGAATGGTCCATGGTGTTCTTACCATTGTTTACAACAAACAATAAAATTAACATAATTTCAGCTTGCTTCATTTTCGTCTGTCTTGTTTACAGTTGTTTCCATTCTGTTGGGACTGCTTTCTTTAGAAGTATCATCTGTTTGTTCAGAGAGTTGTCCAGCTTTCTTTGACGAAGATGCAACATTACCTTTTTGAAGAATTTCAGTAGCTTCATGCTCTAGTACCTCTGATGGAGTCAAAGGCTCCAAATGAATGCTGCCTTGTTCACTAATGTCTGAACTAACGGATTCAGGTTCATCTCTCTTTCTCAAGAACTGCTCAAAACTAACATCTTCACCCAATGTTAGTTTTAAGTCCCTTGCGTTCATTGCTGAAAGGGTAGTTTCATCCAAGCTACGTACTTTAGTCTGCTCATTCAAGATAACATTATCTGAACTTTGGCAAGTTTTCAACTCAATTTCATCATGAAAACATTTTTGTTTCTCATCTACTAATTGTTTGTTATTATCTGAATCACAACATGCTCCTTTCTCATGCAAAGAATTCTTTGAGCTGTTGTCAGGGAGTTCCAAACTAGGAACATTTTCTGTATTTGACAATGATGAGTTTTCTTCATTCTTTTCAACTGATGCAACTTTTTTAGCTTGATTTCTATTGCATTCTTTTGTTTCGTCTGAAGAGTCATGCTCTTGTTTGCTGAAAAAAACAAAACAAGTTATTTTTATATCAAATGAAATAAAGCAACACATGGCTGTGCTCTGCAAAGTGACACTCAAAGTGGTATTGTAGATTTCCTATTTGGTATTTCTCACAAATCTGCATAGCAAGATGGGCTGAATTTAATTAACAGCTGCATTTTTCTTACCTATTTACAAACTCAGCTTTGTATTTAGCAGTCAATTAGTACTCTTTAGTTCTTGCATTTCATCTCCAGAAAGGAAGGTTAAGTTGTCCCCTTTGTGTGACACACGGAATTTTCCAAAATAGAATGTTAAGTTCCTCTACCTGCACAGCCTCTTTGACACAGATGCAGATACAACTACTTGGAAACTTTTGTTGATGATGTGCAAAAAAAAGAAGCCAGTTCATACCTTTATATCGACCAATTGACTCCACAATACTAATGAGAGTAAAGCGAGGAAAAAAGCTAACAGTTGGAAATCTAAATTAACTTAAATCTAAAATTTAGTTGAGCAACTACAAATTTGGATTCACTGAAAAAGTGAACCTGTGAAGTAGCATTTTCATTCACTTTTCAGAGTAAAACTGTATGTTTATAAAAAAGGAAATACAGATCAGTACTGAATTATGCAAGTAAAAATGGGAATCTTACTGTATAATAAAATCTAAAACACAGTGTATGAACTTTGCAGACAAACCGATTGTTTAAACCTTGTATTATTTCAATAAAGCCACATGTATGCAGTGCTTTAGGGTGAGCTGGGGGGGGGGGGGAGGGGATCAATCAGAACGCTCCAAAGAAAGACTGAACTGTATACTTCAAATGCCATCTGTACCCACAAAAATACAAAATAGTCTGGTCTTATTGCTATATACAATTTGCTCATATGTTCATATTCCAACCATCAAAATCCTAAATACCAGTTTCTAATATTTCTCTTCATTTGTTATAAAAACACCAGCTTCTCCCATCCTTTCAATGATGCAGCTCAATTTTTGCTGTAAAGATTTAAATTTGTTAAAAGTTTAGTATAATTTCTAACCCATTCAAAATTTTTCAGAATGATAAGTAGCTCAAATTACCTAAAATGATGATGGTGACAGACAAAAGAAAGCGGGGGGGAAGATGGAAGAACAACGGTTGGTCTGATTTCAGATATAAATTCTATATAGGAAGTGAAATAGGAACAAAGTCTCCCAAATTAACTTTTAAAATTTAAAACTTAAATTGAAAATAGTCTCTGAACAGTGACATGCAGACAAAAAATGCGAGATACACAATATCACCAGATATCTCACTAATCAAAATGCATTTGTACTTTATTTCTTCAAATAATTTAAAAAATGGTTTGAAGTAATTTTTGGCTAAAACCACTTTTAACATTACCTAAGCAACAGACAGTGCCAGGGCTCTTAAAAGGAATAACTAATTTCCTGCTACTATGTTTTTATGAAAGTCTAGACATGTTGTTCTACTAATCCAGGAATTTAAAATAATTCATGTGATTCGCCTATATGCTAAATGATACTGAGTTCTACAGAAAATGGTTATTCTGGAAGAGGTGCTACATACTATAAACATTCAGAAATCTGTTTTCAAGTTTTACTTTCACTTAAATAAACTAATCCAAGAATATTCCATTTCCTACTTCGAATTTAAGTCAGATGAATATTTTGAGCAGGGATAAGAGACTGCTGAGATATCCTTGAGTGTTGAATTCTTACTGGTCACTGAGGTAGTCATGAGAATCTTTTCATCCTGTTACACTGATTTTTTCATTCATAATAAGGAATTAACTCAGGAGACAGGCAAACCTCTATCAAATTACAACCTATATTTGCTACTTGTGTCAAACAAAGTTTTTTTTTCATTTATTGGACTATCTAAACCAGTAAACGACATTCTCAAATATACAAACAATTTTTCTATCCAAAGTTGTTCTCCTCTCTCTCAAACTTGTAGAAAAAAGGGGAAAAATGGTAATAGTCGAGGGAAAACTCAAGACTAAGTTCCAGCACAAAAGCCAACACTCAGAACCACCCATCAGCTATGGCTGACATAACTGGTCTTGCCATCACTGTTCCTAATTACCTCATCTACTCCAGAGAAACACTTAGGCTATACAGAGCCGTATAAATGCTAGTAAATATTTAGAATTGTTTTCATATGAAAATCCAGTCAACTCTTCATGAAACAGTGTATATACACATGACCTTTAGCTACTACTTTTCAACAAGCAGCTTGAGGGTGAGGTGTAGTTGCAGAGTTAACAAGCACAGTATTATGCTTTATGTGGGAAGTTTTGAACACATATATGCAAAAAAAAAAAAAAAGGATTTAAATAAAAGGATGACTAATGCCTCATTAGCACACAGCGAGCAGTGTTTCCACACCGGAAATCCCGGATGGTTTACACGTATGTACACCCCCCCCGCCAAGATTCACACCAAGAAACTCTTCAAAGGACAAATCTGCCCTGAACATATAAAAGGAATCCATCACAATCTCCCTCACCTTCTAGTAACCAAAATCCAAGCTTCATCCAAACCCAGCCTCTCATTCTCACTCATTTTTGGCAAAACACAGGAAGGGAGGGAGAGGAAGTGGGCAGGAAGAAAATAAAAATATATATTCATTTCTCATGCAGAAAAAAGCTGTCTCATCAGCATACCTTCCCATGAGTCATTTATACCAATAAAACAGAGTATAAAAATAAAATTGAACAAGTTTTTGCACAACAATCACCATCACAAAAACAATTATCCACAAAGAACAGTGATCTTTTCGATTGCTAAGCACAACAGTACGTTTGTTGAGATAGAACAGTTCTCAAATGAAATAATTTACCTCTGCTGAGAACTGCAGAAGAATAAGCAAAACCTAGCAACTGTGATGCACTAAAATCCCGCAATAAAAAGAAAAATCATATAGGTTTTCAAGAAATCATTCTGTAAGTCAGTAGCTGAAAAAGAATAGCCTTCCATCCAATATTAGGAATGAAACGTACTCTTACTACTCTATGTGCAAACAATAGTGGTTACAGTGTAAGAAAACTAAAAATTCAGACATCAAAAAAGAGTGCAAAACGCGAGAATGATAATAACTGCATTATATAGAAAGGAGGATTTCAGTGAACAGTTAGAATGTAAAATCTGACTTTTGTTTAATGAAAAAAACGAACCCATTTTCTAAAGCATGATACAAAACACGGCCAGACTATCAAATATGGGCTATACTAATGAACTAGCTGCCGTATTGTCTATATGAAATCAGGTTTTAGAATAAGAGTAGCATAAGACATAATTCTGAATCTAAGAGATGAATCTACCAGGTGCAAAAATACACTCACCCCAAGCTACAGAAGCCTAGAAATTAAAGGTTTTTTTTGTTTTTGTTTTCTCATTGTATAGAAAATATAAGATTTGGGTGCCAAGTGAGGCTGAGGAAAGCTAGGCTCTGAATATTTGTTGTTTTAAAATCCTGCTAGCTCAAGTTTTTTTGCTGCTCTTTGCTATACATATTCACTTAACTTTAAAGAGTATTTTATTATTTTATATTGGTATTTTATATTAAGATTTAAAAAAATAATTCAGGGAAAAATTCTACAGCAAGAAAGAAAAAATCATACAACTTCAGAACAGAACTATAAACAAGTGACATTTACACATCTGCATACAGAGCAGCTGCAAAGTTTGTGCAAACACACCTTCAGTCTGTCGAAAAGTATTTCCAGGTAACAAAACCTGTATTACAGCTGCATTTACATTAACAGCGTGGTGTGAAACAACACTATGGTTTTGAGGCACATTCCTTGATTGTTCCCACATACTGGTTTGGTTTACAGAGCAGTCCTAGGGCATGCAAACTAGATTTCTTTTTGAGGAAAACGAACTGGAAGGTCTGATCCACAAGTGCTCCAACTCCTAACGGAACTGGGTCCTCGAGAGTCCCAACCAACAACGGATGTTCCACACAGCTCTGAATATGTGCACACTATGAGCATTCTGTCCAGCGAACACAAATCTGGTCTAAAAAAACCACCTCCGAACCACAGTCCGGTGAAGATGCAGGATTCTCAGAATCAACTGCTTTCATCTACTGATCTGCTCCTGCAGCACTAATTACTTGCTAATATCAACATGGCTTAATAACAGAGAAAAGTGTTTGAGGATTGAGAATCTCTGGTGCTAGAGCTACAATACTCCAGATGTCTGTCTTAAAGCCCATAAAGTAGTATCAAACAAAGTTTTAACAGAAAACACAGAACAGATTTATGTATTAAAATTATTTTTGTCTACTTAAACACAAGGATAGGAGAAAGTAGTACATCATATTCAATTAGAATTGAATTAGTGACTGTTTACTAATCTGTAGCTTAAAGACAGAGTTAGCTTCTAATACCTGAACCATTTAGTCTCAATTCTTAAGCAAGCATTTTAAGTGAAAGTAAAATTTCAAATTATTTGGCCCACACTGCATATGACTAGAATACAGAAAGATAAAGCAGAACCTTTTCTAAGAAGAAAAGTAACCTACAGAGAGACTCTGAAAGCAGTTTGCTTTTTTTTTTTAAGGCACTATAAATGCACATATAACAAATAACTACAATTATGTTTTGACTAAGCTTTTAAAGGTTAAATTTGTACCAACAATTGTGAAAGATCACTAACTGGAATAAGACGTTTCAGGCTGTGGGATCCGGAGTAATAATTTAGATGATTTATATGAAGTATAAGTCTGCCCACAATATGCACTAAAAGAAGTGTGTAAGACTTCAATTATTTCCCCAGACTGACATAAAAAATTCCACAATTTTGCATATTTTTTTAAGTGTAGAGCTATCATTGTTAGTTACCCAACAATTTCACATATTTGCTCTGCTAAGAATTTGGTTGAGGATGCTTTCCACAAATGATACAGGTTTTTAAAAACTTAAATGCATAGCCAAGAATTAACATTTTATACTGTATTTTAAAATTGTTTCCCGTTTGTCCCAGTAATACTTTTAACTCATGCAATATTATAAAAAAATGCTTCTTCTAGCAATCTGTACAACTTATTTAATGTCTTATGAATCTTGACTAATTCACAGTTTAAGCCTTACTAAGAATGTGTTTTGACACTTGGAACCTAAATTCTACATGTCTTGTTGAGTAAGTACATTATGACCGCCATTAAAAATTTTCTACCATAGAAAACACACATTATGAAAATACTAATTAAATACTTTTGCCCAATTACCTGAGAAATAACACAGCATGTGTTATTTTATGTACCTGATTTCAAGATGCAGCTGATCATTGTATTTACCTTTCAAAAGTTGGTGTTTCTGTTTTTCCTTCAGATAAACTAGGTCTTGAAATTTTCTGTAATAATTAATGATATTTCTTTTATTTTACATTCATGAGCAACTGATTACAATATAAAGTTGTAGAAATAATTTCACAGTGACATTCCCATAAATCTGGTATGTAGCAGAGATTGAGTATGGATCTTAGTACAGATGTTTGCAAACAGTCTTCCAAGTTTAAAAAAACAAAACAAAACAAAACCCAGAAACAAAGCAAAACTTTAAAGCAACTCTTGCAGCCTTTTTCATATACATAATTTCAATGACGCCTTATTGAATAGGATACAAACTAAGTCTGGACAGCTTTTTACTTAGAAGGGGGGAAAAAAAATCTGAACTAAACTTGTGTTTTGCTAGCAAAAAAAGGCAAAAAAAGCAGAGGAAAAGCAAGAAAGACATAGTTGAGGTTAGTGTATTTTTAAAGCATTACACAGTGTTTTAGCCCTACAGATGCTATTATATTAAGTGTAAGTATAGGGAAGATTCTTAACAAAATTCTTGTCACAGAAAAAACTTTTGAGTCTCTATTAAAACTTACCCAATGAAATAAGTTTTTAACTCTAAACAACATGAACAAAAGGCAATTCCCCCCCCTCCCATTTTTAGAACAGTAGAAAAGCAAGTGACTGAAAACAGTCATTTGGAAACAGCCATACCAGTCTTCTAAAAGCATCTCCTATGCTACAGGGCATCTTGCCCATATAATCTTATTCTCATTTAGGAAATTGTAAGTGCCTAAGTGACAAAATTAAGAAATTAAACTTCTTTTTTGTCTGAATACAACTATAAGTTAATTTTGGTTTTAAAATTGAAAAGATCACTGTACATAAAGACAAACATTTTAAATTATTATTTGTATCACAACGTCTTAAATATTTAAAACTGTGTAAACAATGATACATACTCTTAGCATAGTTTCCCCCCCCCCCCCCCCCCGAGGTGGTATATTCTGTTTCAATGAGGCCAAATGATGCAGCAAATATTTTAAAATTGTATGGTAAAATTAAGCTTATTCTATCTTCTAAAATACCCTTTCCTATACTTCTATCATACTTTGTTATATTTCTGTCATACAAAACCCGTACATATATGACCCACGCTAATGAACAGTTTCTGATTTAAAATTACTGCACTCTACTTCCTACTAGCGAACCTCCTTCCCTATCCACCATCCTCCTCTGCCCTGGCTGACCATACTCCCCCCTGGGAACTACCAGGAAAGGAAGATTTCTTGACTTATCTCTGAATTTTAAATACCATGTTTTTAAACAACCTGATTCATCAATTTATATTTTTGGTTCTTCAGCACCCTAGGGGTCTGTCCTTTGACCTCCTGCTGTGTATTTCAACAGCCAGAATGTCAAGCATCTGGCCGCAGTGAAATAACAGGCATTCCATGGCACCTTGAAAAAAACAACCAGAGGTTCCACATGGCCCAGACCACACTGAATGGCAGCTCACTGTTCTGAAAGGTCTTGGTTCAGATGTCCTGTAAGCTCAGACAGCTAACACCAAACCAACCTATTCTGTCTGTATTCTCCATCTTTTCCAACCGTAAGGGCTAGGGTGTGTGAGTTTGTTTTGTTTTGTCTTTGTTTGGGGGGGATGCTGCATTTTTTGTTTTATTTTTAAATGAAAGCCAATATTATTGAACACAATTTCGTGGAGCAAAAAAATGCAAATTTGACATCTTCTGTAATGCTGAAACACAATACAGGATGAAAAAAAAAAAAAAAGAAAAACTAAGAGAAAACACACCTGAAGTGGTAATGGAGTCTATGGAAAGAAAAGGTGTTACTGTTTGAGAATCTTGCTTAATGCTGCTGAATGAAGATGAACAGTCTTCTCGCATTTCTACAAAATCATTGCTTCTGTTATAAAACCCTCACCAACCCCTTTGCATTTTGGTAAGTAGGCAAGTAGTGTTACAAGAAAAATCTTTACTACGTCTGAGGACTCTCCCACTCTCTTACCGGCTGGGATTTCTGTAATAGATTGCCCTTTTTGAAGGGCAACAGAAAGACAACTTCTGACAGAAAAAAATTCTGTAAAATCAGAATCCAAAGATGGTATTTTTGAAAAAATTAAGATGTACTGTGAGATCATTTAGCTTCCTGATAGGCAGAAAGGAGGGGAAAATTTGTACACACGCCTAGGAAAAAAAAAAACAACAATTCAGGCCTGAAGAGGCATTTCCAAAGATTTTCCTCTTTAAAGAAGTACAAATAAAAAAACCTCAAAAAGTTACAGTTCAGAGTCAATATTTACCCAGATCTCAGGTTATATTTCAGGTTAATTTCCAGGTTCCCTGAAGATGAAGATACATAAGGCAACTAAACCATTCCTTCATTGGAGCCTGCCATACAAATCAACCAGAATGGACTGACTGCAAACTGGAAATCTTTGGGTGTGGCAGACATACTAAAGGTGTCCCTCCACCACTGCAATATCTTTCTGTAGTAAAACACAGAAAGCTAGATTTTTGCACTATGCATATCTTCTGAACACCATGACCCAGTAGTATATGTGTAGTTAAAAAAGAATTGTCTTGGATCTTCAAACTAGTTATGAAGTTCAGAGGTATTGTTAGACTGTGTGGAGAAAAGAAAAGACATTACCTCCAACTTAGCTTCTCTCTCTCTAATGGAGATTTCAGTCTTTAACCTAGTGGATAATGAATTAAGATTCAATGTTTTAAAATACTGTATGGTTAACATAGAGATAAGGATGAAGATACTTACAGTAAGAAAGCAACTTGGTAATCTGAAATCAATTTTTAAAGTTGATACTTATTTTGAGCTTAAACATACTTCAGAGTTCCAGAAGAGCATTTCAAAATTTTAAAATGTTTTATTAGGTATACAGAAATTACAAGATAAACTTGTTTCATGTAACCTGTTCCAGTTATCTCACCTCATGAAAACCAGGAAGCAACAGTCTTAAGATGGTCAGCAATACTTTTATTCTAGTGCTTACTGCAATTCTACATGAGGAATCATCTCCTCACCACAAAGGCCTTTTAAACCATGACTGAAGTATTTAAGATCCGAAATGCTAAATTAAGTGCATAAAGTTACATTATGACCCAACAAAAATATTCTGCAAAACAAGCTCAGTTTTCTTTTAATTGTCTACTATAACCCAAATGCCCTAAAGTAAACTACAGCTGTGTTCTGGGCAACTGTACAACATTGCAGCTGACCTCCAACTACTATTTGGAGGAGATACTTCCCTCAAAATACCTTCACAGGCACAGTCCATACATTAGATAAGCTATAAATTATTTAAATTTATTGACTTTTAAAACCACATTAATTAAACAGCTTATCAACATCACTAAAATTGATTTTCTGTGTTTATATAAGAAAATGCTATCACAGAGACAGCAAGTATGTCTCCTACAAAACCTTGTTAAGTCATCATTTCTAATATAAAATCTAACCTTTCAAAGGTTTCCTATAAAAAAAAAAGAAAAACTGGACAAAACGCTCAAAATTGCTTATGCCTGTATCTTCTTTGTTGATGCTGCATTAAAGGCAAATTTAATCTGCTGAAGTATGGTGCTGTCTCTGTTATATTTAAATAATGTTATTAATCATAAATTAAATGATTCATGACCTCAGCGAGTCTTAATGGTTGTCTACAGGTACAAAATACTTGACAGAAGAAACAGCTTTACCAACTTAAATTTTATGAAAAATGTATACTAATATTAGATTGATATCTACCACACGTATTTTCCTAACTTAATCCAAGAAAGCAGTGCTAAACCCAGGCCTTTTAAAGAATTTTAGCACGTACTTTCAGCACACCATAAACACCTTCTAACACTGATGTTCTAGCAGCTAACAACTTGGACTGTAGTATAAAAAACCCCATTTATAACTATTTTAATTATTACATCTTAATTTGCAATAAAAGATGGCAAAAATAACTACAAAAAACGATTGTTTTAAAACAGCATTGCTATAATAGCACTGTAACAATGCTCATCTAATTAACAGTAAGAAAAATGGTCTGGGTAAATCAAATGACAACACATTTTTTGGGTCAGGGACTTGAAATACTCTAAGTATTTAATCACGAGTAGCAACACCAGTAAAAGATGATGCAACAACAGAAATTTAGCTTAGCTTCACAGCTTTAATGATTTCTATGCACGAACTTAAACAAATATGTTGGAAATAGTAATTTGTCTAAAAACAGTCACTCTTGAAAGAGCAGAACAATTCAGACACAAATAAATCAGATATTGTATATCCAAGGAGAAAACATACTGTTCTTTTTATCTGAATAAATGTAAGTTTTGCCACCATAAATGGGTATGAATTGGATCCAGTACCTGTAGATTGTTTTAAATACACTACAAACATTATTTTACATGATTAAATTCTGATAGATTTCTGTGGTCATGTTTTATAGCTTATAAAACAGATTCAAACTGGCTAGTTTATGCTGTTTTGGAAGTGAACAGGATTTATAACATTTCGTGATAACCACACCTTTGTTAATATGGTTTACCTTGGATTCCTGACATATATTCTCAACCTAGGAATAGGTTTTAGAAACTAGTTCCTTCTAAATTGTAACTAGCAGAAGTTTCATAAATGGATACTAAACCATAGAAAGCTATCACCTTGTGATGTTCCCAACACTTATGATATAAGAAATCTTAAATTCCATAGTTCTCGAACAGCAACAAAGGCAATGTATTTTCTTACATCTGTGGAGCTACAGTGTTTCTGGAAAGAACATTATGAAAATAAAACAAAGATTGTGACCATCTCCGGTAAGCACAGCCTGCTGGTCCACAATTTCAAGCAATTTTGAAACCTCTAGAACTCTCTAAAGATTCTTTATTCTACATAAAAGCAAGCTTCTAGTTAAGAACAATGAAAAAATGCCCCTTAATTGTCAATCTCTTAAAAAAAAAATGCCCCCAAAATGTAGCAGCTGAGCACAAAATTTCAGCTTGAGACACTCAATAGAATGGATTGGCCATAAAACCAAAGAGACTCAGAATAAAAGCCAGGTAAGTAAGAACATTAATTTAGACACCTTAAAGTCTGAATTCAGGTTGATCTGAAACTTTATTTGATACATGAGGAGTCACCTAGGACTAATGGAAGAGATTTGGAGTCAGTGAAACAAGTGGACTCTCAAATGCACAGTCCAAGCATGGACGGGAGTATTCTCATTGCTGAAATTCATACAGTCTCATTGCTTCCCCTGCTCTCACGTAATAAAGTTATGTATATTTGCACACACACACAGAGCTCAAATCATGAGCAACTGTCTTCCCAGCGAGCTGTCATGTTTTCTTACAACCAAAGAGTTACGCCCACAGCTTCTTTGGGTAAGCAGTACTGAAACTCAGCTGGAATCTTTTGCGAAACATCCCTTTTTTGTCCACCCCTAACCAAAAGTAACCTTTTCTACGATGACTGTCGCTTCAAGAATTTTTAGAAAACAACTTTATGTTATTTAAGTGGTTCAAGGTACCTTCCAGCCACTCAATTGAACCATACCCAGCATTATAAATATAAATCTATTTTACAACCAAAAGAATAGAAAGGTCTTCGGGTTTTTTTGTTTGTTTGGGGTTTTTTGTTTGTTTGGGTTTTTTTTGTTTGTTTTGTTTTTTTTAAGAACTCCAGCTTTTAGCAGAAAATCCTCATTTTGAAAGTTATAGCTCTAAGCAGAACCCATGAGTCATAAAGCACAATTCTCCCCCAAACATCTGATTGTATGAGCACTTACTGGGAAGGTACATGTGAATACATAGTTAGAAGAAAAAGCTGCCTCTACGCTATGGTGTTTTACACTGTTAACAACTGAATGGGAAAGGAAAGGTGGTGACATTCATGTTACTTGACACTGTCTTCAGTTTCTCACCTGTAAAATGGGGTTAGCAATGAAGACAGCTACATAATACCTTACTATTATTATCATGAGTAGTAAAGTGTTATTACGCACAAAGCTGCACAGTTACAAACATTAAACAGAATAACAGAAACAAACATTTACTTTCTTGTCAGAAAGACTTTCAAAACAAAGGTAATGTAGAATTTGCTAATCAAGCAAGGTTGCTCTGCAACTACACGTCTTTTAAGAACCCATAATGCAGTGACACTCAACATCCTAAAAATAACAAAAAAGATACAGGTTAAGGTACATACAAATGAAATCTTAATTCTTCGACCATAAGCTAAACTGGTTATACCATGCATATTCATGCTCTGCCATTGCAGATGTGGTCCAATATGTTGCATTATTCATGTAACTTTGTAGTTGTTGGGACCATCAGGGATATTTAATATCAAGTCAGGCAGGTTTACTTGCATCCTTTAGTACTGGTTTTATGTTATGAGTTTTCCACATGAGTAACTTTTCTGAGATCCTCACACAAATGGAAACAGGATGCCACGATGCCAATTGTTTCTACATGAACTATTTACACAAAGCTGGCAAATTTGTATGTAGCTTACAAGTGTTTTAACTGCAAGTCTGAAACTTACAAAGTTTCTGTAGCAAAGCTGTAAAAAGAACCAAATGATAATATTCCAAATGAGCATTCAAAAGAGGTATAATTCATATAACTTCAAATCAAAGTGTCAATCTAGTGTAGTTTCTGGGAAATTCTTAGAGAACATTTCTGAAAGCCATGAAAATCTGCAATCATATTCCAGTTTTGTTGTTGCTGGAAACCTGAATGAAAGTGAAATATCACAGATTCAACTTACTCTGAAATGCAACAGCATGTTCACAATGAAAACACAAACCCACTATGCTTTTTTGAATGCTGCTGTGTCAAAACAGAAATAAGTCCTGCAAGAAAAACCTGTAGTAGGTAACTGATGCTTGAAGTTGAACAGCAGCATTCAAGATGGAACATAGCTTCTGTCAGAAGAAAAAAAAGTAGCAAAAAGAACAACGAGACTTTAGGGTACTGAGTAAGCGTGCAGATGCTCAATCACAAAATACGCATAAGAGACAATGGATGACAGGATCCTTGCCATTATTAGCAATACCACAGTGGCTGCAGAAGCTCACTATCACCAAAACTGTTACTGTTTGAATACTAAAAGTGAAGAGGACAAAAATACCGGTAAAAATGGATTAATCTCAGAGAATGTGATTATGCAGAAAAAGAAAGTGCTGCAAATCAAGAACAGCTTGCATTCATCAAAAATAATCTCTTATAACTAGGGGGTTATAACAGTGATTGATCTCAGAGTAAGATTAGCTCTATTAGGTTGCTTGGAATGAGAGATTCAACCAAGACACATATCCACTGTAAGCAGGAGGTTGAGTTTGGAGGAACACTAGATGTTCATCATGACAAAAAGAAAGCTTATCACATATCCAGACAACCTGTTGATGGATAAACTTGCCATAGATAATCTAGAACTAAAGATGAAGTCAGAAGCAGTGAAATCAAAAGCAGCAGATGTCTCAGCAGCTTGAGTAGAGCATCCTTGAAGATGAGAGATGATACCAAAAGAACAAGGTGTGAATGAACTGTAGCTGCTCCACCCTCAGAATCAAGGCTCAATAAATGTATCTGCTTCCATCACATGCTCTCCTCCTACAGTATTTAGGAGCAAAAAGAAGCTTAGCTACCAGAGCAAAGCAGCTAATAAGTTCCTTTGGCCAAGATTCAGTTTATGCAGTTATATGCGACAGAAGTAATTCAAAGCATATTTTGCCACTATATACTGTAAAGTAATTGGCAGACAAAAATGCAACTTACTTGAATATTAAACAGATCAGGACTTGTATGTTTTAGTGAACACCCAAAGAGAATGACAAAGCCCTTTAGTTTCAGAAGCTAGGATCAAGTTCAGAACAAAACGGGCTTTGATGTCAACACATATATGTCATCATTTACACACTACTCTAGCTTGGGATGATATTGATAGACTTGAGCAGCAAAGAAACACTGCAAATGAGCAGCAAAGAAACACTGCATCACATAAGTGAAACTCCTGGTAAGCCTCTCTTCAAAGGAGTATAGCCCCCAAAAAGCTGCAAGTCAATGCTGCAAAGCAGAGAACATTATCACAGAAGAGCCTTTGCCAGACTACAATACTGGGAGAAAAGACCAGACCTGCTGCCTAAAAGATGGAAGAAGAGAATACCACAGCTTCAATGCATGAAGAAAAAGGAAAAGGTCTGGTCAGATCCTTGTTTGCTTACATACCAAAATAATCCCAAGCTGGACTGGGTTCAATTTTCTGGTCCACAATGATGTATCAGTGAGCCAAGGCAGTATAGGATACCTGCTCACTTTCAACTCCCCTGCAACAAAAATGTCTGCTGTCAGTTCATTTAAAAATATGTTAATTGTTGCGCAAAGCAGAGAGTTGAGCATTAGAAGAGTACTGGCATAGTTATTAAGCCTATTCCCTCAGCACAAGGTGGATCACTAAACAAACAAGGCGACTTTATGTAGAGCAACAATTTAAAAAGCAATTCCTGCTGGAACATCTCCAGCTATGTTATCTGTATTACTAGTGGCAGGATTCTGGTCCAAAGACAGTCTCATCAACACTACACAGAGCTCATGGAACATGTCTGGTCATTAGCAATAAAGATGGGTTTTACAACACATATAGACAGTCTGATATATAATAAAAGATACCAAAAGATACCATCTGAGAGATGCAAGAGAAGATCCAAAAGCGTTCAAGATTGTAACTGTGAGTCATTGTTTCCAACGATGAAGTGATTCTGAAGAGCCCCATAAACAAGTCATACCTCACTGAATTATAGGTCAAAGAATGGGAAGAAACATTCATAGATCATTGAGAAACTACACAGCAAGTTATGAATACTGTCTGCAAGTTCCTCTTCTTCCAAAGCAAACCACAGAGTACCATGAAGAACCATCCCGCAAAAAGATGAACATTTTTGTGTGTACTCTGTACTGCAAATAATGAATTAAAAAATCTGCTACACAGGTATGCTCATGCTCTTAGGTTTAGCAATGATATAGAATCATAGAATCGTTTAGGTTGGAAAAGACCTCTAAGATCATCGAGTCCAACCGTTAACCTAGCACTGGCAAGTCCACCACCAAACCATGTCCCTAAGCACCAGATCTACACATCTTTTAAACACCTCCAGGGATGGTGACTCCACCGCTTCCCTGGGCGGCCTGTTCCAATGCTTGACAACCCTTTCGGTGAAGAAATTTTTCCTAATATCCAATCTAAACCTCCCCTGGCGCAACTTGAGGCCATTTCCTCTTGTCCTATCGCTTGTCAGAGAATTAGTATATGGAACAGGACAAGATTTACTGAAATTAGTGAAGTCTATGAGCATGACAGTTTCAAAAAGCACCATCACAAATTATATCACCTCATGTAGTACCAGTAACTAATCTTATGCCAACATCAGAGCTCTCAGAAATAATGGCTATCTGCATCTGTCCTAATCTAACAGCTTGCAGAAACAAACCTGCACATATTCTTGACTCCACTTCAAATCTTTTCAGTGCTCACCCATCTGTTTCTAAGTAATACATACTTTGTACATCCAACATTCTTAAATATTTTCAGATGACATCTCTGTAATATATTCAAGACAGCAAGATCCTTGTGCAGTACTGACAACAGCCTGCCACAACTGTACCTCTTCCCCCACTGTTCAATACATCTACAACCTTTCCTTACATATAGTTCAGCAAGTATTAATTCCCAACACCTAACGCCAGCTCCAAGTAGAAAAGCTAAGGTTTTCACAGGTATCACAGCTCAATGCTTTATTTTTCCATTGTTTGAGTTTCACTGAAATCTAAACTGTTAAAGGACACAAGCCACCCTGGATTAATGAAGGGAATATAGCTCACCCTCCTAGCTGACTCTTTCCAATGTTTTGTCCAATTTCAATATTCTGTGCTCCAAAATCAGAAATTTCATTTTTTAAATGGCTTTTTGGAATGCTTTCCCAAATAAACTTCCTTCCTCAGTTCATTCCTGCCAGAATATCTTCAATTCTTTTTAATAATGTTTATTAGTCATCCCATCAGACCACCAGTTTTATTCAACTGTATCACATGGTAAACAGTTACTAGTAGAGGTTTGAAGTTTATAGCATATATTTTGCTCTACTATTACTCATAGCCAAAGAAAAGTATTTCTATGTTTGGGTCAGATGGCAGATTATTCCAGTACCCCCTCTTACTGGCCACTTTATGGAAACTAAGAAAAAAAAATACTTAATAGTTACAAAATAACCTATTAGGGATATTTCCAACACTCAGTGAAGGCTGATTTATGCTTAGAGGCCTGAAAACTTCTCATTCTGTTGGAGGAGTTCTAATCATGCATGAGAATATCTAATCCTTTTTAGAATCCTGCTATAGGCTAGATGGACTCAATGACACCTTGTTAAATCAGGGTTAAACTATCTTCTTCTATCTTTTAAAATATCTTTCTTTGCAGCCTAATTGACGTTTTTGTTCCTGCGTTCTGAAATGGTTTAGAGAGAACTCAAATGTTTGATTCAACTGACACACCTCTGAACCTTCAACTAAGGCATAAGTAGGCTCATAAGCTACACTGTAAAGCCTCAGATATTGTGCCAGGATAATCAGGGATGGCTTGGCACGTCTGATTCTTCTAAGGTTAAAAAAACCCCAAGCAAACCCTGCAACACAATCTGCAGGTTCTTTTTCAAATCTTTAAAAAACCTGAAAGCCAGAATCCTCATATTAATTTTTCTTTGAAGGTCAGAATTAAAAAGTTAATACAAAACAGTATACCTTTGTCATATAAATAACATCATTTTGAAAAGAATTTCTAAATATTTATAAAATATTAAGACTGAATTTGTCCTACTTCAATAAAGGTCACTTTTTTGTGTATTCATATTAATATTATATAAACAACATAAACCACTCATTTAATAAAGCTAGTATTAAAAGCAAGTTGAAGTAACAGTCTCCCTATGTCTAGACTTAGAATCAGGATTGAGAAGTTCTAATACTGCAAGAATTATTTATGTCTCTTTGGCCAAACTGAACAAAAATCTGGTTTTGATATTGGCTGCAGTAGGTAATAATTTTATCTCCTCATTCTTGTAATTGTGGACGTGGTAAGAGCAAAAAGCACTAGTAAAGTAAGGGTCTATGTTCATCCATACATTTCAAATTCTATGAAATTCAAAAGAAACCCAAGTTCAAAGTCCAAATTTTGGCCATCTGTCACTAAATTAACAGAAATAAACATTGAGCAGTAAAACAAAACTTACTCAGATACTTGTTCAGCAGTTGGGATATCTACAGAAACTGAAAATAAAAATAAAGGATTTAATTAAAAATATTTTAAAATGTGGAAATACATAAGTACTCACTTTCAAATCCAAGTACACAGAAATAATGATAATGCAACTGAAAAAAGGACTGCAATAACACAGAGACATCCACATGTAAGTATTTATATATGTATACTATATAAAAAAGACACTATACATACTCACCTTTCTCTATAATAACTTGACAAGTATGAGTGTGGCTTTCACTCAGATGTGTGGCCATGCTATCTAAGCCAGAAACATCAGTCAGGAAATCACAGTTAAGACACACTACAGTCACACCTCTAGAGAAGAGAAAGTAAAAAGAAAGTATAAATACAACATGGCTGTGAAAACAGTTTTCTTAACTTACAGCAACAGAACTGAACAAAAAAATACATAAAATTTCCTGCAACTTTAGATGAGATGACTCACAAAACCATATTCTTACTTTTTATACTGCAGCTAGCACCTGGAAATCCCTGTCAACGACCAGGGCACCTCCATGCTGGACGTAGTACAAATAACACCACTTTAGACAGAAATTTATCTGTAAAGCATAAGTTTCTCAGTTTTGGTGGGTTTTGTTTGGTTGGTTTTTTGTTTCCCTCACCCCCTCCCCATTTTGCACATTATGAATAATTGAAAAATAAAGAAATGGAAATATTTTTAAAAACTGCTCAGAGTTAAGAAAGAAGTTAATAAATGTGGACAAATAACAAATACTTGTCACTGAACAGAACACTGCTAGTGGAAGAGCTAATGTTTTTATTTCCCTGTTCTTTCTAAATTGTGGAAGCCTAGAAATTCAAGAGGCTCTAATCTCATTTAACTAATCAGTTCACTGTCAGAAAGCAAAAACATAATGATCTGTAACTGAAAAAAGCTGAATTACCGTAGCTCTTCTGAATGCTTCTTATAGATCCAAAATCTTTTACTTGGACGAGCACTGTGAAAACTAAATACAAGAAAACATTACCACTTAGACTGGTTTTCTCAAGTACATTACTCCATGTATCCCCTACACTGTACATGGTACTGCAATTTGCTTATGACAAGGCATGAAAATAGAAGGCTCAATTACTGACCTGTATTATTCTAAAACATTAAGTTGCTGAAAGTTTACAGGCTTGTGAATCTCAGCTCTAGTTTAAAACACTGGCTCTCTTGTAAATAACGAGTTTGGGAGGGGCAAGGCTTAACTTCGTCAGCACAGTCCTGCAAGAACATAGTTACATTGCTTCTATCAGCAGTTTAGCTCTTGAAGCACCATGGCTGTAGCTATACTATACAGTGCTCCACAAAAGAAGTGAAGCTTTGCTGAACTCACGCTTCCTAAAGAGATGGCTTTAAATGAGATAAATCAAATTTTCAGACAACCTGTAAGTTCTCATATGCAGGTTAAGTATGTGCCAACACTGTACTCCCATGTGAAACAAAAAGCGAGCAGCTGAGTACAGGAGCTGCTACTGCAGAAACACCCTCCCTCTAACAGCCTTCCTCCTCACCATCCCTTGTTCCTTACACTCACCAAAAAAGGTGATGATAGGTGCTGCAAGGGGTCAAAGTAGGGGGAGCATTACTGCATCAAGGAGACAAAGGACAAAAGATTGGCTATTTTACTGCATGATTGAATTTGCCAACACGCAGAACATGGGCAACAGTAGGAACAGTTTACCTTAGATTCCCCTCTCCCCTTCTGGAGTAAACTTTCTCTTGTACAATCAGAATTAAGCACATTAATTTTTATTATTTTTTTAAGCGTGCAACCAATAGGTTATATGCATAAAAGCATGTAAACTATTTCAGCCTAGGACTTACATGAGCATTGAAATTAATATGAATAGGTCAACATATAAAATATATATAAAAACTTGTAAAGACTTAGGTCATAAATTCAAGAATTCTAGCATTCAAAAATGCCAAGGCATTTTATACATACATGTATTTAAAAAGACAACTGTATTCTGTATTTTTTCGCAACACATTTGGCTTGTTCAGGGCACAGGATTAACAAGTAGGTTTTCAAAATTTTGTTTTACCGTCACTGCTACGTGATCTGTGTCTAATTATTGCATAGTATAATTCTATTGCTCTGAAAACTAATGCATTTGTTTTCTTAACAGGCTTTTTTACAGCTGTCATCACTAGTACCCTACACTGCCTCACAATCAGTGACACACCTCCTGCAAAATGAGACATTATTTTTACGGATGACCAGAAGTAGTACAAGAAAAAGCATCCACTTGAGTATGCTATTTGAGACATCCTTTACATGGTATTCTGAGCACAGATTTCTTTAGCAATAGCTGTGGCTGTATGCATTCAGCACTTCTAAAATCAGATGAGGTATTCAATCTGAAACCCAGAGAACACGCAACAATTAGTCATTATTTGCTAAGTCTGGCTGAAATGATTATGGAAGATCCCACAGAAACTCTGAAGCAAAGATAGAACACTGCCTGAACCACTGGATTTTTAAGGCAAAACAAGAACATGGGGTTTAGGCCCTCATTACAAAGTAAAAATCCAACCTTACACATTTCCCTGCCAGTCCTATGACCCAGTTCAAAATTCAGCTAATGGAAACACTTAACACACCTTACATGAATTTCGGAAGTATTTGATAACCCAATAAAAATTCTGAAGAGTTCTTACCTCATCATGTGATTCACATAGGCTTTGCTACAGCTAGTGTTGTATCTGCATAAGCTACAGTGGACATAAGCAGGAAAATGGCTTGCAAAGTCTTTTATTTCCGAGTAACACTCGATGCATTTGTGAGCTCCCAAACGATACCTAACAGTAATATGAAAAAGTTAATAGTTAATATCAACACTTTAAGACAAGATAGCTCTCAAATGTTTTGCTTTAAGTCAGTAGCAAGCTTGCCTACATTAGGGAAAAAATCAGGAACTTAAAAATGTATGTTAAATACTTATTATAGGTTATGTTAGCACACATGAAGAAAACTTTGTTTTTTCTTGAATTATACTGTCGTTATGATCGTAATAAAAAAGTGAAAGTTAATGTAAGCATCTGTTATTGGCCACTCCTGGAAACAAGATACTGCAGTAGATGAGAACCTCCAACTCCAGCTGCTGCTGTCGTCTCTATGTACTTGAGAAGGATTTCAAAGAAATTCTTGATCCACCAACAAGGCACAGAAAAAGCCTTTGGTTTTCCTGTCACCCCTGATATTCCCCACAAACTCTGAAATATCTACAAAGCAAGAATGTAATCCTGCTCTTCCCCAATTTTGCTGGCTATTTTTGGATGTCTCAGAGAGCTACACACTGTGAGTGTTAACACCTTATTGGAAGGGACACGTCTACAATCTTTGACAAAGAAAATTGCTAACTCATCTTAGCCAATGAAATTACATTCTAGTCCATAAAACACCCATTAAATTATTAATATAAGGATAGCAAAACCCAGTAAATTGTAAATATAAGGACAGCATTCTCCCAACAGCTTGCTTTTACTTTCTTGCTTTTTCTTTGTTTTTTGGTAGCTCCCCAAATTAAGGTATCTCCTAGGACAGACAAGACTTAACCTTTTAAATAACAGGTTCAAATAAAACCCTTAAAAAAGACTGAAGGAGGAAAATACTTTGCCCTCCATAAGAAAACTTGCAAAGAACACCCAGGTAGATATATTCCCCTCCACAGGTCACTTTTAAACATAAATCTGCCTAATAAGTCAGTACTTCCAGAGTCTGTGGCTCTGTGCAGACAAAAATTTTAAGTTTAGAACAGAAAAGTTTCCAGAACGTCTGTTCTTCCATCATAAAGCAGTCTATCGCCAACAATATTGGTGAATGAAGATTCAGAATTATGAACACAGTACCAGTATGTGGAAAGTTTATGCACCTGCTTTTTCTGCAAAACTGAAGTGTCAAATCTTCTGTACTGCAGTATGAGAAGTTATCAAAAGACAATTAAATGATCAGTTATTTATATTCAAAGTATACTTAAAGATACTTTTAATGCTAATATTTTACCTTAGATTATGCAATGCTGTATTTGTAACTTCTTTTTTTTTTTTGCTGTTGGTCCATGCACTTTGCTTCTTCGATGTAGTTGGTTTTGATTTTGCTTTTGACTTATTCGTATTAGATTTGTTATGATTTTTAGTGGTTGTACTTTTAGCTTTAGGTGATAACTGAAACGTGGAAGTGCTTGTACTAACAGAAGACGTAGCTGATGATCCTGATTGAAGAGATCCCACAGATGCTCGAATAGTCACCTACAAGTATGAAATTAAAAAAATTTTCTATTTAAATTTAAGCTAAGTTCCCATTTCCATTTGTCTCAAAATTTAAGCCACTTTAGGACAAAAATCATAGCATAAGAAACACTCCTCAGTAAAGACTGGTTTGAAAAATACGAAATACTGTTGACTAGAGTAAACCTAACCTCAATAGTCTACTGGATGCTTAAAAAGTTCTTGTTTTGGTGGAAATAGTTAGCCATGACAAAACACGCCGATCTCTTTTCAGACCTGCAACTGGCTACATTCTGCTTTCTTTAAACAAAAAAAATGTAGCTGTGGAAAAGAAACAGAAGGGTCAGGCCAATTACCCCTACTAAGAATATCAAACAATCCCATCAGTACCTGGATTTAACAAAAGCCCTGTGTCTTGTTGCCTCATGATTAGCCAATCTACTTCCTTCAGATATTTTTGCTCCTTATCCTAGACCCGCAAGGACTAGTTCTGGTTTCTGACCTCTCATCTGGCATTATTGCACTCCTTTGTCTTGCCCTTAAATTTGGTTCTCCAGTTTTCACTCGCAGCATGACTCCTAATTATACTTCTTGCCCATACTCATAATTTAGAAGCACCTCATCTTCTAAATCTGGTTCCAAGATCTTCAGTCTCATCATCTACATCCTGTCAAGGTCTACTAACACCAAAATTTTAACATCACCTAAGCTTTTATTAGATCATGAAGACCCTGAAATCTTTAGAAAATTGAGATATTGTCACAGAATAGAGAATCAGTGCTTTACATTCTGCCAAGCAACACAATCCACATCAACTTCAGTCATTTTCCCTTCCTGATTCTACAGTAAATGAACTGTGAAGAGCTGATCAAAATGTTAATTTTCTTCTTTCTTTCAACTGAAAGGACATGTATCTTCATACTTCATACTACAGGAAAATCCTAGTCCAAGTGGTTCCTTCTCGAGAAATGGAAGAATGATTTAAAGATAGCCTAAGTGTTCTGAGGGGACCCAAGTTTACTTCATAAAACACCTGGCAGAAAATTGTGGGGGTTTTTTCCCCTTCAAATGCTGGAGCTAAAAAAGACCTGGTGAACTCAGTTTTAAGCACATATTGTCTATGCACTCAATATGATTTTTTGCCTCCACCTTCCACAGGTTGAAAATCTTTCACAAGAAAAAGAGAAAAGCACTTCTTTCATTTCTCTACCGATACATTTTTTTCCTTTGTCCCCTCTAATTTTCCTGTATTAACACTTACCTTTGTTCCAGGAGGCAATCCTTCTAGCTGTTTGGGTTTCCTAAATGTTCGGTGATGCTGAGTCTTGTGATCCATTTTTTCTTTGCATGTCAAAAATTGCAGTCTGCACTTAGTGCAACGGTATATTCCTTTTTTCTTATAAAAATGAAAGACAATCTATAGTAAGCATGAATGTCATGATGAACAAAACTCCAACCCTAGCTTGTCTCAAGCAATGGTCATCCAGTTTCTAAAACATTAACTGGACAAACTCCTAATATTGTACAAAGCCAAGATACTGTGTAGGAATTAGAGAGAATATTTAAATACTTGAAAATGCAAGGTAGTATCATTACTAAGAGGAGGAGGAATCAGGTTACCACTTGCAAGAAGACACAGTACTTCATAATCTTTTTCTCTACTTGAACTAGTGAAAGGTTTGCTAGTAACCTCAAGAAAAGCAGAACATATCACTACAACTTAACGAAGAAACCAAACAGCAGAGATACTCTTTGAAGGATATTCAGAGATTTTTTTAAACAGAGAGATGCTGTCACACAAAAACATGACAAAGTCTAACAATTCCCTTAAAGACTTTTCAAAAGCAGCAGTCGTAATTCTTCTACCATATTTTATTAACTATTCTTATCCAGTAACAAGCATACAAATCAGTTATGCTTTTTTTTTCCAGAGAGAGATTCATTACATATATTTAGCATTTTTCTAGCATTAAGGATTGAAAATATCTGCTTACCTGATGCCTCATGTAATGATGCATATATGGTGCTCCGATTTTAATGACTTTGAGGCAAAACGGGCATAGCAGATGTTTCGTATTTTCGTGAACTGTTCTAAAATGTGTTTCTACATCTGAAAAAGCTGAGGATCTGTAGTTGCATACCTAAAACAAAAAGTTTGACTTTCTTGTTAAAAGTTTATTGACAGTAAAGACAGGGGGGTGGTGTAATCTAAATACAAAACAGTCACTCTGAGATACCTGGCAAACATACGGCATTTCACCTGGCTTATGATTGTCCTTCATATGTTGCAAAAGAACTTGCTCTGTTTCAAATGATAATTCACAGATTTTACAAATCGCTAGAAAAAGTGAAAAACAAGAAAAAAGTAAAAATTCCTTTGGGGTCATAAGTAGATAAAATATAATACACATGTATATGTGAACTGTATATATCTATAAAGGTAAAGCAATCTAACGATTATTCTACTCTTCAGAAGAAATTCCCGGTACAATTTCAGGAAGCCAGGAGTGCCAGGCCCTTAAGCAACATGAATTCTAGCAATCAAGCTTTCAATTAAAAAAAAACCAAACCAAACCAAAAAGCTTTTTAAAATATTTTTTTCCACACACATTGCTCTAACATAAATTGAATGAGTGCTCAGCTCCTATATTAAATCTCAAGATTACTGCTCTTAAAGTACAATAGCTTTATTCTGAAGTTACAAAGCAGCAAAACAAAAGTCGGAAAATATCTAAAAATTTTAGGTCACAAAAAGATTCAACGTGATACAATCCAACTTACTAGATGACTCGTAAGGCGTGTGTGTACTTTCAATGTGGCACTGCAGCTGGAATGGAGTGGGAAACTGACGGTAACAGTGCTGGCAGGTAGTGTGGCTTTCCCAGCTTTCACTGCTCTGCTTCTCAAGCTCCAAGTGATGTTTCATGTGGTTCATAAACCTTTAAATGATAGTGAACAGGTGCAAAACCCTACATTTTAACATTCACTATACAAGACATATCACATGCAAGACGTACAGGATTCTTTAGAAATTTTACTCTGTAAGGACTTCTCAATTTCAAAAAAATCTAAGGAATAAGTGTTCTTTAAAAAAAAAAAAATAAATAAAAAGGCAACAAAGTTAAGCAAGCTATGCCAGAAATCATCTTTCAAAGCTTAAAAAGAGATCTTGACTATTACAAGGAACATGCAACATATCTGAAACATGTTCTAAGACTAAGCAATTTATTGCATTTTTCATGTTTGCTGAGACAAAATTCCTGCCTTGAAATAAAGGGAAATTAGCAAAGGCAACAATGACAAAACATACCAGCTGTTCACACTTCACCACCACCAGAGTCTCAAAGCCACATTCTGAAACAAGTATAACTTTAGCTCTGCTGAAAACTATTAAGTAGCAAGAACATATCTACAATTAGGACATTATAGCTTTATCTGAAACCACCTCCATTCAAAACTGGTAGGGTTCCAGGAGCTTTCTTTGTATAAATCATTTAGGACTGAAGTTGAATTATGAAGGACAGTTATCAAAGAATGTCACTGTGCAGCTGACAATCAAAAGAGTATGAGAAACTTGGTGGTATGTTACTACTTCAAGTTACCACCTTTTCCTCATTAATATGTCCACCTATCTGCAGTAGGAACCTATTCTGGCTGAGAAGTCTAGGCACCCATGGCAATGTTGGCAGGTCACAATTACTGGTGGAGCAGCACAAGGACAGGTTAGTTGCACAACCCACTACTGTTAAACTTCAAAAACTGTTCTATTTTGAATGTGCTTCATTTCAGTACAGAGGAACTATTAAATGTAGGTCACACTCACAAAAGGAATGTAGTTCTCAAAATGGTGACCTTGGAATTGGAAAAAAACAAATGAGCACGGAGAATAGTCTCTTGAGCTCAAGCTTCTAATATCATGCAGTTGCTTAAAAAAAGAAAAGGAAAAAAGCAAAAAAAAAAAAAAAAAAAAAATCTAACTGAAGATATCCAGGTACCTAAGCAGAAGAAAGGAACTGACACTAGTACTACATATTACCTTAACAGAACATTATTTCAATGGTGTGTTCAACCACAGATCTTTTAAAGGAAGCAGGGGATTACCCTGATGAATCACTTTGTGCTTTTCTGAATTAAGGTCCAGAAAACTTCCACTACAAGTAGAGAGGTACTATGTATTTATTTTGTCTGCTATAAATGGTTAAAGGTGTAAAAGATACCTTGGAATAAAAATTCTGAAGTTATAGAACCATGCAATACAGCCACAAAGTTACAGCAAAAATTAATATGGCTGAAAGTTGACTCTAGAGAAATTCAAAAAGAAAGTTAAGTGCCCATTTTTAATGACTTGCTGTGGAACACATAGGCACCATAGCACCAATAGCTTACAATACAATGCTGAGTAGAAAATAGTGCCTGAAAAATATTTTTTTTTAAATGAACCCAGTATCTTAATAAAGTATTCTTTCTGTGGACTACTTCTCATGACACTGCAAAAAAGGCTTATTTGAAAAGTATTATGCATACAAAAACAGAAGAAAAACCTCTCGGCCCATATCAAACATTGTTTATTGCTCTTAAAAAGATAAATGGCAAGGGAAGAAACACCCTAATTAACAGGAACTATAAAATCATGAGAGTAAACTCTTTTAAAGTCTAACAACACACAACATTTTCAAGCTGCTTAAGACAAATTACCGTCACGTCTACTTAGGATTTACACATACTTAATGATTAACAGCAAATTCAATGTTTGTAATTACATAAAACTTTTGTTCAATAATATGGGTCTAATGTTAGCATAAACCTGTTCATTTTAACTTGCAGACTGTGCCCTTTGAAGGAATAGTCCATTTTTCAGTTTTACATTCTGCTACTTCAGCTTCCCTTGAAGGACGCATGTAAAAAAGTTCAATGACCTTAACTTCCAAAGGAACAATGACACGAACTCATCTACCTATTAAAACAGCTTACTGAAGTTTTTTACAGCATTTGGAAGTAAAATTATTCCATCAAAATAACAGATGTTACATAAGTAAACCACCAACTACTAGTCATTGTGCACCCCTAAAGGGAATTAACACTCCCATCTACTGATATCACCATCAATTCAGACAGAAAATTGTGAAGTACTTTGTGTTGCCTTTTCTAACCCCAAAGTCCTACAGCTGCTCTCATTAAAACTCTACTGTTTATGTTAGACACCATTAAAATTTGTACTCTGATCTGTAAAAAGTTTAAGTTATGGCCACACATGCATAGTAAAAATTAATTCAATTTCTGTTCAGTCACCCAATATTATCAGTTTTCAATAAGAAAAAAACTTCTATTCCAGAGAGACAAATTTTTATGCATGAGGCTAAATGCTATGGGCTGTAAGTGATTAACAAACAATTAAGGAAGTGAGTTCAAATACCTTATGTTATTTTTAAGAACTTTCAGACAACTGAAGCACTTAAATGTTGTATGAGTCTTCTGCTCCTGTTGTACCTGCTGGCTGTCACCTTCATGTTTCCCATAATAAAAGTCATTAACTAACATAATCAATTTTCCTTTCTCAGATTCAGCAGTCTTGCTTGTTGTGCTCGAACATTCTGTTTTGGCCATTCCCAGGAAAAAGCTATTTACCATATCTGGACAACAATACTGGATGGAAAGGGGGAGGAGAAGAGACAGACAGAGACAAAGGTATCACTCTTACCAAACTGCACTGATGACAACAACATTTTAAAAACTGAAGCCACTCACTAACTAGAGTTAAAGGCAAAGCTCAATTCTCTGACACATCAACTTTATTCATATTCACATATGGATTTTGAACAGTAACTGATCTTTAGGTAGTGTTTAGGTAATAAAACACTATATATTATAAAAACTGAAAAGGGATTATTCTCATAGGTTCACATAAGATAAATTTAGGCTAGAAATCAGAATACCAGTGTTGCCTTACTCATTAGAAAAATGTCTACTTCACTTAAATTTAACAATGAGGAAGAGAAAAGCAGCTTTTATGCAAGTATTTTGCTGACAAGCATAAGTTTACTGAGAACTTAATGGAAAGTTTTATCTTTTATTTCCCTGGGGAGGACGTATGTTGAAACCTGCAAAAGTTCTTTCCAGCATTACTGAAAAATTCAGAAATTCTAAGTCACACAACACACATTGTTCAAGCTTCTTTATGTCAAAGTGTACATAATGAATGGTTAACCCAATAGCTATACTATGAAACTTAATGCTTAAAAAGTATGAAGTACTTCATACAGAAGATGCTATGAAGTTTCCAACAGTGAACAAAATTAGAATGTTTCAGAGGACAGATCTTTCTCCTGCTGAATAATGGTTCTTATAGTGCAGGACTACTTTCTATAAGCCTACTAGTAAGGAGTTCATTTCCTACTGTGGAAGTGTAACTCAGTATATTTACCCCATACATTTTAACTAAAAATTTAATTAAATAATACTAAGTAAACCCACTTCTTCAATGGTTCTTTCATTTGGTTGACGTACTTAGTGCAAAAGCTATTCTCTACAAATAATGATTAGAGAAAGATAAAACCCTTGACTTTTTTTCCACTGTTATGTATGTTTCTTAATTGTGTTTTGAAGCTGAAGAGGACAGTAGCTACCGTTTAGGCTATCTTAAGCCCAGGAAATCAGAACGATCTGTGTTAACAGTAACTCAGAGCCTCACATATTTCTATTACACAGTAGTTCATACTCCTTTTTGCATGGGTTATTCACATTGTATATAGAGTGCAAAGCCATTTCTCTGCCCCCTGAAATGGAATACATATGCCAGAGAATTGCATGAATCTTTGCCAAATAATAATAAATATTTTCCAGGAAACAGTGTTTCCAGAAACAATAACAAGTAGTTTCATAAGCAGACTAAGTGATGCTTACTTTCTGAAAGCTTTGTTTCTCACAGTGTTTAAGTATGAACTACAAATTAAGTTTTTCCCCTCAGCTTAACAACTTTTTTAGCTACCAAGTGATAATATCAAGATAAAAAGGTAAGTTTACATTGTCATCTTTGTCTCAGTAGCAATCTAACACAGATGTGGGTCAACTGGCTGCCTATTATCATAGGCACTTACCTTCATCAACTTCACCTGAATCTGGCCAATCGTTCAAAAAGTCACAGCTGTGGCAGAGAGAAATCATACAGAGACAGCAAATATGCCTCAATTCATTGGAAAAACAAGGCAAAAAGTGGCAAGATTTAGTGCTCCCCTACTCCATTCTTCCTCTCCATGACTGCAAGACATTGAGCATTTAGGCTCTGGTTGATCATAGCCAGAACCCAGACTATCTTCATATCAAAACATGGCACTCTTTCATAACCAAACAGAAGCCCACATCACTTTTTTATAATGTTTACCAGCCCCAAAATATTTTACCTTCATATGATTTTTTAGAGGATCCATAAGATTGAAATGAATATTGCACTTTGGACAAGCTCGTGGAAAAGGTCCTCCATTTTTAATGGTGCTTGATGCAGCATTTGTACCTGTGAAATTTAAAATATTCTAAGATTGAGAATTCACAAGCGGAACACTCAATTTATTATTATTTCCTATTCTAGCAAAATACGCTATTTCAAATGGAAACTATTACAATTGATGTAGCTGTAGTAACCACAAGCAAGGTTTTACAACCATCTTTTAACTACCCTTCCTTTTTTCCAAACTGAGTTTGAATTTGTTCTGTTTGATATAGACCTATAAACAACTTTCACAAAATCTTAGCAACAAATAAGGAAAAAATGGGAGGGGGTGAAGGTAGCATGATAGAGGAAAAGCATTAATTCTGTGCACCACCACCCCACCCCACCCCCAGACAGGACAGATTTTTGATGTTTTTGTTTTAAGAACTTTAATTCTCAAATGAACATGTAAAACTTGTTTTACGCCATGACCTGATCATCATCACAATACGGTTCAGATAATTGGTTTTGGGAAGGAATTTCACCACCTGGTTCTCAATGATGAGAATATTTCTCTCCGGACAGTTGTTGGAACCTAGGCCTATTCAGATGCATCATTCCTGTTGAGCAAAGGTGTCTTTGGAGAACCTGGAGAATAAATCCTCTAAATAATTACTCCCAGTAATGAAAGGAAATAGTATTTCTCTTATCAACATAAAATGATTAATACCTTTTAAGCAAAAACAAAAAAGCTTTGCGTTAGCTTAAACTTTAATGAATAAACCCAGGCTTCCAGTTTTCTCCAAAGTGCCAAAAAACATCACAGCGAGAGCTACTTTTCCAGATGAAGTTCTCTTGCATTCTCAAGTCATTCACAGATCTGGAGGACTCCATGCTGAGTAAGTAGTTTAGAAGAAGAGGTTAAACACAGGAAGAGTTTTAAGTAACATCTCAACTGTAGAGTCAACTGTACCCTGCCAGGGCTACGAAAAAAAGTAATAAAAATAAGCACATAAACACATCCACCTTATAACAAGGGAATGAGTAAGTGTATGAGTTAAGAGATGACCATGCAACACTGTTACACATTTTTCCACAAAAATAGTCTTGCATAATCCATGAGGTAGACATGGATTAAATAGTATTTTTCCTTGAAGATAACAGTATTGCTAAGAATCATAATTAAGCAGAAAGTCCTTCACATGAGTGGATGGCCATGCAAGAGATGTACTGCAAAACAGTGCTGCAAGTCTTCACTATTACAGTCTGTAAAACATTTTGACATGTCATAGCTAAGTGCAAGCTCAGTTGGAAGAAAACAGGTTCTACAGTAAGATCTCATGTTCTGCAGTGCCTCAGTGTTGGATTCTGTGACAGATTAGAAATTGCTATGCTAGCATGGGACGGCTTAGAGACAAACTCATAAAAATAAGGTTCTCAGTGAATATGATCTACTTCGTTACTGCATTTACTAAGATCCCCCCGTTATCTTTTGTATATTATAGGCTGCAGCACAATATCTGTTCTACCCCACACAGGGTGGAGGAAAATTTTTTGCTGCAATATTCCCTGTTATAGCCACTTCCTTCTGGTTGCTGGGGAAGAGTCTGATAGCAAACTAGCTGCAAACAAGACATGCAAAAAACCCAAATATGAAATGATTCCAAACAACAGAATCACACTGTAGGTAGCTCCTCATTTTAACATAATAGGAGAGAGTATGTGGTTGGAAATATCTCCAAGTCAAGAATAAATCCTCGTCTATTATAATGAGCTGGAAAGCACCTTTTGGCTCAGGAGGAAAATGCACCTAATTACCAATACGCTGAAACAGCTAGACCACCTCTCTTGTAGGGAAGGAAGGGTCTTTCAAAGAACATCCTCTCTTTGAAACTTAAATCCCTCTCCTCCCTTCCCACTACTATTTTAAACTGTATCAAAAACACTGCTGCAAAAGAAAGGGGGGAACTGCAAAACACACTTTGCAATAGTTAGTCAAAGTACAGAATCACATAATAATTTAGGTTGGACCTGTGGAGGTGGTTTTGTCCAACCTCCCACTCAAAGCAAGTCCAACCTTATCAGGATGCTCAGAGCCATGTCCAGTCAACTTCTGAATATCTCCAATGATGGACATTCCACAATCTGAGTCCTTGCTGCCTTGCCTGACAGTCCTAAAATGATTTTTTTTCCCCCCCTTCCTTTTATCTAATCAGAATTTCTTGATAAATTGAGCAGTCACAGAATTCTTTCAATCTTGATTTTCTGGTTGGTTGTTTTTTAAAGTTTCAACTCTCTATTCAGTTCTTTGACATAGAAAATCTGAACTAAGAATATGAGGTCAGGGGCATTTATTTTGATCATCTGTCTTCACACCCACTAAACAACTTAACTAATCATTGCTTCACAGAATTCAAACATACCTACTAAACAATAAAGGTCTAAAATTTGAATAGGTAATAACCTAGGGTGTATTAATTTGTAAAGGTATGTAAATCCTCGCATAGAAAGGTTTTTCTTATTTTAAGGCATAAGAACAGAGTTACTTATTTACATTGCCTTAATAGCATTAATAATACCGGTCAACTTAAACATTACAAGAGTGCTAGCTTTTTCCATGAAACAGATGCATGGATTGACAGCTAGACCATTGGATCTACCCTACCTTTTGAAGATACATTTTGTGATGGTGTTACTGTTGGAGGGTTAACTGTAGGTGAAACAGCTGAATTGCTTCCAGCACCAACCTCATTAGGCTTGGCCTTTTTTGGAGTTACACTGTTGCCTTCAGAAGTAGCAGGACGCTTAGATACAAAACCACTCTCATTCAGACCTACAGTGGTTTAAATTAAAGAACCTCAGTTTTTTTCCATAGTATATTACGAACACAGTAGTGATGCCTATACTTTAAAGGATGGACAAGTCTACGTAAAGCAGTTAAGATCTCCCTAAAATAATAAGCCATACAGAAGTTAAGAAAACAATATCCAACTCAGACTGAATATTCTAAGGCCACTGGAGAAGGAAAGGGTAAATGCAAAGAGATACAGACCTGTTCCTGAAACCCAGTAAATCCATGACCACCTGAATTTATTTGGCCTACCTTTCACATCTTGACCCACACTAATCTGAGACAAGGTGAGTTCACAGTAATAAAGTTAAGCTAAGCAGCTGGTTTCTGCAATGCCCACTATTTGGAACAACCTCTGCCCTTCTGATGAAAAACATCTCTCCTTTTTTCTGGACCTATGTTAATGCTGGTTTAGTTTGTTATTTAACGCTGTAAAACATTTGAGACTTCAGTTTGTATGCAAAATGAAAACAGTGTTGTAACTTCTAATGACCAATCACAGCACACTTACTTGCTCTCTTCTGAAAGAACAGTTGATTCACTTATTGTTTTAGTATTTCTTCTAAAAAAAGAAAATCACTAAAAAAATAACTCAGAAATTCAGAGGTTCAGTGCCTGATTAACATGCCCATCAATACTTGGCTCCATCTTGTCCTGAAACCCATGTCTCTGTCACTGTAAGATCACCATTAACAATGTAATCTCAATACAGAGATCAGTCCTTAAGTAGACCTGAAGGAGCACAGCTACGTACCAAGAAGTCTGAAGTGCCAGCACAGGCCTTGTAAATCTCTCAGAATCACAGACTGCAAATAGCCTTAAGACTATCATAAACTATGACAAGGACCGGACTTTAGTTCCAGACACAATGATCTGAACTAAGGACATTCTTGTATATTCCCCTCCCAACGGTCTAGCTGCTCCAGTGATTTCTTTTGGTATAATAAGAAACTGAATTAGTATCTTTAAAAGTCTTCTCAACAAGCAGAGATAACTTGTGTCACAAAATTATTCAAACTTCTTCTGAGAAGAAGCAAACCAACACCCTCCCACCCCCAAGTTGTGTTTACTCAGTGGTAACTATCTACACCTAGCAAACAGTCTGGATAGTCTCCCCATTCAATCCACAGAGGCAAAGACTCCCAGCAGGGAATGCTGATATTTGAGCATCTTGGAGAATTTACCACACTATGCCTCATATACAGGAAAACATAATTCACTTGTCATATACGTATTTAATCATCCTAATGTTCTCCTTTGTAGCACACCTTTCCTTCTTTCTGACATAAAGGAACATATTAAGCTGAAACGTCTCACTCAATGCATTGCTTGCCTAAGGCAATTAACACATTCACAAAATAAACAGGTTTTTCATTAGATACTACTACTTCCTAGGGTTTTTTAATTTACTTATACTTGCACTGTTAGGTATATGAGCTGGTTACATTGACATACGTGTCTTGATCAGCAAAGGCTTCCATAGAGCTGGTATGAATTTAGTACTCTTCTGTATCCCTAAGGCTATTCAAGCATCAGGCCATCAATCTACAGCAGGAACTGCTGCTATATATTTAATTATGTGTAGTTGTGTAATGGGGGCCAGGGAAAAGACAGAAGGACTGACTGATTTTACAAGAATCTTCAGTGAAGTATTTTATTTTACTGTAGAAAACCTGATTTGGAAAAAAAGATTATTTTTACATGTTAACAAAACTGGTAATCATTTCAATTAAAAAAGCTTGACGCATCTGTGACAAAAAATTTGAAGACTATTTTATATATTTATAAAGGTGAGCATTCTTAACTCAGTTTACACATCTCTGATCTAATAAATTCCCTCTTTCAGAAGAATTATAATAATACTAGGAGAATATACATAGATTTGCATTTGAATTCTGTTGTTTGTTCATTAAAAAAAATTTTAAGCCTATTTTGAAAAATAATCAAACCAATTCCAAGTATTATTTAATATCTAGCTGGTATAAATCAGATTGAATCCTCTTTTCCTCAAAGTGCCTCTCTCAGCTGGCGCATGGACACAGAATTCCTTGGATCACCCATGTTCCAGACTAGTTTGTCCAATCCTCTACCAGCAGATCACACAGCAGAAACTGTCAGGGACTGCAAGTACCCAAGAGAGCAGAGAAAAGCAGCAGCCAAACAATTCTTCTTTGGTTTTCAGGCTGCTCTGGAGTCTATTACCTTCACTTCATGCTATTAGTGAATACTTCTGTAAATATTTTGTAGCTATTAGGAAAAAGTTGGCTATACTCATACACAGAGTATTACTGTGTACAATACCTAAAATGATTGTAGGAAGGAGCAAAGTATACTGGATGCAGTACCACCTTGCCGACAGGTTTCTAAACACACATTACAACACTACTGTAAAATCCTTAACACTGTTATGTGCATCTGTGCTGGCTGGGCCTGATTTTATGAATGATGGCAAAAGACATTAGAAATGGTAACCTAGAATAAAAGCATCAAATGTACTGTGGTAACAGTCGGATCAAATTAACAGAATAGGGACATGAAAGCCAAATTGTTCCAGGCCTCTAGTGCGTTGTCTCTCACCAACATCTCCCATTAATCTAGTCCTATGAATGCATGTATACAGTCCAGTCAACTTCTAAATACCACAGAACAGTTCTTCTATTGGTTATGCCATTTTCTGGTTCTGCCAAGTGGGTAAAGTTTGTGAGAGAATAATCTCTAAATATTCTCAGAAAGCAAGCTACAGTTTTACATACATCCCCAGTGCCCATCCAACCTGCAGATAAGAGTTACCAATGCTGTTTAACTTACCACCACCACCTATTTAGCAACCTAACAAAATGGTTGGTTAGTGTCCGTTAGCAGCTTCTCATTTCCCTGCTTAGACGTCAGAAATAAATATTTATGCTATATTGAGCTAAAAAATGTCTTTAATGATCCATGTACAGAAGTTAAATTGTCCTGTAGAGTATCACAGGCCAGTTCCCAAAAGGATTCTGCTCTTAAATACTATATTCCAGAATGTCTTGTGCCCACAGTGCTGCACAAGAATTAGAGGAAGCATAACACCAACACAGGCAAGTAGGCATCAGCACATACGAACAACATGAACATAATTGTGTTATGTGACCTCACCATGCAAGCCAAACCACAAAATACACAGACACTTCCTTGTTGTGAAATGTATCTTAAATTTGCCTTCCGTGTCATATTTGTGTTTCAACCCACAATTATAAGCCATTTAATTTCTAAATCCCATTGCCATCTTACAGAAACAAACACAGACTAAGTATGGTATATTTAAGACACTTTGAATTACAATCCTTGATGCTTTTAAGTATTTCATCTTTCTCAATCAGAGACTAATACAAGTAATTTTTAAATATGCAATCAGGTCTCCTAAATTAAAAAAAAAAAAAACCCAAACCCACAAACAATTAAGCTTTAATACCTGTTCTTTGGAGAACAAGGGCTGGAATACTGAACCATTTGCAAGAAATAAAATCTTTGCTTACTTTACAAAAAGCTATTTAACCCAGTCAGACAAGAATGAGATCACAGAATAGTTGGACACATGCATGGAAATAAACTACCAAACCTTCATTGATAAGTATCTGGAGTGAATGCCTAGAGATGCAAAATCATCACATCAAGCAGAATAAACTAGCAATCACTCTGTTCTACATAACTTGTTAGTATGACCGGTTAGGCCACTGTTACCTCATGGAAGAATCAGAAGTGATTGTCATCTGTCACTTATAGACTGAATGACAGGATTCTGGTCAGTTATTACAAAAGTACAATCCTTCACAAAAGAGAAGGGAAGTCCCAAGTTATAGCCTGTTTAAGACTGAATGCATTGCATGCTTCAAATCTACTTCATCTGCTGTGACACAAAAAAGGTGCTTTTTTGTTTACGTAGGTTAAATAGTTTCTGCTGAAACATAATTTTGCTAATTGAAAAAAAAATATTTTAGTTGTCAAACTATGTACTCTTTCCATTCCCTTCCTTTTCAGACAGGATCCTTTTGATCCCATCTACTCCAACTCCTATATATAGCAGTCAGGAAACCAAGATCGTCATCACAGGGAATCCACTCAGCAGACTCAGAAAGTTCTTCTGGTACTGTTCACAGCCCCTCTCTTGCTAACAGTCATTCCTATTCATGCTAGTCAAAGAGCACTGGATATACTGAAAAAGAGCCTTTATTGGTCAAAAAAATTACAGTGGACCTGGCAATACCTTTTTCCATCTACATCAGCATTATAAGAAGACATCAGTTGATACTACAGTCAGTCTACTGCGCTGCAAAGCAAAGTCTGACAACACAAGGCTCCAAAGTTTATTTCATTAAACATTATACAGCGTTATGTACAGGGGGAAGAAAAAAGTAGCTATACTATGTTCTAGAAATCCTATTTAAAGTTATAACCCAAAGATCTGCACTACAGTTAAATGACATTAGGCTGTTTCTTTCTCTTATCAACTACTACAGTTATACCCACCTGTTACATTCACTGCTGGCCCAGTCTCGTACTGTGGAACTCCCGAGTTCTGTCTCACACCAAACAGTATACCAGATGTATTATCTGGTGCAGCTGGTGGAGAATCCATAATATAATCCTAATAAGATATTTTCAAGAGGGAAAAGAAATTGGAGGTTTAACATTTTTTTACTTGCAGGCTTCAAAGGGTTTATTTTAAAAACATATGATTGCTTAAAAGTACTCATAAGTACTCAGCTGTAAATCGAGTTAATTACAATCTCCCCAAAATAGTTTCTTTTGACATTTTAGTAAGTTTGCAACTCTCATCAGTGGTTGTTAATTTATTCATAGCTGTTTATCAGAATAGTAAAAACAACCATAAGACCTGGGAAAGTTCATTTTATGAAATATTACTAAACCTGTTTGAATTGCTAATTGTAACTGCTTTTGTTCAAAAGTCTGATGATGTTTCAAATTATACGGGAATTGTTTTACAAAAAACCTGTAATACTTTCTTCCTTCAACCCAAGCTCAGGCATTTGCCTGTTACTCTTGCGTAACAGCTAGCTGCATTTTAAAAGATCAGAAAACAGAACTCAAAGTAGCACAAACTTGCAGCAAGTAGAAGCTTCTCAAAGCAAGATGACATTAAATCAATCAAATTCTACTAAGTGGTCAAGCTTTAATGAAAGTAACAGCATATCTATAGCATGTTGACTGGGAACGGCACTCATTCATGATTTCACTAAGGGTTTTTTTTTCTTTTATATAGAGTAATTTCATACGGACTTCTGGAAATAATATAATCAAATCCTCTTTTCAAAGCACAGCTAACCTAAAAGTTGGTTCATGTTTCTCAGCGCCTGGTTACATTAAGTTTTGAGCATCTCCAAGTACAGGTATCCTCCTACCCTTCAGTTTAAAAGGTTTACCCTTTAGTACTACATATGATCTAAAACATGAAATAGTCCACATTTCTTGGCTCCAACACTGAAAACTGTTAAACCTAAACATCTTCACTGATCACTCAATAGGTAACATTTGGAGGGAAAAGAAACATGAAATTTAGTTCTCTTTACAGATAGTCAAGGTTGGGGGACGAGGTAGGAGAAACACACTTTCCAAGATTCATCAATACTGCTCGCATCTTAATAGGCCATTCACCCTAACACAAACAATCTGAAACATGAAATATTTTCAGCAATAGAAGTAAGGAGTTAAGAAAGACCTTATAATAGAGTTAGGTTTAACTTCCACATTAAGGTATGAAGGGCAAAATATTGGCACTTGATCTTTCTACTCTGAAATAACTCAATTGGTTACACTTCATCAAGCTGTACTGTGAAACAAAAAACTTGACAAAAGTAGCTCCATTTTCCTAAAAAAAAAAAAAGGGGGAAAAAAAAGATCACCCAATACACATACACAGACTTCGTCATCAGTGTATCCATGAGACAAAGGCCAAAACACTTTTTGCTGTAAAGATCAATCTCACAAAATGCTTCCCATTCACAATTGCGCTACTTACTTGAAAACATCCCTGTGGAAGTTACCACATTTTTAACTACCACCATATTGACTAAACTTGACGGAAAGAAGTCTAAAGGAGTGCATAAGTACACATACTAGTATGATAATCTATTTTAAGACTCCTAAGTACCAGAAAAGATTTGAACAAAAAGGAAGACGGTTCTCCCCACCCTGCCTTTTTGTTGTACATCTCTTAAATGAAGACCCTGCAGGACCTTAACAATAATGAAGAGCCATTCTTTCTTGTGGTGAGTGACCTAATCCAATCTAACCAAATTAAACATAAATATTCAAGAGTAGTTGTGGAAATAGTTACTAAATTTCTCTGCTCTATGTTATGAGTAACAGCTACATGAGCTGCAGTCACAACACAGCAGGTGTTACTGTAGCCACAATGGTTTCAAGACTAGCCAGCGAAATCACAAGCAAAGCAGCTTAGACTGCAAACCCCACTTCAAGCACAACTAATGCTCAGGTGGTAAGCCTGTGGCAGGGTCTTAGTGTGGAGGACTACGCACACCACCTACATTTGAAATATGACCAATACAATAGCTACACACAAAATCTGCTTCTCTTACTACTCTGTGGTTTGTTTGTTTTTTCGTGCTGCTAACATTTGAACTTTCTTCAAAATAATAGCCTGGGTATTTTCATGGCATGTGTACATCTCCCTAGTTTATACTAAACATATCTGGCAAGCAAAAAAGTAAAAACAGACATCCTGGAAATTCAAAGTCTCGTAATTTTCAAAATGTCCTTTTCTGTTTACAATTATTCATTTCATGCAATTTGGCTCTGTCATTTTACATACAGAAAAAACCAATACCTTCCCATGCTTTAGAAGGCAAAAACGTTCTAAAGAAAGAAACAAAACAGCTTTACCACATCAATGAAAAAAAAAAATAGCAAACTAACATGTACAGGTGCTCTCACATGCAGAAAGACAAAACCCAACACCTTTATAAATTACGTTCCTAGGGCTCAAGTGAGGAAAAATAAATCCACCACCACTCTTAGTTTTCCAAGAGACTAGTGAAAATACTGCATTCATACTGTGCATCCTAGATTTCCTAGCTGTGGAAACCAACATGATAATTAGTAACCAAATCCACACAGAGAAATTACAATGCATGGTATCACACCTTTCCTCTCCCAAAATTAACTAGGAACAACTGGAACCTGAATCACACTCAGACTGAGGAAAGTGCCTATTAAGTAGGGGAAAGATATGGACAGAATTGGCTGGGGCTTACTGGAGAGCATTCTGAGTGCTGAATTATAGAAAAACTTCACTGCTAAGAACAAATTTTTCTTAAAGAAGAGGATAGCCCTATGCTATCATAGTGTCCTGGTTAAACCACGACACACATACAACAGCAGTAGCTCTGAATTAGAATTGCTGTAAACAGTACAACTGAAGCCAAATCCAACACAGAATTCTGGAAGTGTATTAGCATAGTGCAGTAACAAGAACACAAAAACTAGACTTTTACAGGAAGTCAGCGAATCAAGCCTGTGACTGGAGAGGCATATTTCAATGATAAAACTAGAATACCAAACATTGACAAAAGGTAAATCATAGACCTACATGTTATGAAATTGAGGAAACGTGTTTCAACCCAGTTGGTGATCAAAACCAATCAGTTCCCACAGAAAAAACTTTGACATCCTGAGATTAAAAAATATTGCACCATATTAAGAATGCAAAGGCACTCTGAAGGATGTTCAGCTAAAAAGGGGTCCTGCCACAGTGTCTAGTCATACCTCACCGTCATCTTCACATCACAATATTTTAATTTCAAGGGTAAGTTTCAACATCTGGAAGCTGAAGATCCAAACGTCAAATATTTCCCAGAAAAACTTATTTGAAGCCCTTGCCACTTAGGAAGAATCAAGTGGGGGAGAAACAGAAAATGCGTGAACAAAAATATCACAGAAAGCCCAAGAGAGAGAATCATCAATATAAAACAGTGGTCCCAAGTGAAATAAAGACTAGATAAGGGGCGGGGGGGGGAATCCAAAAAACCTAAGGAGCTCTTGAATGAAGACAATTCAAACCAAGGAGATGAACCAAAATACAGGTAGTATACACATGACACTAAGAACAGCAAATGACATAATGTGGCAGGAGTGATACTGAAAATCACAGAACTTTGCCCAAGAAGCTGAACTATAGTACCTCCCTAAAAAAAAAACAACCCCAAAACAAAACTAAAAAAACCCCACCAAACAAGCCTCTTTCCCCATAAAAAGTATAACAATCAAGTGGCAGGAACAATATAAAAACAAGAAAACAAATTATTCTAGATAAGGCTGAAATTGGAAATACAATTCTGAATCTAGAAAAGTTAAGCTGAAAAGACAGAAGATTCACTTTCAGCATGTCTTAAACACCAAAAAAAACCCAGAAAAATCTTCCTAAAGGTACTCAAGAATTTCTTAGCATCCAAACAATAGGATGTTACATTTAGGATAACTTAAAAAAATTAAGAGCTCATGAAAGCCATGATCAAAATGTCAACACTGTAAAGAAACCATATAACATACGATAATTTCAAAAGTGGAACTTTTAAGAGGCCACAGAATATGTATGCACTGGATATCCCAGAAAAGGATGCATTACTTTCTAAAGCATGTCAGTCTAACTTGGAATAGACAGAACTGACATGGTTAGAGATTCTGTTCCATGCCATGTACCTTGAAAGTCATATTTCAGGCTGCAACTTCTTCAAATAGGTGTTTCTCTACTCTCCCAGGGAAGAACAAGCACCTGCAGATTTTGGCAAAGTAAGACTATAAAACTTAACTAAAGTCTCATCTGTGACATTCCTGTTGAAAGTAAACTCGATGAATGAGAAAGAATTCTCACAAAAAGAAGTGCTGTGTGCATAGTGTCTTTAAAGGAAATCACTGTCTTGATGAGTTATGTCCAGCTTACGTATACCTTTTGGAGAAGTTCAGCTTTCCTACGTCTGTTTGCTCTAAGGTTTTCTAATAAAAACAATGTAAAGGCCGCTAGCAGCTTTATCTATTAGAATAAAAACATGAGCATGTATGTGCGAAGGAAGTAAAGGAGGGGGCTTTCTTTTGCAGTAAAGATTCTGCAAGACATCCTAGCACTCCTCTGAAGGATTTAATAAAGCATACTGTGTCATAAGTAAACATTTATAAAAATAAAATTCAGACTTGAAATACACGTATACATCATGTGAAGTAGCAGACCTTTCTGTATTAATCTGTCCTGCTTTATAAAGATAGATTTAAGAGGACTCCAGAGGCAACCTAGATATCCTACTGATATCTGGACTTCTGATTACATCATTTTTTAGGCCTTCTTAGAAACAGTGACAGACTGATTTAGCTAACCCGCTTCACTAGACATGTCCACAATTTCTCTCCGCAAACTATCGATCAACTGCTGAAGACTCAAAATTGGAAACTATGAGTTCTTTCCTAATGAATCTGCCAGAGATTCAGTTACCCACTTGATAGGCAATGATTACATTGCATTGTTTTTCTTAAAATACAACCCCCCCATTGGCAATGATTTAGCCATAAGTCTTAAGAAGAACACCTAATTCTCACGTTTTAATGGCCCTATTAACTATGTTCATTCAGACTGATTGCCTTGTTCAGCAAATGCAGAATAGGCTGCATGATTTTTATTTATACCAAAAGACTGACAGCTGGGACAACCGCAGGTGTGTGTATTTGCATGGATGGTGGAGATGGTGCCTACTGTCAGGCTTCATTTTAACCTGACAGTAGTAGCTAATATTATAGGCACATTGTCTGAACAGTTTCAGCTTAAATTATTTTCAATAAAAGTATCACATCACAGTTTACCTCATACAAATACGAAATTTTCATCTTCATTCTTTCTCTCACAAAAGTCCAACGGCTACGGCAATAAAAACAGCATCTAACTTGACTCCCCAAAGTTATCATTCTGAGGTTCTGTGGCAATCCAGGAAGATCTATGATACATGATCTATGTGCATAATTCCCTTGGGCTTTTCAAACAAAACAAGTATGTTGTCAAATTGTTTCATCTACCGACCCTGTAACTTTTGGTTGCTTAAGTCCTCCTTACCATAATACTCTTCCACTACAACTGCCACGTGAACCAAAAAGCAAAAACACCTAAGGAGCTACCACTACAGTATTCTCTTAAGAAACAAAAGTCCCAAGAGAGGCACTGTAAAAATCAGGTTGGAAAACCACAAATTACTTTAAACATCAAATGCAAGCTATTTAAAAATGAAATTAATTTATCAATACGGAGTATCAGGCTCTGAGCAGAGAAATCTGCAAAATCTAGAAAATGAGAATTTCTATTATTTCTCCACACAACAAACAAAGTAACCTAAACAGTACTGATTTCTCTTATGCCTAAGACTTTCATTTAATGTAATTCCACTGTTACTAACACTATCATCTTGGAGTCTTGCAAATCAGTATTTTCAAACATATATTTTAATTCACCAGTGCAAGGTTATGGTCCTAGAATCTTTACAGTTTATGTAATGCTAGTCTATAACCTAGTCCAGGTCTTAAAATTACTAGATTGAGTCAGTATGTTCCTCAATTTATTCAAAAGTAATTGCATCTGAGTATTTTACAGTTTAAGGGAATAAAAATTTACCTGATTGAGTATCACAGGCTGTGCTGTTACAGTAGTCACTGGCCTGGATACAGGTTGAGCCACTACAGGAACTGTGATACTTCTTGATACTGGCTGTGTCGTCACTGGAATGGTTACAGGTCTGCTAACAGGCTGTGATGTTCCAGAACTTGACCCAGGCATCTGCTGTGTTGATAAACATCCAGCAACTGGTCTCTGCAGTGTTTGTGAAGTTCCTGAAACATTCACTGGTATAGACAATGGCTGAACTGCTACAGAGCTAGTTGTAGGTCTGGATACAGACTGAAAGACTGATGAAACAGGCATGGCACTGGGGCTGGAGGCAGGTGTCGCATAATGGTGACTGTCAGGCTTGAATGTAGTAACTGTACCTGTTGCAAAGGATTCCAAAGTTATCTTTATATAATTTTGCAGTCAAGTGTTTCATAAGTGTTGTGGATTTTTTGTTTTTAATTACCATATTAGGACAATAAAGTACCTCTACTGGGTGCACCATTCTGTATCCCCCTTCGTGATGAGCTGAGGTTGACTCTGTTCAATATATCTGTCAAAAGTTACATTTATCTTAATTGCAGTTAAATTAATAACTTAATTGCTTTTCAAATTAAAAGTAGCATTCATGTCCACTAATTAAGCCAATTAGGATTTAACTTATAAATTAGAATATTATTTCTAAAATAAATACCTGGCAAAACAAAGTGTTATTTGTACAAATTAAGATATGTTCTTCTACTCCCCTTCTCTTAGGCTAAGCTAGTTCACCTAAGAATCTCAGGTTTTATTTTTTTGGAGATAGATTAACACACAAATAAGAGTGCAAACAAAAAAAGAACATTTCATAAATATTTAGCTTTACTGATTATAATGCATTTATTCACTTCTGTTTCTCATATACATAATAAGTTCCCCAAATACTAGAACTGCTCTACACTAAAGGAAGCATTTTCTCTAAACCAGTAACTACACAATTTGCTTCTGTATTACAGGAAAATACAGCACTGACAAACTTGTTTTTAGACTTCATGATCTCCATTTTCCAATGTGAAGGAAAAAATCAACAGACCAGCAATCAAAGGAGTTGTGTTGGAATTGCATTACAAGAGGACTGATTTTCCTACATATCCTACATGGTATTCTATGACCAGAGTTCTAGGCCATCAGAAACACAGGAAATTTCTTAGATTTGATGTTTACTCCCTAACTAATGCCACCAATATTCCCCGACTTTTTATGTCTTAGTCTGGAGTTTCTAATCATTCCAGAATGTTACAAAAATATTCATCAAATCAAAATATGTTTCTACCGCCAGATTCTCAATTCCATCAGTGTTGCTGTTAAGTTTCTTGCTCTGACATGTGAAAATATGCATATGAAATTAGACTGATCCTCCAATATCTAACCAACAAGGTTTAAAGTACCTTCTCAAATCAGGGTCAAATTACACCAGGATCTCAAACAATAGATCTTAGAGTATCTGCACATTGTCTTTAACAACCTTAAGGCTGTTTCCACCAGCCACGGCTCATTAGTATAGACTACTCAGGTTGATAAATAAATCTAATAGCAGTAGAGCTCAGAAGATCACAGCTTTCAACCTGTCACCTGCATTTAGATCATACTAATAAAAAAGCAGCTGCAATCAACAGATCCAAACAGGTTTGCATTTTTTAAGATACGACAAAATTTTGTCCTGTAATAGTAATACCATTTTTACTTCAACACAACACTAACTACAAGCAAGGATTAACTTAATTCAGGATTTAGCTGAACACATACTTTTTTTGTATTTGTTAATAATCTGTACCTCACATTTGAATTCCAGAGTGAAAAGGAACTAAAGCCTTCATCTACCTACAAAAAAAAAGCTATCCTAAAAGTTATGTCTCACAAAGCTTACTCAGCTTCAGACAGTCTGATGTGCACACAATTCACATCCTAAAATACAAAGGTAGATTTTACTGTTTTTAAAAAGAACATTTCAGGAAGTCAGTGAAATTATAAACTAGATTTACATGACCCAACTGATTTATCATAGGCTTGATGTGCCCTTTCCCCTCCCCATCAAAGTTTTATTTGTCCTGTTTAGGTAAAACAGCACTGAAGTATAAGAAAGCTAACATGCAGAACAACATTTTAAAGTAGCAACACATTACAGGTTTGTATCATTATGAAAAAGGAAGCAAGAAAAATGAGCATTAACTGTAGGAAAAATGAGCAGCTGCAGGAAAAGGTAAAGGGAACAAAGTGTGAATTACTTTTCATCCCAAACTAATCCTCCAGTACATCAGAAGAGGCACTTTATTGTACATGACACTGTGCCAGCAGGTCAAAGTTGGGTTTTTAACTATTTCCTTCAAGTTTTCCACACCAGTCTGTATAAAAACTGATAACTGCATTGTCAGGAAAAGGTTAAAAAAAATTGCTATGTATTGCAGAAAATATACCTTTCAGAAAAATCAAGAACTACATGCAAGTCTCCATTTGTCATCTAATCTTTCATCTGATCAGACAGGAATTTTCTCAGGTAAAAACTAAACAACAGTGATAAGCAAAGTTGAATTCACTGTGTCTTGCCTATCACCAATAACAAACTGAAGCCTGACTACTGCCAGGTAGTACTACTTACAAGCCAGAGAAGAACTGAGGTCATTCTTCCATAGCTGTTTTTGATAGTGAAGTAGAAGATTACAAAGAGAAAAGTTGAGGAAAGGGAAGGAAAAGAGATAAAGTAAAAAGTTATACCATAAGTGATTTTACTTGTGTCAGGACCGAGTATGGACAGCACTAGAATAAGAGGTATACATTGTAAGAGTCTATCTTTTACCAAAGTTCTTGAAGTTGCTGAATCATGTCAAAATTATAGTTTTCACCTGAACTATTTCTACCCTTTATGACTACAAAAAAATCTTGAGACAACGACTGCAACAAAACTTGGCGTATTTGTTGTTCCAACACGTGCCTAGTGCCTTAATAGTTGTTCTATGCCATGACCTACTGCCAATGACCAACAGCAATCCAGAGGTCTCTGGACCTTCCAGAAAACAGTAAGGGTATTTTTCAGTCCTTCTAGAAGTTCATAACTGCAGAAAACTTTTTAGAGTAACTTTAAAATATTCTTCAAATTTTCAAGAGGATCTAGTATATTTTTAAAATATTCAAAAAGATTAACACTTAAGAACTATTTTCAGGTGAGAGAACTTTAACATCAGCTTCAGTATTTCTTTAATATTTAAACCACTTTTTTAAGCTAGTGTAAGAAGCATTAGACTTATTATCCCAGTGAGTAACAAAGTAAAATAGAGTTCAGATGCAAGATGAAAGTATGGTGAACTAAAATGACTGAACAGCTAATAACAACTCCAAAGTCCACGCAGCGGAGTGTGACAGAGAGCCCAGTTTAACGTTTTGTCGTGAGAGTCTTCACTGCAAACTATGCACCTTCAGAAAATGACTACAGAAATCTTGAATACAAGCATAGCAGAGATGAGGCAGAAACTGAAAGAAGTAAACCTCACCAGGCAAAGTCTCGTGTACTTGATAGCTAGAGAAACCTTAGGTCAAACCTCTTAACAACTGACTACAAGATAGCCACATACAGAAATCAAAAAGTTTCATTACTAAAATTAAGTAACAAAAATAACATTCTCCTTTACTTACCTGCCAAAGCCCAAGCACAGGACAAACATGGAATCCTGACACATCTGCTGTCATCACAACCACCTAACCTCACTCCCTGCACTAGGAGAAAACTACAGAACTTGATGAAAAAAACTCTTTATTTTACAGGGGATGAATTAATTTATTAACAATAAAAATCCCTTACTTGAGAGGCTTCTACTATTTTCACATTAATCACTTTTCCTGATTGTGCTTTTATTATAGACACTTAAGACAGTTACCTTGGTTTTGTCAGAATTATGTCCACCCATTCAGACTGTCTACCAACACATGAAATGTGAGGTGGAGAAAAAAGAGGGACTGTAACATGAAGACTTAAATTCATGCACATTCCTTTAGTAGGGAGACACTTCCAAGTATCTAACTAAATATCAACCATATTGAGAGCAATTGCATGCATGGTTTCAGCACTGTATACGTTGGATTTTTAACCATATTGTTAATGCTAAAACCTTCAAACATCCTTGTTTTGACTTCAGAGATTTAAGGTTAGAGGTAGACAGAGCTGGGCATAACCTGGGTTTTAGGACAGAATTTCTTCAGAATTCCAATTTTCAGTACGACAGCGACCTAGAGAACAGCTTTAAGATGTAGAATTTCTTAAGTCTTATTGTTAAAAATTCTGTATTTTCAAAGTAAGTTTAAAGTTTTACACCTTGAAACATCTGTTTTAAGTTATGGAAAATGTTATCTTACATGTACTAGCTGGCTTCGAGCTTGAGATTTCCCCAACAAAGATTGGCTCATCATCATCATCATCCTCCTCCACTTCTTTCACTCTCTTTTGCCATGGTTCTAGCTCCTCTTCTTCACATTCCATAAATAATTCTGCCATCTTGAGACTAGACAGTAAAAAACAAAACATACATACCAAAACATTCAGTACTTCCATGAAACAAATGTTTCACTGTTCAGTAAAGATTACCGCACTTGACAATAATTCCCATAGAACGGTATTCCTTCCTCTCCCCACCCCCGCTATGTTCTATACAGGTTGAACCTGATCCAATATAGAAGATCTTCAAAGACTGACACCACATCACCTTTCTGATAATTACTTGAATTCTCATCTTTGCTATCAAAGATGAGAAAAGACCAAAGATATCCTCCACATAATTTAAACTATTTTTGTATAATCCACCAGTAACTATCAGAGGAAGCCTCTGACACCACACTGAAAGGTATCTTTTAAAAAAATACTCCTATTTCAGGTAAGTGATTCACAAGAAATGTGAAGACCCTACTATGAAGCATGTAATATACCCGGCACAACTGAGTTACTGAAACACTAGTTACAGCTTTATTCTCTTCACGTCTAAAAAAACCCCAACCCAAACCCAACAAAACCCAAACCCAAACCCACAACCTACCACAGCCCCACAAGTTTTGTAAGATTTTGCCAGGGCTACCCATATAGTCACATCTTCTTTAAAACTCAACAAAAACAAAACAAAATTCCCCAAAACCCACACAACAAAAACCAAACAAACCACCCACAAAAAAAATTCAAACAAAAAACCCCACAACACCAACAAAAACCCCAAACCATACCCACAATGCATTGCATAGTGTTTTCATTATCAATTAGGACTTGATAAAAATTTTGCATAGATCTCATTAGACTGAGTCCCTCATGCTTGGAGACTTGCTCTTGCAGCAAGGAAAACAAGTCATGTATGAAAATAGTAATGAAAATATGTACCTTTTGGAATTAACCAAATTAACGTTAGCACCTCCAATCACAACTGGTTTTATTTGTTTTTTAAATAAACGGTGATGGCCAATGAAGTTTTCCACTTTCTTTTCATATCCTCTAACATAATCTTGAAAGTATTTCTGAACAATACAGGAAATAAGAAACTTGTATATTTCTTTACACACACTACCAATAATCTGATTTGTAATAAGACCAGTAATTTTATAAAACCACAGGGCTGTCTCAGCAATAACCAGGATCAGGATCCCAATACAACAGCATTTGCTTCGCCTAAGACACAGAGCTTCACAAAATTCAATGTCTCCATTTTTTTGGTAAATCGGAGGGGAAACAATACAGTTTTGCATGAGGAACTCAATAGTAACTCCAGCCAATATAGGAATTCCTTGAAATTAATGAGCAGTTAAGCACATGAAATTCAATTCATCATTGGACTGCCTTGACAAAAAGTGAAGAATATCCAAGCAACAGTTCCTTTCATGAAGGCCACAATCAATATATTTCTAGTCTTATTACCAGGCTACTGCCAACAAAATACATTACCAATACTTCTCTCATTTTTGTGCTGATGCAACACTTACCTGACAAAGCAAACTAGTTAAGGAAGCTTGACTTCCCACTATTATGCAGCAATAGCTCTCTGACAGTTCAGCTCCCTAAATCTTACAGCCAAGGCAACAGATCAGCACTAATGTATATGATTATGTCACTAAAGACTATCAAACCTTCTACACAAGGTGACAAAAATCAAGATTACATTCATAATCATAAACTGGTATTTCTTAAACTAAATTATTTATCTTGTAAGATGAAGAGGATGTTTATTCAACACATTTTTCTGTACAATTTCCCATGATTTTCTCATTTCCAAAAATATTTTGAGAGCAACATATATATTAAACATTGGGTCAAGTTTCTTTTTTGAAAGTATAATTATGCAAAACTAAGAATACCTATCAACAGTGTTTGAAATGGAAGTCTTCAGCACAGACACAGTGAGAAACTGTCTAATATCTAATAAGAGAAGACAATTTCAGGATAGGAGTAATGAGCTGCTAGATTTGGTGATGGATTGTAGAAATAATTAGTCTGTAATAGCTTTTCACAGGTGAGCAGACAGAATCATGCCCCTACTTGCATTAAAGTGCATGAGAATGGGGCTGCTGGTGTTACATGCTAAGTCTTCGGGATAATATAAAGTAGCAAAGCTATACTCCTTCCTTCCTCCCTCCCTCCAGCAGCTGAGGGTGCTGAAGTTAAACATGGTGCTAGGAAAGAAGAGAATAAGACACTAAACTAGATTCTTGTCATAGGAAAAGATGAAGAGTGTGAAGCCAATTTCCACTTGACAGAGACAACAGAGGCCACGTGCCAGGTCTTGGAAAGAGAATCAAGCCTGACTCTCCTCTGTAGCAGGACGTTCTTTAGAATGCCTTTTCTTTACTAACACACAGGCAAAATTTATTAGACTTCAAGGCAAAATGAAAGACTATTTTCAAAGACTTTTTTCATGGAACTGACAACATAAATGAGTTGTGGTTTTTTTTATTAAAAAAAATTAGTTTTATTTGACCTCAAGGGAAAAAGGTAGTCCATTATAAAATGTGCTCAGAGAATGCAAATGACAGCACATGTAATTTATATTAAAAACACAAAATAGGCAAAAGCAATCTATATGTTAGCAGAATTCTAAGAAGATACACGTCATAACCTCAACTACACTATAATGCAGCTGATTTTTTTTTTTTTTAAATACAGTTAAAAGTAATTTGGTAACATAAGCATGGACTTTTAGAAAGTTACACCAACTTATGCACCTCTTATGGATGTTTCATTTTATGAATCGGGATGTACATATTAAGGTATTCTCAAAAGGTGACTCAAAACGTATGGCAGCTTTTAAAAGGCAAGCATCAAGATTATTTCAGATCTTTCAATCTGATTTTTTTATTTCAATGCTATGATTTGAAGCCAAGCTTTCACTGACTTTTTTCCTGGCAACAAAGCCAGCCTAAAGAGTTCCTGCCCTGCTCCTGCACTGCTCCCTCAGTTGTGCTAGTATGACTTTTCACGGGACTATGACGTGAACCAGCGCAGGTTAAAAATAATCTGGCCCACTAACAGTTTTACTGGCACGACTGAGAAGTCAAAAAATCTGTGGCCTGAGCAATCAAAGTTGCAGTAAGGGGGAACGGATTTGATTACAGGAGGTGTGCAGGAACTGCTCAAATGGTCTCCATTGCCAAAGGAAACATCTACATCCATTTTTAGAGTACAACTAGCTTCCAAGATTTCAGCTTCTTTAACTACATTAACGCAGAAAATGCATTCCAGGAATCCTGCTAGTGGTTGCTCTCAAAGCCAAAACCAACAGTGAATCCTTCCCCCGACTCTCCCCATATATTTCCCAGTGGAGGTACAGATGCCAGTACAAGAAAGGTAAACCTACTGACAGTAGTCTTTATTTTCCTCATTTTTAAATATGTATAAACATATATACACATTCATACACACATCTCCTTAAAGATAGTCCATGGATGTGAGAGGTCCAAAACTCCAATGAAATGCTTTATGTATATAATCAAAGAAAGTGTTTAAACCATTGTTCAAGGCTAAAAAGTGTCAAAATTGTGAACAAGTTCTTTAAAACATTTTAAAAATATCACTAGACTATATGAAGATATTGCTTTAAAAGGCAACTGCCCAGCAAAAACTATAGCTAGTCCTAAAAGTTCATTAGGCAGGCACAGATAATCAACAACCTGCAAAAACACAAGTCCGTGGAACGCTATTATAGTAACTAGACCAGCAATGAACTAAAAACCTGATACAAGACAGAAAAAAATTTGAACTCGTTGCACAAAAGAGCAATAAGCTTCTGATGAAATAAGTGTTTTAAAAGCACTAGTTTGGACATCTTTATTTATCATGGCGACTACATTTAAAGATACCTAACTTTATTAAAGGCCAGTTGTATTTATAACCTGGTTTTTTTACTATTAGGATTTAAAAGCACTCACATAGAAACAACAAAAATGATACAAATATTAGTAAATGTAACAAAAGTGTAACAGCTGTAGTGAAAACAGCAGAAAGTGATCTGCAGAAGTGCACCTTAAAGATGCACAGAAATCAATACTATAGAAAATCATGGCAAAGGCAGCTGCATTAAGATTTAGAGTTACTGAAAACCCATTTATTACTTCAGATGCAATTCACCTGTTCCACTCTGAAGGTCAAGTAACATTTCCAATACTCATTACTTCTTTGGATTGGCTTAAAATAACTGAAACCAATCACTAGTATGAAATTGGTAGTGAGCTTAAAGAGTGAGGACATCTACATTAACCAGAAAGTTCTCAGACTAGCCTTGTTTGTCATCCTTCCATAATAGTATTTATCAGTGAACTATTGAAACATTTTTTGTCTCCAGTTTAATAGCTGCACTTCAAATGAACGGGGAAGTTATATTATTTACAACACAGATCATACAGTGAGCACCCACGTTGTATTTTTCAGATGACTTCCCATACAGGCACATAACTTTGCATCATGTTAGTTGTAGAAGAGTGTGCAATCCACAGCTTCATCCGGACTGTGAGCAACTGTATTTTTATTGAGTGCTGCATTTGTTTCAGCAGCGAAAAAACGATGACCAAGCTGAAACTGAACCTGAAAGTTTTAAAAAGCCAAAGCATAAACCAACTTCCCTCAAAACCAAACCTAAACAGCCAACACTACCCTCTCTGCCATGAGACGGTATAAGCTCCGCCTAGGGAAGGGCAACGCTGCCTTTGCAAACCAGTCAGAAGTTCACACCCCCGAGCTGCGATGGGTGCGAGGCCGCGGGAGGAAGCCAAGTCCCCGAGGGCAGCCGAGCAGCTGCCGCTCCGCCCGCAGCGCCCCTGGCGCCGCCGCCTCTGGCACAGCCTGACCGCCCTGCGTCCCGCCTCCCCGGTGCCGGCTGACCACAAGGACTCGACTGAGGCTGCAGGTTCGGGTTTGGACGAGGCCCGCATACCACAGCCGCGGCGGGAGGGGAGGAGGCCCGGCGGCAAGCCCGGCATCCACTGCCAATGGCCGGGGGCCCTGGCCGCAGCCGGCCCCCGGACGGCGAAGGCAGGGCGGAGCGAGCCCTATCCGGGACACCTCTGCGGGCAAACCCCCCCGGTTCCCAGCGGGACCCCGCGGGCGGCCCGAGGAAGCCCCCACGACCCGGGGTCCCCGCTCCACAGACGCGAGGGGGGTGCAAGGCCGCGCTCCGACCTAAGATGGCGTCGGTCTCGCAAGCGACAATCCCCCCCGCGGCCCGCCCGCCGCCGTGCAGCGGCTCCCTCCGCCCGGGGAGGCGGCAGGCCGCCCCGGCAGGGAGGGCCGAGGAGAAGGAGCGGGCTGGCTTACCGTGCTGCGCGTCCGGAGAGGCCGCGGCAGGCCGCCCCGCTCCCTTCCTCCCGGGCTGGCGGGGGGATGGGAGGCAGCCGCGCTGGCGGAGACGCCTCACATCGCCGAACCGGGGCGCCCCACCTCAGCCGCCGCCGGGGGAGGGAGGGCGGGCGAGGGAGGCGGGGGTGGCCGCGCGGCGCCCGGCGCGCTGCCTGACGGGTAGAGCGCGGGTCAGCCCCACAGCGGCGCCTGCTTTCCGGCAGCCGCGGGGCGGGGCCGGGCCGGGGCCGCGCGGGGGCGGGGCCGCGCGCCATGTGCCGGGCCTCACACCCCGCGGCCGGCGGTGGGCCGCGGCCTGGCGCGTGCCGCCCGCCTCGCGCCCCCTAGCCGGCCGGCCCGGCCCGGCCCGCCCTCCACCGCCTTGGCGAGGGCTGACAGGGCCAGCCGCGACGCGGCCAGATCCACGGCGGGCCCCGCGGGCGGGGAGAGGACCCGCGAGCAACATTCACCTCAGCGGTGCCCCGTAAGTAGGCCCCGCTTGCCGGGACGGCGGGCGCGCCCCTCGGTAGGCCGTGACGGGCGGTCAGGCCTTTCCCTTGCGGTACAGTCTATCACAAGCACCAGTAACTCCACACAGCCGTATGGCCAAACAAAAGCTGGGGTAAGCTGTACCCAGAGTTAACATTAAGTACAAACAACTGAGAATATAACACAGAGTATGTTGCTGGAATCGGTAGAGCGTAAGATCCTAAACAGTGCTCTTCAGACTGGAGGTTCATTGTGCATCTGTGTTTTCATTGTGGTTTTTCATAGCCATTTACACAGTGAGTTAAATAATCAAATACATGATTAACTGTTCCAAAACTTTACTGAATAAAACATTGCTGTTTACTTTCAGTGGGACATCACAAAGCTGGTAGACAAGGCCTTAACTGGGCACCGAAGCCATGGTCGCTAGAGAAAACAGTTCTGGAGCACAGTACCGCAAAGAGCTACGTTTTCACTCACCTCTGAATTTGCATGTGGAAATATCTGAATCAAATGGTGACTAAGAAATTCAGGTTTTCTCATGCCTTTTTGTCTATAGTGCGCTCTCACCCAGGCCAACATCTGTCTAAGAATGCTCCCGAGTTTAAATTTTCTTTTTTTCCTCAGTTTGGCTGTGCATTCCTCCCTAATCAAACAAAAAAAAAAGGAAGTGTGATTCTTCCTTTAGTAAAATACGAAAATATTTCTGGTGAATTTTGAAGATAAAAAATGGGAAACTACTTAACCAAATGTAATCTGTATCTCTCAACTTTTTCAGCCCATACTTCTCACAACTTACTGTTGGTGACATCTGCCATAGCTGCCTTCAGGCATCCTCAGTTTATTTAGTGTAAATTTTCTCTCGAATACGGGTATTTTTCAGAAGAAAAAGGGAAATGTCCTTCTCTTTGTGAACTTAAGCTCTAAAGATTTGACTGCTGTGTTTAGCCTGGAAAATATTCTGTTCATTTTCACTATTACCTTTAGCCTTGAGATGTTTCCAAAGTACTTTGGAACCTCAGAGAAGTGAAGAAAATAATTAAACAACGTTAGTAATTAAATAATTGCTGCTTAGTGATTATGCCATTAAATCATTTGGTTATTACAGTTTAGTAATTAAACAATTATTAAACTATACCATTCTGGCAAAGTAGGAGGAAAAAAGAGAGAAAGACATATTCTTCATATTTGGCCAAAAATGGAGAAAAAGAATGGGAACTAGAGAGGGGAACTTATTTTAGACAGAAGTGACTGGGAAGAGAGAGGTATAGTCCACTTATTTGAAACACATATTTTCAACTACTCATTTACCTACTGAGAAATCATTACAGGTGTTTGTGTTCTTTCTAAAGCAAGATAAATATAAAGATAATATTAAGATTACAGGGTAAAACATTGGAAAAGTGAGAAATAACAGAACTAAGATCAACTCTGCACATTTAATTTATTAAATTTGTGCATTCTGAAGATGAAATTGCATAGTGTCTGTTCTGCAAGTCCCCTACCTAAGTCCTTGGGCAAATTTGCTTGAATATCATGTTTTTGCATCATCCTACAAAGCCATAGGAGCAAAACAAGTTTTCCAAGTGAGCATTAATAAGCGTTCACAACTTTGAAACTCACAAATTAATGAAGGATCGTAAATAGCCCCCATAATTACAAAAAAATAGTTCTTTCCAAGGCTCCCTTGGTTTATAGATGAGCATCTTGGCTAAGCTTAGTAGGTAGTTAATGAGAAAGCCCTAAAACTTTGTGTTGCAATAAATAATTGGTGACTAACTGAAGAAAAAAGTAAAAAGTTGAATGAGATCTGAAAAAGCTCTTTATAAAGAAGAGACTGAAAACTCAGTGTACTGTGATATAGGTGAGCTGTGTCTCCTTGATGTTAAGATGTGAGACTTCATAGCCTGCATCAACAATGAAGGTGGCCTTCTGATGTTCCTCATCAGCCATGGAAATGACATGGGAGATGCTGGGGTGGGGGAAAATAAAAACAGGGATTCCTACCCTCCACATTCAGTAATAGTCCTTGCCAGTTATCATTGCAGTGAGCCAGCAGATCCAGGCAATTAAAGAACCTACTCCTCTGTGGTGTCCTTGCAATAAGAAAGGCATAGGCAGATGCACCACACAGGAAGATTTATAGCTTCTATAGGAGAAGCCAGTATGATGGAAGACATGCAGTACTTTCAAATGCAGTCTAAAAAACTGCAAGTTTTGGAGATGCCAGCTAGAATTAAGTACCATGAAGGAAGGCTGCATTATATGTAAGAGGAGGTACTGATAACGTAACGAGATTTTAGCAGGACCATGCCTGAAAACTTGCAGAGAAAACTGCAAACACATGATATACTCTAAAAGAGAAACTTAGCAGAAGCTGATTACACACAACAATTTTATTTCATGCAGTTGGGCAGCATGCATACACTGTTGGCTATAGTAGTAAAGCTGAGCTTGAAAGCTAACTAGTCTTGATTACTTCATCTTAGATCTACTGGCCTGTGACTTAATTACTAAAGAGACATTCCTTTCCCTTCTGAGAGTTATTGACAGTAATCTCTCATCAGTTTCTGTTTTTTGTCTCAAAAGCATTGTCTGTGCCAGAGAAATCAATTGATTGCAATATCCCTCAATGGTCCGAAATGCTTCTATTGCTTGCTGCAGGTTAAAAAAATCCCACAAATAAAAGCGAGTTGCATTTGTAAACTAAAGACGCTTGCTAACATGGGCTAACATGGATGCATGGATGTAGGCAAGTAGACACATTGATACTGTCAACTCTGGCAGCTGTTAGACCTGCCAGTCCAATCAAAACCCAAAATCTGTTAGCTATTTGTATTTTGCTTCTCCACTGCCATTCTTTTGCTTTCCCCCCAGCAAAAAAAAATTGCAATGATAGGTTCATAGATTCATTCTAAGTGTAGATTCTCTGTGTTGTTACTGTGTTCTGCCCCTTCTGCTCTGCAGGTCTTTTACTTCTGTTTTCTCGGTTGTAAATTGCCCGCTAAACTATCCTTTTTTCTATCCCAGGGGTCTGTTCCCCATCATCACCCTGTATCAACCACTGATGAATTAGCAGACCATAGTCTCATTTTGACAAGGCATACAGAAGTTTGTTAAGAAATAGCAGATGCTGGTAGCTGTATTGCTCACAACACCGGAGGGTATAACTTACTTCCTGTCTTGACTCCTCTGACTTTATGCTGGTAGAGGGACGAGTGCAATAAGTGAGAAATTATGAATACAAATATCAACTTTATTCTGCATATCAACAAGCAGTTGTTCATATTGTTCTTATTTTGTTTATCATGTTCAGGCATTTTGAGGCAAGAGTGTCGGTCAGCTAAGCATGAGGATTTTGCAGTTGAGATAGGCAAAGAGGGGGCAAATTGGAAACCAAAGCATGTCTTCTCAAGTAGTAATTAATAACTAGAGACAAGCAAGTTGCAAGAAAGCAGTTGCTCTCGATTGCTTCAGCTCAAATGTTAACAAAAAAAAAATCCTCGTATTGATTCATAGAGACTAGAAAAGAATTGGGCAAGCAAATGTCTATCTGTCATTGATTTCTGTAACCAAAAGGCCCAGTATAAGAATTCTCAAGATGGTCACCCATTTTTCTTTTACGGAAAAAAAGCTTGGGGCTGGGGAAAAAAAAAATCCCCATACTCTTTATATCAGTTAGCAGTCTTTAAAAAATGCATCGATGTCTGCAAAAGCTGGATGATTACTTTTCACCCTGGCACCATACTTTTTAACTTGTTGATCATTTTGATTTTTAACCACAACCATCCCATCCATATGTAGCTAAAAGACAAAAATTCCATCAAGGTTTTTAGCAACACGAATAGTTTGGTTGAAATGCTTTGTATTTCCAGATCAAGACCGAAGAGCTAGATAGTGGTTAACCAGGAAATGTAGCTGATACTTTAGAAACATTGCTATGTAAGAAGAGCAAAATGTGTGCTTAAAGCATATAAACCACCTTACCTCTTACCATGAAATCATAAGACAAGCTAGTGTTTTATTCATCTGTAGTTATAGGCTGATTCAGAAAACCTTTAACCATTAAAGATTCACAAAATCACATATACATTACAAATTACTTTATCTTTGAATTAAGAATTTATAAAGAAATTCTTAGAACTATTGCTATTGACATTCATCTTAGGAAATCCATTTTGTTACTATGATGACCTAACCAATTTCACTAGATTGAAAGAGTCTTCACTTCCCCAACTCTCTCCACAAACAACAGAGGTGGATGGGAGATAGTATCCAAAAAAAGCGAATTCACATTTCTTAACTGAAGCAGTGACAGATGTCACCATAAGCTATTTGTGCAAGCCTCTTACAAGTTTATAGGTTTATAGATACATAAACATGGGGATCAATTAAGCTACCATCAGCATGCAGATACTTCTGTCATAGACATGGGAGGTCAATGTAACAGTGCCAGCAGTGCTCCAGTTGAAGGTAAGTGCCATATACAGAGAAAGTGACAGGGAATTTAAATAGGGATCATGAATTTACCTACGCAGAAATACAAGCAGAATACTAGGAGAACATAAAGTTATCAAACTTTTTAGGAAAACAGAACTTTTACAGATTAAAACTTTACAGTACATTACATCAGACATCCCCTTCTCTGCTGATACTAGAATATCTCTTATGTAATCTTCAGTTTCAGGTTGATATTTAAAAATGAACTTTGAGTGTTTTCTTCACTATTGATTTAGTAAACAAAATTAATATTTAGTGAGAGTGGTTGAAGAGTAAAGAAGTTTATAGTATGTTCTGAAAAGTCTTGACCAGAATCCTGAAAAAAAATTGTAGATGTGGCTTGACTTTAACATAATGCTGCCTTATTAACATCAAGTTTAGTTCGTCAGAGTTACCTAGGGAGAATGTGAGGTCCCCATCACTGAAGATTTCTAGAGCAGGTTAAAACGTGTCAGAAGCAGACTTGGTACATTTGGTGCTACTAAGCTACTGGGGGAAGTGCTACTCAACTACTGCGACAAATATACCTAATGATGATTTTTTTTTTGAACCCCTGCTGAGTGAGGGCTCTGTGTTATGTCTGGTCACTATTTGAATGTAATCTGGAAATCAGAGTGCAATTGTCTGGTTCTGATTTTGTATGTCAGTAAAAAACCTACAGCAGAGTGAGGAAGTATTGCTTATTAGCATTGAAGTTACAGGTTTGTTTAATATTATGTTATTCTTAGAGGCACTACACACATACAGCAAGTACCAACCCGCATGACATTGCAATTGGAGCTGCTGCCAAAATTTTATTAGAATGGGTATGTTCAGATGGGAAACCTGTAACTATGAATGCACAAACAGATACTAAATGAACATCTGCAAAAAAACCCACTATTCAACACATGTATGGTTTACTCAAGTATTCAAGTATTCCATAAGGTATGCTTGTAAAATTGATTGCATTTAGTCTGCTGTGGTTTGTTGTTACAGTATCATACCTTCAGGAATTTGGCACAAATATAAACACTAAGGGGTGATCTAATCTGTTTATAACATTATTTTATAATGTTTGTTAGGCATAATGTGTTTATACTTTCCTTTTTGAGACAATATGAAAAGTCTAACACGCAACCCTGAAGAAAGCATAAGCTTCCAGTCTTTTAAACTTTAAAAGTATGCTTCTGTAAACTAAGGAAAAAACCCAACCCAAACCATAAATTGTCTTTTTAAACACTTCCACCATACCATCATGCAGAATAATAACAACAAAAAAATTTAACATCTAGGAGAGTCAGTGTCTCTTCAGTGTGCATGTTTTCTCCTGTCAACATTACTCAAACTTATCAGATGAGAACGCATTCTAAACTGCTTGAAGTTACAAGAAATGTTTGAATTGGATGAGCTCTATCAGAGTGAAAATGGCTACAAACAGAGCCATTGCTATTACAAATCTAGTTTGTTTATTTGGATGCAAAATATTTCTTAAAAAAAAAATTTGTTTCCAGAAGCTTTTCATGGTGACTTTAGGTTAAAATGAAGTTAGTAGATTAACATTAAGAAATAAGCCTTGAAATAATTTAGTTTTCATTTAAGAAATTGATTTTAGAAAAATGATACTATGTACATCCATTTATCTATTGCAACTGCTCGTCCAGTTCTCAGATCAGAGACACAGGGCATACACCTTGTCTATTGGATTAATTTTTATCGTTCACCTTAGAACAAATTCAATCCTAGATGTCTACTACAGTGTGTACTCCATATAGTAAAGAAGATGCAAGCAAATAACTACTTGGTTTAGCCTTTGCGTCCACTTCTACTAAATTAAGTAATTGAGTAGTAAAAAACATTGTTCTACTGGGTTGATGCCAGACATTGTTGTAATACTTGGCAGAAGCCTTAAATAGTATGAAAAGTGACATAATACCAACTCAACATATGCCCCAGAGACTCTTGTTGAAAAATGACACTGCTGGGTAAAGTTTACGGTCATATTTTCTGCTTTTAAAAAAAAGGGAGTAATGTATATTTATTGGAGAAGTTGTCTTATTGACAGCAATTGCCAGGTCATACTGACAACTGCTATACTGCAAGAATCCTACTGCTAGATTGGTTTCTCTCTCTCACAAGCCTTGTCAGAGGAAGAAAGGCTGTTGTACGTTACTTTGCCAAGATACTCTAGTTAGAATATTGTGAGCAGATATTCAGCAGTATGTGCCCTTGTTAACAGGAAGTGAAAATTTCTCCTATGATGCTTCCTTTTGTTGTGATTTGTAAAAATTGATTTACTCGTTATGCAAAATATTAACCATTCTTCATATAGGATCCCACAAGCAAACCACATTGTGTTGGGCAGACAAAGAGAGGATAATTCCTTCCAAAAAAGAAAAGACCAAAAAGTGAGTTAAAACTTGTAGAAGTACAATGCTCCAATGCAGCTTTTAAACTATTGCAGGTAGTACTGAAAGTGATAAATGATGCATCTGCTTTGAAATCATAAAATAACTTACGTTGCATCACAATGAGTTGCTATTAGGAAGCTTTAAAAAATACCTGAAGAATAAGCATCGAAACATATCAGCTCCTAAGCAATAAATATTTTCTCATCGTCCAAATGAAATGAACTAATAATACAGAACTAAAGAAAGAAAATCTGTTAAATGTAATATTCCTTTTAGTAGAATATTATTCAGAATTTCTGCTGAGGTATCAGCAACTCTGGGCAAATCACTGTAAGGAGAAAGTGACACACTTCTAGATTGTTAGGTTTCTTTATATTCTTTACAAGTAATCATGTATTTGCCTAGCAGTTTATCTTCATAAAACTAGAACTGAAACTGATTTCTTAGCATTATCATCACATCTGTAAAATGTCCATGAATTCTGAGAAAGTCTGTGCCAATAAGTGATTTTTATTTATCTGATTGGCTGCCAAACTGAAAGGAAAGGAAGTATTAGGGTAACAAAACAGAAAACAATGGGGATTGCAGTCTTATCCACTGGCCAATTAGTTTACCGTCTGTAAGAGGAGACTCCTTATTAGTCCTAGAATCAATACTTCCCACAGGTCTGATCTAATCAGAGTTTTGCAGGGTATTTGGAGTGCTCTTCTCTGATTTAGCTGTACCACTTTAAGAAAGTTAAATGTCTGTCTGAACAGGGATTAAAAGCCCAGGGTGTCCCACCTCCTCAGTTCCTGGTTTACACATCAGGGTTGAGTCATTCTGACTCAGTGAACACTTACGTGAAACAAAACGAGGAGGTTTATTCCAAAATCCCTACTAGTCTGAGTGAGCAGATCTCCTCAAACAGGAGAGGGAACTAGGCAGAGGTGTTCTCTGCCTAGTGCATTCTCCCAGCTGAATACACTAGTGCCTGGTCTTTTGGATGAAAGGCAGCATCACTTCCACCTTCTTTTTCTTGCTTATGAATCTAGCCGGTCATGTCCTAGGGTTTTGCATTCACACTGCTTTATGAAGTTTAGGAACCATCAAAAGAACGTGTTGGCCTCTAAAACATTCTATTTATTTCACATGAATACTGTATCATTGCCTTCCCTTAAACTGCATTTTTTGCCAGGTTCTATTGAGAACAGTCTCTAGAAGATTACCATTTTCTCTTCAGTGTTAGAAAGTTCCTCTGTAGCATATGAATGATAACTTTAAAATGGTAGAATTATGTATTTTTAAAAACCTTGTTTAAAAAAAATTATTGTGCTGGGGTTTTTTTTGTGGTAAGTTTTCTGATCCACTGACTGCTATTTATAAAGTCTGAAACTGTCAAACAGCCCTCATATCTACACAGCTATTTCCTTTTTGCTCCAATATTCAGCAGAGTTGACTTGTTTATCTTTCCTTCAGGCTCCCTCATGTTGGGCATATAGTGTTCTTAGCAGGAATTATTGTACGCCTTGAAGAAAATTTAAGAAACGAAGTTGTGAGCAGCAGCTCTAAAACAGAGTTAATATTGTCAAGGTTCTCCATCATGTCTAGATTCTTGAATATTTGGTCCTTGACTAAAATTTAGCCACTTTGTAGTTCCCTTGCCGAATTGCAGAACAGAATGCATTCTTCCTACCTGGATTACATGTGTCTGGCAGCCTGAATATGTTTGTACTTCAATCAAAATGCAAAGTCCATCTGAATACCATGGTGATGCATACTTCATTGGTGTTAATATTGACTTAGCTCTGAAGCAGACAAGGGAATCATTTGCTGTGCAACATCTCGGGTGTCCTAAACAGCTTGACAAAATCATATTTTTCATGTAGAAATGTGGAGGAGGGATCAAAAATTCATATAAAGAATATAATTTCTTACTTATTCCTGTACATTTGAATAGTTGTATTAACATGACATTAAATTTGGTAGGAACATCTGTAAGAAATGGATTTTTTTAAAAATGTCATTTCTTAAAGATTAAACTCATTTGGCTTCTTAGAGGTATTTAGCCTAGTTTACTAAGGAAAGGAGATTTGTGCAATCATAGCACATATGTGCCCCGTTAATAGATTTATGAGCACATAGGCTGATTTGAGACAATTTGATAAAAGTGTAGGTACACCTTTAAAGTAATTAAGAGCTTCAAATTTTTGTAAAAATAACTGCTGGGTAGAGAGTACCCATACTGAGAGTTAGAACGAAGAGACGCTCATTCTATCCAGGAGAGAGATCTGAGAAATGCTACAACTATGGCTTCCATCAGATTGCAAGCAAGAGCCAGGTTTCATTTGTTGTGATTCTCACAGACCTGAGTTAACAAAGGGAAAGCATCATTATTATCCCAGTAACTCCTGAACTCTGAGGGCAAGGATGGCACATAAGCAATTGGAGTCTGAGTTGGCTCCCAAAGCACAGCTAGAGTCCAAGTGACAGTCTGTGTCATTCTGTCACCTCTAACATTTATTAGCCGTTTATCACAAACAGAATTATTCTGCTGACTTGTGTATTACTTTTCTGCATCCAACAAGTATTCTTAAAACAATAAGTCTTACTTAAGTCTCAAACTAGAACTTACAGCTTTTTTTGCATTACACAGCATATGAAAGAGGGAGGGAAGACACCATTTCTGTGCTAACCTCACTTCAAGTTGATTATCTTTGTTCTCTTTCCTTTTTCTCAATGCCCCATAGTGGTCCATTTCCTCTCAATATGCCCTATTATTATCCCAGCTTCCAGTGTTGCATAAGTGCCTAAAACTAGTGAAAATATCCTTTAATTTCTCTGTTCAAATTCAGTGTCTGGGCAATGTTACATTTCATGCCAACTGCAGTAGAGATGATAGTTCTGTATAATGGGCTGGTAGCAATGGAGACCAAAGTAGCATCAGAGCCTGTAGCAATGAAGGATTGTACAGCTAAACCTTAAACAACAGAGAGAGTTATAGGAGAGTGAAGTTTGACAGATGCTTTTTTGATCTTTGAGTGATGCTTTACAGAGAGAAATTGGAATTCTCATATGACATTGCGATTAATAGTATTGCATTGGTACCAGCTGAAAATTCTTGTGGCCTAGGACAACAGAAATGCCATTCTGGTGTTAAAACAGCTAAAAAATAACTTTTAATTATATGAACAAGCAGTATTAAATCACAAATAATTGCTATGGCAATAAAATCCATCCTAACAAACAATACAGGTAAGCAGAGGCTGCACAGAATTCTTTAAGGGATCTTGATCATAACATTCTGCAGCCCACAGATTTCTAACAAGTTTTTTTTATGTACCTGCAGCAGACATTTGCAGAGTGATTTCCTTAATTGTGCTAATATATTAGTACAAATCTATGTGCAGTAAAAAATCCACTGCCAGGATCGGGACCTTTGCCAGCTCCTTGGGATAGGATCCATTCTCTTGGGCATTTTTACAGTTTCCAGAACTTTGAAAGCCATTATGATGAACTGATCAGCTATAGGTACCCTTTTGCACTAATCAGTTATCTTTCAGTATAAAGCTGAATATTAGTGGAATATACAATATTTACAGAAACAGTAATAGTGTCAGTACTCATTAATATCTGTGGCACTCATCAGGATCTTCATAATTTTGTACTTTTCAGGAGCCGTGGAACATGTTTTAGAAATGAAATAGACTACAGCTATGAAAGTGCAATATATGTGTGTCCAGACCTAGGAAAAAATCAAAGATAATGTAAAAGTACAAGGGAAACATTTGCATTCCTTTCCTTTTTCAGTTGTGGTTTTTTTTCTGGGGTGGGCAGGTTGGTAAGGCTCTGATTGACTGAACGCAGCCCTCAGAGTGGACTAGAATAGGCTTCAATTCTTTTTAAGTTAGCTATTTAGAACTATAGAAATCCTAGTTTGCTAGAATGCAGTCCTGGTTCTTTTTATGGGAAAACTGGGAGCTAGAATGGGAGACAAATGTAAAGAGTGACTAATTATTTCTGAGAAGATAAGAATCTGGGGGTTTGGCCAAAGAGTAGATCAGTTCTGTTCCAGTTACATAGTTTCAGGGGATATTAAAGGCTGAACAAACATAGGTTGAAAGAAAAAAAAGTATTGACACTGATAATAATCCCTATTTTAATAGCTTCTGTCTCAACAATTAAAAAAACCTAAAGTGAAAGATTGTATAGTATTAATAAAAACCTACACTTGACAATAAAAGATAATTTTTTTTTTTAAAAAACAGATCTTAATCTGATTGAAAACTGTTCTAAGCCTAACCCTCTGTGGTTAGGCATCTCCTTACCATAGAGCTTCTGACTGGAATGTTTTCCAGGCGGAGGGACAGACTCTTTGCCTATGTCTGGTTTCCTAATACTGAGTTAAAAAAATGACAGTCCTACATATTCACAGATTGAAATTTATGTTCCTGGTACCTGCAAATTTAAGAGCCACATGATAACATAAAATCTATTTGTGCTCTTATTAGAGGAGATTTATTGTAGAAATCTTTGTTTTCCAAATCAGCAACCTCATTTTTTCTCTGAACTTGAATTTTAGAGGAAAACTATATCAGATGCCATAAATTAAAATCCTGTCTGAAGAGAAGTGAAGCAACTAAATTAAGCAACTAGAAATTAAGGCAGATTCAGAATAGCAATAGTTCTGATGACATCAATCGTGAGTTATGGTTTTCTTTTATGAACTATTCCATATACATGTAGGACAAAGCATCTTCAGAATTTTTTCATAGTGAAAAAACCCAATTTATTTAGTACTCTTTCTGGCTAACTGCTTTTTTCTCTTCATCAGTCTGGACAAAGTCAATCATCCGTATGTAGCATATTGCAACTTAATTCCATCTCCTAATTCCCAGTAGTTACAATCGACACTAAGAACAACCTGCACCTGATTTCCATGTTTTTGTGAAAAACAAGGTCTTAGACTTCATGCTTACCATTTGAGAAATACTTTAATTCTTTCACCATTTTCAAGGAAACCACCTCTCCAATGCAAATATTATGCTTGGTTTCTGATTACTCTTGTTAGACTTTTTTATAAGGTTTATTGAGAAAGTGTACATTATGAGAATTTTAAGGAATACTCTTTGAAATAAATCTTTTTGACTAGTGGAAGGCTTAGATGCTGTCCTGGCTGTATAGCTGTCGGCTAGACACAACCTCAAAATGAGGCTGAAGAACACAGTGACGAAGAAGGGCCTCAGTTAATGAGGAAAAAAAGCTTTAAAAATGCCCTTGATGTGCTTTATATCTGCAGTGGTCAAGATACAGACGAATAAGAGATGGCTGAATGGAAGCTAGAGCACAGCAGATAGCTGGTCTGTGACAGAGCCTAACAGAGGTGAGAGAAGATACATGTGAGATGAAAATCAGCTTCTGCAGCAGCAGTCCCCGATGAACTGTTGTGATTTACAGAGCAATCAAGACTGTAGGAACCAGTGACTGACACCCTACCACTGGCCTGATCTTTGTCTCTGGTGGAGCTGAGAACAACTGGCAGCAGAAAAGGAGGTGGGTAGTTTATTGTTGATTAGGCAGTGCACTTGCTTTTACTACACAAGATAAACCATGTATTTCACTTCACACCAGCCACTCACAAATAATTTCATTTCATGTTCTTTTTGACCACTATATAATAAATTTTTCTTATTCTTAATGCAGCCTACCTCCATGGTTGCTGCTAATTTATTTCTCTGTCCTATGAGTAACTTTGTTGGTCTCACTAGCTGTTCTATAAAGAAAAACTGACTTTGTCATGATCTTCCCCTTCCCACAGCTGGTCTAACATTGGTAGAGCTTGATCTGTAACACAGCCCTAAGTACGTTGCAGGCTTTTCTCTGCATATCTGCCTATGAGCAGTGAATGTTTTGGGCTGCTGTTCTGTTTTTATATCTTGCTTATATCAAAATCCCACACTGATTTGCTACATTTTTTAAGTGGCCAATAAAATTTTAATTTCAACCATTGCAAATATAGTACCAACCTAGAATTAGCTTTCAGTGGAAAAAGCTTACCTTAGGAGCCATAAAGTACTTCTCCTCCTTTTTCCTTCCATCACCTTGTAAACAACAAAAAAAAAAAAAATCTATGTTTTGCTTACACCATGGATTTCTCTTTTCAAAACCTCCAGTGCCAAGTGAATAATCTAGGAGGCTTTCCATCCCCATGTTCTTGCACGGACGACCAGATATTATAATAATCTTCATTCAGTGGCTTAACACATGAACAAAAGATCTCACTACATGATTCTCAAAGTCTTAAACCGTAATGTTTTGTACTAGTCCATTTCAAATTAGAATATTTTTCTATACACCTTTGGCAGAGTCTGACCTTTTGCTAAGAATATTAGAAAAATTTATTTTAAATCATGAGCAAAGAACCCAGAATACTTTGAGGGGCATTATAATCCACAAGAAAAATATCCCGTGCAGTAAAATATTAAATCATAAACTTACTTTGTGTTGATGAACACCAACCAAAACCTAAATGGTCTTTTCAATTTTAGGGTGTAATCAAACTGATCGTTTTCTACCAGTATGTCTTTGAATAATATGTGGACTTACTGTATTAAAAAGAAGATGGAGAAAGACTTTTTTCACTGGTGTTCATGTATAATAATCTAAAAAGACTGTATTGAGATCTTGAGAATAACACTTGCAGACCTATGACTGCTTTAGGAATTCAGTTCCATCTGTATACTCTGCTAAGGTCTCTTTGCTACGGGTACATTGTATATTTTATGATACTAAAGAGGATAACAATGCAGCGTGCAACAAGGGCATGTTGCTAATAATCCCATTCCCATTAAATATTTAGAATTCTGTCATATTTCATAATTGGAACATAGAAGTAACAAATTAGAACAACTCCATGCTGATGAAAATGACTAATTAAGTATTAAAAACTGTGAGAGGAAGCCATTGCTTGAAAACAAAATCAAAGGGAGAGAAAAGATGCAGTTGCAATCATTTCTAAATGTTTTTTCCCCTTGATTTTTTGTTTTCCTATTGCAGTATTAGGACAAGAGCAGAAATTCCTGAATGCTAAACTGTCTGTAATATTAAAATAAATAATTTGATCTCTCTCATGTTCTCTCATCTATAAAATTGAAATATTACTGCTTATATAGGCTCAGGGCAGTTCTCATCAGAAGTGGTAAACCTTAGTACTACCCCTTAGTTTGCAGTGATGCCCCCTAGGTTTTGCACTGAGTCAGACTCTGACATAAATAATAGCAGCTCTAATGCTATTCCAGTTGAAGCAATGAATACAACTCTTTGGCTCTGTAGCTGTTACCACATCATGAGATTGGAACTATTCATGACAAATTGGGTAGTACTGACAGTGAGAGCTACAGCCCCAGCAGGCTCCAACAAGGAATGTATTTGGGCTTTCCTCAGCTCTCAGTTTTTAAAGGTTTAGCCAGAGATCTTGACAAGCAATACAGAGCTACAAAGCTATGTCCACTGTTCGGCAGCACCTACATGGGAGAAGGAGAGAGGAATCTGAAAGGCGTGGGAGTGCCAGTGAACTCCCCGCCATTTAAGCCACCCAGGTTTCTGTTTGCTCTGTGCAGTCAGATCAGAGCAAAGCAGACAGGCTAAGGCTGGGCTTCACAAGTGTTCAATAATACTGGTTATAACTTTGGATGACAAAACATTGTCCATTTTCCTTTTTTGAAGGAAATAGATATAGAAGCACTAGCAATTAAACATTGTAACTACTTTCTAGGTCATCTTTCTACTAACAGATCAGTTATCAGTAATAAAATTAGAACTATTTTCTTACATAGCCCATATATGCCTTTGTAGGGATCTACAAAGTAGATAAAAGTAAAATATCCCCAAATATAGTATAGTAGTTGAATATTCCAGAAGTTTAGGAATATTCTTGCACCTATATTTTAAATCTTATGACAGAAAATGCATAGGTATTTCCAAAAGACGAACACAATTTTTATTATCAGATAGCCAATGGGTTTTACATTGTATGAACAAGTTGTGGACAGTTGACAAAATTATTCTATACTTTACTTCTTTTGACTTCAGACTTTAGCCTTCCTCAATCTGGAATACCAGTATTTTCAGATTAGTATTTTGTATCTGAACTTTAGCAATAGAACTAAAACCAGTTAAGATCCTTTATATAAAATCACGCATCATACCCAGTGTTAATTTGATATGGTGCAGCACAGAGATGTCTACAAGTAGTGACTGATTCAACACTATCCATAACACATTTTTCTATCATATGCTTCCTTAGTCTGCATATGTAGATGGTGTGGATTTCCTGGAATTTTGATGTACACATTAAGATTTCTATTTAGAGTATTTTTTTACATGTTTACTTGCTTTGCTTAATATGGGAGGAACTATTTTTAAATTTAAGAAGTACTGAGATAGGCTCCAAATCTCTTACACTCTTAACCAAAAAAGCTGATAGTCTTAGACACTCATGGCATGTTAAACAGCTATTAGATGATGGTCCTCAGGGACAATCCAAGACATCCTCTCCTTAGCAATATGTTAATGTCCCACAAGCTTTTTGAGTAGTGTAAGAATTTCAAATACTGACTCTCAGCATTTGATCTATTGGTTGATCTGGTTATGCCTGTGAATGGCATCAGATAGGTCAAATATAATGATGGAAGATTTATAAATGCTTGTGTAACATAGCAAAAAGACTTCCTAAGAAACAGGGTAAATCTCTGGGCCAGCATAGGCAAAGCTCCAATAACATGGCCAAGAAACTGCCAGTTGTAGTTACTAATCAACAGTATGCTATTACTTGTAGGTGCTAAAAACAGAACTCTTGCTAGAAAAATCTAGATGAGAAACAATAATGCAGCATAAAGCCTGTTTTCAAAGTAGATGTTTCAAAATATCTGCAAGATATGTTGTATCTTCCTTTATCACCTGCTCAATGCAAGAAAGAAATTGAGTGTTTCATGCTGGGATTTATAATCTCTGTGGACTGTACCATGGTATCAAAGATTAAGTCAGCTACCATCTGCTCCATTTTATGCAAAATAGATGTGGCCCTTGAACTTCTGGCAATTTTCCAATTCAATCCTCCATGCAGATTTCCAACACTCCTGCTTTACAGGATATCCTATTATTCGGCTCAGACAGTAAATTTTACTATTCATGGTCAACTATTTGTTGACCACATGGACTGTGACACAGTGGCAGGGCAGAAAGGTATCTACTCTTGTTTTTTTTAAAAACCTTAGGAGAATGTTCTGAAACAGTATTTATATACACACACTTTGCATTACAATGAAACAAATTCATTCTGTACCACCAGGTTTCTGCAAGTGTTACAGGAGTGCTTCATTACTAGGTTTTACTCTTTTAACCTTTGATTTTTTTTTAAATACAGAAATCCTGTTGCACTGTTAACTTAAAGACTGAAGGCTTAAAAAGATGATTAACATACAGTTCAAGCAAGAAGCCTGATGCAAACAAACATTTTAGCAAACTCAGCCATATTGCAGTGAACTAATTTTGATTTTATAGAGAACTTGCAGAATTTGAGTTCTTTCTCAAGATATCATTCAACTTCAATAACGTAAAAGGATAATTTGTCTGAATTGTCAGTATGTCTTAAAAATCTTAGTTAGGCAGTTATATTTTTCCATTTATCTTCATGCTGGCATTTTATTACCTGAGGCTGAGGTAATACTTTGTAGTTACTCTTAGAAAGAAACTTGTAATGTATATATCTCTTCAAAGGTTCCAGATGTGGTGGAATGCTGTGGCTCTCTGTTCAGAATGTACTGCAAATTAAAATTGTGTTTTTTCCATTTCAAGTACGTGAAACATGCTATTGACATGTGATTGCATATAAAAAAATCACTTGTGCTTGGTTTTGCATTTATTAAAAATGAGCAATAGATTATTTTTCCAGAAGTCACACTCTGATCTGCCTGTAAAATATTTTTATTTTAAAATGTTGGAGCAGAACATGAAGTATAACTCCAAAAAGTCATAAATTTTTTAAATTACATTTTTAAATTTTACTACTTATTATCAGGAAAGATAGGAATCAAGAATAGCAAGCATACAAAGGTGAAATTAATTCACCTTTTGAACTCTCAATGTGCACATATTTAGGATTTGATCCTAGTAGTCCTAAACAGTTTATCAAATCCAGGGACCCATTCGTATTCAGATAAAGTCTGTGATAGCAGGGGTTTCTTATCTTCAAAGGAGGAGAGAATTCAGAATCTCAATACAAAGAAAAACCCTATACTCCTGATAAGAACTGTAAATCTTTCCTTTGAAGACTGACACTATGAAGGATTCCTGGTCAGAGAAGCCAGAGCAAATTTTTAAGTAACAATGTCTGGACTTAGATGTCATACCCTACAAAATGCAAATATTTTGATGAGGGAGTATGCTGAAGGTGGAACTTACAGGAACTAAAGCCATTGCTATAGCAGAGTCAGCTAGAACAGTAGCAATGCTGGAAGTGGCAGTCTAAACAGAACTCTCATGGTTACTGGCATTTTCAATTTGTTGTCATTTCACTCTCATCATAGAGACCTTTATGTCACAGTGACTACTGATAAAGCAGCCCACAGCACTCCGGCAATAGTGACTTCTGGTTTGAAGGACTGATGGCTTTTCAGAGACATTCATAGTTTAGCTCCTTATGACGGATTTCAGCATGATGCCAGGATTTTAATTTTGTGGAGCAAAGTATTAGCTATACTACAGATAATGCCCCTCTTCTCTGTGCAATTTTTTTGGACAATGTTTACTTTTCAGACTATTATGCTGACTGACAACAGAAGTTCTAAGGCTCAAGTAGGTCCAGGTGCGTATTTACTGTCACATCTCTCAAATGCTGTTAGTCTATTGTCCCTTCGTTAAATGTTAAGAAGTCTGTAAATGCTATGGGACATGGAATGTGTGTAATTTGTCTGCAGGACAAGTAAGAGACTATGTGCTTCCTTTTCTATATACTTGTTAGATCCTGGAACTGAAAGGGATGCAACAGAAAGCGTTTGGGAAGATTCCAAGGAGACTGTATACTTTTCCTCTAATGTTATCCTCCTGCTATCTCATTCACTTCCAAATTGTGCAGTTTTGTCCTTTAAATTTTCCCCAACTTCCTTCCAAGAAATGTTTGAGCCCACAGGACAATTTTGAAAATGTTTATCTTCAAAAGTTACTAACTGAACTTACTTTAAAGAGGAACATGGCTGGCAAACACAACAGAGAAGTTATTTTTCCCTTGTAATGATTTAGCCTTTGATGCATAGACAGATGGTCATGATCTCCTCCTCCACCCATGGATTTTTCTAAAATGACACCCAAGTTTTTCTTGGCAGCAGTTAGAAAGTCTGGCAAACAGCTCACTTCAGCTCCAATTATATTGACCACATTAATGCAAAAGATCAGCAAATGAAATGTTCCATATTCATTTGGAAGAGACGAATTAAAATTTGCAATGAAATAAGATAAACACAAATTAGAAACAAATGCCAGCTACTTACGTCCACCCTTATATCTAAGGATTTATTGTGGCCCTTTTTTTTTTTCTCGCTGAGAGCGAATGCTTCTTGAAGGCATAGGGTGTTAACTCTCTTATAGTACTTCCTAAGGCAGTAGCACTTAATAGAATTAGATTTCTGAGAATGTCTTCATAGGCAGAATAATATCCATTTGCTTTGAGTATTTTAAGGAATACTAGAGAATAACACTTTCCCTCCATGCTCCAGGGACACCAACTCTTCAGATGAACGTTATCTCTAGAATTATTATCAAAGCTTTTCACACTTGTCTCTGCTTGTCACAAACTCTCTTGGACACAGGAAAAGCAACCAGGAATGTGACTAATTCCCTATTCAAGGGCTTCTAGCTGAATATTTTTTCCAAGGCAGTACCTACCATCCAAGGTACATTTCTTTTACAAGGCAAAAATAAGGAAATCTTGCTGGCAATTCTTTTTCCACCCAGTTACAGGCTAAATTCTTGCTGGTACTGTGTGCTGTGGCAACTGCACGTTAGCTCCTGTCTGCTAGTTGGTCCTGTCCTGCTGGGCCAGTTAGTACTTCTCTGCCAGTATATGGGCCATCGCAAATAGCTTTACCTGTGGCAGCTAAATAATGTCTTCTAGGGAAAGGTATATCTTTAGATAGTTATATTAAAATTATTTATTCACCATCTCTGTAGAAGGGGCAGTAGGTAGAATGTGTTTAACATCTGCTGTATATATATTTATGTAAATGTAAAAAAGTCACATTAAAAAAATCATATTTTTTCTACTGAAGTATAAATACCAGCAAGTTACATCAGTGAAGATGTCTTGTGATGACAATTTGTTGTTCTACCCAAACACCCAGATCATCTCTAATTCTGAGTCTGATTCATTGGCATGAATAATGTAAAATGAATTGTGCCCAAGGTGTTCACAGTTCCAAGCTATCTAAAAGAAATTCCTACTTCTTAGGTACGAAACTGTCAAACCAAAGATCGTTCTGCTTGGCAGAAAAATTCTGTGCTTGTATAACTATGTTTAGAACAATTGGACCTGGGCAACTGTATACTAATTCCTAGCATTTGTATTTATGCACACTACAGCGAAGTTATGAATCAAATCTCTTATTTCAGGTCTCTAAATATTTTAAGGAGATGTCCAGCATTGAATCATAGACAACAGGATTTGAAATGACATCTTAAACCTAAAGCATGTCCAGTCCTACTTTTTCATCAATTCTTATCTTTGCCATAAATATCACACTCTCCTATGCTGTATATATTCATTACACAGCTGCAGCTCCTCCTCTAAGCTAGCTAACACAGCTGTAGCTATAGAGTGCAGACCAGATGGCCAGTCAAAACCCTGCTTCCTATTGTCTGCAAAACACAATAACTATTGCCAATAATCTCTGCTTCTGGGCCCACACCTTGTGTGTTTTAACTAACACGACCATTCTTTCCTCAGTCAAAAACTGGCCTCTATCACACATTCAACACCATCCTACTTCCTTAAGGACTTTTTCTACTGTTTGATTAGCATCCTCAACTCATTTTTTCCTCCTTTTTTTGTAGTAGAAAAGTTTACTTTTAAAACATAGTCCTTTTCACCTGTTTTAGCCATGCTGTGCAAAGGAGTTCTGCTGTGCATTAAATCCTAAAGATTTGACTATTTCAGCAAAAAAGAAAACAAAGCTTTTTTTTCTCTCCACTCTTTACACATGTATCATTTCCACAATAACATATACATAATGAAATGATGTACATATTAGGAGCAAATTCAGAAATGAGGAGTTACAGATAGCACCAGTCTTATAGCATGAAACAGGTTTGGCAGTTACTCTGCAGCAGTCAGTGGAAGTGTGGCCATCAACTTGAGTCAGCTGTCAAGACTCATGAAGGGGAATAGTGGCAACAGCAGCTTGTAAAAGAAATGGATAAAAGAGCTTGCTATACTGAAAAGATAAGGGGATCATTTTTTCTGGTGGTATAGGGAAGGGGGGGTGTCTTGGTGTATTAATGCCTTATGTAACTTTATCCTGATAGGGCTAGCTAAAGACATACTCATTTTTTATTAAGGCTTTAACATTTGAAATAGGTAATACATACAATTAGTTCCAAGGTCATAGGAATGACATTAAAAATTACCGATCAATTATTTGCTTAAAAATTGTTTGTTTGTTTGTTTTTTTTAAAGAACTGCTATCCACTGAAAGGAGTTTGAAAAGCATATTTAAAAGTTTAAAAAAAAATCACATTCTGTTCACAT